>NC_089837.1:471446538-472069038 GCF_035609145.1 Eleutherodactylus coqui | reverse complement strand
TGAAAATCAATTCAATCTCCTTCCTTTTCCAGTGAGTAAAACCAACCTCTCCGTGCATGAAGACAAGAACCGCGTTCCATTTGTCAAGGTGAGAGCGGACATTCCATTTTTATTCTTTCTCTGGTTTTCCTGTTTGACTGCTGAGTTAATCATACTTGCAGCCAAATTATATATCATAAGACAAAGGTTCATACCTTATAGTACAAATACATAGTGGACAAAGGGGGGGTCTTGTGTAAGCTGGAGATTTACGAATGTCTTCAGTAATTCAGCGGGTGATTCAAAAGTCAGGGCCAGCTGGAATATGTTTTGAATGGCCAGCGTAAGAAAAAGGTGTTTCGTATCTGAAAAGTTCTTGTCACGTCCGTGCGGAACACAAACACCACGCTCGCACGGACAGAGGGTGACGTTCACAACCACCGCAGTTGAATACTACTATGTACTGTAGAACAGTGCACACCACAACAGGAGTATGAAAACTAGTATGTGAAGCCCGTGCGACACAAGAGTACTACGCTTAGCACGGAGATAGAGAACGTACACACTGCTGCAAAGAGATGCCCACCATGCTATGCTGAACAGTAGCACCACTCCAGGGAGAAGGAAGCCTGGCCCTAACCTAACAGGGGGGGTGAAGGGTCCCTGCCTAGAAGCGGAGTCATCGTCTCGATAGAGGCGGACCCACGGTCTTCTTCCTGGACCCTGATTGTCTCTATAGAGGCCCCTGGAGCGACGAACTGAACAGCAAAGCAATACAGAAATGAAAACAGAAAATACAACTGAAAAGTGAACCACAACAACTTATCTGGAAGTAGCAGCACACCCAGCACAGAGGAGCTCCAATCAAAACTACTCCTCTATGTAGCTGAATAAGCAGCACTGAGCACAAGGAGGCGTAAGAATATAAAGCTACTCCAGACTTGAGGACTAGCACAGCAATTAGTGAAGCACACCTTCAACCTTCTCCCAGGCATGACTAATCAAGCATGCAGCAAAGAGAGACAGTCTCTGCACATAGAGCATTAACCCTTGTCTTGCATAACAAGGCAACAGCTCTTGACCTGTGTTGAGGCCACCATGCCACGACGCTGTCGCGACCAACAAGCACCAACAGTTCTTCTTTCTATTGGTAATATGAAGCTATTATTTTCAGAACAAGGAGTACACACAGTACTGTGTAAAAGTTTTAGGTAGGTAGGGGAAAAAATGCTGCAAAGCAAGAATCACAATAGCACCGTGGACCACAGCACACACCAGACCTCAGTGTAAGGGCGCCCACCCACTGGCGTTTGCGTTTTCCGCGGGAAAAAAACGCAGCGTTTTCGCCGCGTTCAACGCGATTTTTCCGCGCGTTTTTCGCGGCGTTTTCGCGGCTTTTCCATTAATTTCCATTGACTTTCATGGGTGCATTACGAGAAAAATAAGGACACATATGCAACTGACAGTTCCTATGTTAAAAACGCAACGCAAAAAAAACGCCAGTGGACAGGAACACATGTTATCTCTATGCCTGTGCAGGAAAAACGCAAAACGCAGGTAAAAAAACGCCAGTGGGTGGGCGCCCTAAGAGGGAGGAACCTTGTATCGGGTAGAAGCTGCATGCTCACAATCCGATCCTGGATCCGTCCACAGCAAAATCAATATAGAAATGGAGCAGCACTCGGGGATATTTGTTAAGCCACCAACTTTATTGTGCCCAGTATGTAAGTCTATTGCATACTGGGCACAATAAAGTTGGTGGCTTAATGAATATCCCCGAGTGCTGCTCCATTTCTATATTGATTTTGCTGCAAAGCAAGAATGATTTAAAAAATAAAAGTGTTATTAGTTTTTTTGGTTAATTAACAAAATGCAAAAGTAAATTAACAAAAAAGGAAAGCTGGTGTGACCATCCTTTGCCTTTAAAACAGCATCAATTCTTCTAGGTGCACTTCCACAAAATCAGGGATTTTGTAGGATTATCATCAGGTGTACAATTTACTAATTATACCAGGCAGTTGATAATAATCATCATTTTCATATGTGGGTTGAAACACAATCCTTAACTGAAACAAAAACAGCTGTGTAGGAGGCTTAACACTGGGTGCGGAACAGCCAAACTGTGCTACAAAGGTAAGGTTGTGGAAGAAAGTTTCAAATCACAGGTCATACACCATGGCAAAACGGAGCACAGCGACAAGACACAAAGTAGTAGTACTGCATCAGCAGGGTCTCTCCCAGGCAAAGATTTCAAAGCAGACTGGTGTTTCAAGAGGGCCTGTTCAAGCTCTTTTGAAGAAGCACAAAGAAATGGTCAATGTTGAGAACCGTGGACGTAGTGGTAAGCCAAGGAAACTTACTGCAGCAGATGAATCACACATCATACTTACTTCCCTTCAAAATTGGAAGATGCCCAGCAGTGCCATCAGCCCAGAGCTGGGAGAAACCAGTGGGACTCAGGAACCCACCTACTGTTCAGAGAAGTCTGGTTAAAAGTGATCTTCATTGAAGAATTATGTCCGAAAAACCATACTTTCTATGTAGAAAAATGGCCAGCTGACTCAACTTTGCACGAAAAGATTGGAACTGGACTGCAGAAAAATGTCACCAGGTGGTCCTGGACTGATGAGTCAAAATGTGAAATATTTGGCTGTAACAGAAGGCTGTTTTTTTTGCCAAATGTCTGGAGAGCGGTACAATATTGAGTGTCTGCAGGCAGCAGTGAAGCATGGTGGAGAGCGGTACAATAATGGGTGTCTGCAGGCAGCAGTGAAGCATGGTGGAGAGTGGTACAATAATGAGTGTCTGCAGGCAGCAGTGAAGCATGGTGGAGAGCGGTACAATAATGAGTGTCTGCAGGCAGCAGTGAAGCATGGTGGAGAGCGGTACTGTAATGAGTGTCTGCAGGCAGCAGTGAAGCATGGTGGAGAGCGGTCCAATAATGAGTGTCTGCAGGCAGCAGTGAAGCATGGTGGAGGTTCCTTAAAAGTTTGGAGCTGCATTTCAGCAAATATAGTTGGGGATTTGGTCAAGATTAATGATGTCCTCAGTGCAAAAAAAATGCAGGCAGATACCTATCTATCATGCAATAACATCAGGGAGGCATCCGATTGGCTCCAAATTTATTCTGCAGCAGGACAATAACCCCAACATACAGCCAATGGCATTAAGAAATGTCTTCAGTGAAGAACAAAGCGCCCTGGAAGTGATGATTTGGCCCCACAGAGCCCTGATCTCGTCATCATCTGGTCTGCCTGGGATTACATGAAGAGACAGAAGGATTTGAGCAATCCTACATCCACAGAAGATCTGTGCTTCGTTCTTCAAGAACATCCTCCCTGCAGGGATACTTCAAATTCTGTGTAGAAGTGTACGTAGAAGAACTGATGCTGTTATGAAGGTAAAGGGCGGTCACACCAAATATTGATCTGATTTAGATTTCTCTTTCATTCAATTGTATTTTAGTCATTGGCAAAAATAAACTATTAACCCTTCTGTTTTTGAAGGCATCCTTACTTGTCAATGTTTTTTTCACACCTGTCTAAGACTTTGGCACAGGATATGTTAGTTATTCTTTCGTCAATGAATAGGATGAATAAGTGGATACAAGGTAGAGGTTACACTTTCTGAAGGCCCAGTTACACGGAGCCATGGTCGCTCAAAAATCACTCAAAAGCAATCTTTTGAGTGATAATCGTTGCATCTACATGCGCGGCCATTGTGCACTTTTCGTGCACTGCTAGCTGATCGTTAAATTCAAGCCAGCCTAAAAATCGCCATGCATCATAGTTTCAGCTATTCAACCCTTCGGAGAACGAAGGAGCTGAATGCAGATAAGAGCCCTTGGGCTATTAACTGCATTCAGCTAAGGCTTCATTTGCACGCTAATAAGCTATTAAGTAGCTAAGTAAGTACTTAATAGTTTATGCAAAATGATCACTCAAAGCTGTCACTTAAAGGGGGTTGTCTCGCGCCGAAACGTTTTTGTTTTTTTTTCCATAGGCCCCCCGTTTGGCGCAGGACAACCCCAAAGGATGTGTTAAAAAAAAAAAAAATTTATTACTTACCCGAATCCCCACTCTGTGACGTCTTCCTTCTTCCTTCTTCTTCCTTCACCAAGATGGCCGCCGGGATCTTCACCCACGATGCACCGCGGGTCTTCTCCCATGGTGCACCGTGGGCTCTGTGCGGTCCATTGCCGATTCCAGCCTCCTGATTGGCTGGAATCGGCACACGTGACGGGGCGGAGCTACGAGGACCAGCTCTCCGGCACGAGCGGCCCCATTCACCAGGAAGAAGACCGCACAGCGCAAGCGTGTCTAAAAAAGCAAGAAGACATCAGAATTAGACGGATCCATGGCGACGTGGACGCTAGCAACGGAGCAGGTAAGTGAATAACTTCTGTATGGCTCATATTTAATGCACGATGTACATTACAAAGTGCATTAATATGGCCATACAGAAGTGTATACCCCCACTTGCTTTCGCGAGACAACCCATTTAAACTGTCGTTTGAGCGATTTTTGAGCGATCATCGCTGCGTGTAAATGGGCCTTAAGTTCTAAGTCAGATAACCTGTCACAACCGTTTTGAGTCCCGTGGGATCATCCAACAGTGTAGCACTCCTGCATCTATTGTATTTGCACATATATTCTGCATATATTTCCGCCATTCTTCCTCCAGTGCCAATGCCAGAGTAAATCAGTATACAGTTACAGCCATGCATTAGTATCATCGCGGTGAGATGGGCTTCACATGTCTGAACATTTGTGCTTCATGTTTCTTAAATAAAAGTATTTTATGCTTAATTTAGTCCTTTTATATCCTGAACTAAAATCATTTGAAGTCATTTCTACCCTCTCTGTAGTGTTAATGGAACTATAAATCAATATACATAAATAATGTGAACATGGCAGGAAGAAATGGCTCCATTATATACAATACATGGAGATAGATTGTACCAGTGCTGCGGGCAACCAGCGAGTGTTAGTGTGCCAAATGCCTATTACAGGAAGAAGAAAATCCATTCTTCCTTGTAGTGTTCTGTGGGCTGGTTACGGGGTTTCAGAGGGGTTTTGCTGAAAGCCATGATGAAAAAGTATTGATTTCACGCTGTTCTTCTGAGACTGAAACACAATGCTAAATTCTTAGTGTCATTTCCCAGAGTCGGCATGTTCTCTGAATTGGGTAATAGTCATGCTGCTCCATGGCTCCAGTTTATGCCCCTCGAACAGCGCAGTGACTTGACTGTCGGAGATAATTACGTGATCGCATTCTAAGTATGGGAAATTATTCTATTGATGAGAATAGTTGAGTCACTGAGCAATGCCTTTGCTTTTTTCTAAATTAATACCATTATGTCATCCTGCTTGGCTGTAACAGACGGGACCCCTATTATCCTTCTAGTCCTTATGGGTTAAAAGTGGAAGAAGTGTAATGAACATATAATAATAGGCACTAACAAAATAAATGTGGACCCATGGACTGCAATTTTCCGTTGCCATGCGATACACTGCATCGCAGATCAGCTTGCAAGGAAATGTATAATTGAAAATGATATATTATTTAAAAATGGTTAATATATACAGTTTTTTTTAAAATTTTTGGTGGTGTTTCATCTTTATCTGACTTCCTTTAGAAAGAAATCTTATGAGTTTCTTTACTGTCACTGGAGCAAACACAATAAAATGACATTTCCGATTTGCTGCAGCTCACTTGTCAGCTTTGCTGTGTAGACTGGGACAGAGACAGCAGGGATTTAATGAGGAGTGACAGCTTTTGTACTGCTGGAGGCCTAGATAAGGCAGGATAGTAACACTATACAAGTAGATAACACTTTGCATGCCTCTCTTCTGTCACTCACTCCTTGGTCTTTGGGGAAGGGCTGTATACCATCACTTCAGAGAGACTGTGTTAGGGTATTGATATTTTTTTGACCATTAACTTCCTTTTTTGCAGCTGTTATGCTTTAAAGATGTGTGTAATATGTCTCTAATGTGGTAGAACCCAAGAGTGTGTTTAACCCTTTAAGGACCAGACTGTTTTGTACCTTAGGGCGCATTCAGATGACCGTCTCTCTCTGCAGGGGGAGGAGGCTGGAAGAGCCAGAGCAGTGCTCTGAGCTCCCGCCCCCTCTCTGCCTCCTCTCCACCCCCTCTCCGCCCCTCTGCATTATTTGCAATGAGAGGAGGTGAAACGGGGGCAAGGCTAAGTTTCGGGAATTAGCTCTGCCCATGCCCCGCCTCCCCTAATTGAAAATAGTGCAGGGGGGTGGAGAGGAGGCAGAGAGGGGGCGGGAGCTCAGAGCACTGCTCCCGGATGTTCCAGCCTCCTCCCCTTGCAGAGAGAGACGCCGTATATCGGCTGGGCGTGAAAACCAAGCCCATATACGATCGTCTGAATGCACCCTAAAGACCAGACACTTTTTAGGGAAAGTTTTTAAAAAGTTGCAAATTTTAGTGCAAATATGGCATATGCTAAAATGTGTGACCTTTTTACACCATAAAATGCTGTAAAGCTTTTCATGTATCCCCCACCCCCTCGGTATTATTGCAGACTGGTTAATGCAGTGTACTGCCTAATGCAGTGTATTGCTGATTGATTAATGCAGTGTACTGCTTAATGCAGTGTATTGCTGATTGATTAATGCAGTGTACTGCTTAATGCAGTGTATTGCTGATTGATTAATGCAGTGTACTGGTTAATGCAGTGTATTGCTGATTGATTAATGCAGTGTACTGGTTAATGCAGTGTATTGCTGATTGATCAATGCAGTGTACTGTACTCTTAAAGCCAATGAAGTTTTGATCTGCTTTTATTTCACATCAGGGCTGCACTGAGCGGTTTGTGTCCAGCCCGGAGGAGATCCTTGATGTGATTGATGAAGGGAAGTCCAACCGCCATGTCGCTGTCACAAGTAAGTCTTGATGATACAATTCCATGTTTTTTTATGAACTATCAGCGGTGCAGTGTGTGTTAAGAAGAAGCTGGTTCCTTGTGATCTGAGGGTCCTTTTAGATGAACCGATTCTTGTTTGAGCGATTGAGTGAGTGACGTCATCGCTCATTCGTTCGCACCCATGCAGCTTTTTTAGACTGCCAAATGCATCGTTGGCTTGTTCAAATGACAAACGTTCAGTTCCTGTATGAGCGAATAGAGGGACCGAACGAGCGCTGTTTAAACCGAACAATAAGCGAACGAGCCACCAATGATCTTTATGCCTGCATAAAGTGAGCGACCAACCAAAAGCGAACCATTATCTTTTGTCATTCAGTTATTAGCTCGCGTTTAGACCGAAAATTATCATTCGCTTTTGCTCATTTGAACGTTTTTTTTTTTGTACGATCGTCGTTACATTTAAAAACACCCCAAGTGACTAGTGCTCAAACAGAACATGTTTTCGTCACCCTATTTATTATACACTGCAATAGCAATTTGGTGACTTTTACATTGCCGCTAGTACAGTTTTATCAAGACATTGCAATGTCTACTGTTTTCCCGAGTAGAGTGTAATTATATAATATAAGCACCGAACACTTTATTTGACTAAATAAATAGATAGATATGATATATGAAGTAGATAGATATTTCAGTGCTGCTACCATTCTTCCCCAAAAGTTAGATGTAACCCGAAAGTATGCCCTACCCCGGCTTTTGGGGAGGCTTGAAATATAATCCCTTCTTTAAAAATAAGCCCTAGCTAAAGTACATGAAACAAAAACCCATCAATATTCACTCGGCCCTCATGATGGTCTGAGGCAAGCTGCCGTGTCCTCTGCGCTGAGAAATCCTCTTCTTTCTAGTGACGGGGCTTTGAATAACCCGCCTCCAGCAAAGCAAGTGCTGTGATTGGATCGAGCGCCAGCCAATCAGAGCCGGCGCTCAATCATTCACAGCCATTCAGTGAATGATATCACTGAATAACTGTGAGTGGCTCATCGAGGGCCGGCAGTGATTGGCTGACGCTCGATCCAATCACGGCGCTCGCTCTGCTGGAGGTGGGGTATTCAAAGCCTTGTCACCAGAAAGAAAAGGATATCTCAGCATGGAGGACACTGCAGACTTCTGCATCGCCGCCAGAGACCAGCAGCGCGAGGCACTAAGACGCTGCGGACCAGGTGAGTATAAGTCCCCTCCCTCCCCGAAAATAAGACACTGTGCCTCTTTTGGGGCAAAAACTAATTTGTACCATATTTTGCAAGGTTGAAAAAAAGAGCCGTATGTCATCATCTCGACAGTTCACCCTTTTATCCTGCAATATTGATCCAAAGGAAGACAATCCCCCTTGTGATGCTGCTTTCTACTTTGAATAAAATAAATCAAAATCGTTAATGGACGGTCGTTCCTCTCATGATGTCTTTCATGACCTGTGTCCTGTACCTTCATATGTTTTATCACCGTGCCACAATTTGTCTCTTTCAGACATGAATGAGCACAGTTCCCGCAGTCACAGCATCTTCCTCATCAATATCAAGCAGGAGAATGTGGAGACGGAGCAGAAGCTGAGCGGGAAGCTGTATTTGGTTGACTTGGCTGGCAGCGAGAAGGTCAGAAATATAACCATGCAATGAGTAGTTTGTTATCTTGTTATAGTATCAGTGATAATTTAGTAACATTTCTCTTGGACTTGGGAACTCTTTTCTAGTGACAATAAGACATATGTCATTTCATCCAATAGATAATCAATAGAGATGAGCGAGCGTACTCGGTTCGGGTGTTTTTGCACTCGAGCACCGCTTTTTCCGAGTAACTGACTACTCGGACGAAAAGATTCGGGGGGCGCCGGGGTGAGCGAGGGGTTGCAGAGGGGAGTGGGGGGGGGGGGGAAGCTCCCGCTACCCCCTGTTCCCCACTGCTACCCCCCGCTCCACCACGCCGCCCCCCGAATCTTTTCGTCCGAGTAGTCAGTTACTCGGAAAAAGCGGTGCTCGAGTGCAAAAACACCCGAACCGAGTACGCTCGCTCATCTCTAGTAATCAAGTGTACCCAATTAGCTATTACCCTCTGAATGGGGGTGCAACCATTGGATCTAGCATTAGAACAATGACTTGCTGTTATGTCCTTGCTGAGCGTTAACGCACCATGCCCAGCACGGACGCAAGGCAATATTCGCATAGGACAAATAAACACCAGTAGGTCCCACATAGAAGAGGAAAATCCCCTGTTTAAAGTGGGATGATCGCCCTGACAAGGACGGCCCCACGCCCTGAACCTGAGCCACCTGCACAGACCCTTGGTGGAACCAGGGAATGTCTATAAACATATAAAAACAACTATAGTCAGCAGGGGTAATGGCAGAAGCAACACAAATATACAAATAAACACACCAGCTACTTAATCAGAATGGCAGCACAAAGGGAAGTAAGGACTAGACTAACTTCACCAACAAGAATTGAATAATTAGCAACTTCTAAGAGCAGCGGCTGAAATATATAAACCCTCTCATTAGTGGATTGGCCAGCCAAGGATAACACAAACCACCTAAGGGAATCTCCACATATGATTCCCAATGACCCTTTAGCAACGGCAAGGGAACCCTAAGAGATAATAAACATTCAACCCAAAAAATGTCATAACGTGGCTCGGACTGACAGTGCCGCCAGTCCGTTTCCACATTGTGGCCGATGAGCCGTGACACTTGCTTGAAGAACTGGACACAGCATGTGTGTGCAGGTGTGTCCAAGGCTAGGGCTACATGGCGAATTTGGTCATGGCCCATGGGTGAAATTCGCACTATGGCCCTGCTTGCATCCTAATTTAAAGGGCCACTCCAGTGAAAACATGTTTTTTCATGGCTGTCTCCTCTCATCTGATTGCCTGGTACACTCTGGGCGTCTCCTCTGTATATTGAAGTCACTATCATGCAGTGCATCCTCCTGTCTGATGCTTATCAGACACTGACTTGATTCTGAGATTTTTGCTTTCACTTTCACATCAATCCCATGATGCACTATGGGGGTCCCTATCACTACTGGGATCACTTATTACTGGGGCCACTATGGGGACCCTAATATTACTAGGGTCACTATTACCATTGCGGCCAATATGTGCGTCACTATTGCTATACTGTCTCACAATTACAATCGGCCCTTTGACGGTACCCATAAGGCTGATGTGGCCCTTGGTGAAAAGACGGACCTGCAGGACTTTTTTTTTTACATCCAAAAAAATTGATATGGGACAAAATGGACCTGTGTACGTTTTTTTGTACACTGTACTCTATGGGGGATGGACGCCAACAGAAAGTATTCCACTTGTATTCCATTGAATCGATCTGTTTAATACGTCCATCACCTGATCACCCGACTGCTGTCAGTGCAGCCGGCCCGGACGTCGTCATGTGCAGGCAAGGAAGGCAATGGGAGCGTTGCGCCTATGATGCCTGGTCCTGTCCGTGAAGTGTAAGAGGAGGCAGCGCTCTCATTGGTTTCAATGGGAATGACGCTGGTGTTCCCACTTCCTTTCCTGTCTGATGATGATGACCTCCGGACTATCAACTGATGGATGGGGATCCCCAGCGCCGGGTCCCCATTCATCAACTTATCCAGAGGATAGGTCATAAGTTGGAAAAAGGCCAGAAAACCCCTTTAACTGTATTTTTTAATTGCCTTTTATACTAGCTGTAATGGACTTGCTCTTATTTTTGTCCAGCTTTTCAGACCAACCTTCGATGCTTTCTTTTGTTGGACGGTATCGTTTATGTGTGATCCCCGTAGTCTTATTTGTAAATGTATGCTTCGTATAGAATGCAGTACTGATTATTCTGCACAATCATTGCTGTAAC
This sequence comes from Eleutherodactylus coqui, assembly GCF_035609145.1. Taxonomy (NCBI): domain Eukaryota; kingdom Metazoa; phylum Chordata; class Amphibia; order Anura; family Eleutherodactylidae; genus Eleutherodactylus; species Eleutherodactylus coqui. The sequence continues at coordinate 472,058,276 of NC_089837.1, read as the reverse complement.
CGCTAGAATTTATAGCTTATGAAATACACTAAAATCAATGTGATCTCAGGCGGAAGAACACCTATCGATTCCCACAGTGCGCTCACATTAGATTCGGCCGTACGCCTGAGATTACAGAACACAGCAGTAAAGGAAATGCAGAGCACACCGTCTGTTTAATAGATTTCTGAAATGACTTGCAGCAATAATCTTTTTAAAAAAAGTGTTACTTCAGGCAATATTTTTTTTAACTTTAACCCTTTTTAATCCAGTCTCGCATATGCAGAACTGCCTCCGACATCGCAGCTTTCCTTTGCTTAGTGTTAGAAATGTATGCTATACACAATGTATGCAGTTATTGAATGTCACTGTTTGGCACTGTATTACAGAAATAGAGAGATAGATAAAGAGAGAGATACATAGATAGATATGTGATAGATATGCGATAGATATGGGATAGATATTAGATAAATAGAGAAATACATAGATAGATATGAGATAGATAGATAGATATGAGATAGATAGATAGATAGATAGATAGATAGATAGATAGATAGATATGTGATAGATGTGAGATAGATAGATATGTGATAGAGAGATATGAGATAAATAGATAGATATGTTATAGATAGATAAATAGATATGTGATAGATAGATAGATAGATATGAGATAGATAGATATGTGATAGATAGATATGTGATAGATAGATAGATAGATATGAGATAGATAGATATGTGATAGATAGATAGATAGATAGATAGATAGATAGATAGATAGATATGTGATAGATAGATAGATAGATAGATATGAGATAGATAGATAGATATGTGATAGATAGATAGATATGTGATAGATAGATAGATAGATATGTGATAGATAGATAGATAGATATGTGATAGATAGATAGATAGATAGATAGATAGATAGATAGATAGATAGATAGATAGATAGATATGAGATAGATAGATAGATATGTGATTGATAGATAGATAGATAGATAGATATGAGAGAGAGAGATAGATAGATATGTGATAGAGAGATAGATAGATATGTGATAGATAGATAGATAGATAGATAGATAGATATGTGATAGATATGTGATAGATAGATAGATATGAGATAGATAGATAGATAGATATGTGATAGATATGTGATAGATAGATAGATAGATATGAGATAGATAGATAGATATGTGATAGATAGATAGATAGATAGATAGATAGATAGATATGTGATAGATAGATAGATATGAGATAGATAGATATAATTAGAGATATTAGAAATTAATAGTCTTATTATATAAATGGATGTAATAACAATGTACATATATTTACAGGATTATGACAAATGATCTTCCCGATGTGAAACGCTCATAACTCACGTTTATTTTCAAAAAATTGCTAATAAAATCACCATGGCACCATTTTTATATGTTTCTGTGGAGTAATTCCAAGGAAATCACAACACGCTTTCCCACTCAAACTAAACAAGAGTCGGGGGAGTGTGCCGGTGGCAGGGAAATTGGATTGGAAAGGGTTAATCGTGGTTTTCCTGAATCCCGATTTCCTTTGTTTCCATATACTTGTTAGTATACCAATTCTAATACATAGCCGTTTATAGTCGACGTCTGCTGTAGATGGAGAACGTCTAAGATCTGGTAGTCCTCATTAACACAGGACGGCTTACCCTTTAAAGGGCGCTCTACTAATAGTGAATGTTCTGGAGCATGCAGAAGAGATGAGGCCATCACTTTTTTTAGTATATTATGTCAAAATGCTGCCGTCTTAAGACATCAGGTTTGAAAGGAGAGGAAATTAATGTAAGCAGCTCTGTCCCCGGGCTGCCGGCACACAAAGGACCGGAGCTCCCGATTTGTCTTCCCGCTCGTGTCTCAGAGGCGCTTTCACTTGTTTTTTGCAGAATGCATTACTGAGCAGTTTATGCGCGCTCACATTTTGGGGTCATTTATTGTTTGCATTAATCCCTTTGCATTCTTCTATTCTGCTATCTTGGTGGTCATGAAGCAGTGACGGTCCTCTAATACGGATTCTCTTACAATCACAGTTCAAGCATGATTTTAATGCACTTATTCCATAAAATGGCCATTATTCCTCTTCTAATACTCTGCTTGCACTAATCATTTATCTACATTACTCTGCTCTTTGCTTCTGAAGATGTAAAGAGTAAAGGCCGGCAGTCGGTATCAATTCGGCTCAGTCGCTTGCTGCTCATTTACCATGGGAGGGAGGCGGGGGGGGGTGGGGGTGAATCGGAGCCCTTGCTATCTTTACCAGAAACCGAAACATCCATTATCACCCATTATGGTTTCCGTTTCATCCTATTAAAAACAATTACATTGAAAATGGAAGTGAAAAGCCTTGAATGGAGCCAAATCTCCATTTAATGTCATTAAATCTCTCTTGGGCCACAAGTCTGACTTTTTGGGTGAATTTTAAGTAACCCCACACAAATACATTTTCCATGTTTTCAATCTGTGTGTTGTTCTCTCATTTACTCTTGTAGGTCAGTAAAACTGGAGCTGAGGGCGCAGTACTGGATGAAGCCAAGAACATAAATAAGTCTCTGTCTGCCTTAGGAAATGTCATATCGTCTCTGGCTGAAGGAGCGGTAAGTGACAGCTGCCTCTGTTCTTCACTTTTTCTAGTTAACCTTTCCCTTCTCAAACTACACAAGTTTTAATTCTATTCTTTTCCGTGTTTTTTTTTGTAGAAAGGTTACGTTCCCTACCGAGACAGCAAGATGACTCGAATCCTTCAAGACTCCTTAGGTGGAAACTGTAGGACAACTATGTTTATCTGCTGCTCTCCATCCAGCTATAATGATGCAGAGACCAAGTCAACTCTTATGTTTGGCCAAAGGTAGGTATCCCTTTAAAATGGGTTGTGTCTAGAGATGAGCGAGCATACTCGCTAAGGACAACTGCTCGATCGATCATTGCCCTTAGCGAGTACCTGCCCGCTCGGGAGAAAAGGTTCGGCTGCCGGCGCGGGCGACAGGTGAGTTGCGGCAGTCAGCAGGGGGGAGAGAGGGAGAGAGAGATCTCCCCTCCGTTCCTCCCCTCTCTCTACGCCGCAGCTCCCTGCCCGCCGCCGGCAGCCGAATCTTTGCTCCCGAGCAGGCAGGTACTCGCTAAGGGCAATGCTCGATCGAGCAATTGCCCTTAGCGAGTATGCTCGCTCATCACTAGTTGTGTCACAAAAACTGCCCCATTTTAAATAGCAGCGGACCTGGCGATTAGGTGTTCGACTTAAATTTGGCTTTTCTAATCCTTTATGGTTATTGCTGGGGAAAGACGCATTTGACTGTATATTTTTAATGCAGGAAATATTTTGCATTACATACCTGCAATTAATGGCTGATCATGTGATGCATGGCTGCATGGGTTCGCCAGAGCTGGAGCCACTCATAGGTAACAGCTCTCCGTTCTGGCTCGTAGAGGATGGTCTAACTGGAGAACCTCCTATGCTAATGTTCATATTCCCTACTAGCAACTTTTATCTTCTTGTCTTCACTATTTAAGGTTTACTGAAGAAAAAATATATATATATTTATTTCTGGTCGTATCGCTGATGAATTATGTTAGTTCATGGGGTGATATTGTACAGAAAATTGTCAGTGTCACTTTGTGCAGGGTGCAAGTACGGCACCCTTCACGGATGTCAATGACGCATCAGTCCAAGACGTAATTAATGTCAACAATGGGCCGATATGAACATATATTATATCACCAGAGTGTGGGGAACCTGAGATAGGGCAAATAACTGTCCACTGCTTCTTTAGACACTCATGCAGGACAATAACCGGTGCCCATGTAGAGGCGGGCTCAGAATAAATACACTTCCTTTATGGCTGATTGGTTAGCTGAGGGAAGCACGTCCTTGTAGGTCAATCAGTTCATACACCACAGGAGATGTTGTAACAGGGTTGTGAAGTAGGGCACATTATATACTAAGCCCCCTGAGAGTTTTTTGGCAGACACCTCAGGGACCTTCTACAGTGGCTGCAAGAAGGCGCTCAGTGCTCAATGAAACGGCACATTTACCAGGGGCGCAGTCACATGCATCAGGGCCAACGTTGTGACGTCACTCCGGCTCCACTGCCTGATTGTGTCCGATGCGCCGCAAGAGTCAGCTTTATTTAGCCAAGACCTTTTCCCTTTTGTAAGGTCATCTATATATGAGTTGACGTAGAATACACAATGAACATTGTACGTTTTGTCATGCTTGTAGAGCCAAGACCATCAAGAACACTGCATCCGTCAACCTGGAGCTGACAGCAGAGCAGTGGAAGAAGAAGTATGAGAAGGAGAAGGAGAAGAACAAGAACATGAAGGAAACCATTCAAAAGCTGGAGGCTGAACTAGCCCGCTGGAGAAATGGTAAGGGGCAACCCACTGTGCAGAGTACTCAAACATGTCCAACAGTGGGGATGTTGCTTAAAGTAACGTATCTCGAGTTCTCCAAGTCAAATACTCCCTACACAAATAAAAATATTCAAAGTACCGCCAAGGCATAACCATACACTGTGCTACCCCTATTAAAAGCACTACCTGAAACACAGTACGAGTGACCCCCAAGAGACATACCATGTTCTCCCTGGGGTACAAGTACCTTAAGGTGAGAACCTATGGCTTTAAGCACAGGTTATTTTACACTTGCAATGAACAGCATTGTTATTTGGACTAACTGCTATGACCCCCTCATTGTACTATATATGTCAGGGAACAGTTGTGGACCCGCTTTGCCACGCACTGATTTGGCTTTGAGCTAAATCTGGAGGAAGCTGCTGGGGTACCCCGGTATTCATCCTTTACCCCTCCAATTGGGATCTGGTCTTCATTGCGGGGGCTGTTACTTGCAGATATAGGCCTCGTGTCCACGGGGAAAATCAGGCCCGCTACGGATTCACCATGGAGAATCCGTAGCGGGTCCCTCCTGCCCCGCTTACATGAGGCATTAAAATAACAATTACTTACCTCTCCACACGCTCCGGATCTTCCCTTCTTTGCGACTTGATCTTCTCTCCGTCGCGGCCGGATCTTCTTTCTTCGGCCCGGCAGATGTGCCCGGCACGCCGGCTGCGTGCCGCGCGCATGCGCCGGGCACATCCGCCCGGCCAAAGAAAGAAGATCCGGCTACGAAAAAGGAAGATCAGGCCGCGAAGGAAGGAAGATCTGCATCGCCTGGAGCAGGTGAGTGTAATTCAGGCGCGGGTCTCCCGCGGACCCGGACGGCTTCCATAGGCTTCAATAGAAGCCTGCGGGAGACCCGCACCTAAATGGAGCATGTCCGTTTTTTTTCATGCTACATGATTCACTTTTATTGACCATCCGCGGGTATTTATCTACCTGCGGGTAGTCAATGCATCCCCATGGGGTGCGGATCTGCGTGCGGGTGAAGAGTTAAAATCCGCTGCGGATTTTAATCCTTCTTTTCCCCGTGGACATGAGGCCGTTGTCTCAGTTATGTGCTTGCTGGTGCCAAACAAGACCAAGGTGCGGCACTTGAGGGTATGAAGACAGGAACCAGGAAACTTAACTAAAGTCATTGTAAGTTCAGTACGGGAGCCAGGAAGCTCTCAGAACTGGTGCAATACACTAAACAGTCCAAGTGGGGGCAGGCAATTGGTAGACAAGAGTAGTCCAAGAAACATAGCTGAGTTCAGGGATGGAGAAGTCAGAGTAGTCCGGAGCAAGTAGGAGTCCTAAAACCAGGAGAGTACACAAACTGATCATGTTTACACAGCAGGTGGGACCAAATTGTTTAGGCATCTTCCTAAGGGGAAGGATGCCTAATATATCCGGGACTGACAGGGAATAGGTTGGGGACAGTTTAGCAGAGCGTGCCATGGCCGTTTAAGTATTGGTTTGTGTTTACACATGCCCTATGGACAGGAGGAAGGAACTATGTACTGGGGACGATGCAATATCTGCCGAAATAATGCGAACAACAGGTGAGCCAAGATGGTGGCCGCGGTGCCAAGCCGTGAGAGTATATAGCCTGACGGTCTCCTGTACTGTAGTTATTATGTCGCATGCAAAAGAAAACCTGTAGACTTAACTTTTCCTTCAGGAGAGAATGTACCTGAGACGGAGCAGCTAAGTGATGGGGAGCAGATTATCCCGGAGACCTGTGATGAGACTCCGGTTAATGATAACAACTCCTCCATTGTGATCAGGATCTCCGAAGAAGAGAGAAGGAAGTATGAAGAGGAGATCCGTAAGATGTATAAGCAGCTGGATGACAAGGTATGGAAGAAGAAGTTGGAACGAGAGAAAAGCCAACTGTTCTTTATGGTTCTGTTGAGTTTTTTATCAGTCTTAGTTGAAGAAATAAATCACATATTCTGCTTTTTTAGTGAGTTTTTGTGACCTCTTTCAGTAGCTTTCACTTAAAGTGAATAAGTCTAAAAGGTGGGCTTGTGTCTGAAGGAGGCCATTCGGCACAGAACGATTATCATTCAGGTTATCTCTGGAACATAGAAACCTGAATGACAATCATTCAGTGTAAACGTTGCCAGCGACTGAAGAACGAATGACAATTCATTCGCTTAGCACTGTTTGATTGTTATGCGTGCCTGAAATGAACGAACAATGATCGGCCCGTGTAAACTAAGTGACTGCCTGTTCACTGTGAATGCAGACGGGGAGCGGAAACAATCTTTGGCTCGCTCCATTAAAGGGGTTGTCTCGCGAAATCAAGTGGGGTTATACACTTCTGTATGGCCATATTAATGCACTTTGTAATATACATCGTGCATTAAATATGAGCCATACAGAAGTTATTCACTTACCTGCTCCGTTGCTAGCGTCCTCGTCTCCATGGTTCCGTCTAAATTCGCTGGCAGCTTGCTTTTTTAGACGCGCTTGCGCAGTCCGTTCTTCTCCTTTCAGCACGAGCCACTTCAGTGTGCTCCCCGCTACAGCTCTTCTGCGCATGCGCAGACGAGCTATCACTGCTCGGGAGCGCGCTGGAGCGGCCATTCTGTACCATCCTCTGTTAGAGGAAGGTGCAGAGCCGCCCAGCTGTCCCAAGAAGCTGCCCAGCTGTCCCGCCGTCCTGCCGCCCAGGTAAGTGATGGGCCGGGGGATCTGCCGCTGCGCCGGGGGGGGGGGGGGGGCTGCCGCTGTGATGGGGGGGCTGTCGCTGCGATGGGGGGGCTGTCGCTGTGCCGGGGGGACTGTCGCTGTGATGGGGGGGCTGCCGCTGTTCCGGGGGGGGCTGCCGCTGTGATGGGGGGGCTGTCGCTGCGATGGGGGGGGGGCTGTCGCTGTGATGGGGGGGCTGTCGCTGTGCCGGGGGGGGCTGTCGCTGTGCCGGGGGGGGGGGGGGGGGGGCTGTCGCTGCGATGGGGGGGCTGTCGCTGTGATGGGGGGGCTGTCGCTGTGCCGGGGGGGGGGGCTGCCGCTGTGATGGGGGGGGCTGTCGCTGTGCCGGGGGGGGCTGCCGCTGTGCCGGGGGGGGGGGCTGCGCCGGTTACCTGCTGCCTGGCGGTGGGTGACTGGTCGGCCGTGTTCAATCCAGGGGTCCGGTCGGCGGCTGCGGGGCGTCTGGTTGTCAGGGAGACACAGCTGGTAGCGTCTCGGGAGCGTGCACGTCGGGCTACAGCAAGCAATGGGAAAAGAGCTGGCGGCCATCTTGGGAACATTTTTATAAGTTGCTGAAACGCTGGAACTGTAAGTACAAACCAGCTAGAAAAGTCATTTACAGGGGGGCTTAGTAATGTATGCTTAATTAGGGGGACTGGGCAAAAAAAATAATTCACTGCTTCCTCGAGACAACCCCTTTAATGAGCGATCATTGCTCTTGTGTGAAAGCACAGAAGCGATAATCGCTTGGATTACTGTTGGGCACTTAAGCACCCGACAATCATCCTGTGTAAAAGGACCCTAAAGTTAGAGCTGCAGTGAAGACTTTGACCGATCAGATGAATTAATGTTGATCAGAATATAGGAAGTTGCGTGATTGACCAATCAGAACACAGAATTGTCCAGTCATTTGCTAAATCCTGTTTTCTAAGGACTGGACAGCTTATTGAGACATGTCCTTGTGTTCCCATGTGTCCACTGCACTTCTCACGGATACCATGTAGACCCATACTAGTCAGTGGGGCACACAGCATGCATTATTCTGGTCCGATCACTCAGATGAGAATAGTCCATTCAAAGTAAACAGAATGTTATTTTTTGTGTCAGTTGTCTGCAGACAAGCTTGTGCGAATAAGCCCTAAGGAGCTCCGTGCAAGGACAACACTAAGCTCTCAGCTCTCTTTCACCATGTATGTGCTCTCACTATTAAGTAGCATTCTGTTTAAATGGCATTAACCCTTTCCAATCCAATGTCGGGCCTGCCCCAACATCATCATTTCCCTCCACAGCTCCGAAGTCGGGACAGGTCCGACACTGCAGTGCAGGAGTGCATCTGCACCCGATCGTCAGACACATCGGGTGCAGATGCACTCCTGCACTGGTCCTCATCGAGGACCCCCGAGGAGAAGACAGAAAGGGTTTTTAACCCTTTCTGCCTTCTCCTTTACACATTACATAGCGCTCAATTAGCGCTATGTAATGCAGAGAGATTACGGCCGGCGATCATGTGACTGCCGGTGTTACCTGCCCCGCAGGTGTCACATGATCGCAGAGCCGGGAGGCAGAAGGAAGAATGCGAAAGTATTACTTCCGCATTCCCCCGATGATGATGTGACCGCAGGCACCCTCCTGAACTCTGTCAGTTGAGGAGGGTGAAGGGAAAATTTATTTTTTTTCTCATCCATTCTCCCCAACTCCAATTCATTTGGAGCTGGGAAGAATGGATGAGAAAAAATAAATAGATTGGAAAGGGTTAAGGATGGCGTCATACGAGCGCTTGCGCAATACGCTCGCTACAGCGCAGTGTATGAACGCATGAATGAGGTTTGAAGAGGACCATAATCGGAGTGTGGGGTGCGTGTCTACGCATATTGCTGTAACGTTTGTGCACACAAGGCCAGTTCACACACCCTTTCTGAAGAATTTAATGTTTATTGAAGTCTAATAAGGTCCAGCTGTCATCTTTTTCTTGCATTTTGCGCAGTGTCAGACCCTTCCCCTCGAGTATTTGCATACCTGCCATAGACTTCTATGGTACTTTTGCTGCTCAAAAGGCAGGAAAATAAAGCAGGACCTATTTTTTCTGCACACGCACAAGACATGCTTATGAGATCAAACACATTGAAATCAATGGGTTCTATTCTCCGTGTTTAGCGCGCACAGCTTTTCCGTGCGCAGATACCTGCGCAAACACGGCTGTGTGACGCCGTCCTAAGTGTAAATTGTAGCTGAGCAATAATAATCAGGTTTTGTCTTTTCTTTATGTTTATAGGATGAAGAGATCAACCAGCAGAGTCAGTTAGCAGAAAAACTGAAGGAGCAAATGATGGATCAAGAAGAGGTAATATTCATTAAATAGATGTTTCTCCTGTAAATACGGAAATTACACAGCTCATACTTACTCCGCAGCGCTATGAATCACTTATCATTGGGGCTCACAGTCTGAGTTCACCTATTAGGAATGTTTTTGAAGTTTGGGGGAAAACCGGAAGGGAACCCAGGAGAACATACAAACTCCATACAGATGTTGTCCTTGGTGGGATTTGAACTCAGGACTCCGGTGATGTAAGACAACAGTGCTAACCACTGTGCTGTTCCATGCTGTCCGATGTTGTAAAAAAGATAAAAGAGAAACTAATAATGTGTAGTTTAATTGAAAGGGGTTATCCATCTTTGAAAAGAAAAATTGAAGACAACTGCAAATTCCATAAAGCAAAAAAGAATAATAATAATAATCTTTATACAGCGCCAACATATTCCGCAGCGCTTGCAAAACAGGGTAGAACAGATACAAAAAACACTGTTAAACGAAGTAATCAGTTGATGGAGACAGTATGGGTGAGGGTCCTGCTCCACCGAGCTTACATACTAAAAATAGTGGGGTGATACAGAAGGTAAAGGGCCTGGAGATGTGTGCGGTATGGCGGGGTGGAGAGTGAGGGATGCTATAAATCTAGACAATGGTCAAACATAAGCCGTGTGGTGGCAGAATCGGTATGACTGCAGAAGTATGGTTGATTACGGCTAGCAGGGATTGCAGTCAGTAGGTCAGGGAGCATGTTATCAGGCAGAGTACAGAGGGGTTTGGTTTGGGGTATACGGTATGCCTCCCTGAAGGGGTGCATTTTTAGAGCACGCCTGAAGTCTTGTGTGTCAGTGATTGCCTGGATAATTTGGGGTAGTGCGTGGCAGAGGACAGGTGCTGCTCTGGAGAAGTCTTGGAGGCAAGAATGACAGGTTCGAATTAAAGGGCGCTTAATCTGATGGTGGATTAAGATGAGGGAGGCAATGCAGGGCGGCGCGGTGCTATGGAGAGCTTTGTTGGTCAGGGTGCTGAGATTGAATTGTATTCTGTATTTAACGGGAAGCCAGTGCAGTGACTGGCACAGGGCAGAGGCGTCCGAGTAGTGGCTGGACAGGAAGATGAGCCTGGCTGCTGTATTCAGGATGGATTGGAGATGGGAGTGTCTGGTGCGGGGGAGGCGGATCAGCAGCGAGTTGCAGTAATCAAGCCGAGAGTGGATGAGGGCAACTGTGAGCGTTTTTAGTGTGTCCATGGTGAGAAAAGGGTAGATTCTTACAATGTTCTTGAGGTGCAGCTAACATGTTTGGGCGAGAGATTGGATGTAGGGGGTAAAGGAGAGATCGGCGTTGAATATAACCCCAAGACATTAGGCCACATGCTGAGATGGAGATGTCAGGATAAGGTCGGTTAGTAGAGGACAGAAACAGGAGTAGGTCAGTTTTTGAGAGGTTCAGTTTTAGGAAGAGAGAGGACATAGTGTTAGAGACAGTGGTCAGACAGTTGGTGGTGTTCAAGAATGTTGCTGGAGGAGGTGTATAACTAGGTGTCGTCATCATAGAGATGGTACTGAAAGCCAAATCTCCTGAGGGTTTGTCCAATAGGGGCTGTGTAGATGGATAAGAAGAGGGGGCCGAGGACTGAGCCCTGGGGGACCCTAACAGCAAGGGGAAGAGGAGGGGAGGTAGAGCCAGCAAAGCAGACGCTGAATGAGATAGGTAGGAGGAGAACCAGGAGAGAGCAGTGTCCATTAGGCCAATGGAGTGAAGCATACTGAGGAGGAGTTTGTGGTCAACAGTGTCAAATGCCGCAGAGAGATCGAGGAGGATCAGTAGGGAGTAGTCACCTCTCGATTTAGCTGTGAGGAGGTCGTTTGACAATTTAGTCAGGTTTCTGTCATTTGTAGGGGGCGGAAGCCGGACTGTAGAGGGTCAAGAAGAGAGTTTCCTGAGAGATGGCTTATAAGTCGGGAGTAAACCAGGCGTTCTAGTAGTTTGGAGGTCAAGGGGAGGTTGGAGATGGGTCGGTAGTTGGCAGCATCAGTCAAGTCAAGAGTCAGTTTCTTTAGCAGTGAGGATATGTTAGCGTGTTTGAATGAGGGGAAAATGCCAGAGGTCAGAGAGAGGTTGAATATAGTGGTGAGATGGGAGATAACCACCGGGGAGAGGAATCGGAGGAGGTGTGAGGGGAGAGGGTCACTAGTGCAGGTGATGGGGTGAGCAGAGGAAAGCAACATGAAGACTTCTTCCTCTGTCGTCGGTCTGAGTACAGAGAGTGACCAGGAGTTACGGTAGATGCAGTACTGATGAGACTTGGGGCAGGGCTAGTCTGGGATTGGGAGGTTATTTCCTGCCAATGTTGTCATTTTCTTTTTGACGTCAGCAGCACTACTTCCCCAGCAATAAAGTTCTGGCACCTCCGTAATCCTCCCAGTCTTGGTTTACGATTAGCTAGCATGTATCGATGCAGTGGCATCACCACTTGGCTATGGGAGCCATTATGCCTGTAGTACAGCATGTGACCGCTGAGGGATTATTTTTGTGCAGATGTTTTTTTTTCTTTTACGCTTGCCAATAATCCTATCGTTACCGAAGTATTTCCATGTTTACATTCTGACTTTTCCATTCAGTTTTTCTATAGCGACAACATAGTTACCGTATGTGCATAACTTTCTGCTGGAGGGAGTTTAACCCCTTAACGACCGGGCCATAGTGTTTTTACGTCCTGCAGCTGCAGGACGTGTATGGAGGGAGGTAGCGCCGCTATCTCCCTCCATACAGCGCGGGCGTCAGCTGTTTATTACAGCTGACACCCACGGGCAATAGTCGCGCTCGGCCGATCGCGGCTATTAACCCTTTAAATGCCGCTGTCAATTCTGACAGCGGCATTTAAATCCCCCGAACGCTGTTTGGGGGTCCCGCATGGCCCCTCCGTGGTGAGATTGGGGGATCCGTGCAGGTGTCATGGCAGCCGGGGGCATAATGAATGGCCCCAGGGCTGCCTTAGCAGACTGCCTATCAAGCCATCCACACAGAGTGGCTTGAAAGACTGCCTGTAAAAAAGCAGTATGACGTAATGCTATAGCATTACATCATACTGCAGGAGCGATCAAAGCATCGCATGTTAAAGTCCCCCAGGGGGACTTCAAAGTAAAGTGAAAAAAAAGATCAATGAAGTTTTTTAAATTGTAAAAAAAAAAAAAAGTTATAAAAGTTTAAATCACCCCCCTTTTGCCATATCTATTATTAAAAAATCTAAATCATAAAATAAAAATATGTATTTGGTATCGCTGCGTCCGTAAAAGTTCGATCTATCAAAGTAGTGCATTATTTTTTCTGCACGGTGAACGTCGTCCGAAAAAAATAAATAAAGAACGCCAGAAATGCATTTTTTAGTTACCCTGTCTCCCAGAAAAAAACGCAATAAAAAGCGATCAAAAAGTCGTATGTATTCCAAATTGATACTATCGGAAACTACAGGACATCCCGCAAAAAATGAGCCCTTGCTCAACTACGTCGACGGAAAAATAAAAAAGTTATTGCGCGCACAAAATGACCGCAGAAAATAATTGAAAAAAAATTAAATATCTTAAAAAAAATACAGGTACTACAGCAAAAACAATACTATATAAGTTTGGTATCGTAGTAATCGTACTGACCCATAGAATAAAAATATCAGGTCGTTTTTGTTGCAGTTTGTGCGTCGTAGAAACAGGACGCACCGAAAGATGGTGGAATGTCGGTTTTTTTTCCATTTCTCTCCGCTAAGAATTTTTAAAAAGTTTTTCAGTACATTATATGGTACAATAAATAGTGCCATTGAAAAATACAACTCGTCCCGCAAAAAACAAGCCCTCATACAGCGACATGGATTGATAAATAAAGGAGCTACGATTTTTTGAAAGGGAGTAGGAAAAAACAAAAATGGAAAAAAGCAAAAAAGCTCTGTCACTAAGGGGTTAATAAAAATGGATTTATACAGGTCCAATCAGTCCTTAGTAAGCTCTTAAACCTGCGTACTGCACTTGCCATGCAAGCCGTCGATTTGTAGTTCTGTATAAGGGCTCATGTCCATAGGTGTGTTTTTACCACGTATTATGGCCGCGTGACATGGAGTCAATGAAAGTAAATGGACATTCATTGTTTCATTCACATGAGCATGTAAACACTGTGTGTACACCTTATGTATCAGTTCCTCGCTTTTTTTCAAGATATCTGTTTGCAGTTATTCAAAACAAAACCTTCATGATTTACTGCCAATGGGTAAAAATCCGTCCTGGTTATATGGTGGACAGATGTGGGACTGATAGTTGTAGTATATGTATCGGAGCTCCCTCTTGTGTGCTCATCATGATGAGCATGACACCAAATTTCCTTCTGCTAAGTACGTGGAAATGGTCCAGCCAGAGACTGAGTCCTGTAATGCAGGTGCTATTTGTGTCTGGATGATGGACAACAAAAATGTTGGAATCTGCTCATGTTTGTTGGCGGATCAAACAATACTCTCTACTGGTGGTCTGTCTGGACCGTCCAGAGCCTGTTCGCCATCTGTGCATGCCCTCACGTAACCACTGCTCCCAACACCTCCTAACAGCTTGGTCAGAACAGCCTAGATGGTGAGTAATTCCTTGAAACAAACATCCCGATTCTCTCATTCCAATGATGCCCCCCTCTCAAAGTCTGTTAATCAGGTAAAATGTCTTTGAGTTCTTCGTAGGGGCGTCTAGTGGTCAACGATCTCTCAACAAGAGGTACATGGTGCAAAAGTAGCCTCGGAGAGCCTTTTATAGGGCAATGGGGGAATCACTTTTATGGCCTCTCGTTGCAAGACCCCGTGTCTAATCAGACCACAACTATAATCATTTACATATCTGCCAGAGCGCTGTGTACTAGAAAGCGGAAGTATAACTTCCACTACGGGAGCTTGGGGGTCATGTGACCGCTGGGATTCCCTGCTACAGCAGAGCTCCAGGGTGGTAGAAGGCCCTGATCAGCTCTGCCAGTGACTAATGTCACTACAGGGGTTGTTTTCCCCTGTAACTGGGGCTCCTATGGACGCCCCAGCTACTGTGGGAAAGTGTCAAATGGAAAAAAATCAAAAACATGTGAATGTCCACCAGAGGTCTTATATGACGCCATGGGGGACATAGATAGTAAAAAACATAATTACATACACTTACTTTTTATTTACTTATGTAAATAAAAATTACAGAATAAAACAACAATATATACATAGGAAAGAAAATAACCTAAAACCGTCACCTCTAATCCAAAACCATACATATTATATATCAAAACGTCCGAAACAAATAGAGGAGCCCGTTCCCATACTTTATTTTAGCATAAATATACTAATTTAAAAAAAAAATAACTATGCATGTTAAAAAAAATAATTTTTTAGCTTTTTACCCCGAATAAAACTAAAAAACTGAAAGAAAAAGTCAGTAAAAAATTTATTTAAAAAAAACACCCCATATGTCAGAAAAAAACGCAGCAAAAATAATTTTGGTAGCTAAAGGAAAAAAAATAGGGCAGTAAGGCCCCCTGTCCATAGGCGTTGCGGTCCTGCGGCGGAGCATTGCCGTGAGAGCCGCCGCCGCCTGGGAGCAGGAGCCGCAGAAGGTTCTCCACAGATCAGCCTAATCTGATAGATAGGCTGACAACGGAGAATCGGGGCAATTTGCAGCATGTGAACCGGGGCAATTGCCGGCAGCATGCTGTGAATTGCCGTCTGCGAGCGGAGAATCGCAGTGATTCTCCACTCGTGGACAGGGGGCCGGCGCTTTCCATAGCATTGCTATGAAAAGCTTCAGACGGCGTGGTTCGCCAGCGGTTTACCGCCGGCGAAATCACTGCCGTGGACAGGGGGCCTAAAACTACCACATGGGTTAAATCCCTAAAAATTGTCTGGTCCTAAAGGTGCAAAGCAGCCTGGTCCTTGAATGGTTAAAGGTCCTATAGCACAAAAAAATGTCATTAATTAAAACCAGATGTTTTTATTTTCTGATTGTAGAATTGTTTATTCTGTTGTCTATATGTGACTTTTGGGGCGGCCATCTTTTCTGAACTACATTTAACAGCATTTAGAGATGTACTTTACAGCAGCTTCATGGGCCATTCACAGGATGGGCAGGAGGGGACCCATTGACTTGTATGAAGACTGTTCTAGACATGCTCTGTGACCTGCGTGGCTCATTCTGCAGGGGGGGAGTAGATGGTCACAGCTTATCAACTACTGCGAACAGTGGATCCTGTGTTATCTGCATATAGGTGTTACCTCTCAGTGTAATCCTGCCTGTGATGTTAGTAAGATGACTGCTGCAAAGTCTTCTCTACAAATCAGGAAGTATCAGCCTGTTATTAGGCTCTGCGGTCAGTGAGAAAGATGCAGCATTTTAGGATTTTTCTTCTATACAGATTGTGACTGAAAATGTAAAAAAAAAAATCACCAAAAAGTCTTTAAAAATATGTTCAGCACAAAAATGTGATTTATATAATAGGTCATTTTCTGATGACACATTCCCTAACTTTCTAAGACTTGGGAGTTTTGCTTGCAACTAATGAAAGGAAATAGTTTTCATTGCATGGAAGAAATTGCTATAGGCAGCAGTGTATCATTCATTTCTGTATCAATTCAATCAAGCAAGCAGGCATATTTTACCATGTTTCCCCCGAAAATAAGACAGTGTCTTATATTACTTTTTGTTCAAAAAGCTTTAACTTTTTTACATGTATAGGTGCCTGGACACTATTTAAATTGACTTTTTAAATTAACTGTTAGCAGGGCTTAATTTTGGAGTAGGGCTTATATTTCAAGCATCCTCAAAAATTCTGAAAAATCATGCTATGTTTTATTTTCAGGGAATGTCTTATTTTTAGGGAAACAGGGTAGGTTCTACATTTAGAGAGATTCATGTCATGTCTTTAACACCTCCACTAACCTGTCCATGAAACAACTACTGTCTCTCCTGACATGCCAACCCGCTATGCCACTGTTTATGTATTTGGTCACTACTAATTTCATATCAATCTTTAAGCCAGGTCAGTAACTCAAGTTTTGTATCCACAGCTTCTAGTATCCACTCGGGGAGACAATGATAAGGTGCAAATGGAACTAACTCGCTTACAGTCTGAGAATGACTGTGCCAAGGAAGAAGTCAAAGAAGTTCTGCAGGCCCTAGAAGAGCTAGCCGTAAACTATGATCAGAAATCCCAGGAGGTAGAGGACAAAACTTTGCAGAACAAGATACTTGCTGATGAACTGTCCCAGAAAGTTGTAAGTACTGTGTGTGATCTAACCACAAGGTGGCGCAAGGGCACCGATTACTAGATCCTTACATCCTTACTTGCCATGAATTAGGCTGCATTCACATCTGCGGTGGGCATTCAGTTTTTCTGCGGGGAGCAAGAAAAGGGAATCCCCTGGCCGAACGGATCCATCCTTTGGCGAAACTGAATGGGCCCAATTGACTATAAGTGGGTCGGTTTGGTATCCGCTCAGCTGCCCTGCATTTTACTGGAAGAAAAAGCGCTTTTTTCTTCCAGTATTTTGTACCGGGTTTGCGGCGGAACCTTCAACTGGCGCAGAAGTGATCTCAACCTTTGTGAGTTTAAACTAGTATATATTGTACTAGCAAATGATGAAGTGGATGATGATCATTGAGTATTTTTGTGTCTCCGCTCAGGCCACCCTACTCTCTTTGGAAAATGATCTCCATCGCCTGCAGGAGTTTAGCACCCATCAACGCAAGAGGATTGCGGAAGTTCTCAATGGCCTCATGAAAGATCTTAGTGAATTTAGCGTCATTGTGGGCAATGGAGAATTTAAGTTGGTGAGTAATTATCCCGATATACTAAACATTCATCAGAAGGCACTGGGTAAAAAAAAAGCGCATTAAACCCCATTCCACTATTTTCCAGTCACCGTTCTTCACTTTCTTCTATAATTTTGAGTCAAAACAAGTCTACTTTGCAGCCTGTAGAGATCAGCGGGGCCATAGAGGAAGAGTTTACAGTGGCACGTCTGTACATTAGCAAGATCAAGTCTGAAGTGAAGTCGGTGGTGAAACGCTGCCGCCAGCTGGAGAACCTTCAGGTTGAATGTCACCGTAAGATGGAAGTGACGGGACGGGAGTTGTCCTCCTGCCAGCTGCTGATCTCTCAGGTATGCCTCCATTTGGGCAGTAATTACATTATTTATACATTTTTGTATCTCATTATAAAAATGTATGAAGATCATATGTTTCCCTTTCTTATAAATGGACAATAAATTACAGCTTTACGTCCTTACTGTAATGCTTTCGTACTTGAGAAGTTCGCAGGGGGTTTCATTCATACCCGCATTACAGCGTCTGACCTGTCTTTCCTCATTCTTTTACAGCATGAGGCCAAGATCAGGTCTTTGACTGAATACATGCACAGCGTAGAGCTGAAGAAGCGCCAGCTGGAAGAGTCCTACGATACACTGAGTGAGGAGCTGGCCAAGATGCAGGCTCAAGGTAGCGGGCACACATGCCAATGTACTTGGAAGCATGCAAGCAACTTGCTACATTCACACAAATATCAATCTGCTTTGTTGCCAAGAATATACAATAAATATCGGTTTAAGGGCTTAAATCCAGAAGGGAGTAGAAGAAATGGGACGGCGCCTCTTGTGTACCTGGGATATTTTGTGATCAGGAGCACATAGAAAAATAAGAAAGACTTGTGGTGGTCACAGGTGGGGGGGAAACCCTGTTCCAGGTGGGGGACATCAGAAGAGAGCATGCATGGAGAAAAATCTGAGGGGGGGGTGGTTGGCCTCCAGAAGTGGAAACAAATGGAAATAAGGCAAAGTAACTCCTGCGCTCAGGGTAACCAGTGTGACGCCGACTGTGACTATCATAGGTGTGGACTAGAGATGAGCGAGCATACTCGCTAAGGCACATTACTCGAGTGAATAGTGCCTTAGCCGAGTATCTCCCCGCTCATCTCTAAAGATTCGGGGGCCGGCGGCGGGAAGCGAGGAGCGGCAGGGGAGAGCGGGGAGGAACTGAGGGGAGAGCTCTCTCTCTCCCGCTCCCCGCCGCAACTCACCTGTCACCCGCACCGGCCCCTGAATCTTTAGAGAGGAGCGGGGAGATACTCGGCTAAGGCACTACTCGCTCGAGTAATGTGCCTTAGCGAGTATACTCGCTCATCTCTAGTGTGGACATGTAGATGATAGAGGTCCGTAGAGCAAGAAGGCAACAAGAGGAGTTCTCTGTAGTAGAGTAAAAAGGTGTTTATTTATATAGAGCTCCAGACCTTAGTATGGTACAACGCGTTTCGGAGCTAGCACGCTCCTGAAGTCAGTTTATAAATGTTTGGGGTCACTTCCCATAAATGTTTGGTGCGTGGTTTTGTGCTTTATGCTTAGACCCCATTTACACTGAAAGATGATCGCTCAAAAGTTGATCAGATGACAATTTGAGTGACAGTTTTGAGCGATCATCTTTGCATAGTCGATGGTAGCTTATTAGCAATCCAATCATTACAACGATTAGTTTCAACCTCTCTTCTATTTAGTAATATAAGCAACCAGCATTGAAAAACGTGTTTTGGGGAGAAACCCACTCTTCCCATCGATATTCCGGTAGTTGGGACCTCACAATCTCTTGGTCTCTGACTGTATGTGATCTAGTCGCCCTCAAAACCCTTGCTGGTTGCTTACATTACCAAATAAAAGAGAAGTTGAACCTCATCGTTGTAAGAATTGGATTGCTCTTGGAGCTCTGAGACCAGTTTGTCTTCGCTGCATCTCTCCGTTCACTCACACCCACTTAGGTGGCGCAGTATCTGGTGGGCAGCACCTCCATAATATCTTGGACACTACAAACCAATACGGCCCTTGCCTTTTCTTTGGGCCACTCATATCACACTGGTTTTGTGTCCCCCCCCCCCCCCCCCCCCCCCCCATAGCGTTTTTTCCCCCCTGTCGGTAGTAGCATTGGAACATAGGAAAGTAAGTGTAGTGTAAAACCCGGGTGTCTATCCTAGACATGAATTATTGGGAAGGACTAATATACACCATTTATACTGTCGGCCAGTGCAAAGAAAACTCAATTTCAAACATTTCCAGGGAGTGAACATCTAAAGGCCCTTTTACACACAAAGATGATCGCTCAAAAGATGGGTTTTGAGCGATCATTTTGCATAAACTACTAATTGGTACTAATGCGAATTAGTAGCTTATTAATGCGGGCGAGAGCTGTGGTTGGTCTGTTTTCTGAATGCATTCCCTTTGTTTTGCCGCTGGGCTGACAATGTTATCAATGCTTCCCGCGAAGAATACAGAGTAAAGTCCCTGCTATCAGCTCTTCTGCTGAACGATGGATTTTATGCCGAACAAAAGAATCATCGTTCGGCAGAAAAGTGAAAGATGGGCACATTTACATGCAACAGTTATCGCTCAAAAGATGGCTTTTGAGCGAATTTTGAGTGATAATTGTTGTGTGTAAAAGGGTCTTTAGCATGGAACCATTTTTAGCATTTATGCATTTGCATACAATGAGGGAAAGAAAAGGAACCTGACTGCTGCTTTAATAGTAGCGGCACTGTAGCTGATCACTCCAGCTTGTAAAGAGAATTTACCCCCTCCCCTCCTGTTCCCCCCTCTTTACCCCAAAACAATATAGTGGGACTGTCACTGGTTTTCACAAAAGTCCTCTGAAGCAACGTGCGGCGCGTTCCTTTATGTCTTTCTGCTTGATGTGTCGGACCAGTAATGAGTTAATCACCTTGTACGTGGGAAGTTCTCTCATCAGATGACACATCTGGGGATTATGAACTCGTTATATAATCAGCCGTCTCTTTCACTTGACAGAAAATGTGACAGAAGTCGCCGTGAAGGATAAAGCGCAGGACGCGCTGGAGGCCAATGAAGTGAAGGTCAGCATATTGGGGGGCTTGTCAGATATTATATAATGCTGTCAATCAGTTCAATGGGTTACAGGTGTGATCTCGGGGTGTCCTATCCGCGTGGCTCGTTTGCTACAAGCAGCTTTGTGACATAGCGGCATCATCAGAATAACACCAGCCGCCTGTCTTGAGTGGCATCTATACTGTAAAGACAAGGCAATGGTGGGATGATGTCCGTGATGACCTTGGGTTCCTGCTACTGAATGGCCCTGCTTGCCCTGACACTGTCATAACAGCTGTCAGCCACTAGAGGGAGCTCACTGGATATTTGTTTTTACTGTTCATATAAATCCATATGCCAGTAACAAACCCAGAATTTATAATATACACTCTTTGTCAAAAAAAAATTCAAGCACCTAGAAAGAGTTGTCTTTTTGTTGCAAAATTCAGCATGTAGTTACATCTCAGACAGATATGCAAATGATTGGAGTTGTGGTGTGATTAGATGAACAGTCTTACCACCTGAGGCTCTAAAAGTGGTGTCACGTCTGGTATCCAAGCTAGAGGCGGTACAACAGGGTACTAGAGCCTTCATGCCCGCCTGTATCACATCTTGTATCCAAGCTAGAGGTGGTACAACAGGGTACTAGAGCCTCCATGCCTGCCCGTATCACATCTTGTAACCAAGCCAGAGGCGGTACAACAGGGTACTAGAGCCTTCATGCCCGCCTGTATCACATCTTGTATCCAAGCTAGAGACGGTACAACAGGGTACTAGAGCCTCCATGCCTGCCCGTATCACATCTTGTATCCAAGCTAGAGACGGTACAACAGGGTACTAGAGCCACGATGCAAGGGGTGAGTTTTCCACAAAAAAAACCCCTATCCTTCTGCTCCGATATTATAATCACTTCTATCAACGTTACAATCACACAGAGAAAGCTTCATTCGATTCCAACAACTCCTTCTAGGTACCTGATTTTTTTTAACAATGAGTGTATATGTATATAATATATATTTATATAGTCATAAAAGCAGAGTTCTCCATTAACTTATAGTATATTACACAATTAAAGGTGTTGTCCACTTTTTTACTATCGATGATAGGTCATCTGTAGTTAGAGGGGTATTTCAGAGACTGAAAATGGTTCAAATTTTCACCCATCCACTTGGTATGTAAAAACTGATAGATTGTTAGGGTTCCAACTTCTGGGACCTCCACCGATCCTGAGAACAGAGGACCTGTGATCCCCCCTACTCCCCTCTTCCTCACTGTGGAGTTCCTTCTCCCACCTGCAACGACATCAAATTGAATGGAGAGCGGTCACATATTTGCAGTAACGCTCCATTCATTATCACTGCTGGGACTGCTGGAGATAGCCAAATACAAATTTCCGTTAGCCCGATTGAAATGAATGAAGTGGCCAGCACTTCATTCAGTCTGATATCACTATGTATGTCCCTCATTTTTATAATCGTCGAGGGTCCCAGCGGTCAGACCCCCACTGATCTATCAGTTTTCACCTATTGAGTGGATGGGTGAAAACTTTAAAAAACTTTAAATCTCCACAGCACCCCTTTAGTTGCTGGGGGTCCATCAGTCAGAACCCCCGTCAATCAGCTGTTTGCCAGGCCGCTGTCAGTGGCCCTGGTTGGTATTGCAGTCCATGTTCCCATTGAATTCATTTGAAACAGTGAGTTCAATACCAACCCAGGTCGCTGCAATGTATTAAAAAACTGCCCGCTACCAGCTTCATACACACAGCTGACAATATGCAATCACTGTCTTTTGGCCAAAAACTCTTAAAATATGTTTTGCAACCAATTTTCAGGATTAACAATTACTAATATTCCAAATGCTGCGTACAGAAAGTCCACTCCATGATGGATGTTATATACTGCTAGACCTAAGAGTTTGGTGGCTCCTATACATTGTCATGTCACATTCAACTATTCCCCTTTGTATTAGAAGGTCCTGGAGATGCAGATGGAAAGCCACCGTGAGGCCCATCACAAACAGCTGGCCCGTCTCCGGGATGAGATTAACGAGAAGCAGAAGATCATTGATGAATTGAAAGAGTAAGAATGTGCAGACAAGCCAACCGTCTATTCCGATGAAAGACACACTTGTGATTTGTTCTCTGCTTAGCTCACAATATACCGTCTTAGTACTTTTCTATATTCTTCATTCTGTAAAGCAAATCTGGCACTTTGAAAATGCAGTTGATTCTGCAGGAATCATGCTATAGAGCAGGAGGAGCTGAAGACATTGGTACATAACTTGATGGGGAAAGATCCAATATAACTTGTATTTTATTCATTTATATCTCTGCACATTCTGGGCTTAGGGGTCCAGTGGGTGGAGCCATCAGTGAATTTTAAATGTGGCCGGTTCCTTTTAAACTCATATTGTTACGTGTGCTGCTGGGACCTGTAGTACTAAGCTTCCTAGCAGCACAGCCCTCACAGGGTTAATTAATTGAGCTGGTTGGGTGTGGTACGTCCTGCTAGCCAATCTCCTGAGTTTGTGCTCACATATTAACCCAGCTCCTGGTCAGTCTCTGTCTGGTGTTCAGGGTGAGCAGTCATGAATCCTTGTCTGTTGAAGCTTGCTGTGTGATATGTGCCCTGTGCTGGTTCATGTCCGTTTGTTCGTACATTGGCCAATGAAAATAAGCTGCAAGCCCTGGCAAAGCCCCTCCTATCTTGCAGTCCCTACACTAGCAAGACACATCTACTAGAGGGCCCTAGGGGCGAACCTAGTGCAGACATAGCAAACAAACTCAGCAGACAAAATTGACAGAATATAAACGGACATGAACCAGCACAGGGCACAAATCACACAGCAAGCTTCAACAGACAAAGATTCATGACTGCTCACCATCAACACCAGACAGAGACTGACCAGGAGCTGGTTTTATATGTGAGCACAAACTCAGGAGATTGGCTAGCAGGAAGTACCACACCCAGCCAGCTCAATCAATTAACCCTGTGAGGGCTGTGCTGCTAGGAAGCTTAGTACTTAGCAGCAGCACACGTAACACATATACCGTAACACCTAATTAGCAGATGTTGGTATTGAGGAATCTATGGTGCCTGCATATTTAGCAAATGTAATATTACAATATTCAATAAGTGTGTTAGCTGAAAATGGTTGTCTAGTGAAAACAGATCCTGCCCATATGCCTTAATAGAAAATGAGGTCAGGTGAACTTACCTTGCGCATTGTCTGATGGGTATGGGGCTTAATGTACTGTAAGTGGTCCTTCAATCTGCTCAGTCTTTTCAATGCCTGGTTATGGCAGCATATAGATAAAATGACTAGTCAGTACTTAATACATATGTTTACTGTAATAAATGGCACTCTTCTGCTCTTTGGCTGCACTTGGCTTTACTGAGGAGAGGCCAAGTCAGCTCATGGGCTACAAGGGTGCGTTCACACGTAGCAGAATTGGTGTGTATTTTCCGCAACGGAAGATCTGCAGCGAAATCCATACGTGTCAAAGTCTACGCCATTGGTGCAATTTTGCCGCTGATCCACAGCAGACTCCACCCCATCAATGGAATGGGTGAAATCTGATCACATCTGCGGCAAAAGATGACTGAAGTCAAGCACTGCTATGGAGATCTGAAAGGGGAAGCAATTAATGTATATTATGGCCTTCAATATGCTCACCAGTAAGTAGCGTAGTTGAGCATGAATAAGGTTTGGTTTTCCCTCACTGGATTTTCAAACTCCCCGCCATAGCGCAGGAGTAAAAAAAAATAGCAGGAAGATTGGCCCTACCCTTTCTTTTGGCGAGAATCCTAATAGTGAGAACAAAACTGCTGAAAACAATTGAAATCGGTGTTTTCACTTTGTCGCGTTATGCGTCCGTGATTATCACGGCTGCACAGCGGGACTAAAACACGTTTTTCCATATCCACGCTGTGGATCTCCACTGCAAATACAGGCAGATGCTCGCTAATTGCTGGGCAGCAGCTGGACTTGCCAATTGGCAGGTCCATGACCCAGTTGGCAATCAGCAGAGACATGACTGTGTTTTCAGCAGGGCTCCGCAGCATGTACGCGCGCTCTAAGGGACCTTTCACACAAGCTGGAATTTGGCTCCTACAGCCTTGGCAACACCCAGACGGATCTGCCGTTGCGGAAATCCACACCAAATCCAACATGTCTAAATGGAATTGCCAGCAGAATGAAGCCATTTTTAATAAACCGCATCATAAACCACATGGCATGAGACTTTTGGTGTGGAATCTCCTGCCAATTACGCCCGTATGAAAGGTCCCTAAAAGTTTCTCATGATTATTAAGCCCAGAAGTCTCTTGCTTTATTTTAGTGTAATACTTCTGATTATTCTTTTATCAGATGATTGTTTTTGATGGAAGGTGACTTATTTTCTGATTGGTATGTATCCTCTTTCCGTTTCTTCAGTCTGAACCAGAAGCTGCAGCTGGAGCTTGAGAAGCTGAGAGCCGATTATGAGAAGCTGAAGAGTGAGGAACACGAGAAGAGCCACAAATTGCAGGAGCTGACGTGAGTGCTATGAGGGCATCTTCAGACTGGCACATGCGCAAGTACACTCGCCGCTACCGAGCATATTTTCGCATGAATCAGTCCAAAGCCTTTTTTTTCTTCTTACCGTTTTATACTTCGCGCTATTGCGTGGGTAAAAAAAAAGGAGAAAGATAGGTCCTGCCCTCTCTTTACTCGCACATATATAAAATCCACCTGTGAGAAAGATAGGGCAAGACCTATTTTTTTCCGCACGTAGTAATATCGAGTGAGAAACACGGACGTGAAAACGAAACCATTCAAATCAGAACATTTTGAGATCACAGCAATATGAAGAAGCCTAAAGGCTTATTCAAACGATTGTTTGACCGATATACGCTGCCCCTCTATGCAAAGGGAGAAGGTGGGACGGGACGGGAGCTAGTGCATTGAGCTTCTGCCCCCTTTCCGCCCCTCGCCACTGTTTGCAATGGGAGGGTTGGGGTGGGACTTAGCTCCACCCAATCCCGCCCCTCTCTTTGCAAACAGTGGCGAAGGGCACTAGCTCTCGTCCTGTCCTGCCTCCTTCCCTTGCAGAGAGGGGCAGCGTATATCGGATGGGCGCTAAAAACCGTCCAATATACGATCGTCTGAATAAGCCCTCAAACAGTAGTAGCGCATAGTGCAGACTTTATTTTCATCCCATATAAACATTGTGGCTCAAAGTCTACGGGGTATCCAATGGAAATGCTGACGTAGCGATGTCAGAAATCTGATCGTGATTATACCTACCGGAGAAACACCATCAACAGTGGTACTGTTTGGTCGAATGGTATGCTGATACCTGATGAAGACCCCAAAGGAGGTTGAAACGCATTTTACTGTATGCATTGTATACAGCTATGCAGTTTCATAAACACATCTGGTTATATGTACTGGTGTCAGCAATTTCCAGCATACAATTTCACCAAACAGCACGTTTTTCCTGGTTCTGTCATATTCTACAATGGGTTTGTGGTGTTTGGGACAGCGCATCCCCATTTCCATCACGGCCGGAAGTTGGTGATAGTGAACAGATAATCTACAGAGCAACTGGTGTTGAATGGAGTTGTGCCCTATGTATTGGGATTTTTATGATATTTTGGCTATACTGCATTTAGATCTGCTCCCTCTTTCTTCTTTCAGTTGTTCCCAGTTGTTGGAGTCCCACTACCTTCTGATATCCGCACCACTGACATACTAACAGTAATACATTTTGTTTAGATTATTTACTCCTATTACTGTTTTTATCAGATTTCTATACGAGAAGCACGAACAGTCCAAACAGGATCTCAAAGGGCTTGAGGAGACTGTTGTAAGTAGACATCGACCAATAGCGTGGCTTATCATAAGTATTATAGCAAATCTCTTAGGAGTTCTTACAGAACTGTTATCTGTACCACTTTTATAAGGCTCGTGAACTCCAGACCCTCCACAATCTTCGGAAGCTTTTTGTTCAAGACGTCACATCTCGAGTCAAGAAAGTAAGTAGACTTCTCATTAGACACATACCGTATATGGCTTTATAGTGTCCTGTTACTTTAAATTGGTAGTCCCATCAGGGCCCTATTATGGCCTGTGGACGGCATAGAAGGGATTTCCCAGTCAGGACCTCCCTATATTAACTAGGGAGAAATTTGATGGCATCTGTTGATTTTCTGATAGATCACATCCCCGATATGAGTTGGAGCTTGTTAAAGGGAACTTGTTTGATTCTATGAGATCCATAGATTAAGTTTATGGGCTCATAGCCTGGGACCAGCGAGTCCGGGGGTGGTATCGTTCTACTCTTCTACCTCCCAGTTTCAGTGCTGTCATTTCGTAAACTTGCTCCTCGTTGTATGGAACGTACTCCTTCACACACATTGTCCTCTCATTGAGATGAAATAAGAGGACAGTGCGCACGCTGAAGTACAACAAATGGCGAGTTTACAGACTGACAGAGCTGAAATAGGGAGGCAAGGGAACATAATACCATCCCCAGACTCAGCAGCCTCGGTACTGTGGACCCATAAACTTGGTTTATGGGGCTCATAGGACCTGACAGGTTCCCCTTAAAGGGAACCTGCCACTGGCCATGAGCACCATAAACTAAGTTATGGTGCTCATAGGGCAGGTTACCATGAGCCAGGGGAGGTATTTTTTATACTTCCACGTCTCTTGGTGCCCTCGTTATTACCCTAAACATCGGCGTGTAAACTGTGTATATGGCTCTCACCTGAAGTCTTTGTGTGTACACTCCCATTGATTTCTTAGATTATGATGCTCATAGCCAATGACAGGTTCCTAGCGATCAGCATTGTTTGGATAAAACAATATAATTATCCCTTATGTATATGTATAGTAGCTATTTGCATATAGACGTTTATCACCTTAAAGCGTACCTGAGGACATGTTTTCTAAAGTATACCAGGTTCTCCTTACCCTATCATTTGCTGCGGTTTGCACTTTGTTTCATGTCTGTAAGTTTTTATTTTCAGGTGGTCTTCCCCATTTTTCTGCTGTTCGCAATCCACTTTCAAGAAGGGGCGTGTAGCAATTCTACCAGTAGTTCACTGTCCTGTACTTCCTTGCCCTTAGTTCCCATGCTGCATTGCACTCTCTCTGGTCCAGTCACCAGGGAGGCTGTATCTGAATGCCCGCCTCTTTGCTTTCCTAGGAGGATTAGGAATTTAGAGACATTCTGACCAAATGGTTAGTAAACCCGTTATAATGTGTGTGTATTGTGTGCACAGACACACACCCACACACTGTAACAGCAGGTGAGGCAGAGACTGTGGAGATTGTTAACACAGTGTCTGCAGATCTGTCAGCCTGCGGATTCTAAGAGCCACCTGTGAAGCTAGTACCTCCTTCTGTTGCTATGGAAATGTCCTTGTTACTATGGAAGCTCTGTACCTAATCACAGAGAGTGGATTGCAGAGAAGCTATAAGGGAGACCCCTAGTGGATGCCATCTGAAACATGGTTACAGAAATCATGAGACTAACACAAGCTGGTAGATGTGCATAAGTTGTCTGAAAAGTTACTGCCCCTTTAACACGTTTCCAATTAGGAAAGCACCAGCATGATTGTCTGTTTAATGCTGTGCTGCTGATAGGTGAGAATGGGGAAGAAACCACACATGCCTCTTCTTACAGACTGTTCTAACTAAAGGGGCTTTTACATAGGCAGATGATTGCCATCAAACATTCGTTTGAACAAACATTCATCAGATCAGTTGCCGATGTGAAGGTGACGCTGATCAGTCAACAAACAAGAAAATGCTAGTTTATTGGGTCATCATCTCTCTTACGGGGCATCTAAAATCATCTGTTGTTGGCAGCACATCACTCAATGTAAAAAGTGATGTGCTGCAGATAACAATAAAACTGTCGATACAGCTGATTGCTCTATGTAAACAGAGCTGAACAAATATGGATAACTTGACAAAAACGTCAGTCGGCGCCCTTTCC
Source organism: Eleutherodactylus coqui (assembly GCF_035609145.1). Taxonomy (NCBI): domain Eukaryota; kingdom Metazoa; phylum Chordata; class Amphibia; order Anura; family Eleutherodactylidae; genus Eleutherodactylus; species Eleutherodactylus coqui. The sequence continues at coordinate 472,030,021 of NC_089837.1, read as the reverse complement.
TAGCGCAAAACTTTTCACTTTTAAAGCAACTTAAAGGTGTTGTAAACTACGCCTAACCACAGGATAGAATATCAATAGTATGTCAGCAGGGGTATGCCACCCAGCATCCCTACCGATCAACTGTTTCTACATTTAGCTGATTTCTGCAGGAAGCGGACAGCTCTGTTCTTATTGTAGTGGCCAAGCTTGGTATTGCATGCAAAGGTCTCAATGGGAACTTTACGTGTAATACCAAACTTGGCCACTTAAGCTATCTGCTTCCTGAAAAAATCGTCATAATACAAAAGCATACTGACCGATGGAACAGCTGATCAGTGGGAATCTTGGGCAGCTGACCCCTGCTGATCTACTATTGATGGCCTATTGATGGCCTATCCTGCAGATAGGCCTTCAGTAGTTTGCAACTACAGACATAATTGGTAGTGGGAAGGATGAGGCGTATATGAAAAAGATCATAACAATACTACTCACTGCACACTGCTTACCCTGTCTCTGCTGCTCCCTTCTCTGTTCTCTCTTTGGGCTGCAGCGGTCACATGGGTTGTTTACCCACGTGACTGATGCAGCCAATAGGAGGCAGGGGATCAATGACGTCCCATATTAGAAGCCCATGTGACAGGTTTACGGGATGTTACCAGGCCTTGTGGCCAGGTGACGTTACCCGCCCCATACCACAGCTCCAGACTGCTGAAACATAACTTCGAACCCCCATTAAATAGACAGGTGAGAAAAATTCTAGCTTTAGGATCTGTTCTTTCAGCAGCCATAACACTTAGTAAAAAAGCAATCTCTATATATGAATTGTCTGATTTTGCATAAGTGTCGCCATATGCCGTCCTCGTGTATCTCCTATTAACATCCCGTTGTGTCTCTTAGAGTGCTGAGATGGAACCCGAGGATAGTGGGGGGATTCACTCCCAGAAACAGAAGATTTCCTTTCTTGAGAACAACCTGGAGCAACTTACAAAGGTTCACAAACAGGTAGGTGTTCTAGTGGCTGTGTAGACGAGGAGCCCGGCTCTCCTGGACACGAGGAAAAGTAGGAAAATCAAGAAAAGCATATGTGTTGTTCACGAACCCAACCCCTCATACCATTGTGTGTGCGGACTGCACTGGGAAATGACATGAAAAGTTTGTGCTTACTGCATCTGCTTCACTGTGCAGCATGAAGAACTGAGATTGGCGCTTGGCCTGCTCTTACCCCTGCTGAGGCCGAGCCTTGCTCCTCAGTGCATGACTGTATTTCCCGATTATTTTGGTTTTGTTTGTCTTTTGTCACAAAACAAAATCTCTGTACACGATTAAACGTAAATGACCCGTCGTGGGACAAAACATCGCCGTGGCTGTATGGTTGGGGACATTTAATAACATCCCTTATTTAGGCCACCTGAACAGGAACGGACCTTTGCTGCGGAATCCGCGGTCGGCATCCGCACGGAGGATCTGCAGCAAAGACCTTTCAAAGAATGCCTTGCAAACTCGCTTTTTCCTTGCAAAAACGAATTGCGATTTTTACGAGCAGAGGAAAAATCGCAGCATGGAAGCCATCTAACCCGCAGCCCATCTGCAATTGACATGGCGGATAGGCTGCGGTACCGGCATCATTGTCTAGCGATAGCGCAGGGATAACAAATGTTTTAAAAAAATCTGTACAGCGCATGACCAACGGCGAGCGTCTGTGGTCATCCGCAGTACAGTAAAAGCAGGTACACGGGGTGGCCGGCTGTGGTCAGAGACAGAATCCACTGCCGGAACCCACGTGCTATGTGCAGGCGGCCTTATACTGTAAGCAGATGTTCAACCAGTATACCAAAGTAGCACCTCACATTGTAGGGAGTGAAGCTATAGGTGCAAAGTGCATAGTTATTCCAGCACACCCTCCCCATATACGTATAATACAATACAGTTACTGGTTCTTAGGCTCTTCCACACGGGCGCCACGAGGGTTCTGTGCAATATAGCTGCGTTTTCTTGCTGCGATTTTGTAGCGCTCTTTTGCCGAGATTTCCTGGGGGGGGGGGTGAAGAGGGTTTATATATAAGCTCTAACCCGAAAATAGGCTCTCGCTGCAAAAAAAAGCAAAAAACATCCCCTAAGGGCTCATGTCCACGGGCAAAATGAGATTTAAAATCCGCAGCGGATCTCCCGCGCGCGGATCCGCACCCCATATGGATGCATTGACCACCCGCAGGTAGATAAATACCCGCGGATGGTCAATAAAAAGGAATTTAAAAAATCTGGAGCATGAAAAAAAAACGTGCCATGCTCCATTTTAGTGCGGATCACGCTCCGGATGGCCCCCATAGACCTCTATGGGTGTGGGAGATCCGCTGCGGATTGTAAATACTAATTTATCGGGTGCATGAGATCCGCTGCGGATTTAACCCCTTCCCGCTCCAGGACGTACCGGTACGTCCTCGGAGCATGGTACTTACCGCAACAGGACATACCGGTACGTCCTGGGGATAGTGCGAGATCACATAAGATCCCGCGCTATCCTGCAGCGGGAGCTGGCTGTCAGTCACGGCCGGCGTCCCGCTGCAACAGCGGGGGGGGGGGGGCATGCCCCCCCCGCTGTTAACCCCTTCCCTGCCGCGATCTAAGTAGATCGCGACAGGGAAAGAGTTGACAGAGAGATCGCGCTCCCTTGGTGTCTCCGGCCGGCTCTCGCGATGTCATCGCGAGAGCCCGGCCTGTCGCCATGGCAACAGGACGCCAGACACTGGCGTCCTGTATTGCCTGTGCCTATAATCGCTGTATAGGCGATAAGGCATGGGAGAGCAGTAGCTCTGCCATGCCTTATGACAGCGATCATAGGCATAGTGCTGCAAGTCCCTCAGAGGGACTCGAATAGTGTAAAAGAAAAGAAAAGAAAAATGTAAAAAAAATGTAAAAAAACACCTTTTTTTATGCTTTTTCTAATATTAGCATAAAAAAAGGGAAAAAAAATTAAAACCCCACATATTGGGTATTGACACGTCTGTAACGACGTGTACAAAAAGTTGAACACGCTTTTTATTTTGTACGACAAAAAGCGTAAAAAAACACGCTAAAAAACAGAGGCAAAATGCTAATTTTTAGCATTTTGCCTCCCAAAAAATGCTATAAAAGTGATCAAAAAAGCCATACATTCCCCTAAATGGTACCAATAAAAACTACAGCTCATTTCGCAAAAAATAAGCCCACATAGAGCTCCGTATTTAGAAAAATAAAAAAGTTACAGGACTTTGAATGCAGCTTTTTTTTCACGTGCAGATGCAAAAATGCCATCCGCGTGCATACATGCGTGAAAAAAAAACGCATCCGCATGCAATAAAATACAATAAAATACTATTTTAAGCTCATCCGCACTGCATCCGCGGCCCAAATCCGCGTTACAAATCCGGAGCAGATTTGATTTTCCCCGTGGACATGAGGCCTAAGAGGCGCTGTCCAGCTCAGCCGTACTTCTCTTGAGGCTCTCCGACACTTGTTTAAAGTTCTCTGGCTTAGCTTCCTGGTTTTGAAACCCCCTGCTCTAGGAAGCAGTGCCTCTGATTGGCTGAGCCATGGTGCTCGAAGACCAATCAGAGCCAGCACTTGATAAACCAACAACAACCATTCTTTTTTTTTTTTATGTAGCTTGGACTTATTTTAGGACTTTTACAGTAGGATTTCCTACTTTAAAAGTTGCATCACACTGCATGATAACCGCCTTTTCGTGCCGGCAATATGTAGCAACCCACTTTTTTTTTTGCTCGCAATGTCGCAGGCTTCAAAACCACTAATGTGAAGAAACCCATTGGAAAGCATGGGCTTCACATACATGCAATTTGTAGCGATGTCGCATCGCAAAAAAAAAATCCCGCTATTTTGTCGCCTGTGTGAAACTGGCCTTAAAGTTAACCTCACCTAGGCTGTATCCACAGGGGGGCTGATTTGCGGCGGATGTCCACAGTGGGCATTTTGCAGCTGATCAGCAGCCCGCCTTTAAACTTGCACCATTTGATGCGGATTTTGAAGCAGGTTTTATCATGTATTCCTGTGCAAAATTCCGCCCCTCGTTGAGAAGAAGTGAATTCTGCAGCGGAAACGGCGGTGAAACTGAATTCGGATTTTGTGCAGAAATTTCCGCACCTTGTGGAAGAGATTTTAAAAATTTCATCCACTTTGCTGCTGCTGCAAATGCTAGAATTTCCGTGCGGACCCTCCGCCCTGTGTGAACCCAGCCTAAGGGGTTAAGATGCACTCAGGGCACCTGCGTTATGCGCCAAATATATTTACTTGAGACAGAAATTCAAAATCTACAATAAAGAATGTGACATTTTGCTCAAGAGAGTTTTTCCAACTTTAACATGATTGTTAGGCCATATTCACACGGCCGAGATCCTTGGGCACAACTCACATCACACAGCGTATGGACACCCTATCTGTGTGCTGTACTATGTGCGGGGTAACGCATGTTACATGTCACATTCTCGTGCAAGACACACCTGAAAATAGGACAGACAGCGATTTTTCGAACATTGGTCCAAGTGAAAAATTGCTCATTTGAATGAACCCAATTGAATGAATGGGTTCATTCTTCTTGCGAGCTCTGTCTGTCTCGCACATGGACAAAACTGGTGCTAGAATATCGGCCATGTGACTAGGCACCAGGGAGTGAAAGAACCTCTCTGTCATGACACTTGGCTTTTGTATTGTAGTGACTACTATTAACCCTTTCCAATCCACTCTCTGAGGTCTAAAGACATTCTGATTGAAGGCTGTACAGCTCCGATGTCGGAAGACGTCTGGCAGGGTATTCTTACTGTATATTACTGGCCGCTCTGTTCTCGGGGGGCCTCTCCAGCATGTCCAATACTGCAGTACTGGCTCTAGCCAGCAGGTGGCGCCATTGTATAATGGCAGAAAGAGAAAGCCCCCCCTAGGAAACCCTGAATCCAAAATTGGATTGCAAAGGGTTAACACTTCCATGGATGATTTTCAGTTGAAGTTCATCACATTAGAAAAACCATGGAAGTCTAAGGCCAATTCCACACGGGCGATCGCGATTTTGCCGAGAGAAAATCGTGGCAAAAATCGCATCTTTGTTGCTGCAATTTTTGGGTATCCACGATGCTTTTTTATTTTTAATTGTGTGTTTTTTATTTCAAAAGTCAATAGGACTTTCTAATGTTAAAGTCGCACTGCAAGTTTGTTGTGTTGCAATAAAAAGAAGCCTCCATAGGGAAACATGGGAGATTAAAGAAATCGCACATCGCAGAACGATAGAGTAAGCCGCGATTTGTTTATCCCCTCAACATCGATTTAGCGAAAACATCCCAGATTGGAAAAAAAACATTGTAAAACATTGATTTCATAATCTGTAGAGATGAGCGAGCACCCAAATGCTCAGGTCCGCGTTATTCGAGTCGAGCTTTTCATAAAATTCGAGAGCCCTACTCAAGTAACGAACCCCATTGGCTAGAATGGGAGACTCGAGCATTTTTGTATGTAGGACGCAGGGTCCCGAGCATTTTTTTTTTTCTTCTCTCTCTCTCCCCCTGCCTGGGGGGAGGAGCCAAAAACTGGGGCGGGGTTGAACAGGGCGTGATGCTCGTTCGAGTAACGAGCACCATTGAGTATGCTAATACTCGAACGAGCATCAAGAACGGCAGAGTATGTTCACTCAACTCTAATAATCCGCTTTTTTTACTGACTCCCGCATCAGACGAAAATCGCACGATTTTCTCGCCCATGTAAAACCACCCTTAGGGCTCATTCACACAGGAGTATTTTGCATCTGTATGACTTCCGTATTTTTTACAGACATAATATGGATAGCATAGAATGCCATTGGTGTATTCCAAAAGCGCTGTGAATATGCATGTAACATGTGTATTCACTGCTTTGTTTTACCCATGAAGCCAGGAGACACAGTTAAAAAAACGTGACATCAATTGGTTCTTCTTGTGCTTTTTTTTGTGTGTTTGAAGAACACAGTGAATATGCGTGCAAAAAAAACGCTTAACAAATCCGCACATATGCATGCAGTGAAAACAGTGTTATTTTCATGCACCAAAACTGCACCTTCTTGTGAATGAGCCCAAACCTTTCCAATCCAATTCAGGGTTTCCTAAAAGGCTTTCTCTTTTTGCTGTTATACAACGGTGCCATCTGCTGGCTAAAGCCAGTGTGCGTGCACCAGAGAGGCTCTGACAGCAAAGTGGCTGGCAATAGACGGTAAGAATACCCTGTCGGGCGTCTTCTGACTTGGAGCTGTATAAGCTTCAATCAGAATGTAGGAAGACGTCAGACAGTGGATTGGAAAGGGTTAATGTAACATTATTTTTATGTCAGACTATTATTTACAATATATAGCACCAGTATATAGTGCAGATTTGACTTTTTTTTCTGTCAAAAAATGCTTTTGTTAAATGTTTTCTTGCAAAACGAAATCTTTCATAAATTACACAAAAATAATAGTGAGGTATAAAACCCCCATTTATTCATTAGATCCCCTTGGATATTTAGCAAAGCCCCTATGTTTGGAGCCTTGCTTTGTTCACATGGCTAGTGCTCTACTGCGATCTATATCCAGCTTTATGTCTGTTTATTATCATTTGGGTATTTCTGCATGTTCTTTTCTCTTTGTTTATTAGTTCTGTTGCAAAAGAAGTTCAGAACTAAATTTTAATATCTAAACTAAAATGAGGCATCCAGTCTTTTAGAAATTTAAATTGACCCTCCAGTGTGAAGACACAATTCTGTCCTGGGACCGAATTCTTCTCTGCCCTCCCACTCTTCCACCTCTTCCGGGTCCTGTTTTCATCTCTCCAAGATGGCCAACACAGTCTTCAGACTACCTAATCTCCACAGAATATTGATAGTGTTAGACTACCAATAAACTATACCTGCTCTCTAATTGGCCAGAGGGGCTCATGTGACCTGAACTAGCCAATCAGGGAGCAGTGCACTGTGTGCATTAAAGGAGATGTCCCGCGCCGAAACGGGTTTTTTTTTTTTTAAACCCCCCCCCCCCGTTCGGCGCGAGACAACCCCGATGCAGGGGTTAAAAAAACCACCCGCACAGCGCTTACCTGAATCCCGGCGGTCCGGCGTCTTCATACTCACCTGCTGAAGATGGCCGCCGGGATCCTCTGTCTTCATGGACCGCAGGGCTTCTGTGCGGTCCATTGCCGATTCCAGCCTCCTGATTGGCTGGAATCGGCACGTGACGGGGCGGAGCTACACGGAGCCCCATAGAGAAGAGAAGAAGACCCGGACTGCGCAAGCGCGGCTAATTTGGCCATCGGAGGGCGAAAATTAGTCGGCACCATGGAGACGAGGACGCCAGCAACGGAGCAGGTAAGTATAAAACTTTTTATAACTTCTGTATGGCTCATAATTAATGCACAATGTACATTACAAAGTGCATTATTATGGCCATGCAGAAGTGTATAGACCCACTTGCTGCCTCGGGACAACCCCTTTAAGTAGAAAGAACACTGCTGCAACCACCTTGGACAGCCGAATCCTGGAGTTGTGGCGAAGAACAACTGCAGGTAATATAACGCCATTCCCGAAACCAGAGGATCACTTTAACTTTAAAACTGGTTGAACTATACTTAAAGGGGTTGTCCAGGGTTAGAAAATTAGACGTACCTTTTTTTCAGACAATGCCACTCCCATGCATGGCTTGTGTCTGATATTGTGGCTCAGCCCAATTCAATCCTTTTTTCCAACCTTGCACAACTACTTTTAAGTGTTAGTGAATATATATTGCGTGGACCCTGTGTCTGTGGATTTGTTTTATGACCTGTAGGCACTTTGTACGCCACCTTTTAGTGCGTCCATAAGGCACCATATTCTACCCCAGAAGTCAAACAAAGGGGAGAATAGCGTTGCCATATGGCCTGCATAGCTATTGTATATCTATTGGAATATCCTGAACTGAGTTAAAAGCGTCACAGCAGAAGCTTAATGGAGGGGTTCAATCTTGTTGTTTGCAAACTTATTCCTATTTAGCAGTCAAATGTCCAGAAATAGCGATACTAGAACATATATAGTGTGCCATAAAATACTTGTTTTCTATAATATCTTTATATTGGTCCAGAAAGTTGGATTGTGCTGTTTTTCTAAAATGTTGTGTGTTCTTAAATTTTTTTTTACATAAGACTCTATTCACATCTGCGCCAGAAGTTCGAGCACCGCTTTTTCCGAGTAAATGACTACTCGGACAAAAAGATTCTCGGGGGGGGGGCGGCGTGGTGGAGTGGGGGGTAGCAGTGGGGAACAGGGGGGAGCTCTCTCTCTCCCCCCCCACTCCCTTCTGCAACCCCCCGCTCACCCCCTGTGCCCCCCGAATCTTTTCGTCCGAATAGTCATTTACGCTGAAAAAGCGGTGCTCGAGTGCAAAAACACCCGAACCGAGTACGCTCACTCATCTCTAGTGCCAAATAATGAGAAGTCTAATGGCTAAGATTTTTTTAAGGGCGGATTTCATTATTTTAGTAATTCATTATTACAGTTTTTTAGACGTGTATATTTTCATTGCTGTTTTAGTAAAATTAGGCTTTTTTGGGGAAAAAATGTCATTGTGTTAAAATGTAGCTACAGACTACAGTGTGCTTTCAGATCAGCGTTGAGGATTCCGCTTTCCTCTTCTGTTTGGGTGAGCAGGAATGGGAATTCCCGCGCCTGAATAGCATCAGGCAGTCCCCATTGACTATTATGAGGTCTATCCACTTTCCGGACAGCTTTTAGACAGAAGAAAAAGCACTGCGTGCTTCTGGTATTTTCAGCCCAATCTGTGACAGAAGCTTCAGCCGGAGGTACTGATGCCGATGTTCACACTGGCCCAGTTGATCAACTTTAGAAGCTTGTATAGCATGGAGGATGTTTTTAGGAATAGCAATAGACACCACTTTTGATTTGGATTCTGTTGTGGTACTATGATACCGGGAAGTGAAATACTTATGATGGAATTAGCTGATATACCCGGCTTCGCCCGAGTAATTTGATACAGGTGTTTACATGCTGTTCGCATGGAAAATTTTCATGAAGTCAAGGTTACTTCAGAGGAACCAAGGAATAAAATATGTATACACATAGAGGAGCATTAGATTCTCTTCAGACTGCATGTACTGATGTCCCTCTGTACAATGTGCCATCCCTCCCACTTTCTTCACTTTTTACCCTTAAAGGTATCACCCGTTTTATTCAAATTTAACCCCAGACTGGAGGTTGCAGCCGTTTCTTAGCCTTAAAGGCATACTCCATCCCTGCAGTCCATGGCCGCTTCCTTGTGTACTTTACAGCCTTTCAGTATATATACACAGAGGTCAGTTATAGTCTGCTCAGTATATACACGTAAAGGTCAGTCAGATTGTTCTCAGTATATACGTATAGAGGTGAGGTAGGTTCTCCTCAGTATATACACATAGAGTTGACGTAGATTCTGCTCAGTATATACACAGAGGTGTGGTAGATTCTCCTCAGTATATACACAGAGGTGAAGTAGATTCTCCTCAGTATATACACATAGAGGTGAGGTAGATTTTCCTCAATATATACTTAAAGGTGAGGTAGATTCTCCTCAGTATATACACATAGAGGTGAGGTAGATTTTCCTCAATATATACTTAAAGGTGAGGTAGATTCTCCTCAGTATATACACAGAGAGGTGAGGTAGATTCTCCTCAGTATATACACATAGAGATGAGGTAGATTCTCCTCAGCATATACACATAGAGGTGAGGTAGATTCGCCTCAATATATACTTAGAGGGGAGGTAGGTTCTCCTCAGTATATACACAGAGAGCTGAGGTAGATTCTCCTCTTTATATACACATAGAGGTGAGGTAGGTTCTCCTCAGTATATACACAGAGGTGAGGTAGATTCTCCTCAGTATATACACACATAGGTAAGGTAGATTCTTCTCAGTATATACACATAGAGGTCAGTTAGATTGTTCTCAGAATATACACATAGAGGTGAGGTAGATTCTCCTCAGTATATACACATAGAGGTGAGGTAGATTCGCTTCAATATATACTTAGAGGTGAGGTAGGTTCTCCTGAGTATATACACAGAGGTGAGGTAGATTCGCCTCAATATATACTTAGAGGTGAGGTAGGTTCTCCTCAGTATATACACAGAGAGGTGAGGTAGATTCTCCTCAGTATATACACATAGAGGTGAGGTAGATTCTCCTCAGTATATACACATAGAGGTGAGGTAGGTTCTCCTCAGTATATACACAGAGATGAGGTAGATTCTCCTCAGTATATACACATAGGTGAGGTAGATTCTCCTCAGTATATACAAATAGAGGTGAGGTAGATTCTCTTCAGTATATACACATAGAGGGATGTAGATTCTCCTCAGTATATACACATGGAGGTGGGGTACATTCTTCTCAGGATATACACAGAGAGGTGAAGTAAATTCTCAGTATATATACATAGAGGTGAGGTAGATTCTCCTCAGTATATACACAGAGGTCAGTTAGATTGTTGTGTCAAATTTCACGCTTGTACAACACGGGGTAGTTATATTACATAGTAGTGCACTTACTTTTGCACTTAGCATGGAATAATCGAGTTGTGACCCCTTTACTGTAATTTGGCCCTCTAGTGGTATAAATAAGCCACTCCAGGGACCACCCTGCCACAGTAGTCAGCTTCCAAAAGTTATAAATAATAATAATCTTTATTTATATAGCGCCAACATATTCCGAGGCTCTTACAAAACGGAGATACAGAAAGACAAAAGTACAAAAATACAAAAACGACAGTTACATCTAGTAATCAGTTGATGGAAACAGTAGGGGTGAGGGTCCTGCTCCAACGAGCTTACATACTACAAGTAATGGGGTGATACAGAAGGTAAAGGGGCTGGAGATGTACAAGGTATGGCGAGGTGGAGAGTGAGGGATGCTATACACACAGACAATGGTCAGTCTTAAGTCGTGTGGTGGCTGAATCGATATGACTGCAGGGAGCTGTTGATTACGGCTGGCAAGGATTGCAGTCAGTAGGTCAGGGAGCATGTTATCAGGTGAAGTAGAGAGGGTTTGGTTTAGGGGATATGGAACGCCTCCCTGAAGAGGTTCGTTTTTAGAGCACGCCTTAAGTTTTGTATGCCAGGGATTGCCCGGATAGTTTTGAGTAGCGCGTTCCAGAGGGCTGGTGCTGCTCTGGAGAAGTCTTGAAAGATAGGAATGAGAGGTTCAAATTAAAGGGGCACTCTGGTTTCGTTCCTTGTACACAGCCTGATAACCAGGCAAGATCATTTCCCCAAATTATTGTTTGTGTGATCAGGATGTTTCAATCTACCCAAGATCAACCAATGAACAAGCAAACGCTCATTTATTGGCTGATCGGCTTATTTACGCAAGCATTAAATTAGTTGCCAGTTGGCTGCAACCAGCCTATGATAGTAGTAACAATCGGCATTTGCGCTGCATATTACACTTGCAATTTTTGTGTGTGTATTACACAGTGAATAGAACCCATTGATTTCAATGGGCTTGTTCACATAAGTGTATTTTTTAATGCGATGTTTGATCATGTGAAAAAATATGCAATAGGCCATTGAAGTGAATAGGCCAGCTCAAATTTGCAGTGAATAGGCAGGAAACCTGCCTACTCACTGTGTATTTGCATAGCAAATATATAGGCCCTTCTGCGTACTTTTATGCGTGCGCAAATACGCAGTGTCTCTGCAAGCACAAAAACCCGCAGAAGTGGGCGAAATACACGCGCAGAAGCGATTTTCGGTCATGTCAAACCGCATAAGTTTACACCAGTGTCAATGAGCACTAAGGGTCCTCCTACACGATAAATCATTGGACAAATGGATGATCACGGAGTCGTTTGCTTTGACCCCTTTAGGACCAGGCTGCTTTGTACCTTAAGGACCAGACACTTTTTAGGGATTTTACCCATGTGGTGGTTTTAACTGCCCTACAGCTACCACGATAATTTTTGTTGCGTTTTTCCCCATGACATATAGGGCTATTTTTTTTTATATCTTTTTTGTTGACTTTTTTTCAGTTTTTTTTTTGTTTTATTGAGGGTAAAAAGCTAAAAAAATGATTTTTTTAAACATTTATAGTTCTTTTTTTTAATGAGTATATATATGCTAAAATAAAGTATGGGAACGGGTTCCTCATTTTGTTTCGGACGTTTTGATATATAATATGTATGGCTTTGGATTACAGGGCGCATACGGCGACGGTCTTGGTTGGCTTCGGCTTTGGGTTATTTTCTTTTTTATGTATATATTTTTATTTTATTCTGTAATTTTGTTTCACTTATGTGTGTAACAATTTTTTTTACTAGCTATGTTCCCCATGATGTCATATAAGACCTCTGGGAGACATTCACGTGGTTTGTTTGTTTTTATTTGACATTTTTCCACTGTAGCTGGGACATCCATAAAAGCCCCAGCCACAGGGAAAACATCCCCTGTAGTGACAATAGTCACTGACAGAGCTGATCAGGGTCTGCTAGGACTCTGCAGCTCTGCTGTGCCATGGGGTCTCTGCGGTCACGTGACTGCCGGCTCGCATAGTGGAAGAAACGCTTCCACTTTCACTCTTTAGTACATAGCACTCACTGAGCGCTGTGTACTAGGAAAAAGAGAAGGCAGAAGGAGTTAAAAGCCCCTTCTCCCTTCTCCTCTGAGTTATCAGCTGTGTCTAAGAGCTGACAACCCGACCTGCTTCTGATTGATTGCAGAAGTAGGGGCTTTAATCCCCCGACGTATATTTACTCTTGGCTGGGATTAAAGCCAAGGACCAAGCACCGTAAAATTACAGCGCTTGGTCCTTAATGGGTTAAAATGCCAGCAGTTTACAAGTGCAGATAATTGTTAAAATGTTTTCATAACTTGCTCGTTCAGTTGATCGTTGGTCCTTCAGGGCCCTGTGCCAGAGAATGGGAATCGCTGAATGATCGCTTTTTGCACGTAACAACTTGCAAACAATTGAACACTGATTCTTATACCTGCATAAAAGGAACGACAGCCGATAAGCCAGTGAATGTTCATTCATCGTTCTATCATTGGCCCTGTTTATACTGAATGATTGGTGCTCGGTTTTGCACATAGTTTTTTGAACTATAATCGTTCCATGTAAAAGGGCCCTAACGTTTCAGAGTGATTCAGACTTCCTTCTATCCGTGCAGCACATGACTAATAGGTGGTGGAAAAGCTGTTTATCAGGAGACGCACCTGCACAAGACACTTGTCTCCTCTATTTGCAAACAGGGGCATGCTGTCTTTGGGTAGGTAGTTTGACTATCTGCTCCCAAAAGTCATACATTAGGGTCCTTCTACATGGGACGACTGTTGGGTGCTTTAGCACCAGTCACCCAACGATAAGAACTGTTATGCTTAGTAATGGAAAAATACCTCCACGGTGCCACTTATTGAAAGGCAGCATTCCTTCATGTCAAAATTAGACTGTTTATACAAGCCTTGTAACAATGACTGGGAATTGAAAGCAAAGCCAGACTGCATGCACAGACAGCTGTTTCGGGGTATTTGCCCTTCATGCTGGCTTTGCTAGAGAGAGGCCTGGGACGGGGGTCAGAAACGCTAGGGAGAGCAACTAGACGGTGAGTGAGGAGACTCAAAAGAAATGTTGCCTTCCAATAGGTAGCACTGTGGAGCTATTATTCCATCTCCCTTATTTGCATATTACCCAGAGGAGCATGAATGGCCTTTTGAGTCTCCTCAATCACTGATCCATTGATCATAATTCTATTTACAGTACTATATAGCTACTTTGCACATATTCGTTTTTCAGACAGCCTTGGCCATAGAACAGGTAGTACTTTATCGTGTCGCAGTTTCGGGCAGATTCCATCTTTATATTGAAAGGCCCGATCAATATGTTTTCTGTGTTTTGTTAAAGTTTTATTTTGTAGAATCTCCAACTTTTTTTTTTTTTTTGCTTAATAGCCTTCCTGGACCCGTTCCAGCTGCCATCTCAATATAAATTTGATGAATAATTGAAATTATATTGCTATCTTTAGTCAGCATTCTCCACAGCAGTATCTGTCTTCATTACAAGTGCATTATCACCCCGCGTCCATTATTTCTATTTGTTCCACTTTCTGCTTTTTTCGGTTTGCACGCTCAGTCTATGTAGAAGTAAGCAATCTCTTTTCAATGACTCCCATTTGTATCCCCCATTCCCTCCCTGCTGCCTTCCATTTAGCTGGATGACTGGGTTTCCAAGGTACTGAAAGACATTAAAAGAGATGTTTGCCTAACTCCAGGTCTGCTGGCCTCTATCGCCCCCCTGTAGTACCGCTGTATAATGACTTGCACGTCTCCGTTTATGGCACGGAAGGATTTGCTGCTTAGAACCGTTCATTCATTTCCCAATCTCTAATGGAATTATCACATCTTCATGTATGCAGCTGACATGGAGTCAGGGGAGCAGCTCTGGCACGAATTATCACATGTGCTGTCAGTGAATGGGGCTTGCAGGGCTCGGCACGCCATTCCACACCCTCCGCCCTAATTTTGGATTATGGTCAGCGAGTAAACGTATTTTCCTTTTTTACAGCTCTCGCACGTGGCAGTGCACACAATTATCGCAAGAAGTGGTTCAAGTTCATTTTTGTAGAGAGGCAGATCATGCTCGCCAGCAGATCCTGCTAATTACTTAATGGCTCCCGTAGTCGGTTTCTTTTGGCTTTGCCGTTGTAACAGCTTGGTGAAGCATTAGGCCAGTTTCGCACAAGCGCATTATGGGTGCATTCATGCACTTGAAATATGGACAACCTCAGCTCTATTGACCTGGACTCAGATTAGCATAGTATTTACAGCTGTCACTTTTCAGTTAGTGCGTTCCCTAGAGAGAGGGAGGGGGAGAGGGGACCAACCCAGCATAGACGATTCTCCTGTATCCCACTGTCCCAGGGGAGGGGTGACTTGAATTTTTATTAATGTTATCAAACCCCTTCCCCATTATCAATTGGAAAGCATATTTGCTTCCTGATTGTCACATATGGGTTTTTTCCCAGAAAAGGAGTGAAATAATGACCACTTGCTTATCCAATCTTTTTTCTATGTCTTTTAACTTCGCAGATGCTGCAGTCACTGCTGACCATGGCATCTAAACTTTTTCACAGAAAAAAATGTAAAAAGCTTTTTCCCCCCTCACACAATTTTTTTAAATATTTAAAAAAATTAAAAAAAACAACAACCCTATATGGTATTAGTATCGCCACATCCATAACAACTGGTACTATAAAGTATTACATTATTTATCCAGCACAGTAAATTCTGTAAAAAGAAAAAAAAAGAAACAAAACTAAAAAAGAAAATGTCAAAATAACCGTTTTCTAGTAATCTTGCTTCTCCATAACAGAAGTATAAATTAATTAAAAAGTCATATGTACCTCAAAAGCTGTCCCCCAAAAACTACAAGTTGTCCCACAAAAAACAGGCCTGATGAGCTCTGTCGACTGAAAAATAAAAATTCTCTGGTCCTGGATTGTGGTGCCACACAAAAAAATGTTCATGTTAAAAAAAAAAAAAGTGTTTGTATTATGCAAAAATAGTAAAGCAGAATTAAACCTCAATAAATTTGGTGATGTAACAATTGTACTGACCTGACACAAAATGTATATACCACATGGCGAAGTAAATCCCAAAATACAATGGTGAAATAGTTTTTTTCTTTCTTCCATTGTTCGCCAGCAAAAAAAATATTAAGTTAGGCCGCCTGTCCACGGCCGCAATGGAATATCGCTAGCGATATTCCGCCGCGGGGAAGAAGTGTAAGGTCTCTGAGATGCGCCTATCTAATAGATAGGCGCACCGTAAAGAATCGCAACATGCTGCGATTTTAACATCGCGAGCGGAGAATCGCTATGATTCTTCGGTCTTGGATGACGGGCTGCCGCTTTCCATAGTTATCGTATGGAAAGCATGTCATGCGAGCTCTGCGGGCGATTTATTGCCGCGGATCTCGCTATGACATCTCGCCCGTAGACAGGCAGCCTTATTCAAAATTTATGTGCCCAAAATTGGCTAAGGTTCTTGACCTTTTGGTGGTGTAGAGACACAAACTCCTGGCACATGGAGTAAGTTAGAAGTGTGGAGGAACGTGTCTCCAGAATTTATAGCTATTTGCTCCTAAGTTTCAACATAACCCTTATTATTATACAATCCTAGTGGCATCAGTTTAACTTTGAGTTGTTAACTCACCCAGCTTAATACCAGGGGGCACAGGCCTTGTGAATGAGAATACTAAACCGTGCAGGTAGCAGTTCTTTGCTGAGCGCTACCTGTGATTGGTCACAGCGCTCAGCCAATCACAGGCAGTCCTCCTCTAGTCATGTAGCTTAAATAAATATCTCCTTTTTGTGAATGGTTAATTAGATGGAAGGGCAGAAATATTTTGAGGTTGTGACTTATTCTCATTATACTATCAATTCTAGTTCTCTATCAGCTGTTGATGGTTTTATTGGTCATTTTTATATCTTTGACTGGTTTATATTGGTCGTAATTCCTGACAAGAGGTGGCGGCCTTATGCTACTATCACACACTTTGTCACCCACTGGCTGGCATCCTTTAGCTTCTTGATTTGCATAGATTTAGCCACTGCTATGCTTGCATGCTATAAAACATAACAATCAATGCATGTGACATATACATATTGCATCAAAACTCACATCTCCTGGAAATCCATAAGCCTGCTATTCTTTAAAATTACTTAAAGTGATCCTCCACTTTCGGGACAAAAGTCTGTGCCTTAACTGAAGGTGGAAGGGTATATTTCCTGCTGTCATTCTTTTGTGCTGATGTCCCTCTGATCTACCGGTTCGGGATCTTGTTCTCAGCTGTCCAAGATGGCCACTGCAATTTTCTAGCTACCTAATCTGTACACTACTGTTTGATTGGTCAGCACTAGAGATGAGCGAGCATACTCGCTAAGGGCAAATACTCGAGCGAGTATTGTCCTTAGCGAGTACCTGCCCGCTCGTGAGAAAAGATTCGGGTGCTGGCGGGGGTGAGCGGAGTGTTGCAGGAGGGAGCAAGAGGGGGAAGAGAGATCTCCCCCACATTCTCCCCCGCCCCCCGCTGGCACCCGAATCTCTTCTCATGAGCAGGCAGGTACTCGCTAAGGACAATGCTCGCTCGAGTATTTGCCCTTAGCGAGTATGCTCGCTCATCTCTAGTCAGCACTGATCATGTGAGCATTCATGGCAAATCACAGAGCAGGTTTGATGCCTCGTTAGTGCAACACTACCAATGCACTGTGAGGATAGGTTTTTGCTCGCTCAAGTAACTGCTTTATCCGAGCGTGCTCGCTCATCTCTAAATGCTAACTATTGAAAATTGGACCTGAAATGGTGGATGGTAGAGGCATCAATAGAGAAGACCCGCAGCAGGTAATATACATTTTGTCCCACAAGTGCCAGAACAAAATTTTGTCTTGAAACCGGAGGGTTGCGTTAAATTATATAAGATACTATTGGACACTTTCTTTAAATGATGTTTGAGACTAAGTGTTAGAGTTGAGTGATTTCCTATTACACAGGTGTAGTTCCACCGAATAAGGCATAAGAGGCTCAAATAAGGATCTGTATTAAAGAATTTAAAGGGGTTGTACCACAATTGCAAGTTATACCGTATCCACAGCATAGCGGATAACTTCCCAATCGGTGGAGGTCTCACCGTTGAGACCCCTGCCGATCTTGAGAACAGGAGTCCTGTGCCCCTCCCTGCAGAGTTACTGCACTCCCCACAAGGAGGAGAAGATGGAATGAAGCGCTGGTTGCCCTAGCGCTCCATTCACTTTCAATGGGACTGCAGAGATACCTGAACCGGTGCCGCTCGGCTATTTCCGTCAGCCTCATTGAAATTAATGGAGCACTGATTGCTCATGCTGGGCCAACGATCCATTCACAGTGAAGTCACTGTGGGGAAAAAAGTGGCCCGCGCAGTGCCAGGAGGACGGGACATGGCAGTCCCATTGTCGAGATCAGTGGAGGTTTCAAGTCTGAGGCACCCCATGATCAGCAAGGGATAGGGAATAACTTTCAATTGCGGTACAACCCCTTTAAGCTTGAATTTTCTTACGTGCTTACATTACTGCTCTGTAATAGTAAATTTGCTTGTTGGCAAAATGTCATCAGTACAGATTTTTAAGTTGACTTTCAATTAGAGAAGATCTAGCGTGTTGGTGGTGTTATTACGTACTATTATTAATATTGGGTTCTACAATTCATGTTGGTTCTGTGCCTCTTCTATTCACTTTTGATGCCGATCAACTTTGGGAAATGTGAAGAATGAATTCTATAAACCACTATTGAGTTGTTCAAACTGTTGCTCTTTAAGTACTTCAAACTAGTTTTAGCAGCTAGTCATTCTTGTACTTGTAGTTTTTCAGGGGTTCCAAATCAAGTTCAGGACTTTTGGTTAAATCTATCGTTGGTTAGTAATTAAGAAAGCCAATGCAGAGAAATGTGCCGCTGCCAGAAACCTGCTTGTATTCATTGTGGACAAAAGGATGCGGCATTTGGAAATCCACCCTTCTTCCCCTCAATATCTGCCATTGGGCGAGACGGGACCCCCTCCCCCCCCTTCCCCGCCATACACATTAGATGGTATACTAGTCCTGACATAATTGGTGGGTTTGACAATCATCTAATTTATATGGCCACTTTTAGGCGCGGTTTCATACGGGTGTATTGTAACGGTACCATAATACGAGTCCATATTGCAGATGATGACATTACAGCCATATGTCATCAGTATTTGCCTCTGTATATTTAATTTTCTACTGGGCAAATACTGATCTGTATTTGCATCATAGAAAATAATAACAATACGGAGGCAAAAAGGCAAAAAGTAGCTCATGATGCGTTTAAACCAGAGTCTAAAACTAAGTCTAAAACCAGACTTAGAGTGAAGTCTAGCACCTCTGTTTTTTTTTACAGAATTGCAGCTATGTATTGGAATGAGTACACGAAATAGAGAAAGTTACGAGATGGCAAAACCTAATAGGTGCTAGTATTATACTTGTAAAATCTATTTTTTAGATCACTCAGAAGCCCGCGTCATAAAAAACTTTATACAAAAATGTACAACATATATGCGCAAACCTATATGTAATGCTGCCATTTGGACTTGGTGAAAGGAAATCAAGATACAAATAAAAATCGAATATATTTTCTCTGTTGCGTTGTTGTTATCATTCACGTATGATCACGCTTCCGATCTTCTCACATATTCCGGTTCCTTCCAGTTGGTTCGTGACAATGCAGATCTTCGTTGTGAGCTTCCTAAATTGGAAAAACGTCTTCGGGCTACGGCTGAGAGAGTTAAGGCCCTGGAGGGTGCACTGAAAGAGGCAAAAGAAGGAGCCATGAAGGACAAGAGACGGTATCAGCAAGAGGTGGACCGCATTAAAGAGGCTGTACGCTACAAGAATACAGTGAAGCGCACACACACTGCACAGATTGGTAAGGCAGCCACAATGCCAATTCTGTTGTTTTCCTGCTATGTACTTCACCGTCTCATATGTCAGTACTGTTAAGATCCATTTACAATGGCCTCATCATACAACAGTGAACAGTATATACACATGTATGTATGTATGTGTGTGTATATGTATACACTCACACACATATCTATATTGTAGCAATATCCGTGACAAAAACTTACTTCCGTTTTACTGGAGATTCACATGACATAGGTTCCAGACATAAATAACAGCACACAAATGTCCAGGGTTCAAAACCCACAGGGTCTCCGTCGCTAACCCAACTTGAGGCACCTGGAGGGTGTCCTTCTCTGTCAGATGGGTGACGGACCCAAACTGGTCCGCACCAGACTTCAGTCTCCAAGTCCTGATGGCTGCTCCTATAGCCTCTCTGGCTAGCAGCCAGCTTTCTTTCCCCCTGAGTGTGGTAGGAATTGATCTTTTTATCCAGTTCCTGTCACACCCACAGGTGCTCTCTCACTTCTCAGGTATCAGAATTCCTGTCTTTTATCCTCCGCAAGCCTTTCTCTATATTGCACTCCTACTATATATATCTATATATAGATCCATGCATTATAAATAAAATGAATTTTCTAATTATATGCTTTTTTTTTCTTGCAGCCAAGCCAATCCGGCCTGGACACTACCCTGCTTCCTCCCCCACCAATCCTTACGGATACCGTAGTTCTGACTCACTTAGCTACACTAACAACATCTTTCAGCAATACCAAAATATGTACATGCATTCATCCAGCCCCAGCAGTGACACATTGTAAGTATCAGAAGTGTTGTTTCTTTGTCTACACTGAATTATCGCTTACGGATGTATATCAATGCTCATATCTTTCCATCTACATAAAGCTGCTACAATTTTAAAGGGATTCTGTCAGCTGGAACATTTGGTCGCAACTGCAGGCACCATGTTATAGAGCAGGAGGAACTAAGCAGACTGATATACAGCAATCTGTGTATGACGATCACTGGTATGACCGCCTATTGGACCATTTAGCTTAACTCGTGCAGAGGTTTACATGAGTGAAATATAAGTTAGGGTGCATTCAAGTGGGCGACAGCAAGTCACGCACCACTTTCTCGGGCGCAATTTGTATAGCACTGCACACAGACACCCCCATCCATGTGTTCTGCGATGTAAAATCCTATTTAAAGCTAGCACAATGGGAAGATATATGGCAGGGAGATGAACATGTGGAGTCTATGGGTACGGGTACATGGAGGGAAAAACAATAATAAAATACTCAGTGGTTTTTTTTATAGGCAACCAAAAATAATAGAAACCCCTAAAAATCTATTATTGAAGCAAATAGATAAAGCAGCAAATCACAACAAGGTAATTATTTTGGGGGGATTTTAACTATCCGGATATAAATTGAGAAACCGAAACCTGCTCATTTCATAAAGGTTACAATTTCAACCAATAACTATTGATAATTACCTTACCCAACTTGTATGGGACCCAACTATAGGGACGGCCATTTTAGACTTATAATTAGCCAACTGACCTAACAGAATAACAAGAGTGCAGGTTGGGGGGCACTTGGGAAATAGTTACTATAATATAATACATTTCCACTTGTCTTTCAATAGGGAATTTTATAGGGAAGCTACAAAAATACTAAACTTTAGGAAGGAAAAGTTTGATCAGCGTAGAGCTGTCCTTAACCCTATTGACTGGGACAATTTCCTCAAAATAAGAGAACAGACAATAAATGGGAATCGTTTAAAAACATCTTAGATACTTACTGTGGGCCGTTCATAGCTTACAGGAGGGGCGTAACTATAGAGGATGCAGGGGATGCGGTTGCACCCGGGCCCAGGACCCTTAGGGGGCCCATAAGGCCTATCACCTCCATAAAGGGAGCCTAGTAGTATGAATAAAGATTTATAGTTGGGGGCCCTGTTACAGGTTTTGCACTGGGGCCCCGAATCTTCAAGTTACGCCTCTGGCTTACAGGAATAAAGGAATTTGGAATACGAGAAAAACAATGTGGCTCAATAAAGATGTAAAGAGGGCAATAAACAAAGAAAGTGTTTAAAACACTAAAATGAGAATGCAGTGAAGAAGCACTAAAAACCTAGAAGGAAAAAAGTAAATTATGTAAAAAGCAGTAAAGGTATAGACAGAGCAACTTATTGCCAAAGAGAGTAAAACTAACCCTAAAGTGTTGGCCCTTTAATAAATAATGTAGGAAAAACTGTAGAGGCTGATGAGGAGAAAGCAAATCTATTAGGCAGTTTTCTCTAGTATAATCACAGAGGAAAATAAAGTGTCAGAGAAGATGCAGAGTGATAAAGTAAACTCTCCACTTAATGTCATCAGTTTAACCCCGGAAGAAGTGCAGAGCCGCCTTAAAAAGATTAGTATAGACAAATCACCCAGTCTCATTGGGATACACACCCAGGTTCGAAGGGAATGAAGTAATGTGATAGACCATTGTTTCTTAAATGTAAGGACTCTATAGTGACAGGGTCTGTTCCACTGGATTGGCTCATAGCAAATGTTGTGCCAATATTTAAAAAGGGGTTGAAAAGTGAGCCTGTAAACTACATGCCAGTAAGTTTTACTTCTATTGTGGGTAAAGTGTTTTTCAGTGAGGATTTCGGTCTTCACAATGCGAAGGCTGAATTCTGCAGAAAACTGCAGCATTTCTTCATCAAAATCCACTGTGAATTTATTGTGGATTTCGGCTGCAGAAAATCTGCAGTGGGTGGATAGCATTATCCAAATATTTCACCTTTAGCATTTGACTATTTATGGCTTCCTTTATGTAGTTTTTACTTCTCTATTTATAGTACTACTTGATTTATCTTTACGAATTGTACACGGTATCTATATGTTTACGGTATCTATATGTTTTTATCCGTTTAGTCGGGGCCAACACTTGATACATTCGTCTTTTTATTTTGGGTCCTGATTCTCGATTGTGGCCGATTTTTTTTTTTTTTGATCCGAGCAAGATAAAGTCTTGAATTACTTTGATTTTTTTCATTGTTGATTTTGACTTTTCCTGTAGCTCCACCAGCTATTGTCATGATCTCAGTTTTCTTGATATTTAAGTATTGGCCTGCTTTTTCACTTCTTTCTGTAACTATTAGTGTCAGTGGTTCAAGATCTTCCTGACTTTTTACCAGCAAGGTTATATCATCTGCACATCTGAGGTTGTTGGTGTTTCTTCCATTGATCTTGACTCCAATGTTGAATTCATCTAAACTGCATTGCCTCAAAATCACTTTTGCATACCGCTTGAACAATGCTGGGGATAAGATGCAGGTTAGGCGTAGGCTTTTCCCAATTCTGAACCATTCCATGTTCCGCTGACCCTGGCCTCTTGGTCAAGCCTTTTTAACATGAGTGAAGAGCACTCTGGTGTGTCCTTTTTTGTTTGCGTCTTTCAATTCCGTCCAGCATGCGTTCCATAACTGTTCTTCGTTTTTTCTCGCTTCGTGCTGAAACTGGGCATTTAGCCACTGGAAATCGTCCCACTTTCCAGTAGCTTTAGCTTCTCATCATATGCCAGTGATTCGGTTGGTGTCTGCTGACAGCCGCATTGTTTTGCTTGTTGACTTTTATGCATGGTAAATTTTTTATTTGCTGTTTCGATTGTAATGCTTTTACTTTCCTCCTATAGTTCGTCTGGCTCTTTTTCAGAGGTATTAAGCAATTTGAAACGTTTCTTTTTCTGCATTAAGTGGGAGGAACTGAGTCAGCGTTGAACTACAATGATGTTGCTGTCCTGCGATTGCAGAAATGTAGTTTAATTTTGGCAACAAGCAATTGGTGGTCAGTAGAGATGAGCGAGCACCCAAATGCTCGGGTCCGCGTTATTTGAGTCAAGCTTTTCGTAAAATTCGAGAGCTCTACTCGAGTAATGAACCCCATTGACTACAATGGGAGACATTTTTGTATGTGGGACACCGGGTGCCGAGCTTTTTCTTTTTTTTTCTATGTTCGTCTCTCTCTCTCTCTCTCTCTCTCTCTCTCTCTCGCTAATACTCGAACGAGCATCAAGCTCGACAGAGTACGTTCGCTCAACTCTAGTGGTCAGAGCCACAATTTATGCCTGGAATGTTTTTGCTGCTAGATAATCGTTAATCGATTTTTCTTGGCAAAATTGGAAAAGTCAGTCACCGGCATCATTTTGTTCTTCTAAGCCAAATTTCCCTAATATTGGTGTTTCTTCTGCGTCAATTTTTGATTGAAATTGCTGATTATGTAAACGATGTCCCTTTTCAGGATTTGCTGCAAGGTTTCCTTTTCGATGTGTTCATCCATTGCGCCAGCGCTAGGGGCATAAATTGTGTATTACAGAAACGCTGCAAGGTTTTCCGTTGAACGTCATGATTTTATCGCTTATGGCACAGAAATCATTGACAGCTTTACTAATTTTTTGTTCGCAATGAAGGTGACAACATTCCTTCGGATGTTTTAATTTCCTGAGTAATAAACTGTGAAATCGCTGCTGGTAAAGTATCAGTTCCCTGTCCAGTGAAGATCACCGCTCCCCAGAAGGTCCTTTTTATAATGTGTACTTTTCCAGTGTTCATTCCACATTGGTTACATTTTCCAATTTTATGCATTTTAGTAAAGTGCGAGTGATCTTTTTCGCCGCAGGCAACATCAGCAGGCCGGCGCCTGGACGAGTTTCCCTTGTCTGCGTCACAAATTCCTGAGTTACTTGAAGTCCGCCGTTGCTCTCATTGTAGGAGCTTTCCCACCAAGGCGCCCAACTTCCGCCACTGTATCTTAAAACGTGTTTTCGAGAAAATGCATTATTTTGGTGGTATACAGTGGAGTAGTCACAACGTCTTTCTCCACCACTCCCCATTTTACGAGGAACTGATACATAGCTGTGTTACGAATGTTGTGTTTAGTCGTCAACCCAACCATGCGGCTTGGTTGGTCTAGGGTACACAAGCTTAAATATTAGAAGGCTTAATAACTTCCCGCTTACTAATGTGCTTAGATTAGATAAATTACTAAAGGATAATTATAATTAATGCCTTCAGTCTTTTAGATGCAATTATTTTCTTTTCTCTTACTTTTTATGCATAATACACTTCTAAAGAGCATCTCATTTAGTAGTTGTCACTAAGTGATACTACGATATCAGGAAAATCTACAGTTTTCCAAGTGGGTTTTAATTTGGTGTACATTCACATACGGTATATCCTTTGTGTTCCTTTTAACCTGAGGTGGACACATCTGATGGAAAAAGTTGTCGGACAGAAAAGTTTTGTGCAGTGTTTCAGTTTCCATCTTGCTCAGACGTCTGGCATCACAACTAGTGTCACTGCATGCAAAACTGACCCCGTAGGCAACTATGAAATCTGTTTTGTCATCAGTTTCCCTCCTGCAGTTCTATACTACACCGGAGTGAAAAGAGACTGGAGAGCTAAACCTCTGCGAACAGGTCCTTAGAAAATACTATGGTTAATGGCTTTCTCAGGCTTCATTCCCTGGAGTGATCATATTAAATCTACTTATTTTGTGTATTACTACATATGTAATATTCAACAGCATTTAAAATAGAGCGAAAAACCCCTACATACTGCATTAACTCAGGGCTAACTTTTTTGTCACTAGTTTCTCCAACCCATGTTCCACTGCAAGAAGCAGTTCTTCCACTAGCAGCTTGCTTCCCTACCAGAAGATGAATGTGGACAATGGTAAGACAAGTAAATTACAGGGCAGGAAAACTATATTAATGTGTGTTCTTGCAGTGCTTTGCAAACTGTGTGGTGCCTCAGTTGTTGGTCAAGCCGGGCTGCTGAGACAGTTTTGACAGGAGGGATGATATGCTGAACCCTCCTCCTGCACAGGCCTTTAACTGCCCGCAACCAGATCTGATTTAGCAATACAATTTACCCTTATTTTATAGTTTTATTGGGTTCGTGAGAAAACTGTAATATAAAAAAAATATTAAGTTAATTTTTTTGCATGGATTTTGACTATTGGTCAAGCCCAATCATGATCATGTTCTTACTTGGGCATTTCGAAGCTTGAGAAGCCCTGTATTGTATCTTACTACATGATATATTAAGCTGGCTACAATTGGGGTTTTGTAATCTTCTTTGCACAGTAATATTCAACTAATCCGACACATATTAGTCAGAAAATAATATTAATTTGGCATGTGACGAATACTTTCATGCTGGATTAACAAGAATATTACCTGGCAATTTGGCAAGTCAACAGTAGCTGGCTGCCAACACGAGGCATCATACTTTTATCCCTGTCAATGGAGCTGAGGGGAAAGTAGCACAACATGTATGTGTGGCAGCATCGACCTACATTATATTCAGAGGTCATATAACCTGCACATGCATCATGACACTGGTGCCTACATGTCTACATCAACACATATGAAGGAGCGGTTAGCTGGCCCCTGAATGTAATATATGCCAATAAATGTATATGCTTCGCCTCTTTCTCGCTGAGCACATATGAGAAAATATTGTCAGCGACACAACCAGGGCCTACTAGACATCACTCACAACATTTCCAATAGTTTGGACTTTCCAGTAATCCAGCACTCCAAATTTAATAAGGGTGTTAGATTCTTAAAACTTTGTGAAAAAAAAAAGACTTAAAGGGGGCATAATAAGATTTAAAGTTATACCTTGTTGACAGGATGGAGGATTACTGTCTGATCGGCGGGGGTCGACCATTTGGATCCTCCCTCGTCTCTCCCCCCCAAAAAAACACTAGAGCAAGGATCCCATGTCCATCCGTGAATGGGGTTGTTGTTGAGTATGTGTTCTGCCCCTCAATTCATCTCTAAAAGGGCCTTAATACACGGGCGCATATATGCTTGCCACAACGGAACGTATTTTCACATGAAGCAGTCAAATTTTTTTTAACTGTTCATACTGCGCACTATTGCGCACAAAGAAAAAAAAAACGAAAAGATGGGGCAAGTCCTGTTTATTTTTTCTCGCTCGTAGCAACATCGTGCAAAAATCACGCTAGTGAAAATGAAACCATTGAAATTAGAGATGAGCGAACGTACTCGGTTCGGGTGTTTTTGCACTCGAGCACCGCTTTTTCCGAGTAACTGACTACTCAGATGAAAAGATTCGGGGGGGGGGGGGTTGTTAGCAGTGGGAAACAGGGGGGAGCTCTCTCTCTCCCCCGCACCCCCACTCCCCTCTGCAACCCCCCACTCATCCCCGGCGCCCCCCGAATCTTTTCGTCCGGGTAGTCAGTTACTCGGAAAAAGCGGTGCTCGAGCGCAAAAACACCCGAACCGAGTACGCTCGCTCATCTCTAATTGAAATCAATGGTTTAGTTTCATCACTTTTTGCGGCCGTGATTTTGTATTGATGAAAAATACTCGCTCCAGCAATGCACCAACAGGTCATGGGAAAAACAGGACTTCCAGCACTCTCATAAATGAAACCTACATGTTTCAAGCCATATAATCCACAGCCAGGGTTATATGGCTTGAAACATGTAAGTGTTCCTGTTTCTATCTTCTGCTTCCCACTGCGTTGCCTTTTAGAAGATGCAATAAAAGTTACATTTATTTATGAGAGTGCCGGAAGTCTTATGACTGATAGCCGAGTGCTTGAGAGTTACTAAAAACCTACAAGCTCATACTTTAATTGGATCCCAGAACTCCCTGCTGACTTCTAGTATTTGTAACACTAGAATTCCTTCACGCCACAAGGCAGGTTAGATATATTATTAGAGCTGCTACAGCAGGGGAAAGAAATAGAAGTGTAGAGATTATTACTGCTCAGCCATGGAATTATTGCTAGTAGCCATGTAACATAGTAAACCACTGGATAACTGGGTAAAACCATGATCTACCGATCTCCAAGTGTGAAAATACATTTTCCTGCCAATGTGACGTTAGCGTATTATACACTATGGTATATAGCAGTAAAGTTCATGCCTAAATGCCATATTAAGAGAATCTATAACAACTTGCTCTTTTTGCCCATTGTGCTGACAACAGGCAATGCTACAGACATCAATGATAACCGGTGAGTCACAGGAATACATCTTCATTGTGGGATTACTATTGTTGCTGTACTGCATGCCTCGCATTTACTATGTGATTGTTCGCAGCAAGAGAAGCCAAGTAATCTTGTAGATATGATAGCTTTTAATGACTAACAAAAATACATGATGTAATAGCGAGCTTTCGAACCTCTCAGGGTCCTTCATCAAGGCATAATGAAATAGATCCAAAGAGGCAAATATATATACACACATACGTATGACAAGGCATATGTTAGCCATTAAAAGGTATCATATCTACAAGATTACTTGATTTCTCTTGCTGGGAACATTCACATTTTACTCTACGGGCTAACACCGCACCAAACTTTTTTCGCATTTATTAAACGTGGGTGTAACTGGGCTCGTCTAGTCGTTCGTGCACTGATATGGACTGGCAAGGTTTGCTAAGATTTCAGTTATTCTAGGTAAAGGTCCTTTGGCACTATTGTCGGGCGCTTTAAGTTGTCCCATTGATTATTGCTCCTTTGGTTTCATACAGGAGTGATAATCGTACAGTGAATGGAGGTGGAGTGCGCCAGAGATCGCTTCCAGCCAACTGCTTTCATTCGCAGTGAACAGGCAGTCATTCATGGATGAACAACTGCCTGTTCACATGACTCAGTCGTCGTTTGATTTTTATGCCTGCATAAACTGAACGATAAGCGGATGAATTATTATTGGTCGTTCAGTCGCTGGCAGAGTTTACACTGAACAATTATCGTTTAGTTTTGCACGGTTCAGCAATAAACTGAATGGTTATCGTTCCATGTAAACAGGGCCATAAGATGTGGAGACCTTGTACTAACCATTTATTAGCCATTACGTATATAGCACCTACATTCTACGACCCTGTATTAAGATTGTAATCGCAGTAGTTCCTGTGCCCTGAAGGCTCGCAGCCTAATGGTCCTTTTGCATGCAAGGATAAATTTGTGAAAGCAAGCTTCGTCAGTATGGCGACTTTTAACATTTAAAAGATATGCATTTTTCTCATCCATATCATTGGGTATAGCTATCACAATGACCTTGGGTCTAGCTACCACCACTAGGGGGCAGACACTAGGTGCAAAACGTGTTTCTCCCTCCCACCAGCTGTACCTTTCCTGTAGGCACTAAATCTAAAGCAGTTCTTCTCTGGGCCACACGCTCGACATTGCTAGCTGCCAGTCATGGTCTTTGCCTTCCTGGTTCCCCGCTGAATGCACCTCATCGGCATAGGGGGCTAATGGCCTTCTCTGAGCATCTGGTGCTTAGTCCTACACTGGCATCGCTCGCAACAGATGCAACCAAGCTGGCGCTGCTAATTTAAGTCTTGGCTGCACAGGATTGGGGCTGGAACTTCTGCTTTGTACACTTAAGGGATGCGGGACCTCGTCCCACAGAGTGCCTTCTTCCTCTTATACACTATAGGCCATCAGTCCCTTCAGCCTCCGTCCTGGGTCTCATCCTCACACAACCCTGGGCCTATCCACCTCCTCCACTTGCCCAGTGTCACCACTTACTACTTCTATAAACTCCTAGGTCCTCCAGCTTTCAGCTCTACAGTTCATAACCTTTATATACTGCTTCACAAACCAGGTGTGCAGCAGACACACATGACAGCCCTATGGCAGATTTCTAGTTGACCCTAGGTGTCCTGCATCTGACCAGGTGAGCTCAGCTCCTGATAATGTCTCCACACCTCCCATCTCTCTATTCCACAGAGGGAATGACCATTGATCCCCTTGGTGATACTACTTTTTCAGTGTGCCAGCCTGAATCCCCCTATCCTAATGGTTGGGAACCAAGACAGCCATGCGGTGGTCCCCATACTCAGACCCTAGTGGGTGCTGATGCTGCTTGCAGTGTTTGACATGTCTTTTACCTTGACTACACCACAATCACGAACTCAACCCTATTCAAAATGAGTCCAGAGTTGATTATGTGGCAGGTGTCACTTTCTGCGTCACAGGGTATCCATCATTAAGCATGGCTGCAAAAGTTTCTATGGTTTCACATTACCCCCCTTCCGTAGGTGGAGTAGTGGTAGCGTGGTGAGCCCTTCGACATTAGCCGTGTCTACGTAGCATTTGGGAACCTTACTCGCCTAATTACCCTTTTCCATCCAAGGAATGGTATCCCTGCTAGAATCTGCATGACTATGCAGTTACGGCGAGCATCAGATGTCTCATTACTCTTTCCATAGGAGCGTAAGAGTATCCTGGCTCGACTCTGTACAAGTCATAAGACATATCCACTGCCACATTTCCCTTTCTGTAGAAGGCTGAGCATGTTACTGCTTGAATCTATATCTGATACAACAATGCAGTTACGACAAGCATCTGCAGTCTCATTACCACTTCCTAGGAGGGTACATGTTGTAGTGCCAGACCCTGTATACGACATGCCACCAAGTCAGGAGTGTCATCCACCTTACTTTCCTTCTCATAGGACGGTATTTGTATTGTTGCTAGCTTTTGTATTGCATAACACTAGTAGTTTTCATTAGCTCTTTCATCGAAGAGGAAAGTATGACGGTTGGACTTAGTATTCAACATGTCTGCATTCCTGTACAAATCCAACTTTATTATCTTCTAACTTCAAACCATTGTTGCTTCTCTTCAGCACCGGACCCACCTGCTGTTCACTCTCCGTTCCATTCCAAATGCTTCAGCATTGGTGCCATGGCTCTGTCAGAATTCCGCCACACATCAGTCAGTGTGTGGAGGTCCACTTTCCAGCCCCTTGGCAGTCTGCATACCTGGAGTTGACAACGGGGTTGTCAACGTCCTCGACTGAGATCGTGTCGATCCAAGGGTTGAGTCTTTCACCCATTCATAGCCAAGGTAGCTGGTCATCTTCGACTTTGGATCGATCATAAGATTGTTTTTTCTCTTTGCCTACTAGCATTGGAAAGACATTCTTTTTTCCACTTGTACTCAGGCCCACTAAGAGGTTGGCTTTGGCCCTTCCTCTTACCTCCTTCCGTCACCAGGTATCCTTGCAGAAGTAAACCCTTGCTCTGCATACCGCCCCCCCAACCATTGTTTTGTGGGATATTCCTCAGGTTGTGGCTTCCTTACCTTCTCTTGGTGATCCCTCCATAATTGCCTCTGACTTTTCCTTTCACTTAAGTGGTCTCAACCATTTGCTGTTGTCCAGCACATTGTCATTCCGCAGTTGCCTTTCCACTTTTGGCTTTTGCAGGGTATTCCTGAAGAGTAGCAAGAACTCACCCTCCTGGGGGTCTATGTAGTTCTTTCTGATGCTTCTTTCACGGACAGTTTAGCATTGAACCTTCTCTTCACACTCCCACTAGGTTTTACAATGCAGCTTGCCGTGCATCTTCAATTCTCATGCCACGAGCCATATGGGTTGGGAGTAAAGATGAGCGAACCTACTCGTTTCCAGTAATTACTCGATCGAGCACCGCGATTTTCGAGTACTTCCGTACTCGGGTGAAAAGAGCCGGGGGGAGGCGTGGCGGAGCGGGGGGTAGCAGCGGGGAACAGGGGGGAGCCCTCTCTCTCCCTCTCCCCCCCACTCCCCACTGCAACCCCCCACTCACCCACGGCGCCCCCCAAATCTTTTCGCCCGAGTACGGAAGTACTCGAAAATCGCGGCGCTCGGGCGAAAAAGGGGCGTGGCCGAGTAGGTTCGCTCATCTCTAGTTGGGAGCAGACTATACATGAGCAGCACACACTATTCCTTTTCCCACTCCTTGGCCATTGCTCTAGAACATCCCATGGTCTTGCTGTATCCCCCAAAGATACGGACGAGTAAACAAGATTTTTGTTACTTACCGTAAAATCCATTTCTTGCCATGTTCATTGGGGTACACAGTGCCCACCCAATTGTTCGTTCCTCGCTACCTTAGTGTTTTTCTCCAGGGAAGCCTCTAACTGGTCTGCTTATATCTGCTTCTTTGTTTCTTATGGTCTGTATTGATTGATTTCATGAGTTGTTCTCTCCTGCTGCTTTTGTACAAACTGATTAACTTGGTGCCTGCAGGAGGGGTAAAGCTGCTGGGAGGGACTAACACTTTTTACACTTAGTGTCTGCCTGCTAGCGGCAGCAGCTATACCCAATGAACGTGACGAGAAAGGAGTTTTATGGTAAGTAACAAAACTTCTGCTAAATGTGACAGTAATTTTACATCTTTTATACGCAAGCATTATGAAACGCCCTTCATTTTCATACACACACAAACCATTTCATAAACTCCAGTTAACCCCTCATTATAGTTCTGTGGGAGCAAATTAGAGTATCTAGAGGAAACCAATGCAGTTTTCCCATTGGAGTGCAAAAATTAGTCTCCTCTCTTCCACAAGTCGATTTATGCATGTTTATTCATTGTAGATTTATTGTCATTTGGTACTCTAACTTTATAAATCAGTCCAACAGTTGTACCGTACCTGTATAAAAACTCATCCAGATCGGGAACATAAAGTCGTACATACCAATCATCATACTAGTTTGCAAATGAAGTTTAGAAAATACTTGCCACCATTGTTGATCGCTTGTAATAGTCTCTACATGATCACCCTTTATAATATATCTTTATTAAACATTTCTTTTCTATTGTATCTATTTGTAGAAGTGACTTGCCATGCGGCTGTGAGGCTGATGAACAGTCCCAGATATTTCCCCTTCACCAGGAGACTGCCGCCAGCTAATAACAGGGTTCACTAGATACGTCTTTTCACCTGCACTTCCAGGTAAGTCAGCAAAAGTCAGGTTTTCCCATTTCTAACATTTCATGGTATTAAAGGGGATTGACATCTTAAATATTTATGGCATATCCACAGAAGACGGGCTTTAAAATACCCATCTGTTGGGGGAATAGGCGATCCTGTGATCCCCATTCACTGCTTCAAAGCAACTGATGGCTGATTTTCCCATTAAGTCAATAAAGAGTTGGCCATGCATGCATCCAGCTCTCTTTCCACTGAAGTTTATTGAAGTTTTGAAATGGGAAGAGAGTTGTTCTTTTTTTGATTGCAGTTTAAGGGTTAATGCCCATGGCCAGATTTTTGCTGCGTTTTAGGTGGCGGAAATCCGCAGCTATTAGGTTCTATTGAGCCTAATCGCCCAATGTTCATGCTGCGGAATTCCTCCGCTGAATTCCCCAGCGTGAAAGAAAACGTGGCATGCTGCGGGAATACGCGCGGCCGACTAACATTGTAGTCAATGAAAGCTGGTCGTCACTCTATACTTCCGCTGTAGCACAACGGACGTATCGTGTGAATACGTGTCCGCGCTGGCTGGTTATCTGGATCCGGAGTGGTGAGTATGGGGTTTTAGGGGGCGCCGTGGCAGACTCCGCTGTGATATTCCGCTGGCAGAGTCCGTCACAGCTGTGGGTATGAGACCTAAAAAGTGGATGTTTTGGCTCTGCAAATGGGATCACATAACCCTCCCCCATTGTTCCATTAGGGGATGGTCTTATGAATTGGATCCATACTAATCTGACACTTATGCCGTAAAAGATAGGAATATTCCTTTAATACTCCAATTTTAATCAGTCACCCCTAAAATGGGAATACCAGCCTGTATGCCAGGGTCACAGGTGGCCGAAAGAACTGAAACGGCTGAGCTTGCTGCTCTACGCTTTTTTTTGTAGTTCCCATTTACTTCTATGAGAGTTGCAGAAACAGTGTAGAACAGCCAGCTTAGCTTTTTCTATAATCCAGGCCACAGCATACAGAACCGTGTTTCCATTTCAGCCCTCAGTGACTGAGTTGTAAATATTCATTTAAAGGGGTTGTCCAATTGCAAATTATTGATGGTGTTATGCACAAGACAGGCCATCAATACTAGATCACTGGCATCTGCCGCCTGAAATCCCTGCTGTTCAGCACGGACTAGTGTGCTTGTGCGCTGAGCTGATTTCTGAAGGAAGCAAACAGTTCCGTTCTCACTGCAGTGACCATATTTGGAATTGCAAGCCAAACGAGCCATTGAAGTGAATAGGAGCTTTACCTGTAATACCAAGCCTGGCCACTGCAGTGGGAACAGAGCTGTCTGCTTCCTGCAGAAATCAGCTTAGTGCACGAGCACACTGGCCTTGCAAACAGCGCATCGATGGGGTTCCTGGGCAGTGGAGCCCCCCCAATCTACTACTGATAGCAACTGGACAACCCTTTAAGCATACCCCTTCACGACTTTAAGTATCCAGTTTTAGGGCTCTTAAATAGTTTGCAAAAATACAATATTTGATGTGGAATTCTTCTTTCGTACCATTAGATTTTGACATATCTTGATCTCATAAGGTCAGGCACATTTCAGAACCAGCAGTGTAGCACTAGAGCAAGCACACAGTAGTATCCGTCAAGCAACGCACCGCTGTCCTTTCACCTCTAATGCACTAATCTATTGACCTTTCTCTGCTTTCTCTTCCTTCTTTTCCACTTCCAGTCTCCAAAGGAACTGAAGCTTATTCCCAGCATGCTGCAAGTTAGCTTCCTGTGGCCTCTGCTGCCAAACATTATCTTCCCTGTATGACCCTAGCTCAATGTCTTTCTACCGTGCTCTGTTAACGTACTGTATACTAACAGCTGCTAATGTTTATTCTATACCTTTGCAATGCACTAGATTATGTACCCACTTGTGTTTTAAACTCAGTCCCCTAGGAGAACTTCATGTATACCTGTCAAATCACACACTGTGTCATTAAACTGGGGTTAGTAATGTATCCAAAGGAATGGAATAAAATGTGACAATTCAAATTATGTATAGTTGTCTTTTCAGTGCTATGACCTCAACAATATGCCGGATGGGAAACATGAGTAAAGGGAAATTTCCATTAAAACCAGAATCTTATATTTGGGACTATGTGATTGACTATTTGTAAACGGTCTGCGTTCAGTCCTTGGTATGTATCAACAGTACTTGGATGCTGATGCAAGTAATGACCTCAGGGGAAACTTTATAGCAGCAAGCGCAGCGGCGTTGTATACAAATGGTCGGCTACTTTGCAGAGTAGAGAGAGTAAAACTTGTAGGCTGCGAAGAGCAACGTAGCAGAAGAGAAAACATCAGTCACTGTACGGAACATAAGAGGTTTAATGAAACTTTCCCTTGTAGCGAGCATGATCCACCGCACTGTCCTGTCTCCGGTGTATGTCTGCGTCTTGAATTTACAGATACTATTTATTATTGTTTTATTTTTTAATTATAGAGGAAGTTGGGCAATTTACAATAAAGATAATTCAACTCTTATTTTGTTTTATAACATTTTTTGGGGAGAATTCGGGAAATTACATAAAATGACTGACCCGTCCTGTGAGAAATGTTACATGGAGCTGACGATCGAAAGGAAGATAAGGACTGGAAACGAGCACTTGGTTCAGATAAATGGCTTCGATGTGAACCCAAATGGTGGATTTTGAGTTGAGTTTCAGTTGCAGCAAAAACTTCCTTCATCCAGTCAATTGGCTCATTGTGTAATAGAAAACTGGCGACTTAAATTGGTGAACGAGCGCACAAATCCAACGTTTGTGCGCCCGTTCAGATGGCATGGGTCCCGGCGCATATGCGCCGAGACTACCATTCCGTTGCCCCTCCCCCCGCCCCATCGCAGGCTCACCTCTTTTTTCCTCCTCGCTCATTCTTTGCAATGGGAGGGGACAGGGGCGGAGCTAAGCGCCGTCTCGTCCCGCTTAGTCCCATTGATGGCTATAGAGAGAGAGCGGGAGCATAGCTTCGCCCATATCGCACCCCTTGTCCACAGCCAGCAACGGGAGGAGGTGGGATGGGCCAGCGCTTAGCTCCGTCCATTGCAGAGAGCCAGTGGGGAGGAGAAGAGAGGTGAGCCTGCACAGGGGGGAGGAGAGCAGAGGGAGGGAGTTTAGCAACCATTCTGCTGAACTTCCTCCCACCTCTCATAGGAGCCAGTGCAGCGGCCGACGTATTCCGGCCCAAAAGATGGTTCCAGGACTATCTTTTGGGCCCGACGTAAAAACGCCCGGCGCTATATTGAGCCAGCCGGGCGCTTTTACGTCTCAGGGCTACAGCCTTGTGATCTGATGCATTGGAACCCAATGCATCAAATCACAGCATATATCAGCCGGACGTGAAAACGGACGGCTGATATACGCTCGTGGGAAAGAAGCCTTAGACACATTTTACGCCTTAGTAGATAATTTCAAAAGTGTATAAAAAAGGCTGTGTGGCTGAGATGAGTCTTAAAGGCAACCTATCACCAGTTCTTAGCCTAATAAATTCTTTTCACTTTAAAGTAGCAAACGTCTTACAGCAATCTGTTGTTTATACTAACCACATAAAAGATGCAAGGTTCTTAGCACACATTTTGATCAAAACATGTGGGCCCATCTTCCACATCCAAGCGAACCTTATTAATGGGTTCCTAGCTCTATAGACACGTCTCCTTGGGCTAAAATACCTCCAAATGAATGGGAAAGATGCATACCTGGCTATATACTCTCACTAAGCACCTGGGACAGATGGGTAAATTGAG
The DNA here is from genome assembly GCF_035609145.1 of Eleutherodactylus coqui. Taxonomy (NCBI): domain Eukaryota; kingdom Metazoa; phylum Chordata; class Amphibia; order Anura; family Eleutherodactylidae; genus Eleutherodactylus; species Eleutherodactylus coqui. Next base: position 471,994,059 of record NC_089837.1, on the reverse strand, counting down.
TGCATACAGTGTAAGCAGCCACTCGACACAAATGCAAAAAGCAAAGCCAGCACTTCCAACAAATGAATGTGAAGATACATGTTAGGCATGGCTGCAACAGAGAGAAGATAAAGACTGAACACGAGCCCTTGTCTACAAATGGTTCAGAGGAAGAAACCGCTCTGATAGAAACTCAAATGGTGGATTTTTTAGTTGATTTTCAGTTACAGCAAAAACTTCTTTCATTCAATGAATGGTAAGGAGTGGGGAGGGGGGGGGCTTAAGGCCCTTTTACATGGACAGATTATTGTTCAAATGAGTGAAAATCATTCATTGTAAACACGGCCAGCGAACGAACAACTAACGATAACGATCACTTTTCGTTCATCATTCATTTTATGCAGGCATAGAAATCATCGTTGGCTCGTTCGCTAATTATTTGGTTGACATACCGATCATTTATTTGTTTTCATTCACTTATACTAAACGGTTCTCGTTTAAACAAGTCAAAGATGTATCTGCCTGCATAAACAGGCTGCCCAAGCAAATTCTGACATCGTTCGTTCAAACCATAAATCAATTGGTCAGAATTAGAGATGAGCGAGTATACTCACTAAGGGCAATTGCTCGAGCGAGCATTGCCCTTAGCGAGTACCTGCCTGCTCGAGACAAAAGGTTCGCGGGCAGGGAGCTGCGGGGGAGCGGGGCGGAACGGAGGGGAGATCTCTCTCTCCCTCTCTCCCCCCCGCTCCCCCCTGCTGACTGCCGCTACTCACCGCTCCCCTGCGCCAGCACCTGAACCTTTTCTCTCGAGCGGGCAGGTACTCGCTAAGGGCAATGCTCGCTCGATCAATTGCCCTTAGCGAGTATACTCGCTCATCTCTAGTCAGAATATTAGCTCATCGTGCACTGAACAACTAGTGTACACGGCTTGTGGTTAAAATGAGTCTTAAAGGTAACCTGTCACTAGGTTTTGGTCTAATACATACTATAATAAAAGTAACTTTTTGGTCTTTGCCGCGCTTCCATCATTTATTACAACTATGTTTTTTTGAGATCACAGTTGCTGCTTTCTGCCCCAAAACTTCATTTTATTATGGTGCACTCTGTATGCTAATTAGACCCTCCAGTCAACGGGGTGGTGCTGAAGACCTCCAAATTCCAGAATCACTCCTTTGTTCGCACTCATTCCACTTTGATTAACCATGTCCGCAACCCCTGATATCACATGCGCCTTCACTTACCCTTTTTCTTCATGTGCAATGCAGCTAGGTGTTTTCGGACCAGCTTCAGATTTGCATTGTGTCTGTGCCAGATCCTGTGGGTATGTGGCAGGGGTACTTTTGCAGCTCATTCAGGGGATGCCTAGCTTCACTGTGTATTACCAGAATGGATAAGTGAAGGCGCATGCATGAGAGCTGACATCTGGATCATTGGAGGTTGACAATCAAGGGGAAACGGGCGAGGACAAAGGAATGACTCTCTGACTCGGAGGCATGCAGCAACACCCCAGTGACCCCGAGAATCTAATTTATAGAGCACGTCAGAATAAAAGGTAGTTTTTTGTCAGAAACAGAAATGGTGATTTCAACAAAAAACCTAGTTGTACTACATATTGGAAGTGCTGTCGTGGCGTGTAGAGAGTTTATTGGCCAAAAGCTACTGACCGGTTCCCTTTAAAGTTTTAGTGCAAAATACTGGTCTAATGTAAGCCAACTAGAGATGAGCAAGCGTACTCGGTTCGGGCGTTTTTGCACTTGAGCACCGCTTTTTCCGAGTAACTGACTACTCGGACGAAAAGATCCGGGGGGCGGCGTGGTGGAGCGGGGGGTAGCAGTGGGGAACCGGGGGGAGCTCTCTCTCTCCCCCCCCCCCCCCCCCCACTCCCCTCTGCAACCCCCCGCTCACCCCCCGGCGCCCCCCGAATCTTTTCATCCGAGTAGTCAGTTACTCGGAAAAAGTGGTGCTTGAGTGCAAAAACACCCAAACCGAGTACGCTCGCTCATCTCTAAAGCCAACTAAGATAAAGTGCCTAACAAATGTGGTCAGATGTTCCATATCGCTCAGTGAGCCACTGGGATGGATTTAGTGCATCGACTGGCTTTCTTGTCTAGTTTTAAGCTGTCTATATTTAAGACAGCAGCCATAAATCTGCCCCCAGCGTTCGGGTGAATACTGTACATAACTCTATATGGATTACACTTCTAGTTGTGGATTAGGGAATGCAATCTGTTTTCCACCATCTCACCGAGATCATTCTGATTCATTATAGAACACCTATATACACGGCTCATGTACTTGTCAGCACTGCGCCAGCTTTCACAGTTTAACACTTTCACCAACAAGTTGCATCCTATTAATGAAGGGGCTTTTCAAGATTAAAAAAAATTGTATCAGCATAAAATGGGACAAAAAGAAAAAAAATAAGTAATACACATTAAATGGCCCCCTATCTAGTCCAATCACATGGTCTCCGCCACTGCAGTTCCAGAAGCTTCTGCAGTGGTTGTGTGCCGTTCATTGTTCATGTGACCAATGCAGCCAATCAGTGGCTTCAGTGGTCATGTGCCATTCATGCCAGTGATTGGCTGCAGTGGGCACATGAACATTAAACAGCAGGTGAGTTTTGCAGCAGGTTGTGAGACTGGAGTGGGGGGTACTGGTGTAGCCTCCCTAGGCTAAGGGACCAATAAACAGGTTAGTATTACTTGTTTGTTGTTTTATTCTTTTTCCTGCCCATAAGCCTTTTTTTGCCTTGATAACCCCTTTTAAATGCCTGATGAGACTGTAGTGAAAAGGAATTCACGGAAGCTCCCTATATAGTGGGGCAGTGATCTTCAGCCTTCGCCTACTACAGCTAATGAAGCCTGATTTGAGCCGTACTGTTGCAATAGCCACAGGTTAAATACCCAGGTATCTGTCTCTTACAACCCCCTGTAGCAAACCAAATGTACTGCCAATAGCCCTAGATGACCTTGTAAGTTGGGCTTCTCAAATTGGGAGCCACTTTTATAGGAGTGTTTGTGTGTTAATCTCTTCCACTACACAGACCTTACTTTGGATAAGGCCCATTGAGACCCAACGATTCTTGCTCAAAGCCATCTGAGCCAAAGCGATTCTGGTCTATGATATGGGACATAGTACGACATGTTAGGATTTTTTTTTCTTAGAACCATCAATACATCTGAAGAAATAACTGTGTATAGCCCTTGAAATACATCGACAGCACGAAGGCAGAAAACACGCCTGTGTGAATGGGCCGCAAATGTCCTACAGTGAATCTCAGTAAAAGGGGACTTGTGCTTTAACCCTTTAAAATTTGTATCCTGGTTTTCCTAGGGGGCTTACTCTTTTTCTGCCATTATACAATGGCGCTATCTGCTGGCTAAAGCCAGTACTGCATGAGGTGACACATTGGATAGGTTCCGACAGCAGAGAGACCTGGCAATATACAGTAAGAGAACCCAAACAGACGTCTTTGAACATCGGAGCTGTACAGCCTTAAATCATAATGTCTCCAGACGTCAGACAGTGGATTGGAAGGGTTAAAATGCAAAATAGAGGAAAAATTCCACTATTTGGACTATGATTCAGCAAGGGAACACTAGTTTATCTTACTTTTGCTATTCAGTTAAATGGAATCTAGTGTTGTCTGTAAGCAATTAGGGTCTAGGGATAGGGTGACTATAATGGTTCTCAATGGAATTACTGTTAGGGAGGCCAAAAACTATCTGTCCCAAATCAGGATTTTATCTCTAAGGCCTTATGTCCACGGGGAAAATCAGATCCGCTGCGGATTTGTAACGCGGATTTGGGCTGCGGATGCACTGTAATTGTCTTTTATTTTTCATGCGGGAGATCAATTGAGCTATGTGCTCTATGAGCTCCCGCACGCGTGATCCGCACTAAAATGGAGCATGTCCATTTTTTTTCATGCTCCAGAAATTTTTTAATTACCATCCACAGGTATTTATCTACCCGCGGGTGGTCAATGCAATCCTATGGGGCGCGGATCCGCATGCGGGAAAAACGCTGCGGATTTTAATTCTTATTTTCCCCGTGGACATGAGGTCTTATATCTCAGGTTCTGATAATTTCATTGACTATTCACATACATACTATATATCTGACTGCACATTATAAGCTGCACTTTTGTAAGATTCATACTTTAGGCTTAGGTTCAAGAATTTTTATTAAAAACCGGAAGAGTCTTTTAGGCTAAGGGTGCGTTCACACGAGCGCATAAACGGCGCGTTTTTGCGCCCAATCGTATAAACGTGACCATCTGAGGCAATGGTTTCCAATGTATTCATTCACACGGGCGATTTTACGGCGCGTAAAAACGGCAACCCGAAAAAAAAACGGAACATATGCGACCGAAATACGCGCCAACGCATATTCGATGGCCGAAAAGATAGTTTGCAAAGTAGGAACAAACGATAATACGCTTTCTAGCTCTGGTCATGATCGCCGAAAAACGTTCTTTCCGGCGATTAAACGCTGCGCACGTGCGAACGTAAATACGCCTACGCTCGTGTGACTGCGCCCTAAGGTATACAGGTATACAAAACCAGTACAAATTATACAGAAAGCAAGAATAGGCTCTCATAAAACTAGTAGAACAACCCAAATAATTGTATATGAAGAAAATGAATAGACAACCACACCCAACCAACAAGTAGACACAAGGGGAAGGAGGAGCAAGAAGCCAGAAAGGGAAAAAGGAAGGTGGACTAAAAACTGCTAATCCCAAGAGCTTAAAGGGGTTTTCCAGGGAGAATACGATTGATGACCTATCCTCAGGATAGGTCATCAATAGTTGATCAGCTTGGGTCTGTCGCTCGGGACCCTGACCGATCAGGTGAGTGGGCGCATGGTGTCAGCGTCACAAATACACAGAGGTCGAAGCGGAAGCCTCCGTGTAGTGGCCGGCGCTTGTAACTGCAGGCACGGCTCATGTTGATTTCAATATGGGTCAGCATTACACTTTAAATTAAATGCACTCTTCCTTTGGCGTGTGTATAGGGATTAGTCTGGGGGTTGCATGGAATATATTCTATCCCTGAAGAGCCTGAGAACTCAAGTAATTGTAAAAGATGTCATTTGACCTAAATTACCGTAATGAATTAAATAATGCCTGAAGAATTAAATCTTCTACGAAGTGTCACATGTCTCACTGCATCACATACATGCGTAAAAGTAAAAAAAAACTTTGTTTTTGCCTTATCCTGCGTAAGTATGTTAGTAGATGACTATATGGAGGTTATTAAAGGGTACCTGTCAGGAGTTACAAGCAGGTAAATCACTTAAAGCTACAGAACACTTTCCAAATCTTATCTCGTTATAGTGCCTGACGACAGCATAGTCTATAACGTGGTCCCTATCTGGCTGAGTAACCCGGGTGGCATTTACTACATCACCCAAAGACGTTCCAAGTCTCGCACATGCAGGCCGCCAAATTGTGCAACTTTTTTTTTTTACACCGAAAAGCATTGATAAATTTCCCCCCATAGTTTGGAGACAGGAGGAAGCATGGTGGCTCTTTGTCACTGATGCATTGCAGTGCTTGGGCATTGAGATCCAGTCTGACCCTTGTCAACATCTGGATGGAGTTTGTGTGTTCTTTGTATTTGCATGGGTTTTCTCCCACATTGCTAAATACATACTGAGACAAGATTTTCCAAGAATTTGAGGGGAGAGTTATATTACTTGGTGTCATGTTTTTCCCTGTTTGGCTGTCAATCCATCTATTCTAGGGGCCCCTCTTCATACTTCCAAGATGGCCATGGCGATTCTTAGACTACCTATCTTAGTTGTCTAAGATATTACATGCTGCTCTGAATGGCCACCGTTGTCAAGTACCTGGAAGAAGTTGTCAGAATTGACTTTCTGTGTCTGATTGTACGTAATGTTTAAATAAATAAATGATTACAGTATCAGAGCAAAAGGATAATTGATTGTGGAAAACTGAACGCTTAAGGCCGCCTGCAGACGGGCCGGGTCGGATCCGGCGGCGAGAATTCTCACCGCGGGACCCGACCCCAGCGTCTGCAGGGAGGAGCGCGTACTCACCCATGCTTGGCGGCCCCGGCTCTTTCATGTGCCGGCGCATGCGCAGACCGGAGCCGGCGGCCGGGTGAGTGACGTTTCTGTGCGAGGCTCTGCGAGCCCCGCACAGAAATAGGACATGCCGCGGTTTGTTTGCCAAGTGACATTTCGCGCGGCCAAACCGCGACCGTCTGCATAGGAGTGCATATAGTAATGCACTCCTATGCAGGCTTTCAGTGGCGGAAATCCCGCGGGATTTCCGCCCATGTGCAGGCAGCCTAAAGGGAGGCTCTAGTATCCTGCTGTACCGCCTCTAGCTTGGATACAAGATGTGATAAAGAGGGCATGGAGGCTCTAGTACCCGATTGGGCCCCCTCTAGTTTGGGTAGAAGATGTAATACGGGTGGGCATGGAGGCTCTACTATCCTGTTGTACCTCCTCTAGCTTGGATGCAAGATGTGATACAGATGGACATGGAAGCATACAGATTACATATCGTATCCTGCAGTGTATCACTCCACATTTGCTGTAGCTGAGCCTCTAGATCGTGCAAATTTGTAGGCTGTAGAAGTTGTCGTCCCAGATAGTCCCATACATGTTCTATTGGCCGTAAATCTGGCTATTGGGCAGGAAGTGTGACAATGTTGGGGACATTCCTGTGACCCCCTTGTGTTTGCGGCCGAGCATTATCCTGCTGGAAAATGCCTCCTGGAAGCCGCCATGAGAGGAACACATGTGGCTGCAGAATGTCGTGAACATATCTCTGAGCTGTCATTATCCCTTGTACCACTACTAGGGGGGACCGACTGTCATATGCGATATCACCCCCTTCCCCCCAGACCATCACACTAGCGGGGGCAGTGTGCTACTCCACAGCAAAGGCAGGATTGAGGCTCCCACCCCAGGTCTCCAGACATGAACACGGTCATCGTCAGTGCCCAAACTAAACCGTTGATTTGTTGCTGGCTAAACTCCATTTGCAGTGTTGTTCACGACACCACTGCAAACGAAGACGGGTGGGTGTCATAGGCAGTACACATAATGGGCACCATCAGACCAAATCTTCAGCCAAGCGCCTGGAAACGGTTCCAACAGACATGGATCTGTAACAATGATGCGACCTGTCTTTGGATGGTGGACAACAAAACAGCTGGAATGCCTTGTGCTTGTCCGATGATCCTCTCTACTGGTAGCCTGTCAGAGATGTCCTCAGCCCGGTCGCCTTGTGTGCCCTTACACATCCATTCTTCTCAACACCTCCTAACAGTCTGGTCAGAACAGCCCACGTGGTGGCAATTTGTCGATACAACCATCTAGCTTCTCACATTCCAATAATGCGCCCCTCTCAGACTCTGGTAACGGGGTGAAATCTCTTTGACTGCGTCGTAGAGACGTCTAGTGGTCAACAGGCTCTGCACAAGCGGAAGAAGAGGTCACTACACACAAGGAGCCTCTGAGAGCCTTTTTATAGACCAAGGGTGGAATGCCTTTTAGGGCCTTAGTTGACACGACTGTTCATCTAATCACACCACAATCTAATCACTTCTATATCTGCCTGAGATGTAATTGCATGCCGAGTTTTGCACCAAAATTACAACTCCCTCCAAGGGCTTGATCTTTTTTTTTTTGACAGTATAACTCACATCCCCTCTGGTCTGTGGACAACTTTATGTCCCTGGGACTGGATGGTTACCTTAACTGACTTCTTATGAAATTGACCCGAATGTGTGCATGTCTGAGAAAGATGCAAATAAGGGAGATGGAATAATACATCCACAGCGCCACCTATTGGAAGGCAGCATTCGTTCAAGCCAAAGTTAGACTCTTTATACAAGCCTTGTAACTATGACTAGGAATTAAAAGCAAAGCCAGACTCCATGTACATACAGCTGTTTCAGGGTATTTGCCCTTCATCAGTGTGCATATTATCCCAGTCATTGTTACAAGGGTTATAAAGACTTTGGCTTAAAGGAATCCTGTCTTCCAATAGGTGGCATTGTGGAGGTATGATTCCATCTCCCTTATTTGCATATTACCCAGAGGAGCATGAATGGCCTTTTGAGTCCCCTCATTCACCGTCTTGGTGCTCTCCCTAAGGAGAAAAGATGACCCCTGTCTAAAAAAAGAGAAATGAGCCCCATTGGGGACAGTAAGTTATGGAAGCTTCTGGAACGTGTCATGGAATATGTTGGTGCTATATAAGTTAAATCAATAAACAGAAGTGTGACTTTAGCTGCTTTGTTCCTGGTGATGACTGGTTTTCAGCAGAGTTTGTTCTGCTTTTCCTGTAAAGAGTGCAATGTTTTTAGTGGCCAATTCCTCCGGCATACAGAATCCAATGGAGTAGGCTACTTTTTGGTCAGATTCGTATGGTACCCCAAAAACTGCAAATTAAATCACTTTTCTGGGCTCTATATTCTGTCCCCATACGACTTGGCTGTTGTACGGAGCAGTAATACAGCTGCGCGAGTCCTGGCTCACTTTAAAGCGGTTTTCCAGTGAAATACTATTGATGACCTATCATCAGGGTAGATCCTTAACCCTTTCCAGTCCAATGTCGGGCCTGCCCCGACATCATAATTTCCCTCCACAACTCCGATGTCGGGGCAGGCCCGACACTGCAGTGCAGGAGTGGATCTGCACCTGATCGTCAGACACATCGGGTGCAGATGCATTCCTGCACTGGTCCTCATCAAGGACCCCCGAGGAGAAGGCAGAAAGGGTTTTTAACCCTTCCTGCCTTCTCCTTTACACATTACATAGCGCTCAATTAGCACTATGCAATGCATAGAGATTTCGGCGGGCGATCATGTGACCGCCGGTGTTACCTGACCCCCAGCTGTCACATGATCGCCGAGTCGGGAGGCAGAAGGAGAATGTGGAAGACGCCGGACAGGTAAGCAGGATCCCTCCACGATGCAGTGAGCACCTACACCCTCCTGAACTCTGTCAGTTCAGGAGGGTGCAGGAAAATTTATTTTTTCTCACCCATTCTCCCCAGCTCCAATTTATTTGGAGCTGGGGAGAATGGGTGAGAAAAAATAAATGGATTGGAAAGGGTTAATAGATGATCAGCGGGGGTCCATCGCACGGGATACCGACCGATCAGCTGTGTGGGCACATGCTGTCAGTGCCGCAATAACACAAAGGTCTGAGCGGAAGCCTCTGCGCCGACCTCCCATGTAGTGGCCGGCACTTGTAATTGTGGGCATGGCTCTCATTGAAATCAATGGGAGCCGTGCCTGCAGTTACAAGCATAGGCCACTACATGGGAGGTCGGCGCAGAGGCTTCTGCACTGACCTCTGTGTATTTGAAGCGCGGGCGCAGCTGATCGGTCAGGGTCTTGAGTGGCGGACCCCGGTCAATCAACTATTGATGACCTACGCTGATGATAGGTCATCAGTAGTACTTCACTGGAAAAACCCCTGTAATAGAAAGTCTCAAAAAATTCTGGTCGCTTCTTCAATAGGGTGCAGTAAGGCCGCTCTCACACCGCCCACTTTTCACCATAATTAGCGCGGTGTTTCGTGCGCCGTGCTAATCGCGGTACAACACTCCAATTGATTTCAATGACGCCTCGCAGACCTGCGCTCAAACGCGGCGATTTTTGAGCGCCGTCTGTTCTATTCTTCTGCGTTTTTTTATGCTTTTCATCACCCATCACAATGACGGGTTGCGTTAGAAAGCGCTGTCAAACACTGTACCGTGTGTTCAGATAAACAGCGTTCTAAACCGTCATTCTACCGCGATTTCGAGCAGCGTTTTTGAACGCATGTGTGAGAGCGACCTTACACGGACCAGTGCAATATCAGTCCGAGTTCACACTTGCAAACCTGCAATCTTTATGCAAGTGCGCTGCACTTTTTTTTTGAGAAAATCACCCTCGCATCGCTGCGCTTGTGATTTTTACGTGCGTTACAATCTGCCATTATACTCTATGGGAGCTAAAAAACGCATCACATTGCACTCGCATGAAATTTGCATGTATATGCAGGTGCGATACGATTTTCTTTTCTGGTCCCATGGGTAAGGATGGGCGATTCTTCACTAGAATCGCCCAAAAATAGGACACGCTGCAATTCTTTTTTCGCATCGTTTTTTCTTGCATCTCACGGGCAGATATTATGCACCCCTAAATCTAGTGATTAGAATGGCTGGGCAGACTTGTGGGACCCCCATTAGGTGAGGGTCCCAGCGGTCTGGTGCCTATGTGCATATGCGGCTAATGTACATGGGCCGCCCACACTGCCATATTGTCATCTGTGAAACGCACGCGTTTTTACCCCAAAAAGCAGATGAAATTGTAGCGTTTAACAGACTCATAGACTACAGAGGGTTAAACTGCTTAGCAAGTCGTAGTTTTCGCGAATACATATTTTTTGCGGGGTTGAGAAGCGTAGGCTACTATACGTTTTTTCTATCGATGCAAGACGATATGAAAATATATGGCTGTTCGCGTACGTTTTTTGTGATGAAATGCTTTAAAGGCAAAAGAAGGCTTAGGCCACACCCACACGGGCGAGCACGATACCCTGCCATAAAAACTCAGCCCGATATCGCGCTTGTCAGCGTGCATTTACCTGCAGATGCGAGGCGTTTTTCATGGAAAAACACCTCACATTACTTCTCTCAAATTCCGGCGCTTGTTTCACGTGCGTCAGAGAATCGGCAAGTGTTTCCCATTCATTTCAACGGGAAACGTCACATCGCGCGGCATGCGATGCGTTTGACCGTTCCATTGAAAACAATGGGCAATGCTTTCCGAGGAACGCAGAAAAATAGAGGACATGTGGCGGTTCTTAGCATCGCAGTGAGGGGGAAAAAAATCGCTCATGTGTATGACCCCGTTCAAAAGAATGGAGTTCATATTTACGTAGGTTTCGCGCTCGTGTGAATGTCGCCATAAATCACAACTTCGTTAAGAAAAAAGATTGACAAGTTTTTCATATAAAAAACATCAAAGCGTATCAAAATATTTACCACGCATGGGATTTAAAAACGTTAACGTATGCTTAATATGTGCGTGTTTTTACACGTTTTTTGAGAAACTTATGTTTCTCAAATTCGTGACAGTGCCAGTGTGGGCAGGAATAGGGTGAGTGGTGCACTTAGTAAGGCTGCCATGCACAATAATGTAAGATCTGGGGACTAAAAAAACCCAAAATGGAACATTTCAGGAGCAAGAAGGGTCAGAAGAATTTGAGTGAGAAGTCTGGACTCCTGCTGGCACAAGCCCTGGGCAGCACTGTGCAGAGAACCGCTGCCATCAGTAGCAGGACTGCCCTTTCTTGCCCTCAGTCAAGATGGTTCCCGAGGTGGCATTTGGCTTCTCAGGATAAAATCTCCATGGTGACGCGGGCGCGCCAGGCGGTTGGTCACGTGACCCTATGAGCGGGCTGGGTGGAGGTGGGGAGCCACTGCGCAGGCGCTCCCAGCGCCCAGGTGAGTTCGAAGGGGCGGAGAGAGTCAGCAGCCCGGCCGGGCGGGGGAGCACCCGCTTGGGACAGAAGAAGCAGAAGAGGAGGCGGCTCGGGGGTCGTGGTCGCTGGCGGCCCCGCGGTGCTGACATGTCTTCCAGCGCAGTGCCCGGGACTTCGTCGGCAGCTGTCAGCATTCTGCCCGCCACCACAGCCAAGACGAAGACCAAGAAGAAGCACTTCGTGCAGCAGAAAGTGAAGGTGTTCCGGGCCAGCGACCCGCTCGTCAGTGTCTTCATGTGGGGAGTCAATCACTCGGTGAGGCCCGGCCTGCGCCCCCCGCAGGGGGAAGGGAGGAACTGCTGACACCTGTAGAGTAGTGAGCGCCCCCCGGAGGCTGATGGAGGGACAGCACAGATCTGTCAGTGAGAGAGAGCTGTATGTACTGCCCTTCCAGACGCTGTATATACTGCCCTCCTAGACGCTGTATATACTGCCCTCATAGGTGCCCTGTACGCACTGTATATACTGCCCTCATAGGTGCCCTGTACGCACTGTATATACTGCCCTCATAGATGTCCTGTACACACTATATACTGCCCTCATAGATGTCCTGTACACACTATATACTGCCCTCATAGATGTCCTGTACACACTATATACCGCCCTCATAGATGTCCTGTACACACTATATATACTGCCCTCAGAGATGTCCTGTACACACTATATATACTGCCCTCAGAGATGTCCTGTACACACTATATACTGCCCTCATAGGTGTCCTGTACACACTATACTGCCCTCATAGGTGCCCTGTACACACTATATACTGCCCTCATAGATGCCCTGTACACACTATATACTGCCCTCATAGGTGTCCCGTACACACTATATACTGCCCTCATAGATGCCCCGTACACACTATATACTGCCCTCATAGATGCCCCGTACACACTATATACTGCCCTCATAGATGCCCCGTACACACTATATACTGCCCTCATAGATGCCCCGTACACACTATATACTGCCCTCATAGATGCCCCGTACACACTATATACTGCCCTCATAGATGCCCCGTACACACTATATACTGCCCTCATAGATGCCCCGTACACACTATATACTGCCCTCATAGATGCCCCGTACACACTATATACTGCCCTCATAGATGCCCCGTACACACTATATACTGCCCTCATAGATGCCCCGTACACACTATATACTGCCCTCATAGGTGTCCCGTACACACTATATACTGCCCTCATAGGTGCCCTGTACACACTATATACTGCCCTCATAGGTGCCCTGTACACACTATATACTGCCCTCATAGGTGCCCTGTACACACTATATACTGCCCTCATAGGTGCCCTGTACACACTATATACTGCCCTCATAGGTGCCCTGTACACACTATATACTGCCCTCATAGGTGCCCTGTACACACTATATACTGCCCTCATAGGTGCCCTGTACACACTATATACTGCCCTCAGATGTCCTGTACACACTATATACTGCCCTCAGAGATGTCCTGTACACACTATATACTGCCCTCAGAGATGTCCTGTACACACTATATACCGCCCTCATAGGTGCCCTGTACACACTATATACCGCCCTCATAGATGTCCTGTACACACTATATATACTGCCCTCAGAGATGTCCTGTACACACTATATACTGCCCTCATAGGTGTCCTGTACACACTATACTGCCCTCATAGGTGCCCTGTACACACTATATACTGCCCTCATAGATGTCCCGTACACACTATATACTGCCCTCATAGATGTCCCGTACACACTATATACTGCCCTCATAGATGCCCCGTACACACTATATACTGCCCTCATAGGTGTCCCGTACACACTATATACTGCCCTCATAGATGTCCCGTACACACTATATACTGCCCTCATAGATGCCCCGTACACACTATATACTGCCCTCATAGGTGTCCCGTACACACTATATACTGCCCTCATAGATGCCCCGTACACACTATATACTGCCCTCATAGATGCCCCGTACACACTATATACTGCCCTCATAGATGCCCCGTACACACTATATACTGCCCTCATAGATGCCCCGTACACACTATATACTGCCCTCATAGATGCCCCGTACACACTATATACTGCCCTCATAGATGCCCCGTACACACTATATACTGCCCTCATAGATGCCCCGTACACACTATATACTGCCCTCATAGATGCCCCGTACACACTATATACTGCCCTCATAGGTGTCCTGTACACACTATATACTGCCCTCATAGGTGTCCTGTACACACTATATACTGCCCTCATAGGTGTCCTGTACACACTATATACTGCCCTCATAGGTGTCCTGTACACACTATATACTGCCCTCATAGGTGTCCTGTACACACTATATACTGCCCTCATAGGTGTCCTGTACACACTATATACTGCCCTCATAGGTGCCCTGTACACACTATATACTGCCCTCATAGGTGCCCTGTACACACTATATACTGCCCTCATAGGTGCCCTGTACACACTATATACTGCCCTCATAGGTGCCCTGTACACACTATATACTGCCCTCATAGGTGCCCTGTACACACTATATACTGCCCTCAGATGTCCTGTACACACTATATACTGCCCTCAGAGATGTCCTGTACACACTATATACCGCCCTTATAGGTGCCCTGTACACACTATATACTGCCCTCAGAGATGTCCTGTACACACTATATACTGCCCTCATAGGTGTCCCGTACACACTATATATACTGCCCTCATAGGTGTCCCGTACACACTATATATACTGCCCTCATAGGTGTCCCGTACACACTATATATACTGCCCTCATAGATGTCCTGTACACACTATATACTGCCCTCATAGATGCCCCGTACACACTATATACTGCCCTCATAGGTGTCCTGTACACACTATATACTGCCCTCATAGGTGTCCTGTACACACTATATACTGCCCTCATAGGTGTCCTGTACACACTATATACTGCTCTCATAGGTGCCCTGTACACACTATATACTGCCCTCATAGGTGTCCTGTACACACTATATACTGCCCTCATAGGTGTCCTGTACACACTATATACTGCCCTCATAGGTGCCCTGTACACACTATATACTGCCCTCATAGGTGCCCTGTACACACTATATACTGCCCTCATAGGTGCCCTGTACACACTATATACTGCCCTCATAGGTGCCCTGTACACACTATATACTGCCCTCATAGGTGCCCTGTACACACTATATACTGCCCTCATAGGTGCCCTGTACACACTATATACTGCCCTCAGATGTCCTGTACACACTATATACCGCCCTCAGAGATGTCCTGTACACACTATATACCGCCCTTATAGGTGCCCTGTACACACTATATACCGCCCTCATAGATGTCCTGTACACACTATATATACTGCCCTCAGAGATGTCCTGTACACACTATATATACTGCCCTCAGAGATGTCCTGTACACACTATACTGCCCTCATAGGTGCCCTGTACACACTATATACTGCCCTCATAGATGTCCCGTACACACTATATACTGCCCTCATAGATGCCCCGTACACACTATATACTGCCCTCATAGGTGTCCCGTACACACTATATACTGCCCTCATAGATGCCCCGTACACACTATATACTGCCCTCATAGATGCCCCGTACACACTATATACTGCCCTCATAGATGCCCCGTACACACTATATACTGCCCTCATAGATGCCCCGTACACACTATATACTGCCCTCATAGATGCCCCGTACACACTATATACTGCCCTCATAGATGCCCCGTACACACTATATACTGCCCTCATAGATGCCCCGTACACACTATATACTGCCCTCATAGATGCCCCGTACACACTATATACTGCCCTCATAGATGCCCCGTACACACTATATACTGCCCTCATAGGTGTCCCGTACACACTATATACTGCCCTCATAGGTGTCCTGTACACACTATATACTGCCCTCATAGGTGTCCTGTACACACTATATACTGCCCTCATAGGTGTCCTGTACACACTATATACTGCCCTCATAGGTGTCCTGTACACACTATATACTGCCCTCATAGGTGCCCTGTACACACTATATACTGCCCTCATAGGTGCCCTGTACACACTATATACTGCCCTCATAGGTGCCCTGTACACACTATATACTGCCCTCATAGGTGCCCTGTACACACTATATACTGCCCTCATAGGTGCCCTGTACACACTATATACTGCCCTCATAGGTGCCCTGTACACACTATATACTGCCCTCATAGGTGCCCTGTACACACTATATACTGCCCTCAGAGATGTCCTGTACACACTATATACTGCCCTCATAGGTGTCCCGTACACACTATATATACTGCCCTCATAGGTGTCCCGTACACACTATATATACTGCCCTCATAGATGTCCTGTACACACTATATACTGCCCTCATAGATGCCCCGTACACACTATATACTGCCCTCATAGGTGTCCTGTACACACTATATACTGCCCTCATAGGTGTCCTGTACACACTATATACTGCTCTCATAGGTGCCCTGTACACACTATATACTGCCCTCATAGGTGTCCTGTACACACTATATACTGCCCTCATAGGTGTCCTGTACACACTATATACTGCCCTCATAGGTGCCCTGTACACACTATATACTGCCCTCATAGGTGCCCTGTACACACTATATACTGCCCTCATAGGTGTCCTGTACACACTATATACTGCCCTCAGAGATGTCCTGTACACACTATATACCGCCCTTATAGGTGCCCTGTACACACTATATACTGCCCTCAGAGATGTCCTGTACACACTATATACTGCCCTCATAGGTGTCCCGTACACACTATATATACTGCCCTCATAGGTGTCCCGTACACACTATATATACTGCCCTCATAGATGTCCTGTACACACTATATACTGCCCTCATAGATGCCCCGTACACACTATATACTGCCCTCATAGGTGTCCTGTACACACTATATACTGCCCTCATAGGTGTCCTGTACACACTATATACTGCTCTCATAGGTGCCCTGTACACACTATATACTGCTCTCATAGGTGCCCTGTACACACTATATACTGCCCTCATAGGTGCCCTGTACACACTATATACTGCCCTCATAGGTGCCCTGTACACACTATATACTGCCCTCATAGGTGCCCTGTACACACTATATACTGCCCTCAGAGATGTCCTGTACACACTATATACTGCCCTCAGAGATGTCCTGTACACACTATATACCGCCCTTATAGGTGCCCTGTACACACTATATACCGCCCTTATAGGTGCCCTGTACACACTATATACCGCCCTTATAGGTGCCCTGTACACACTATATACTGCCCTCAGAGATGTCCTGTACACACTATATACTGCCCTCAGAGATGTCCTGTACACACTATATACTGCCCTCATAGGTGTCCCGTACACACTATATACCGCCCTTATAGGTGTCCCGTACGCACCGTATATACCGCCCTCATAGGTGTCCCGTACGCACCGTATATTCCGCCCTTATAGGTGTCCCGTACGCACCGTATATTCCGCCCTTATAGGTGTCCCGTACGCACCGTATATTCCGCCCTTATAGGTGTCCCGTACGCACCGTATATTCCGCCCTTATAGATGTCCCGTACGCACCGTATATTCCGCCCTTATAGATGTCCCGTACGCACCGTATATTCCGCCCTTATAGATGTCCCGTACGCACTGTATATTCCGCCCTTATAGATGTCCCGTACGCACTGTATATTCCGCCCTTATAGATGTCCCGTGCGCACTGTATATACCGCCCTTATAGATGTCCTGTACACACTGCCCTTATAGATGCCCCGTACACTCTGTATATTCCGCCCTTAGAGATGCCCTGTACACACTGTATATTCCGCCCTTAGAGATGCCCTGGACACACTGTATATTCCGCCCTTAGAGATGCCCTGGACACACTGTATATACTGCCCTTAGAGATGCCCTGGACACACTGTATATACTGCCCTTATAGATGCCCCGGACACACTGTATATACCGCCCTTATAGATGCCCCGTACACACTGTATATACTGCCCTTATAGATGTCCTGTATATGCCACCCTTATGGATGCCCTGTACACACTGTATATACCGCCCTTATAGATGTCCCGTACACACTGTATATACCGCCCTTATAGATGTCCCGTACACACTGTATATACCGCCCTTATAGATGTCCCGTACACACTGTATATACCGCCCTTATAGATGTCCCGTACACACTGTATATACCGCCCTTATAGATGTCCCGTACACACTGTATATCCGCCCTTATAGATGTCCCGTACACACTGTATATCCGCCCTTATAGATGTCCCGTACACACTGTATATCCCCCCTTATAGATGTCCCGTACACACTGTATATCCCCCCTTATAGATGTCCCGTACACACTGTATATTCCGCCCTTCTAGATGTACCGTACACACTGTATATACCGCCCTTATAGATGTACCGTACACACTGTATATACCGCCCTTATAGATGTCCCGTACACACTGTATATTCTGCCCTTATAGATGTCCCGTACACACTGTATATACCGCCCTTATAGATGTCCCGTACACACTGTATATACCGCCCTTATAGATGTCCTGTACACACTGTATATTCCGCCCTGATAGATGTCCCGTACACACTGTATATACTGCCCTTATAGATCTCGTGTACACACTGTATATATCACATCTACGCACCCAATACGCAGAGTAGAGCCCATGGACTTCAGTGGCTTCGGTCACAGGCTTGTATCCTGTGCATTTTCACACCTGAAGCCCCTGTAGAGGTCAGTGGGGAGGAGCGGGCGCCCGCGCAGTAGGCAAGGCTATGCTTTAGACAAAGATATCTGGAACTAATTAGCCATTTAAATCGGTGTTTTTGCCATGTGCCAAGGAGCGTACCCTTATGTGGGCACAGAGAGTACAGTAAAATACCCCGATGCTTGTGCAAAAAAAGCATTGTGCGGGGCGCAAAAAAGTGTCTCTGGGGCACGCACCAATACTCGTACGCTCGTGTGAAGGGGCCTTATGGTGTATTGATATGGGTGAGTGCATTGCAGTTCAGTGATAATCTACACCGCACTCGTATCGTTTTGTTTTTTTTCTTAGTTTTTGCCGCACGTACGATGCGTTCTGCTTTTTAAAACGCACAATTCTCCACAATGGACCCATGTTTTGTGGCTGAAAGAAAATTGCATCTGGTCCAAGTACTTAAAATGGCAAAAGAAAACGCGTCGCACTCGCATGCCAATCACATTTTGATACGGCTTTCGTATACGTATTTAGCATTCTAGGCAGTTGGGTTTGGCAAAAAGAAATAAATGCAGTACAGAACTTCTTAGTGTTGTCGTCCTAGCTGTGTAGGGTTGGGTTGTCAGCTGTTAGTCACCCCCTTCTGCCTTCTCCTTTCCCGAATACACAGCGCTCAATGAGCGTTATGTACTAACAAGTGGAAGTGTTTCTTCTACTACACGAGCCGGCGATCACATGACCGCCAGGATCTCCTGGCACAGCAGAGCTGCAGAGTCCTAGAAGACCCTGATCAGCTCTTTCGGTGGCTATTGTCACCACAGGGGATGTTTTCCCTGTAACTAGGGCTCCTATGGATGCCCCAACTACAGTGGGAATGTCCCCCAGAGGTCTTACATGATGTCATGGGGGACATAAGATAGTAAAAAACATAATTACATAAATGTAAAACAATTTACAGAGTAAAATAAAAATATATACGTAAAAAAAGAAAATAACCCAAAGCCGATGCCAACCAAAACCGTCGCCGTGTGTGCTCTGTAATCCCAAACCATACATACTATATATCAAAACGTCCAAAACAAAATGAGGAACCCGTTCCTGTACTTTTAGCGTAAATATACTAATTAAAAAAAACTATAAATGTAAAAAAAAATATTTTTTTTTCTAGCTTTTTACCCCCAGTAAAACAAAAACCATAGGGGAAAAAAGTCAGTAAAAGAGATATTTAAAAAAAAAAATAGCCCTAAAAAAGGCAGCAAAAATAATTCTGGTAGCTGAAAGAAAATAGGGCAGTAAAACCGCCATATGGGTAAAATCCCAAAAAAGTGTCTGGCCCTTATGGTGCAGAACAGCTTGGTCCTTAACAAGTTAATGTAGGTTGTTTTATAGCGCATATCTGTCCTATACTTGATGATACCATAAAGCAAACCTGTCTAAAGGCCCGTTTACACTGAAAGATAGTCGCTCAAATGACAGTTTGAGTGACGGTTTTGGGCGATCATCTTTGCATAACTCTAAGTAGCTAATAAACTACTAAAGAGTTAATGCAGGCAGAGCGGGATACCGCCGCAATGGCTCCAAGAACAAAGCAGCTGTTTTGTATATGCAAACAGCTGCATTGTTCTCAGAGCTTTCAGCTGGTGTCCCGCTGAGAACTGTTAGCGGGATACCAGCTGAAAGAATACTACCAGCGCCGCCTGCTAAGAAAATCAGTGTGCAGTGCTGATAACAGTCATTGGTGATTTCTAGCTTTTGAGTGATAATCGTTGTGTCTAAATGGGCCTTAACACAAGGCCCGGATCGGAGCTGCAACCTGGGGGAGTGTAGAGCCTGTAGGGATGTCGCCCAGCCAGAGGCCGATTGGGAAGTTGCTGGCCAAGCAGCATCCCTGGTGCTACTATGATGGCAATATTGAGGCTCAATCACACGGGGGCGTAAGTGCATTTCAGTTATGCAAATACACTGTGAATCAGCTTATGCCCTCTGGGGAGAGTACAGAAAGGAACAAAGGGGAGGTGGGTTACAAGTACAATCGCACAAAGGTCCAGCGTTTGTGTGCAAATACACTTCGAAGGCAACCATAATGCTGATGTGGCCCCGGTGAAAATAAGTTAGACCCCTCCCCCCACCCCACCTTAGAGCATGCATAGGGCTACCATAGTGCTCTCTGGGGGTCTACTTGGTGGCGCCAGGATGCACAGAAGTTGGATTGCAGTGGTTTCAGTTAATCAGTTAATGTTCCTGCGTGTACCACGGGGGCTCATGAGTGCTGCGCACATGGGGGCACTCGGACGGGGCGCACCTGATTGTAAAATATAATACTGGCTACTAATTGGATGACAGTAAGAGGATTCTTCCTCCCTGCAAGGTCAGGAGCCGGGCTGCACACAACTTTGTGTATTTAGTCATTGTCATGGAGTCTATTACAGTTGTCGCCGCCGATTAGTAAGCAGCGGGCATTTGTCTACCCTGCAGGCTTGGCAAGTCCCCCTCTGGTTGGCATTGCCCTGCTGTATGTGCCAGGCTGCGGACCTCCTGCTCCTCAAGGCTATATGGCAGTTTCTGGGCTCAGTGGCTTCTGCATCCCGGCAGACCGCTCATCCAGCAGAAGTAATCACTTTGTTTCCCATCATTGGTGGGACAGACGCATAGCTGGGAGGCAGTGATGCAGATCTGGCCACTTCCTGACATCATGGATCACGGGCCTTTTTTTTTTTTTTTTTTTTAATTTAGGTTTTCAAAAACGTGCATTTCTCCAGTATATAATCTATACCAT
The DNA here is from genome assembly GCF_035609145.1 of Eleutherodactylus coqui. Lineage (NCBI taxonomy): Eukaryota > Metazoa > Chordata > Amphibia > Anura > Eleutherodactylidae > Eleutherodactylus > Eleutherodactylus coqui. Next base: position 471,973,005 of record NC_089837.1, on the reverse strand, counting down.
ATATAGTCTCCAAACGGTCATTACATTCCTAGGCTATCACTGTGACAAGCGACGCTGGTAAAGGGCCTGCTGCCGCCTATGAGCGCTGAACCAACTCGATAAATCTAAATGTTGTTGGCGTTTCTGATCTTTGTCGCAGTTTTTGCATCGACAATACCTGAGCTGCTGTGATCGAAAATAATGGTACGTACAAGCGTGGTACTCCAGGGGCTTGGACAGATTGCTGCTTATAAATGTACATTCACATTGTAATTAGCCTTTACTTTCAGGGGTCTCGTTCCAATTCACGGCTGAAGTCCCTCATATGGGATCGGGACGGGACCCCTGGATGTGATCTGTCGTGGCCTTTATAGACAGCGGCTAAAATGGAGACGATTAGCTGTCCGTTTCAGCTGGACTCCAGCATTTTGTGCCTCGAAGAATAACCTTGTCCACCAGTTAGAACGAATGGGGGTCCCGCGTTCCCTTTACTCCTCGCTGCACGTTCGCTTCATGCTCCAAAATTAGAAGGAAAACGAATTCTGGTCATGTAAAGCGCACTGACGCTCCGTTAGCTTTCAGTGGGACTGTGGCGATGGCCGAGCAGCGTTTAGGTTTTTCTGTCAGTCCTATTGAAATGAATGAAGCGCCAACTTATAACCACAGCAAAAAAAAATCAATAACTCCGTTTTTTTGATGTAGTTAAACACCAAATGTGAACGCCGCCTCAGGCCCCAAACCGCTTTCTTCTGAAGCAGAAGTTTAGCGCTGCCGTAATTGGGCTAGAATGTCATGAACCGTTTACGGGTACTTTCACAAAGTGTGGTGATCTGATAGAAGCCGTACAATGTTTAGCAACAAGGTGCCGCATTTTAATGGATCTGTCAGCTTAATGTGACCCTTTAGTCTGCACAGGACCGGAGGTGTGGGGGGTTAATATGACCTGCCGGCCCCGTTTTGCACCATTTTGCAAAAGCGTTCCCCATCCTCCTCCACACCCAGGTACATCCATCAGATTTGAAGATGGAATAGCGCAATTTGTTACAACGTTCTTCCATTGCTTAACTGACTGACCAATGACACCATGCACCATTGTAGATTGGCTGTTGCAGATTCTTTGAAAGAACTCGACAGACATTTGCAGGATGAATGTAGAGAAATTCCAGCTGAAGTGTATCCGACGTTAGTAGAAAGTATGTCATGGAGAGTATCCGATGCCAAATGAGCAAGCAATCTCCTGTTGGCTGGCGAAACGGGCGTAGCGATATCCCGTCCAGCCTGTCCACGGGCGTAGCGATATCCTGTCCAGCCTGTCCACGGGCGTAGCGATATCCCGTCCAGCCTGTCCACGGGCGTAGCGATATCCCGTCCAGCCTGTCCACGGCCGTAGCGATATCCCGTCCAGCCTGTCCACGGCCGTAGCGATATCCCGTCCAGCCTGTCCACGGCCGTAGCGATATCCCGTCCAGCCTGTCCACGGCCGTAGCGATATCCCGTCCAGCCTGTCCACGGCCGTAGCGATATCCCGTCCAGCCTGTCCACGGCCGTAGCGATATCCCGTCCAGCCTGTCCACGGCCGTAGCGATATCCCGTCCAGCCTGTCCACGGCCGTAGCGATATCCCGTCCAGCCTGTCCACGGCCGTAGCGATATCCCGTCCAGCCTGTCCACGGCCGTAGCGATATCCCGTCCAGCCTGTCCACGGCCGTAGCGATATCCCGTCCAGCCTGTCCACGGCCGTAGCGATATCCCGTCCAGCCTGTCCACGGCCGTAGCGATATCCCGTCCAGCCTGTCGACGGCCGTAGCGATATCCCGTCCAGCCTGTCCACGGCCGTAGCGATATCCCGTCCAGCCTGTCCACGGCCGTAGCGATATCCCGTCCAGCCTGTCCACGGCCGTAGCGATATCCAGCAGAAGACAGCTGGCGGTTCTCTGCACTGAGCCGATCTGACAGGCTCACCACGGAGAATCGCAGCAAATCACAGCATGCTGCGATTTGAAACCCGTGAGCGGAGAATCGCTATGGTTCTTCGCTCATGGACGCCACGGCTGCGCTTGCCATAGCGACGCAATGGAAAGCTTCAGACAGTGTGATTCGCCGACGTGCCTGTATCTCACAGGCATTGCTGAAAGCGCCGCAATTTAAAACGCGTCGCTTTGCCGTGTTTTACTTCTCATTCTCGGAGTATTAAACGCCCCCCTAAAAAAGAATCGAACAGCGTCCGTTCTAAAATTGCGGCACTGGAAAGCGCCGCGATCAAGTGGCTGTCTGAGGCTGTGCGAGTGTTTCCCACTGATTTCAATGGAAAACCTCACAATGTGTGCAGGCCTCCTAGAAGAATGTGCGTAATGACAACGGCTAATTCTGGTTGTCCTTACAGCTCTTATTTAATTACCGTCCGGTCACGTGGCGCCCGTGCCAGCCGCTCAGTAAACTGTTTTGTTTAACTTGGTGTCTGCTGTCATATTCCGTTCTGTTACAGTCATGCAAATAATCTTCGTGCCAACTTTTAGCGTCATCAGTCTAAACATTGGAAAGTTTGTTGGCGGGCGAAGCGATCTGCACGCGTCTACGTGAAAATCATCCGCGCCTTAAAGTGTACTTGGTACCTGCTTGTCAGAAATCTCATCATATACAGAAATCGTATTCTCCTCTGTATACGCTTGTATAGAATCATTCAGTCACATGACCACACGAAGGGCGAAGTTACAAGCTGGAAACATCAGCCCAGGCCTGGAGGGGTCCCAGGAATAACGCTGCTAATGGACCGAAAAGTAAAAGAAAAGCCGGTGTGTAACTTTTGGGAGTTTTCACTTGGCAGTCCTTATCTTTCCTTGCTCTGTGTAACTTCCTGCTGGCTCCTACGTTTATCTTACGCCTTAACATGGGATTATTTTATTCATCCGAACACTCATTATTGTTAATGTGAATTTAAGCAGCTTATGTATCGGCAAAAAGACTCGCATGTTCTGCAAAGTTCTGATATTCTCTGGGTTTTCGATTACTCCGTTTTCGAGATCTCTACTTCTCGTAGCTCCTTACAAGAGCCCTGTTATAGTCAAAGGGGTGGTTGTGTCAAGACATAGTCTAGCAAATAGGCCCTACTATAGCATGGGATCAGAAAAAAGGGGCTTAGACGCTCGGCAAGGGTCATAAATGACTGGAAGTGAAAGCAAATGCATTAACCCCTATGGCAAGTTTCCTAAAATATAACTTTAATTAGATATACATTTTTTTAATTCACTCGCTAAAGGTTAAAAATCTAGATTGCAGACTGCCTGAGTGCGATTTACCTAATACTACTTATTAGGTATATCGCCCGTATTAGAGTACAGATTTGCCCTATTTCCCAGGGACATGAGTGCAAGACTCCAACTCCCTCCAAGATAGGAAAATGTATTTAAAAAAAAAATTAATTTTATACATACATACATACATACATACATACATACATACATACATACATACATACATACATACATACATACATACATACATACATACACACACACACTTGAGAGCAAAGGATTGCATATAAAGAAAAAGGGGGAAAATCATCAGGTGATGCATCCAAACGCAGGTGAAAAACTGCCCTAAGCGCAATATGAACAGAGAGTAAGGCCGTCTGCAGACAGGCGGAAATTCCGCGGTGGAATTTCCACCCCTGGAATCCTATGCAGACAGCCGCGCGACAAACAAATCGCAGCATGCTCTATTTCTGTGCGGCAGCCGGCACATGAAAGAGCCGGGGCCGTGGGAGAGGTGAGTGCCCGCGCTGCTCTCTGCAGACAAGCGGATCTGGTCCCACTGCGAGACGGATCCAACCCGACCGTCTGCAGGCGGCTGAAGACTCAAACTCCCTCCTCTGTATCAAGGGGATTCATTGCAGAGGACAAAACACAGCCCAGCAAACGGTGCTTTAAAAAAAACAAACTGCTGTTAGCCCCCAAGGTGTTTCGCCAGCTCCCTGGTGTCCTCAGGGGATATCAATCATTAGCCTTATAAGCGATCCTTTGCCCCTGATTGTGATCATACATTTCAAGCAGTTTCTTGTATTGAGAAGGGAGTTGGAGTCTTCCACTCATGTCCCAGGAAAATAGGCCAAATCTGTACAGGTGACTTACCTAATGAGCGTTAATTTGTTTCAGGCAGCCTGCAATCTGGATTTTTAGCCTTCAGCAAGTGAATTTGAATTTATATGTAATAAAAGTAATATTTTAGGGACTAATGCCTCTGGCATTTCCTATAGCATGTGGACCGCTGACAACGATCTGCTTAGAATGCACCTACATGAGCAGAGAGCCACCAACAAAACCTGCCACAGCTTTCATTACTTATTTACAGCAGTACTTAAAAAAAACTTTTAGCCATGACTGACACTAAGTTTGCTGCTCCAGTATTTTTAGATCTTTTAGTCGATGTTTGATGTGCTGAAGCACAATTATATAAAGTATTTCATAAGTTTAAGGCTGGGTTCCCACAGGGCGGAATCCTGCTGGATATCTCGTGGCTTGGCCGCAGCCAGATTTTGCCTGATCGGTGCTCGGCGTTTCACAACTTCTGTGTTTTTTTTTTTTTTGTTTTTTTTTGTCCAATCTCCTTTTGAGGATTCGATCACAGGTTTTCATTTGGATTGTGATCTGTGGAATTTCCTGGCCCTGGGCCAAAAATGTCAGTGCTTTGTTTTCCGAGCCTCTTGGTTATCACTTTTTAGCTTTGTCTAAAGGGGGCTACATCAGAGAAAATACTATACAGGGACTGGAGTAAAGTCGTTTCCTTTTGTGTAGGTCTCAAACCTTCTGGCCACAACCTGGATTGACCATTTCATTCTCACCAAAGATTCCTGTTATAGGCCTCCTGCAGACGGGCGGAAATTCCGCAGCAGAATATTCGCCCGTGCCCGCTGCCATAGGAGTGCGTTACATAATGCAATCCTATGCACACAGCCGCGATTTGAAAACACGCGAGGAACACAAATCGCCTCGCAGAGGCCCGCACAGAAACGTCACCGGAGACGCGCTGGCTGGGCCACAGCCGGCACATAGAAGAGCGGAGGAGACGTGGTAGCAGGTAAGCCGCACTGGTCCCTGCAGCGGCACGGCTCACATCCGGCTGTGAGAATTCTCACAGCGGGATCCGACCCGTCCGTCTGCAGGCGGCCATAGGCAGAGGGCCATTTAATGTAATGAATGTTTAATATATTAAAAAAAAAGAAAATGCCCAGCACCCATACAATATATTTCGATCTCCGTATTAGCATTACACGATAGTAAGAATAATCCACCTGCGGTCATTTTGCGATTGTCAGAGCTGTAATAGTTGGAATCTTTTTGATAATAAAAACTAATAAAAACTTTGTCAAAACTTACGTTACTGCAAACTTTCTAAAATCTTGCGTGTTTTTGGGCAGGCATGGCTTTTGCTCTGCAATGTTCATGTTCCACATGGCAGTGCCGGATTCTCCACTTCCTATGTGCATTTAAAGCGATGGTGGTAGGCACCATAATGTAGAAAAGACAGCTGATTAGGAAGTATTGCATGGAGGCGAGTAGGAAATCTGTAACGTCTGTCCGGCCCTATTGGGATAAAAGTCCATCGGAATGCACAAACTATGACTAAAAGGGCAGAACCAACAAGATCTCACAACTAGAGCCAAAAGAAACAGTTGTTAGCATAGGAGATGTTGGTTTCTCATGGTGATACCAGTATATCAAACGTTGGCTCCAGGCACTCAGAAACCTGTTCCTGCAGATTGCAGATCCTTATCACTGAGTACAGCAATCTGCTGCTACTTGCCGTGAACGCCTCGGGCTTGGAGCTTTAACTTCAACCAATTGATCCTTACCTAAAAAATGAAACACAGGTTATTTAGAGGACATAAAAACTTAATTTATCTTCAGCTGGCAGCCTCACGGTAAAGCGTATGGGTCTTCAGAAAATGGCGTTTTTTAAAGGACTTTTGTGGACTAAGATATTGATCACTAATCCTCAGGATACTTCTTTGACAGACTCCCACTAATGTGATATTAATCAGCTGATTGAAGAGGCCTGTGCTGTCACATTCATCAGTCACATGGCCTAAGAGTGGCTCAATATCAAGTGCATGGGATGAAGATGCTATACCAGGCATAACCACTATGCAATGTACAGTGCTGTAACTGGTATGCGGTAAAGTGGCCATGTTACTCGCCTGATCATCGTGGTCACTTCAGACAGCTAATCAGCACATAGAACACGAATATCTTAATGCTGGAAAATCCCTTTAAGGCCACCTGTCCATGGGCGTTATGTTTTTCCGTCCACGGACAAGCGGATTTTCCCCGTTGGAGAACACTAAAGTCACCGCAGTTTTCCGCGATTTTTATACGCGAGCTGAAAATTTGCGTCGAATTTCCACTCGTGTACATCAGGCTGCGCTCTCCATAGTTATCCTCTGGAAAGCGGTCAATGCGTTACCTGCATGCGGATCATCGCCACGGATAACGCAATGAAGAATCGCCTGTAGACAGGAGGCCTAAGACTACCTGCAGACGGCCGGGTCGGAGCTTGCAGCGGAATCCGACCCGCGCCCCTGCAGGGACCAGTGCGGGGTCTCACCTGCTCCCTCGGCTCTGGCTCTGCGATGTGTCTGCACATGTGCTGAGCCGGCCCGGCACTACTGACATTTCTGTGTGGGTCTCGCAGAGCCACCTCATGCCACAGATTCTTATTTGGGTTGAGGTCTGGGCTTTGATGAGACCATTTCAAGATATTTTCAGGTTTCCTCCAGTGTACCGTTATGCTTATATTTAGGGATATTGTCCTGCTGGAAGGTGATCCTTGATCCCGGACTCATATTTCTGGTAGACTGAAACAGGTTTTCTGAAGACTTGCCCTGTATTTCCTGCGGTGTGGAGTGTGGGGGTTATATTTGTCATGTGGACATGGACTTTCACCTCCGCTGTGGGTTTTTGAGCTTTTACAGAGTTCTCACTGGTGTCTAAGTGTCTGATGCCCCCTGTCTGGTCTGTGAGTTTGATGGGCGGCCTTCTCTTGTCAGGTTGGTAGTTGTGCCATATTCTTTCCATTGTGTTATAAAGGATTTAACCCTTTCCAATCCACTGTCTGACGTCTTAAGACATTATGATTTAAGGCTGTGCAGCTCTGATGTTGGAAGACGTCCGTCGGGGTTCTCTTACTGTATATTGCCAGCCTCTCTGCTGTCGGAGTCTATCCAATGTGTCACCTCATGCAGTACTGGCTTTAGCCAGCAGATAGCACCATTGTATAGCGGCATGAAAAGAGTAAGCCGCCTAGGAAAACCAGGATACAAATTGGATTGGAAAGGGTTATTGGGGCTCCATGGGATGTTTAAAGTTTGGGATATATAACCCAACCCTGATAAATAGTTCTCCGGAACTTTTGTCTCAGGCCCATTTGGAGAGCTCCTTGGTCTTCATGGTGCAGACTTGGGGGGAACTATCAGAACATGTATTTTCTTGCGGGCATCCTGTGACACAGGGGACCGTATTCAACTTCTAGAGTTAATTTGTTGGACTAGACCTTATTTAGGGGTTTATAGCAAATGGGGTTAATACTTATATACTCACAATATTTCAGTTTTCATTTTTTAAGCTAGCTGTTTTTTAATTCCACTGCAACAATATGGATTATTTAGTCGGGTTCATTACATAAAATGTGAATTAAATTAAAAACCGTTTAAATTCCAAGTTGTAATGCAGAAAAACGGGAAACGCCAAAGGGCTAGCTGTGAATAGTTTCACAAGACACTGTCACAAAGTGTCACAATAATCATAGATGGCTATTCATTGGAATGCCCACCATATGATTTAGGGCTCCTGTCCACGGGCGATGATTCGCTGATCTGTCTGCCGCCTCCCGCTCCGGGGCGGCGGGCAACGCCCGTGGACAGGCAGCCTTACTTTGGCATTGTCACATTGGCGATCTCCGAGACAACCCTTATATTGTAATACTGCCGGCCTATCCCTTCCCTGAGACATTTCTCTGTCCATCGAGTCCCATTCATTTCAGCTGCCATAAAACAATACTGGAAGCATACATTCCCAATATGGACGATTCCATGGAAGGTTCTTTTATTTATTTATTTTTTTAATTAACTTAATTTCTCTTCTACAGACTTTCATATAAATAAACTAAAATAGCTGAAACTTTTCACTGCATCTAATACGTGTTTGTTTTTCAGGTCAATGAGCTCAATCAAGTTCCCGTACCAGTGATGCTTTTACCAGATGATTTTAAGGCGAACTCAAAAATTAAGGTCACTAATCACCTCTTTAACAGGTTGGTTGATGATGTGAGTTGTATTGATACGTTAGACGTTTAGGTGCTTTCCATCTTTGATGTTGGGATATGACCACGGCTGCATTGTTCTCTCTCCTTGTAATGAGAAGGTCCTGGACTTCTGATGTTTAGTACATCAAGCCTAACCGTCTGTTCAACCTGCAATATTTGGAGAAGAAAAGCAACTTTTCAAGCATGCCTAATATATGTATATGTGCGACTATTACTACACGAGCTTGTGGTGTTTTCAGGAACACATATGTAGAAACACATAATGGATGATAACATTGCAGGTACAAATCTTCCAGCATTAAATCTATAGCCTTAGGGTGACTGCAGATGGCCGGGTCAGATTCCGACTGCCAGAGTTTCGCAGAGTGATGCACCCCGTAACCCTGCAGTGACCACTCGCTTACCCGTCCGGTGTCTTCTCTCTACTCTGCCAGTGCAGTGCAGAGCCAGGGCCAGCGATGATGCAGCGAGGTTGGCACTGAAATAGGTCATGCCACGCGATCAACTCGCGGCTGTCTGCATCGGATTGCATAAATTAATACAATCTTATGGCAGCATGCAACGGTGGAATTTCCGCCCATGTGCATTCAGCCTTGATGGGGCTCTGATTTAGGGCGCTTTCACACGACAGTTTTTGTGAGCCAAAACCAGGAATGGGTCCAAAATACGGAAGATGTGCAAATCTTTCCATTCTTCTTCTTTTTTTCCTGCACTCCTGGTTTTGGCTCACAAAAAACTGAACATAAAAACTGTCATGTGAAAGGGACCCACCATGTCCAGGCATTACGTATGCAGCCCATGGGGGGGGGGGGGGGTCTTCCCCAAAATTAATGGAGCGCTGGTCAGGGATGCGTAGCCATCGCTCAGTTCTTTTCTTTTCAGCGGGGTTGACTGAAATACCAGAGTACTTGCCTCTCGGCTATCTGCAGATTTCCTATCCTCCCAGTAAATGTCCTCTGCAGCTTCTACATTTCAGTATAGGAAGTGCACAGGTTTTATTTAAAACTTCCTCATATTTGAGAAAGAAATGAGCCTGTCTGTCGTAGATTTAGGCCGCCTGCACACAGCCAGATTTCATTGCGGAATCCGGAGGGAGCGTCCGCCTCCGGATTCCGAAGCAAATACCTGCCATAGCATGCTATAGAAAAAAGTTGTTTGTTTTTTTTTCCCCGCTTGCAGGAGAAAATTCGCAGCATGGTCAATTTTTAGGCAGATTCTGAGCGGACTGTTTACATTGAAGTCAAAAGATGCCATTGCGGAATCTGCGTCATTGCCTAGCGAAGGCACGGCATAATCTGTACTGCGACAACCGGCACATCCGCAGTACAGAATATGAAGAATCCGTCAGGTACACAAGGTCACCAGTCAGGCACAGGGTCAGATTCCACTGCGGGATCCCGCATTCAGGATCTGACCCGGTCGTGTGCAGGCGGCCTTATGCTCTATGGAAAGTACAGTCATATCTCACATGCCGTATTTTGTTCTCTGCCAAGTTGTCTCCAAAAAATGTTTGGAATCCAGATAAAAGGTTTGTTATCTGAACTGCCAGCCGTAAGTACCGGACAAGTGGATGTTCCAGTCTGTCATGAGATTTACATGATGGCTTTATTCAGTGCAGGTGGTCGGTCGGTTATTCCTGTTGTGTATGTAATATTGGCATTACTGGGGCCTTCATGCATTACTTGCGTGGTACATGGCTGCATGTGTCTGGGGATTAACATGAAACAGAGGAGTACTGAAAACGTGTGACGTCCAGAGTGAACCTAGCACCATGAAACACTAGTAAATGCAGAGAAGTCTGACCCAAAAACACCAAAGTAGTAGGTGCTACTATGTTGTGTGTTTTTTTTTTCGTTCGTTTTTTTTTTTTTTCTTTTCTATCCCGGTCAACACCGCATGTGAGCACACATGGTCTCCTCGCTATCCGTTCAGTAGTGCCGTACTCTGGGATTTCTTACGCTGTCCATAGACATAACGATCCAAATGATTTTACAATAGTTCAATATTTCCCACATCCATTCTGGACCACCCAATGTTTCCAGCAATCACAGGGACATTTAAGGTTCATTGTGTGGCAGATTTATTTCTCTTCTTGCAGAATGATACACTTCAATAGTTTTTAATTTGTGCAAAAATCAACTAAATATAGAATTTTTTGAGAGCCAAATTGCAGCAAAACATGAAATACTGATTTAAAAAAAAAAAAAATGAAGCCCCTAGAAGGAGTTGTCGGAATGAAATGAAACTTTGTGTGATTGTAACTCTGATAGAAGTGATTACAATATCAGGGCAAAAGGAGACTTTATTGTGGAAAACTGAATACATGAAGAGAGGCTCTAGTACCCTGTTGTACCGCCTCTAGCTCGGATACAAGATGTGATACGGCAGGCATGGAGTTTCTGGTACCCTGTTGTACTGCCTCTAGCTTGGATACAAGATGTGATACGGCAGGCATGGAGGCTTTAGTACCCCGTTGTACTGCCTCTAGCTTGGATACAAGATGTGATACGGGCGGGCATGTAGGCATATAGGTCTCGTATGGTATCCTGCCACGTCTGTCTACATTTGCTGTAACTGAGCCTCCCAGTTGGTACACTACATATTCTATTGATGTTATATCTGGTGATCGGGCACCCACAGAAGTGTGACAGTGTTGTGGGGGCTTCCTGTGACCCCCTTGTGTGTGCGGCCGAACATTATCCCGCTGGAAGCCGCCATGAGAGGAACACATGTGGCTGCAGGATGTCTTGAACATATCGCTGAGCTGTCATTGTCCCTCGTGCCACTACTAGGGGTGACCGACTGTTGTATGCGATGCCCCCGCAGACCATCACACCAGCAGGGGGCAGTGTGCCGCTCCACAGCAAAGGCAGCTGCTCCCTCCTAGGTCTGCAGACATGAACACGGCTGTCATCAGTGTCTGGATTAAAGTTCAGTTAGTTGCTGAAGACAACCTGATTCCCCTTGGCAGTCCAGTTTAGTTGTTCACAACACCACTACAATGGAGGCGAAGGCAATTCATTAAAACGACCATCCAGCTCCTCACATCCCAATAATGCGCCCCTCTCAGATAACTGGGTGAAATCTCTTCTCGGCTGCATGCTGAGTTTTGCAGCAAACGACAATTCCTTCTAGGGTCTCATGGATTTATATGAACTGTAAAAACAAATATCCAGTGAGCTCCCTCTAGTGGCTGACAGCTGTTATGACAGTGTCAGGGCAAGCAGGGCCATTCAGTAGTGGGAACCCTTTCATCACGGACATCATCCCACCATAGCCCTGTCTTTACAGTATGGACGCTACTGAAGACGGGCGGCTGGTGTTGTTCTGATGATGCCGCTTGTACCAAACGAGCCACGTGGATAGGACACCCCGAGATCACACCTGAACTGATTTACAGCAATATATAATATCTGACAAGCCCCCCAATATGCTGACCTTCACTTCATTGGCCTCCAGCGCGTCCTGCGCTTTATCCTTCACGGCGACTTCTGTCACATTTTCTGACGGCTGATTATATAACGAGTTCATAATCCCCAGATGTGTCATCTGATGAGAGAACTTCCCACGTACAAGGTGATTAACCCATTACTGGTCCGACACATGGAGATACATTGCAGGACGAATATAAAGGAACGCACCGCACGCTGCTTCAGAGGACAATACCACCATATTGGTACGGGGTGAAGAGGAGGGAACAGGAGCGTGCCGAGTTTTGCACCAAAACAACAACTCCGTCTAGTTGCTGGATTACATGCGAGTGCAATGTGTGTGGGTTTTTTTTGTTTTTTTTTGTTTTTGTTTTTTTATCGATAATGCATGAAAACCGCATGTCCTGCTATGGGCTTTTCTCACAAATCACAATGCACTCGTAGTGGAGATCACAATTGTAAAACTGTGATATCTGTCTTAGTCTCTCGGACCGATATCCCGCTCGCCCATGTGAATGCACCATATGGCTGTGCTGAAGAGTTTTGGTGTGAATTTCCACACCATATATTAACCCTGTGTGGCCCCGGTAGTCGGCTCAAGGGTGACTCAGCCTTCCTTCTGAGGTCGGTAAAATGAGTACCCAGCTTGGTGGGGGGGGGGGGGGGGGGGTAATAAATAAATTACCTGAAAGCGCTGCGGAATAAGTTGGCGCTATACAAATAACAAGTCTCCCCCCCCCCCCCCCCCCCCCCAAATAAACCTTCGTCACCTAAACCTGAAAGATTCCCAAAAGTGGTCAAGAAAGGTGTATCGTTTTAACTTTGTGACATAGATTAACCATTTTTTTTAACCACTTTCCATCAAGGTACTAGTTAGTGCAACCCTTCCCCGTTTCATGTCATTTTGCTGCTGTAATACTCGGGCCAGTAGCCTACCTCACAAGTGTCGCTCTATCGGTGGGGTAGTCCCTACTTTCAACCCTAGTTTCCTCCATCCCGTCTTAATCGCTTAGCCACTTAGACTTCAGTGGTGATCCTTCAATGGCCGCTGGAGCGTGTGAGTGGCGCTGAGCGGTCACGTCACCAACCGCCACTTATTCCAGGTTCCTGAAAAACCCCTTTGTAAAGGGTTAACTAAAAAACTAACCCAGGTTTGTATAATAAAAGGATTCCTTTATGCCGTGACTGATTGCAGTAGCTACCACCAAGGTGTACCAGTGGGCATTGTATACACTATATTGTAGCTTTTCCCGAGCTGCACAGGGCGGACACAGAGTTTGTGTAAACCTACTGGATCTGAAAGTCCTTTAACTTATGCAGAAAATAAGACTGTTTCTGCAATTGTTTTTTTTCTTTGCTAACCTTTTCAGTTTTTTTTTTTATCTGTATTATATTTCAGGGAGAATTTACCTAGTCACTTCAAGTTTAAGGAGTACTGTCCACAAGTGTTCAGAAATCTTCGTGAGCGGTTTGGAATAGATGATATTGATTATCAGGTAAGTTGGCAAAATTGCAACATACTTCTCAATTGTGGCAATTGTATCAAGCTGGAGGTAGGTAAGGCTTTTTTCACACTTTTTTCTCTCCAGCTCTGGCTCCATCTTTGATTTCCGTCTCCTCTGCATACACCTGCATGGGAATGGAAACCGGGCCTGAATTGCATTTAACGTGTGTGATGGAGACCTCTCTGGTTTGTGCGTCACGCAGTTTCTGTCCATCTTTTTAGTTGGATAAAAAAGCGCCACAGGCAGGGCTTAAAGGGGTTGTACACTAGTGATGGCCTACCCTTGGGATAGGCCATCCTTAATGTATCTGCAGGAGTCCACTTTTAAAGGCCCCCAATTAGCTGTTCACTGGGCCAGTTTGTTCATTCATTGAGCTGATTCCTGCAGGTAGCAGACAGCTTCGTTCTCGTTGCAGTGGTCAGACTTGGTAATAGTTCCCATTGATGTAAATTGCCTGTGATACCAAGCCTGGCCACTGTAGTGACAACAGAGCTGTTTTGCTTACTGCAGAAATCAGTTCACTGGACAAGAGCTTTGGTCGAGCAAACAGCTGTTCGGTGGGGATCCTGCAAAGCGGACCCCGACAGACTTACTATTAATGGCTTATCCTAAGGATACACCATCAATAGTATTCATTCAGATAATGCCTTTAATAGGCATTCATACGTGGCAACGCTGGAAACCTTTACTAGGTACTGAACTGCCATGTTAACCCTTCAGCACTTTGGGGTTAGGAGGGGGTTGAAAGGCCCTCCCTCCAAATGGCTGCTTAGACACTTGGTTACTTTGACGTTAACCTCTAAATAATTACTGGCCATGATCGGCACTTGATCTAATCAAAACTGTTAATGGCTGTCAGAAATCTGTGATTGCCCTTGGATAAGCCATGGACTCTTGCTCCCAAGTCAGCTGCATACACCCTTCACAACCACATATATTTGTGATGCATCTGGGAAGGGGTTAAGCAGGGAAATGGGGTGGATAGCAAGCTTTTAGGATGCCATAATTTTGTCCTTTTTAAAAATGGAGTACCAGCCAATAGTAAACTCGCCGAGGTGAGGAGAACACTTCGCTGTACTCTGTTCTGCTCCAGAGCCACTTATCACTTTACCAGAGCCACTTATCACTTTACCAGAGCCACTTATCACTTTACCAGAGCCACTTATCACTTTACCAGAGCCACTTATCACTTTACCAGAGCCACTTATCACTTTACCAGAGCCACTTATCACTTTACCAGAGCCACTTATCACTTTACCAGAGCCACTTATCACTTTACCAGAGCCACTTATCACTTTACCAGAGCCACTTATCACTTTACCAGAGCCACTTATCACTTTACCAGAGCCACTTATCACTTTACCAGAGCCACTTATCACTTTACCAGAGCCACTTATCACTTTACCAGAGCCACTTATCACTTTACCAGAGCCACTTATCACTTTACCAGAGCCACTTATCACTTTACCAGAGCCACTTATCACTTTACCAGAGCCACTTATCACTTTACCAGAGCCACTTATCACTTTACCAGAGCCACTTATCACTTTACCAGAGCCACTTATCACTTTACCAGAGCCACTTATCACTTTACCGAACTTCTTGTTGCTTCCAGTATATCAAACGCCCATTTTAGATGCAACCCTTTATAGTTTATTGTATGAAACAACTGGCATAGCTTTTAAAAATCACTAGATGCCACACCAAATACTAAAGGCATGCACTCCACTTACTGGTCTCGAGTTGGGAAGTGCAGTGATAGGGATGGTATTGTGGCCGTTTCTTGGACACGCTGGGTCTCTTGCATAAAATCCTTTGATATGATTTGCTAAACCAGCGAGCATCGTAGGGGTTGAGAACTGATTTAAAGACCCTCCAGTAGTTAAAACACTGTTGATGATTGGCAAAGCGTTTCCTTCATGAGTCAGAGAGTCCTGGTTGTGGCTGCAGAGTTCGTAGCTTGTAAACGCTGAAGTTCTTTATAGGGGTTTATGTTCTCATTGAGTTTTAAACACTACTGAAGTTATACGCCAAGTAGTTTATATTCATGAGTCTGTTTTTACTTTTTGGAGAAGAATCCATAAAATCCTCTTATTAAAGCAAATCTGCTTATCGCTGTATAATGAAAAGTCTTTGAATTTCTAAAGACTCCGGTATTAAAGCGGCAGCAGGAAACGATGGAGTCTTCTGAAGGCCATAACACAGAACTAATCCTTTTTTTATGTTTGTTCTCATATTGGCAAGCCATGCTGCAGTCAGTGTACGCTGCGTCCTTAGTATTCCGGATGTGATTGCGCCTTGTTAGAAAGGATGTTTTTGGGTCTTGGATATTGACGTCTGGGATTCCGATTCCACCGTTCAGGTCACTGAAGGGGTCCAGTAAGTGCCAGATCCCTTTTATTGTTTATCGGGCACAGCAGCACACATATTATTATAGCAAGACCTCCACCGATTTTGGATATTATTGTCAAGATCGAAGTCGTGAAAATCCCTTTAAGCGCTTTGCTTGCCAACAGTTTCACAAGCCGTAACTTCCTTCATTATCTCCCTGCCCATTTTACATAGAACTGTAGGTTACTAGACACTTTCTTGGAGGTAATACAAAATCTTAGGCCCACCTCTGACATCCCAAGCTTTGCTGCTTTCAAACCACATAACCGTCCCCCACCCTCGTTAGTGAAAAATCTGCATGTGCCCAGACTCCCTCTCATGCACCATCGGTGCTCATGAAACGCGTTGACACGAATATAGAGCTGCTTGACTGTTTAGATCAGTGTTTACCAACTCCAGTCCTCAGGGACCCCCCAACAGGTCATGTTTTCAGGATTTCCTCAGTGTTGTACAGGTGATGTAATTATTATCAGTCCCTCAGACATTGCCACAGGTGTTCTTACTATAGGATATCCTGAAAACATGACCTGTTGGGGTCCTTGAGGACTGGAGTTTGGGGAACACTGATTTAGACTCTTCTCTGGTCAAGGAATGGGGGGGGGGGGGGGGGGGGGAAGTGAACATAGGGTTCAAAGTTCGTAGGAGATTACACTGGACCCTGAACAAGTGTTTAACCTCCGGATATTGAATATTAACCCTTCGCTGCCCTAGACCCCCAGGTTCTTTGTTACACGCCATATCTCTAGGGGCTCCTCACTACTCATGTTGTGCTTTGAATGTTCAGCATAGTAAAATTTTGGGTTCATTTGATGAAATTTATTTCACCCCAATAGGGTGCAGGAGAGGCAACATTTTATCTTGTCGGTGACACAGAAAATAAACTCCAGCATGCATTGTTCTACCCCTATAGTTGTATAGTTTCTAGATTATCGGTGGTCAACCTGACATTTTTGGGGCCCACGATGTGGGCTGTACGCCAGATGTGGGAAGGACTGCGGGGTTGCACTTTAGACATCACAGTTTTACAATATCTAGAAGAGAAGACAATCTGGCTGTTGCCCAGAACTAGTTACTGGATGTTGTGGCGGGTACATGTTTGGCTAATCAATGGATCGAGCTATATGGCAGTGTTTGATCCTGTTGTGGGTTGTAGATCACCCACTTAGAGGGCCCAGGTATTTATTGAGCGGACAATGACTACCACCATCCTGAGAGCAGAGGGCAAGGGTTCTTCATCATTCCACTTGCCCAGTGGACCTCATAGTCACTTGGTATGTGCGGACGTGCAGCATGGCTCCATTCAGGTGATTGGTGCTGTTACTGTTCCCTCTGCAACTGGTGTTTTTGGACCATCGCTGTGCGGAGAGAAAACTAGAGGCGCTGATAGCTTAACACTGTGGTCCGTTCATTCTGAGGTTTCAGTTTGTAACCAAACAACCTGATTTTACTCAGTGATGGCAAAGCGGAGTGGATTGCCGTAATTTAATTCGGTAGGAAGAGACCGGTTAAACTTTGGCTGGTTTTCTGTAGGAAGTGTAATCCACAATTCTCCTGTGTTATCTAATAAACACTTACTTGGATATTTCTAAAGCATTTTAGGACCGTTTCTGTTGTATAAAAAAAAGTTGCACATTTTTGCACAAACAGGGATTTTTGCTAAAGTATGCGACTTTTCAGCTTTTTGCGCCAGTCTACCAAAAAAAGTGAGCAGGACATAGCTGCCCCAGGCTGAGATAGATGACTGGCATAAATGATGCCAGAAGTGTACGCCAGGTTGGACCTGTATAGGCCCACAGAGGTGCTAGGATGCGCCTAATACACGGTGAGATGTGCGCTGCTTCATGTATTGGGTGCATCTTGCGCCGGGGAAATTACACTATGATTAGCGTTGGAAACACCAGTCTTTAGTTAATTTACCCCTTGGTTTCAGATTTTGCAATATTCAGACTTTTATTTTTTTTTCTTCCACTGAGTCAATTAAAGCCATTATGACAATTTAAAATAAAACGTTTTAACTAAAATGCCCGATAATCTGACAGTCTGATTAGCTGCGCTGCCACTCTGATCTATTTCTGTGCACCGATGAGTGACTGCGGTGCGGCTGGGTGTGATGTGAACATTTGCCCCCTCTTCTTTCATGTAATAGCAGCAATACTTTATTTCTGACTTCTGGTCTTTTCAGGTCTCTCTGACGCGTAGTTCTCCATACACTGAAAATGAAACTCATGATAGACGATTTCTTTTGTCTTATGACAAGACTTTGGCAGTTAAGGAGATCTCCAGTGAAGATGTGGCCAACATGCACAGTATCCTATCTGACTACCACCAAGTAAGTAAAACTGAAGCTTGCATTTAAAGAAGCATTTCCCTGAAAACCCATTTTTTTCCATTCCTGCCCCCCTCACTTGATTGCCTGTTACACTCTGGACATCTCTGTATATTGCATTGTCTTTCATGTAGTTCGGTCTCCTGTTTGATGCTTATCAGGCACCATCTTGAGATTGCTTTCACTTACACATAAGTTTCATAATGCATTGCTAGCAGCTGTACCATTTCTGCCTACTGGGAGGGCAGTGTGAATATCCTTAATCTCTACATTTACCTGAATAGGCTAAAGATCATCAGTATACAGTCAGGAGGATGAGCTATCCTCTTCTTCATTATAACTGGAGCCTCTAATCAGCAGTAATGCAATAGGAGTTTGTCTCCTCTGAGAACAGCATGCGTGGTACATACCATTTAATTTAATGACACAGGAAGTACTACTGGTGACCCCCTCAGAAAACCTAAGAGATTAGAAATTTCCAGTGGGGTCACGATGAGATCGCATGACCCAACGAAAGGGAATTTTTTTCAGATAGGCCCCATAGTGTTTTTACATTCTAGCTTAAGTGGGCTTTAATCCTCAGATGTAAAAACATGAATCCCCTGAGGATTAAAGCCCCATGGGCTGTGGATGTGACAGCTCCATGCTGTCAGTTCCCGGAGGTGGCTAACAACATGGAGCAGTCACCTCCCCCACCCCCCGGTAATGCCATACACGCTATCCAATAAATTGCGCCAATCGCAATACGGTAAAGAAAAAGTTTTAAAAAGCTAGTGTCATGAAACGGTTGTAAGAAGTAAAATAGTTAGTTTCACCTCCCCTCGGATCCATGAGGAGAGGTGAAAATACTCACCCCCGCCCTCAGTGATGTTCGTGGCGATACGGTCCTTCCAGGATCTCATGTTGCCTTCTGCGCATGTGCGCCCCACGAAAACGTTGGTCATGTGCGCAAAAGGGCTCGTGCTCTGGGAAATTTAGAATCCCTCTGCCCCAGAGCCAGCATGTGCACTCAGGAGCAGAGAGATGTCACTAGGGACCGCTGTATGCGGTTCTCAATAACAGTGATCATGTAAAGTTTTTTTTAAAAGTGTTTAACTTTTAAACTTTTTGTCTTTTTTTTTAAGTTTCATCTCCCCTCACATATATCCGTGAGGGAGGATGAAATTGCATACCTAAGACCCCTGGATTTAACTGCGGACCTTACCATGGCTTCTGCGCACGTGCCTGTCGCCAAAGTGGCAGACGAATGTGCAAAAGTCGCAGATTGCCGGGGTAACTTAAAATTTCCGTGCTCCTGGCTACCGAACGAAGCTGAGAGCCTGGAGATTTCATGGGGTCCCTGGTCAAATTTTCTAATGTTGGAAAAGTTTATCACATACTCGGTACAGAACTGAGCACAGGAGGGTTTTTTTCAGTTTTTTTTTTTTTTGTTCGCACTTATATGACGTTTATGGTTGTTGAGGGGGGGGGGGAGAATATAATAAAGAAAACTAATCACTGCTGACACCAGCATAAACTATTGCCATATTTCCCCAGTAATCTAAAATTGTACAAATTATATATCAAACCGTCCGAAACAAAATGGCAAACCCATTCTTCTACTTTAAATGTAAAAATAATAGTTTTAAAAATAGAAAACTTTAAAATTTTACTTTTTCCAGATTTAGAAGAAAAAAGAGGAAAAAAGGTATTAAATAGCCTTATATGTGGCAAAACAAAAAAAACCTAAATGTAATTTTGGCAGGCCAGGGAAACAAATAAAACCACCACACAGGTAAAATCACTAAAAAGTATGTGGTCCTTTAGGACCAAAACACTCTGATCTTTGAGGATTTTTTTCTTCATTTTTGATGTTGCAATCTATATATTTTAACCCCTTAAACATTCTTATAAAATCTCTGCAAAAAAGGGACATGAAACACCTCTGCAGCGCCACCTATTGGATGGCAGCATTCCTTCAAATCTATGCCTGACCCTTTAAACGGGTCTTTATAACAATGACTGGGAATTAATTCAAATAGTGAAACAGTGCCACGTGCGTTCTCTGTAATACATAATTATGTATTGAAAAAATGTGGTGTAGCAACACTCACCTGGTGCAAGGTGGAAAACCCACCAGCGCCTGTCATCCAAGTTGGCACGTAGAATATATCCCTTTCCACAATCCAGACAGATAGCTGGAGAGAGCGCTGGGAGTCCAATACAGGCTTCACGGACTGGGGAGCTTCACTGCAAACAGGAAAATCCAAGGGTAACTCCTCCCGGACCCAGTGAGCGTGGAGTTTACCTTTTTCCTTGGATTTTCCAATGATTGGGAACTGAAAACCAAGCCAGAATACCATACACAGACAGCTGTTTCGGGGGGTTTTGCCTCATCAGTGTGCAGTAGGATCCTGGCTTGGCTAGTGAGAGGCCATTGATGTGACTCGGGAGGGGTAACATCACTCCTTAGGGGGAGCACCTAGAAGGTGAGGAGACTTAAAAGGTCACGCATGCTCCTCTGGCTAATATAAAATATCTTTAACATGGCCTATTGTATAAATAACATTTATACAGTGCGCCATTTTCTGATGACACATTCCCTTGAAAATGATTTGTTTTCATTTAGAAAATAAAGTCCTGGGGCACTCATCCCCCCCCCCCCCCCCCGTATCGCTGGCTGCTGCAGATAAGCCTGTCTGTCCACGGGCATTGCGATATCCAGCGGCAGGTCTCCCCTGCAGGAGCCACCGCCCGGGAGCAGGAGCATGCTGTGATTTGCCGCCCGCGAGTGGAGAATCGCAATGATTCTCCGCTCGTGGACGGGGGACTGCGCTTTCCATAGCAACCTTATGGAAAGCATTAAAGGGGTTGTCCCGCGCCGAAACGGGGGTTTTTTTTTTTAAACCCCCCCCCCCCCCCCCCCCCCCCGTTCGGCGCGAGACAACCCCGATGCAGGGGTTAAAAAAACAACCCGCACAGCGCTTACCTGAATCCCGGCGGTCCGGCGTCTTCATACTTACCTGCTGAAGATGGCCGCCGGGATCCTCTGTCTCCGTGGACCGCAGGGCTTCTGTGCGGTCCATTGCCGATTCCAGCCTCCTGATTGGCTGGAATCGGCACGTGACGGGGCGGAGCTACTCGGAGCTACACGGAGCCCCATAGAGAACAGCAGAAGACCCGGACTGCGCAAGCGCGGCTAATTTGGCCATCGGAGGGCGAAAATTAGTCGGCTCCATGGGAACGAGGACGCCAGCAACGGAGCAGGTAAGTGAAAAACTTTTTATAACTTCTGTATGGCTCATAATTAATGCACAATGTACATTACAAAGTGCATTATTATGGCCATACAGAAGTGTATTAGACCCACTTGCTGCCGCGGGACAACCCCTTTAACTGCGTTTCCCACAGACTGATTATCGCCACGGGAATGCAATGCAGAAGTACCTGTGGACAGGCAGCCTAAGGTAGCATAGGAGATCAGATGGGTGCAGCTTTTACGTCTCAGACTTGGACCTGAATATGTTGGCATTTACATTTCCTGGTTGCTGTAAAAGGTTTTCGTACGTGCCTAATTTATTCTTGAGGTATGCCTATTGTGCCATTTTACCAGTTTTATGTTGAACTTGCAGTTAGTTGCCTGACTTCACTTTCTCTTTTGTCTCCTAGCATATTGTGAAATGTCACGGTAACACACTGCTGCCTCAGTTTTTGGGATGTTTCGTTTGAGCGTAGATAATGAAGACTTTTACATGCTGGTAATGAGAAATATGTTCAGCCATCGCCTTACGGTTCACAGGAAGTACGATCTTAAGGTGAGCCTCTGTTTTAGACTTTGTATTATCCCTGCAGACTGCAGCTTAAAGAGCATCAGTCATCGCTTCTGACATGTCTGGGGTAGTAGATACGTGCATTCCCCATGTAATAACCATTCTGGAGAATCTTTTCTTATAACCCTCTGTTGTTCCTCATGAATATTTTATGGAAAAAAAAAAATCGAACAACCGGTGTTAAAAAATTCTCCATGTCAGAGGGCTGTGTCCCTACATGGATGGTGGCAGAGTGTGGAGAGAGTCGGCCATAATTAGTAACACTCAGTTGTCCATTTATTCATACATTTCTAGGAGGAATAACAAAGGGATGATGTAATATGGAATTATTAGAAAAGCATAGATTTACTAGAACAGGTGTGTCAGGAGTGGTGACAGGTCCTCTGTAAGGTGGCCATACATATTAGATAGAAGAAAAGGCCCATTTAGACGGGACAAATGTCGGGCGCATGGTGCCCGACACTCGTCCCCACAAGTTCCTGCTCACATGCTTTTGCGCAATAGCAGATATCACCGCTTCATGGCGGGGCGACTAGAGGAGATTTCTCTCCTCACTCTCCCCCCGCCACCCTCCATTGACTTAACATAGTGGTCGTTCAGTACTGCTTAAAATCCTGAACGATGATCGCACAGTATAAACAGCAGCTGTTCAGTACTGAACGACCACTATGTTAAGTGAATGGAGAGGGGTGGGGGAGAGCCAGGAGTGAAATCTCCAGCCGCCCCGCTGTGAAGCAGTGATACCCGATCCTGTGCAAAAGCACGTGAGCGGGGACGAGTGTCAGGCATCGTTTGCCCGACATTTGTCACGTCTAAATGGGCCTTTAGTTTAGGGTTGAACCATCTTATGGTGAACAATCATTTTGGAGACACAGCCATACACCTTTTAGTAAATAATGGCCAGTACATGTATTCAAACTGGGGGTCCATCTTCCATGAGACCGTCCAATGGATGAGCGTGCTTTCAAACATTTCAAGCACAGCGGACTTACCAGTAGATGGCCTAATGTGTATGGGGACCTTTTTAAGGGGTTGTCCAGTTACCAGACAACATTGCTACTATAGCTGTAACCATCTTCAAAATGAGGAAAAAAGCAGTACTTGCCCGTCCTCGGCTGCGGGGATCCAAGACAATTGTCCCGTCATCCTCCCGGTGATTGTTGTAGAAGGTGACCTCTCAGGTTGACACTTGACCACCGCAGACTGCAGCACCTCCATTGTGAGCTCCTGGTATCATGCTTACCAGGGTGTGAGCGGTGAGGCCAGGAGACTGGGTGGTAATGTAGCAGTCAGGGTACTTCCTGTGATGCCCTCTTCTACAGAAATCACCAGCGCACCTATATGCAATTACGCATGCAGCGCTTTACGCTTAGGGCCGTGTGAGCCTGGCCTCAAGGGAAGCAGAAAAATAATTAGTTTATTCAAGACTATTTGGCATGCAAAAACTGTAGATGGAGATGTTAAGTTTAGGCTTTCATACGAACCAGATTTTGGTGTGGATCTGTACCAAAATCCACAGCATAATTTGCACTGTGGATTTTGGTGCAGATTGTCAAAATCCTAACGATATGGTGAAACTTGATGTGAATCCACATCAAAATTTGTGCAGACTTTTCGCTGTGGAAAATCAACACCAATTCTGCTACGTATGAACGTCCCCTTAAAGACAACTGACTCATCTGAGCAACAAATCACAAATAAAGTATGTGCAGCTCTTCTTCCTGCTAGATAAAGTGCAGGTCCCGGCGCCGCTGCATAGCTGTGCGCAGGCTGGCTCCGGCGCCGCTGCATAGCTGTGCGCAGGCTGGCTCCGGCGCCGCTGCTTACAAGCCTTATAGGGCAATGAAAGTACAGAGTGCAACTAATTTGTAGTCTTGCACTATGTGATTTGCTACTGGTGGTAATGCGGACATCGTGCCATTCTGATTTTATATTAACAGGGATCCCTGGTATCGCGAGAGGCCAGTGATAAAGAGAAGGTAAGGTTTTTCACCTCCTGCTCTTTGCATTGCTGCAATGGCTTTCCTTCTGCTTTCCCTCTTCTGTACATTGGATAGGAAGCTGGCTTGTTTTTCACTAGTCAGAATCGTGGCTACACAAAAAAGAGGTCTACAGGATTTTGCGGTTCATCTTTACTATTACTTACCCTTAAAAACACCATCAAGGATATATTCACAAGCTTGGAAATGCTCTGGATTTTCTGCTGTGGAAAATCGGCCACATTTGCAGTACAGGCATTGTGGATGGGTATTAAGAAATGTCACCCACATGCTGCATAGCAAAGCTAAAGCATAAATTGACCGGCGGTGTGGATTTTAAAATCTCCAGCATGTCCATTTATGCTGCAGACTGCACTGCTGTCAAAATTAGCACCATAGAATCATAGACTGGTAAAGTTGGAAGGGACCTCCAGGGTCATCGGGTCCAACCCCCTGCTCAGTGCAGGATTCACTAAATCATCACAGACAGATATTTGTCCAGCCTTTGTTTGAACACTTCCATTGAAGGAGAACTCACCACCTCCCGTGGCAACCTGTTCCACTCATTGATCACCCTCACTATCTAATATCTAATCTGTGTCTCCTCCCTTTCAGTTTCATCCCATTGCTTCTGGTCTTTCCTTGTACAGATGAGAATAGGGCTGATCCCTCTGCACTGTGACAGCCCTTCAGATATGGGCTGAAGAAAACCATGTTCTAAAATGGCTCCATTCAGATCAATTGAACTGATTTTTAGTTGCAGAATCACTAACTCATCATCATTTGATGTGAATTACATGCGGCTTTTATGTAGAAAATCTGCAGCAGGATGTGACTTTTCTGATAGCATGCTCCTAATAGAAAGGGTATCCTCTGTTAGGATCCATCTTCCGGATCCCATAATTTCATGTTTTGGCAATCGCCTATATTTTTGAGTATAATGGCCGTGTTCATAGGGTGTCGCCTTCCATTGTTACACTGCCCTTGGATAGTTATGTGCAGGAAAGGTCGGTCTATTGTGGATTATAACTGGGCAGTTTGAAAACTGCAAGCATAATATAGGCAGAACATGGAAATGTCAAAGCTGATTTTCTGACAGTGAACTTCTAAATATTTAATTCCACAGAACAATCCACGTGTCGGTACCGGCATTATTATGGTTAGAAAATTGTATTTATCTGTTTTTTTTTAATATTGTAAGACTCGCTAGTCAGAAAGCCTTCCTGTTGGGATTACTGCAGCCCAGTATTTCCCTGCACACGGGGCTCTGGGCACAGCATTCCTTTGTGTCTGCTGCTCAGAAGTGACACGATGCCTTATTTGGATTTTATAGAGTTTATTAAAGTTGAGTCAACACTGCTAAAAATGTAACGTTGCATACATTCCAGAAATCACTTTTTCCTTTAGGAATATTTTTGTGTGGTGAGACACAGCTGCTGGTTTTCGATATTTTCTTGTCTTCTATTTCCGTTCCCCTGTATCAGTGACATCAATATAAATGGACAACAATGTTCATTTAAATGATACAATGTGCGCGGTGTACAGTTACAAACTATCGTAGCCCATTCCTCCTTCCATAGGCCTCATTCAGGCAGGTGTAGCGATTACCTGGACATGTTCCAGATGAATGTACGCATCTGAATATGAAATGTATAGATCTGTAATGGATGGATAGAGATATTATTTCAAATGTTTTTTTGTTGTCCAAACTGCCGGCATGATGTTATGGAGGAGGAGCTGAGCAGATTGATATATAGTTTTATGGGGAAAGATTCAATATAACTTGTGTTTTTATTCATTTACATTTCTGCACATTCTGAGCTGAGGAGTCCAGTGGGCGGTCCTATCAGTGATTGACAGTACAGTCTTATAGATCGCTGTCAATCACTGATAGCTCCGCCCATTGGACTGTTCAGCTCAGAATGTGCAGAGATATAAATGAATAAAGCCCAAGTTCTACTGAATCTTTCCCCATAAAACTATATATCCATCTGCTCGGCTCCTCCTGCTCTATAGCATCATGCCTGCGGTTTGGACAACATGTTCCTGCTGACAGATCCGTTTAACAACCATTCATTTTGAAATGCTCCACTCATTTGTTTTTTACTTTGTCTCAAGATAAAAGAACTTCCAACTTTGAAGGACATGGATTTTCTAAACATGAGCCAAAAAGTGTACATTGATGAGGAACAAAAGAAATTCTTCATGGAGAAGATGAAGCGGGATGTTGAGGTAACACTTATTTTTGTATTTCACTTTAGTATTTTACGCAGAGCCGTGGGGCGCGGGGGGTGGGGGTGGTGGTAGAAATGCAACAACTTCAATGCCAGATTCAAAATAAACATATGAGTATATAATAATCTGACTACAGAACTGGTTAACCCCTTAATGACACGGCCTATTTTGGCGTTGAGGACCAAGCGATTTTTGGTATATTTCCATCTCCATTTTTCAAAAGCCATAACTTTTTTTATTTTTCCGTCGACGCGGCCGTATAAGGGCTTGTTTTTGCGTGGCGAGCTGTAGTTATAATCGGTGCCACTTTTGGGTACATAGACTATATCGTAAAACTTTTATTATTTTTTTTTTTATGATAGCAGGGGGAGAGAAAACGCATCAATTCTGCCATAGATTTTTTTTTTTTTTTTTACAGCGTTAATCATGCAGCATACAGAACACACAATTTTTTCTGCGGCTCGGTACGGTTACAAGGATACCAAAATTCTTATTTTTTTTTTTTTTTTTAGGTTTTTACCCTTTTTTGCAATAAAAACCCTTTTTTTTTTGGAAATCTTTTTTTTTTTCTCTCTAGCTGCATTCAAAGTCCTGTAACTTTTTTTTATTTTTCTATGTACGGAGCTCTATAAGGGCTTATTTTTTGCGAGATGAGCTGTAGTTTTTATTAGTACCATTTTGGGGAATGTACTGCTTTTTGGATCACTTATTGTTGTTTAAGGTTGTTTTTTTCTTACATTTTTCTTCTTTTTTTACACAATTTGAGTCCGTCTGAGGGACTTGCAGCACTGTGCTACTGCTCTGCCATGTCTTATTGCTTATACAGCGATCATAGGCATTAGCAATACAGGACGCAAGTGTCTGGCGTCCTGTTGCCATGGTGACAGGCCGGGCTCTCGCGATAACATCACGGGAGTCGGCCGGAGACACAGAGGGAGCGTGCTCCCTCTGGGAACTCTTTCCCTGCCGCGATCTACTTAGATCGCGACAGGGAAGGGGTTAACAGCGTGGGGCGCATCTCTGATGCCCCCCCCCCCCCCCCCCCCCCCCCGCTGCAGGATAGTGCGAGGTCAGTCATGACGACGTACCGGTATGTCATTTTGCGCAAAGTACTCGCCTCCAATGACGTACCGGTACGTCATGGAGCGGGAAGGGGTTAATATATGAGCCATTTATGTAATTTGGGAAAACAGAGGCGTTAAACATTTGGCTTACTGACCCCACAGTACTTGTTTTATTGGTCTTAGCCTGCGTTTGCCTGAACCCTATTTACACACTCTCCAATCCATAGCAGGCTTACCAGTTTCATGTATTGCCATTCATATGGTATAATCTGCTGGGCTATGCAGCTTATTCTCCGCTGCTGCAGACGACTGTACCTGAGCGGTAATGAACGCCTTATGGAATGGAGCCATGACTTGTGTGAACAGAACTTTAATTGATCTAGTAACATTGACTAACCTGCGGTTACTTTGGATCTGTGTGAATGCTCGAGGTCTATCACAGTGCTGGTTATGACTCTTGGCAATAGCACACCGTAGTCCATCCTTTATAGAATGTTGGATCTCTTCTTGCAGGAGAGAACACCGGTGACATTATCTCTATTGCAGCTACAAGCTGTTCTCGCTCGTTTTGTGAAAGCAAACATTGCTCATGCACGGCGCCTTTTTTTTTTTTTCCATGTCCTCTGGCTAAGTTTGTTTCCTTACATGATGTTTTATGCTCCGAACAAAATGTTCCTACTGCATGAGTTTAGTATATATGCCACCAGTGTCTTGTTATGCTGATGTGCACTTAGAGAAATGGATGCTTCTGTCACATGCATATCTGCTGATTCACCTGCATCCCTCACAGGGGGTTTTCTGAGTCTTTTTATTATATATATCTATCTATCCATCCGCAGCTGACACTAATATGGGTGCAGATACCTTGGGAAAACAGGAGTTGAAAAAAAGAAAGCTCCACTGTGAATGTGTGGCGGCTGGCACTTCCACACGCGTCCACAGTGAAGAAAATAAAAGACCCTCTAATCTCCCCATATCTAAACTCCTGCAACGTCTGGTCGACTCATTAATAAGCGATCTATCGCAAAACTCTCTTCTTGACCCCTTTATAATGTAGTTTTCTTGCTTTATATTCTACAGAATCCGCTCTTTTTAAAGTACCAAAAAATCTCCAGACTGCTAAATCAAATGGTGACCACACTCTGCTGATCCTCTTGGATTTCCCTGCAGCATTTGGCTCTGTAGATCACCAAATTCGCCTCATTATACTCTGTTTTAAGGATACTGCACTCTCCTGGTTTTCCTCTAACCTCTTCAACTGCTCGTTCAGTGTCTAATATGCCGGCTCTATTCACTTCTCAAAAACGAAACTGTTTCTGCCATTTTTTTGATTGATCTAAACCTCCCTGGGCCAGTCACTGCACCGATGCCTCTTCCCTGGGCCAGTCACTGCACCGATGCCTCTTCCCTGGGCCAGTCACTGCACTTGCTGCCCTTCAAATATGTAATACAATTTAAACTCTTCACTCTTAAGGCCCTTTTACACGCAACGGGTATTATTGTATCTTGTCACCACCAGGAAGATAGGGGTTTGACAGGGCTTGGATACAGGAACGGCCCTGTTACACCCCTAGCTCCCGATTGGGGACTTCTGAAAGGTCTTAGCAGCACAGTGAGTAGTGATTTTTGCCTTGGCTGGATGGTTAGGGATTAGTGTACCTGTTAGGTTTTCATTATTAGCTGAAAATGCTCCCATGTTACAGCGGTAACATGGAAGCACGTAGAGCAAATAATGTAAGCCTAACACCAAAACATCCCTAACCCTCCTGGCAAGGCAAAAATTACTATAGCGTTTGCCCGGGGAACAGGCAGTTTCTTTATGTGGACGGACTTGCAGTGCTGCCAGCAAACTGCTCCATTGATCACAATCTGTCCCACCGGCGCTCATCAGTGCTTATGTGTGCAGACCAACGGTGCTCTGCTTCCTCCTTGCCTCCCAGGGTCATGGGAAGGGAGGTGGGAGAACACAGGCGGCACGGAGAGCCACAGCGGGGCTGCTACAAGGGAGTGGAGGTGATCGTTGGGTCCCCGCTGCGTTCGCCGTGGAGGACTACAGCCGTAGGGGACAGTGCTGCTGGGTAGAGTGACAGCTGCCCCAGTAAGGGGAGCCCACAGTGAGTGCAGCGCTACTGGGGGGAGGCCGCCGCCTACAGTCACAGCAAGGCCAGCAGCACACGTGCTGTACCGACATGAGGTGACCGCAGTGCAGAGTGCCAGGACCTGCTGTGAGCCCGAGAAACGGAGCCTATCGGGAACGGGGCGTCACCCCCTACCTGTCAAGCACGACGTATCAGTTGTGCACTATAAGGCTTTCTACAGTGCTGCACCACCTCACTCATCTGTCTACCACACTATCCGCTTTCTCCACTCTGTTAGTGACCTTACATTAAATTCCTCTCTAATCTGGACCTCTCTCCTGCCCCCAAGATTTTTTTTTTGAGCCGTACCAGTTCCCTGGAATGCGATACCTCAGACACCTCTTTTTAGAGAAGTCTACCATATTCCCTAATCTAAACTGCCTTTTCAATCTACACTCCCTCTTTGAAACCCTTTTTCCCGCTGCACCTCCCATACACATCACTGCTCCTCTTATCTGCTTATTCACAAACATGGCTGGTGATCACCTCACACAGCATTATGTAGGTATGGATATATGTATAGGTATGCTTATACTTATAGTTGTAAGATGTTCTGAGTAGGGCCCCCACCCCTGTTTAAGATTGACGTATCATTTTATACTGTATATTATGACTCATTTTGTGTACAGTGGACATAAAACGTCTACACACCCCTGATTAAAATCCGACAAAGATGATTCATTTCTTCAATGTGACCCGGTATCTCTACAATTCTATTGAAAAACAAACTGAAAACTCTTAAGCCTCATGTCCGTGGGGAAAATCAAGCCTGCCGCGGATTCTCCATGCAGAATCCCGCAGCGGGTCCCTCCTTTCCCGCGGACATGAGGCTAAAAAGATGAAACTTACCTGTCCGGACGCTGCAGCTCTTCCCTCCGTCCCGGCCGGATCATCTTTCTTCGGGCCGGCGGATGTGTTCGGCACGCCGGCAGCGTGCTGCACACATGCGCCGGGCACTCCATTTTTTTTTTTTAAACTCCTGCTCTCCCGCGCTACCGCGCCGGAGAGCAGAAATTCTGATACAGGTGTTCCGCGGATCCGGACGGCTTCCATAAGCTTCAACAGAAGCCTGTGGGAGACCCGCACTAAAAATGGAGCATGCCGCGGGGGTTTTCCTGCAGAAGCAATCCGCGCCTCAGGGGAAAATGACATCTGCATGAATTTAACTACCTGCAGGTGTCCAATACATCCCTGTGGGGCGCGGATCACGCTGCGGGAAAAACGCTGCGGATTTTAAATAACAATTTAGCAGTGGACATGAGGCATTAGGGTGGATAAATATGCACAGCCTAAAACTGACACATTGTTGCTGTACTCTGAGTTTATGACAAAGTCAAGGGGTACATCAACATTCAGAGCTATGGAATATGGTGCTATACAAACAAGGGGGGTTGTTATTTATTACAAAGTGTTTAAAAAAATAAATAACCCTCTTTCCTATTAAAAAAAAAAAAAAAAGTAAAACCTAATTGGCATTACCATGTATGTGAAAGTCCCAACGATTAGCACATCGCAATGTTTATTCTGCACACTGAATGTTGTAAGAGGAGGGGGAAAGAATCACAATGCTGGAATGTGGTGTTTTTGTTTTGTTTTTGTTTTTTGCACCTCTTCTCCTTAAGAAAATTGAATAGAAAGTGATCAAAAAGTACCGCCGGGCACCCCAGTGGAGTTGGGGAACCTGCCTATGTCTAGTTCTGATTGTATGGTACAAATGTATCTGTAATGTTTGTTGGTGCCGGTCTGTGTGAAGATCACCATATAGATCCCGGAACTAAGTGATTTTTGCACTTTATGCAATATACATTTTTTTTAATGATGGTTTTTGTATTGCAGTTTCTGGTGCAGTTAAAAATAATGGATTATAGCCTCTTGCTGGGAATTCATGATGTCCTTCGAGCGGAGCAAGAAGAGGATGATGAAATTGAGGAGGAGGATGCTGAAAATGACGGAGCGGTTCATGCAGCAGTTGGTTCCTATGGGACCTCTCCTGAAGGAATAGCTGGCTATCTAAACTCCCATAAGCCTCTTGGCCCTGGAGAATTTGAGCCATTAATCGATGTTTATGCCATCAAAAGTTCTGAGTGTGAGTGTTTACTTTACATTTTATTACAAGTGTTTTGCGGCTTTTTTTTAAATGGGGGTGTTATGTTTTAGCATTGCTGTTATGAATTCTTCTAGTATAAGCGGTTACTACACAGGGGTATTGCTTCATCTTCCAACACCTTTCTGAATAGTTCTAAAAATGTCCGATCCTTCCGGAGTTTTGTGAGCGTTTTTAGCTTTGCTTCATTTACTTTTGAAGAAAAAAAAAAATCTTGTGTTTATACAGGTGCTCCACAGAAAGAAGTCTATTTCATGGGATTGATTGACATTTTCACACCGTACGATGCAAAGAAGAAAGCCGCTCATGCAGCCAAAACCGTGAAGCATGGGGTAATTATATGGATCTTTAGTAAATCTGTGCACGTAATGCTATCTTAGGAGAGCTGTAGCATAGTAACATAGTTTGTAAGGCTGAATGAAGACAATGTCCATATAGTCCAGCCTGTTTATCCTCCTGTGTTGTTGATCCAGAGGAAGGCAAAAAAACGCCAAGAGGCAGGAGCCAATTAGCCCTTTTGGGGGACAATTCCTTCACGACTCCCTAATGGCAATCAGACTGTTCCCTGGATCAACCCCTAATAGTTCCTACCTGCCTGTATACCCGGATTAACAATTAACCTAAGATTTATATCCTGTACTCGCCTTCCCCTCTAGAATCGTAATACATTTTAGACTGCATTCATCCTACGTTCGGAATGTCCCAAAACGATGTCCCCACAAAACCCCTCATGGCTCAATGGACTGCAATTAGTAAAGCTGAAAACTTTGGCTATGATTTTATTTTATAGTTCACTGTACTCAACTATTATATCCGACCAAAATGCTGGAAATTAACCTGCGGCATCTGGGACTAAAGCTTTGTAGCTTTGGTCTTTATTTTTTCAAACTTTTACTAATTGCAGTCAATAGAGCTGTCCAGATGCCGCTTTCAGCCATGCAGAGAGGTCCCTGAGATGGTACCCCCAAACAGGGTTCCGAAAGTAGTATATTAACCCATTTTGGTCAGTAGTGTCGGCATCCATTTTTAGGATATCTGCTGCATGTTCTGTAGACCACCATATGGCTTTGGGCTACCCAACAAAGCTGTATTGCATGTAGCTTTTAAAGACAGTAGGAAATGTTTAATAAAACTAGTGCAGGGTAAATGTTGAACAGCTAATTGTCCATAGAAGCCAATCAGATTCCAGCTCTCATTTTAAGAGCCTCTTCAGAATTTCTAATCTGATGTGGGCAACCGGATATCAAAAGAAATTGTCCAACAGGAAGACTTTGTACGTCGCCTGTTGCAACCAACAGTCATTTCCTAAACTGATTTTGAAAAAATGAATTATGCACTGTGACATGCAAGGAGGCCAGTTCTTCTGATACAGATCTCATAAATGAGGGCCTCGAGCATAAAATCTAAAGAAGTATCATCAACCAATCTCTTTCCAGCTTATTTTAAAATGGGTGTGATCTGATTGGTTGTTGAGGACAACAGATGTGCTTTTAGGTTTGCAACAGTGCTGTACCTTCCATAGAGGCAAGCGGTTTTTAGTTTTATTGGGGGTAAAATGCTAAAAAATATATTTTTTTTTAAACATTTATAGTTTTTTTTTTTTTAATTATTTTTATATTTACACTAAAATAAAGTATGGGAACGGGTTCCTCTATTTGTTTCGGACGTTTTGATATATACTATGTATGGTGTTGGTTTATAGGCTGCATACGGCGACGGTTTTTGTTGGCGTCGGTTTTGTGTTATTTTCTTTCTTATGTATGTATGTATTGTTTTATTCTGGAATTTTGTTTTACTTATGTATGTAATTGTGTTTTTTTACTATCTATGTCCCCCATGACGTCATATAAGACCTCTGGGGGACATTCACATATTTTTTCTTTATTTGACACTTTCCCACTGTAGCTAGGGCATCCATAGGAGCCCTAGTTACAGGGGAAAGCAACCCCTGTGGTGACATTAGTCACCTGCAGAGCTGCCAGAGTCTAGTCTGACCCTCCAGCTGTGCAGTAGCAGGGAATCCCTGGAGGTCACATGACCCCCCCCCCCCCACCCCCCCCCCCCCACCCCCCGAGGCTCCCGTAGTGAAATTAAATGTTACTCTCATTTTGCCCATACAGTGCTCATTGAGCACTGTATATCGGGGAAGCAGAAGGCAGGAAGGGTTAAAAACCCCTCCTGCCTTCTGCTTCGGGTTATCAGCTGTCACTAACAGCTGATAACCTGTTCCTGTCTCTGACTGATTGCAGAGGCAGGAGACTTAGAGCACTGCCATAATTTTACTATCGGCGGTGCTCTAAGCTGAGGACCAGCCGCCGTAAATTTACTGTGGCTGGTCCTAAACAGGTTAAGGCATCTATACCAATTTTTCCAGCACATAGGAATGTCAGGAAAAGTGGGTTTGGGTTCACTCATGTCATGCATAACTTTTACGAACAAGTTTGAAAACTAGTTTAATTAGAAGAGTGGCAGAAAACAGACCAGACTTAGCTTGACAAATTTATCAACATGGAAGAGATACCGGTGCGCTGCTCACGTGGTATACTACTAGTATTAATAAATCTTCCGCTCTGGAAGGAAAATCGGTCAGCATTTTTCAGGTACTTAATCCAATGCCATGTTATACTGCCAGGTACTGGCATACCCATGTCGAAATGCTAGAACCCAATGCCTGGTAAATGTAAACTTTTTGACAACTAGTCATCTGGACAGTGCCGGTGCGGTTCAAAGCCCTGCAATCCTGGTTGAAATCCTGCCTATTCTGCCTTGCTTGCTGCCCGCAGTGATTGTACTAGCAATGACTTTACATGCCCCTTGCAATATAAGCAATTTGCTTTTACACTTTACGTTTTGGCCTATATTTTTTGATGTGCAGCTATTCTTTGCCTTTTGTAATTTGCTATTTTTTTTACCTTTATCTTCTAGGCGGGTGCTGAGATTTCTACTGTACACCCTGATCAGTATGGAAGACGGTTCCTGGAGTTTGTCACAAATATCTTTGCATAAAAATGTAAAAGTTGATTTATTGTTCTTTTCCCCCATGGATTTATTGAAGTCTGACTAAATTGAAGAAATCCTCTTCTGACTGCTAACACCACTTCAAATGGTGTCCTAGACGTCTGTCGGACCATCAGAGTTCTCGGAGGCAAAATACCTTGTAAATCAAAATGCAAAGCCGTTCTGGAGTTGGAGCTATACTATAAAAAAACAGTTTATTGCCCATCTAAAGGGAGACTATCTATATCCAATGGTACCGGGCTTTAACGGTCTTTGTGCAAATCGCTAACCAGCACGCGATTAAAGCGCTCGCACCTTCCGCACATTCTTGCCACCCTTTTTACAAATGAGCTGGGCTGCAGTATGTCACAGGAGTCCGCCATAGAAATATTTTTGTATTTTTACGCAGATGCTCAGTAACTGCGTGCGCACAATAGATCCAGCGGCTCGTGTATGGAGGGACCGCATAGATAAGCAAATGAGGGACTACTTACGGGAACTGTTCATGATTGCAGTATGATACCAAGCGGTCTTTACCGTTGTTTGCTTCTGGCTTAGCGCTTACTCTTTCTGTTCCCTCTGCTCAGACCACATTCCTGTTTTAAATTTGACTGAAGCGCTGACCAAAAATAGAGGTAGAAGCGAACCAATTAGCTTTTATAAATGCCCTGTTTTCAGTTTTTTTTTCTATATCCACTGGGGCTTGGTTTATTGAAAACAAATGAATTCCTTCTTTGCTTGGTTCTAGGTTATTAGCAGATACTATTTGTTTATATAGATGTATACATTTATGTTCCATAATTTATCTGTGTGCGTATTTTGGGTTCATTACTTGGAGATGACTTATTGTGGTGTATTTTAGAGGATAAAAACTTATATTTATTTTGAGTGTGTTTCTTGTATTTTAAACTGTTAAGACCTGTTTTTTTTTGTTTTTTTTTGTGTGTGTGTGTGCTTTTTTTATCTTTAGATTGAAATATGTGTAAGCCATCATTTGACACCAGGAGGCAAATCGCTAATTGGACTTAAAGGGGTTGTCCCGCGAAAGCAAGTGGGGTTATACACTTCTGTATGGCCATATTAATGCACTTTGTAATGTACATTGTGCATTAATTATGAGCCATACAGAAGTTATTCACTTACCTGTTCCGTTGCTAGCGTCCCCGTCTCCATGGTGCCGTCTAATTTCAGCGTCTAATCGCCCGATTAGACGCGCTTGCGCAGTCCGGTCGTCTCCCTGGTGAATGGGACCGCTCGTGCTGGACCCAGAGCCCACGGTGCACCATGGGAGAAGACCCGCGGTGCATCGTGGGTGAAGATCCCGGTGGCCATCTTAGTAAGGTTTGGAAGAAGTCGCCGCAGCGCGGGGATTCGGGTAAGTACTAAACGTTTGTTTTTTGTTTTTTTTTTTAACACATGAATTGGGTTTGTCTCGCGCCGAACGGGGGGCCTATTGAATAAAAAACCCGTTTCGGCGTGGGACAACCCTTTTAAGGCCACTATCACACAGGCGTCTTAAACGTGGCATTTTTAACGCACTCCATCACTACAGTGGGTGATGGAATGCATCAAAAATGCGCTTAATCCACAAAAATAGAACCTACAGTGTTCGTTTAACGTGGCATTAGAAACTCTTCGCCCCATTGAAATGAATGCCAGCTCAGTGCAGCGTTTTTAGTTCCCGCTAAACGCTGTAACAAACGCCTGTGTGTGATGGCCTTAAAGGGTTTTTCTGGGACGAAGATATTGATGCACTCTTCTCTGGATAGATCCTCATCTATCTGCTTGGGACCCCAGCTGTCTGATGTGAGCACAGCGCCCACTTCACTGCTTGCCAGGTACATAACCAGCCAGGGAATGGGCCACAGAGCATACTGGCGTGTAATGACTGAATAGGTCAGCAATATCATATGGCCCTTTTACAAAGGCCGGTTATTCAGATTCCTGCGGGAATTTGAATGATGATCGTCCCCTATAAATGCATGCAGACACAGAATGACTGAATGATGCACCCTTCAGTGTAAACGGCAGATGTTCACTTTTGAACGACTGTCTACTTACTGTGAATGAAGGCGGGCGGGGGGACAGCACTCCTTGGCCCCCTTCACCACCATTCCGGCAGCACTGTGAGCGACGCTAGTGATGGCACGGGAGCGCGCATCACTGGGACGGGTGTCTGGCATCATTTGCTGTCTGCTCCTCTTGTGTAAAAGGACCATTAGTCCTGGAAAGTCATTTAAAAGTTTTTCTATGCTGGCACCTAACTTTTTTTTTTTCTTCAACTTTGTTTTCGATTGTGACATCCGCTGGCTCCTGGAGATATGTAATTGGCACTACC
Organism: Eleutherodactylus coqui; assembly: GCF_035609145.1. Lineage (NCBI taxonomy): Eukaryota > Metazoa > Chordata > Amphibia > Anura > Eleutherodactylidae > Eleutherodactylus > Eleutherodactylus coqui. Next base: position 471,936,394 of record NC_089837.1, on the reverse strand, counting down.
TCATTTCATCCACCCCTGTTATCAGCTACACATTACCTGACCATGATTATAGTCATTACAGTACTGAGCCTGGTATATGTGCATAGAAGGGAAGTGCTTGTCTCTGGTATGTCCTACTAGAAGTAAAAGGCTGTTTCATACGCACTATTTTTTTCAGAGCTTTTTAAAAGCTTGTAAAAAATGTCAAGAATTCTTATTTTTCATATCATAGCATTTTAAATGTCACTTTTATTTTGTAATTTTCTAAACATGCAGTTTTCAAGGCCTATAGGGAAACCTATGGGAAAATGTAAAAAAAAAAAGCCACTGATGCGAAAAAAGTCCACAAACCAAAAGGCTTTCAATAACTTTTTTTTATACACTTCAACCTGTACTTTTTTGACCTCTTTGGGGAAAAACACTATGAAATACACAGCATGATGAGCGAGAGTCTCTGATCTATAGGTGTGCACTCCATTAAAGCCTAGCAAAAAAGGATACTATAACATAGTGCAGCCAATTTTTAATGATAATCCATGGAGAATAGGTGTCATTCCTCTATTGCCCACTATGTGTGTTAGTGCCACACACAGCCCAGGACAAGAGCGGCGCTGGTTTATGAGGCAATGTACAGATCCCATTTCTAAGCTCATATAGAATCTATCATGGCCATACACCTAGGCTGCTGGCTCAATGATTATTTGGGTGATGCTTATTTCTCCAACCCCCCCTCCAAATATGTATGCATGCTCAGCTCGCCCAAGTGTGCAGGGGCTTATCACCCATAAGAATAAAGGATTGGGCATGTTGGCAAATGTTGAAGGTAAGAATGTTTACACTGTTGGATTCCATCAGGAGAGAGTGGAGACCCCACTATACACATTAGATGGGTGACCGGACCCAGCAGGTTTAGCTGGCATTCATCTAATGGCATACTTTAATATCTTGAACCATAGCCCCCTTATTTAAAACCGACTTCTAGAATTATTTGCAAAGACCTCTACTATGAAAATACCCTTCATACGTCATGCTTTCTCATTCTCTAGATGTCTATATGCGGTACAGAGCAGAATTAATTTAGCATGGAAAAGCCAAGTGATGAGCTGTGCTGTTCTCCCATGATCCTGCGCTCAATGAGTACAGCTTCCCAACATGTTGGTCAATAATTTCAGCAGGTCTTTTTGTGTAGCTTGTTTTGTATGTCAGGTTAGTGCCTCTTATATTCTGGGTGGTACTTTATCTCACTGGGGATGTAGGCAATACTAAACTGTAAGTGCAGGAATTTACAGTCCCCCCGTTATGCATTCATAAAGTAAGTCTTGGTTGAGTTTGTTCACTTTTTATATAAAATGGAGCTGCTACAAAAAACAAACTGTTGCCAAAAATCCAGCCTAAGGCCTTATGCACACGACCAATTATATGCTGTTGTTGAGCGGCGTCAAAAAATCAGACATGTGAAGCATTGGATTCCAATGTATTCATTCACATGAATTTTTTTTTTTTTTTAACACGACCCCCCCCCCCCCCCCCCCCAAAAAAAAAAAAATCAAAATTTTACCAGGAAAACTAGCACATCAACTACCGGTTTCAGTTGCCAATTTTATACGCAGTGTCAAAAAATTGGTCTTGCCCTATCTTTTGCCAAAAAAAAAAAAAACGCAGGAGGCTCCCATAGACTGTTATGGAAGTGGGGGGAAAAATGCGTCTGGTAAAAGACAGCTGGCTCTAGTTAAGCATTAGTAGCCATTCCGAGGATTTCTGCCGATTGAAGGATGTCCACGCTGCAGCGTATTATTTATTTTTGTGCCAATACGCAGCAGCTACCCGTGTGAATGGCAGAAAATACACGGCTAAAGATTGATACTCGATCACGGGAATTCTTCATGCAATTTTATGGCGTGTACGGGTGACCGTAAAAACGCCTACAGTCGTGCGGAAGAGCCCTAAACATGTAGGTTCACCTTTTTGTAATTCCTTAATTCAGTTGCCCAAATGGCTCTAGGGCAAGATGTTTTTGCTGAAGAAAAGAAGCCAGCCTGTCGGTACAATGCATGGCACCATAAAACATGGCCGCAGGTTAGCTATTAATGTCTTATTTATGATGCCAATCGTAATGTTCTATCTCTATGTACTGGAAGTGCCTTATGCTGGTCTGTAAATAGGCAAAGCTTAGTTTTTCGTCTTTACAAATACATTTTCTTGCAATGTTATGTATTTTCATTTTTTTTTTTTTTATTTCTTTTTAGAAAATGCAATTTGTGGTTTTCTATTTGTTTTTCTCTTTTCCAGCATTCTTATAACTTTTTTTTGTGTCCTGGAAAACCCCCTATAAGGGCTAAAATGAAGAAAAATTGATTATTCACCTATCGCGGCAGCTCCCAGTCCTGTGCTACAGCTCTGGAATCCAGGTAGAGCAGCCAGCGGCCATGTCTCATTCATTGTGCATGCGAGTGGCAATGGAAGAATTGCTGCTAAAGCTTGTGAGTGGCTGAGTACATGCGTGCACAATGAACGGCCTGTGAGCACCAGCCACTTCTCCCGGACTTAGTGCAGTGGGGCTGCAGCGCTAGACAGGGAAGCCGCCTGGATAGGTGAGTATACAATTTTTCTTCTTTTTAAGCCCTTCTAATTTTTTTTTCGTGCCCCAGACAACCACTTTTAACCTCTCTCTACCTTGTGGCATACTGTTACATTGCTGTAGAAAGTTAGTATTGCACACTGGCTTTGGGAACTATGTCACAATGATGATGTGGGCTCAGCTGTGCCCTTACTCTTACCTGTAGGTGCTAGTTGTATTTCACAGCTTACACCCCATAGCAACTTCCTCTATTGGAGACAAGTCCTCACCTACTCCGTTTAGTGTAATCTCTTAGATGCTACAGTCAGTAGCAATTGTGGCATCCAAGTGCTACTACATTGACCATGTGCTTGTCACAGCAGCTACATGGCCTTCAGGTCTACCATGGCTGCTGATATACTGTAAATTGAGTAATACACTTCAATATAGAAGTGCTGCAGTGTATAATGTCAGAAGTCCCCTACTGAAGAGAATGGAAAGGATAAAATGGTGCACACAAAGTAATTTTTACATAAATAAAAAATAACCTAAATGCTGTGTTTTGTTTGTCCTAAAAAGTGTAATAAATGATCAAAAAAAATCAAACGCCTAAATTACACCAATGAAAACTTCATTTTTGCAGCAAAAGTATGGGGGCGGGAGGAGGGAGAGAGACAACAAAAAAAAAAAAACTACCATCATCCAGACGCTGCGGCGAAGCCTTTGCGGCCAAGCTGCGCTGAAACTGACATGCCGTGTGGAATTCAAAGCCGCGGCATGTCCATTATATCGACGTCTCCGTTGCGCCCTCTCTCTTTTCTATGGGGAGAGCTGGCTGCAGCGGAATACAGGTGGCGAAGCAGTTTCAACACCCGCAGCGAACGGCACAAGTTTTGAAGCTGCATTTCTGCTGTGGAAACCTCGGGGTATTTCTGTGCGGTCACGCCGCAGGACTCGGGCCCCGTGTGAACCCAGCATAAAGAGTTTAAAAATGTATAATTTTGCTCTTTTAATTGTGACAACCTACAGAAAAAGTCAGCTGTGCAATGTATTTTGGGGGGAAAAATGGTGAAATTGCAGGATTTTTACCACCCTATTCTTCGTCAAAAAAATAAGTTGTACAATGTTCATGTCTGCCTCAAAATCATACAATTTAAACATACAACGCATCCTGAAGGGAAAAAAAAACACAAGCGTGGTGTGTAAAATTGTTATGGAAACTTTCACACAATCTGAAGGGGTTTTTTTTTTGTGGCTTTTTTTTTTTTTAAACTCTCCCTACATGGCTTGTACTGTAAATGCCTCTGAATTTTCACTGGGATACTATTAACAAAAATTCTGCAGCATTTTAAGCTCCTGTGCAAGTGGCCTAACTCACATGCCTAGCAGACAACCGGGGGGGGGGGGGGGTGGGGGGTGGGGGGGTAGAGCTGTTCACTTGTCTTGGTGGCTCTACTGTCTCCCACCCGGAGGGTAACCAGGGACACGTCCAAGGTGCGAGGGCAGACTGTTTTAATAGGAAAACCTACTGGTGGTTTACCTTAGCCCTTTTGTCACGGGTGACGCCACTGTTCCTTCCTCCACAGTGAATTCTAGATGATGAAATGAAGAGTCCACACATGCAGAGTTGAAGTTTAAAGGCATAACCGGGAACGGTCGGTAAAGAACGACTTGTAACAACTGACATCGACCGGCAATACCCTTAGTGTAAAAGAACGTGGTGTGACAGGGAGGAAACACGGGATGATAGAGGGACTATCACAGGCCAAGTTAGCTGTGGATCTCTGCTCCCAGACCCCTTTCACAAACACTCGACAACTCTACCGGTACACACGGAGCAGAAACATACACTTCAACGCTGCATCATGGGAACTCGCAATTACTTGCAGCTTCTCTCTCTCTCTCGTTATCCCCCAGGTAGGGAAGAAGAAGGGGTCCATAACACTCACAAGCTAGCCTCTACCATATGCATCCCCCACAGACTGAAGGTGTCTGTGTGTAGGCCAGCTCCTCTCCAAAGACTCCCAGGAAAAAGCCAACTCATGCACCTTGCAACCACATATATATATATATATATATATATATATATATATATATATATATATATATATATATATATAACAAGGTCACATGACATACAAATAGATACTTTTCCAGACCTAGCCCAGACAGTAACCCATTCAGTGCTGCAAAGATGCAATACACATCATATTCACTCACATGGAACATATTGGAAATACACATAAACACAAGACTGCATAGATCATTCAGAAACTTCCAGAACATATGCACATCAACTTCTGCACACTACAGAGGCGCATTCCAAGTCCTGGAGGCTGCAGATCGGGTGTTAGAGGTTGACAGAAGTGTGCAGTTGGGAATTTTTGGGAAAGACTTTTTCAGCCATGGATGGCAACAAGGATGTAAATTCTGGTCACCATTTGCAAATTCTAGGGCGCATTGACAATCTTTTTGGTCACTAAGGGTCCATTCACAGGTGTATGTGAATTGCCGGCATGATTTTCAGGTGCTATTCGCATTGGAAAAAATAAAGAGTTATGATTTCTTCAAGGTGGAGAGGAGAAACCAAAAATTGGAGAAAATAAAAAAGCCACAACCTAAGGGGTTAAAATGGGAAAAATCTGTTTCATAGGGGCACATCATCACTGAAATTACCAGCCCTACCGCCTGAGCCGCACCCGTGAGAGTCTGGGGACAAGACACGCTGTGCTGATTTCTGCAAGGTGCAATTACCCTGAAACAAAAGCTTGTATTGAGTTAAGACATTTGTGACGGTCGCCTGTTTGACTCTCTACATCATTCGGCGCAAAATACTGCTGCACGTGAATGCCAGGCATGAGCGGTGTAAGAAAACATCTAATATGCCTAGTCTGAACGATATGGCACAATTTTCCTGGCCTCCTAAATGAATGCAGAAGTGTGCTGCCTCGTGAAGGGCCTGCGGGGGGCAGTGCATGACCGGATCCTTTCTGGTGTTCTTCACATTTCTGTCATTCACTGCCTCCTCAGGCCCTTCACTAGGCAAAACTACTCATGTCAGGACGTGGTAGGAGACTGCAATCGCTGCGGCAAGAAAATAATGAGGTATCCTAAAGGGAACTATTTTGGAAATGTATTCATTTGACATGTTAGGCTTGTGTTGGCCTAATCCCTCAAAAGCCCTTTTACGTTCGACAGCTCAGAAAATCTGTTAACGATATCTACTTTTATTTCTTATTGGAATTATACACTGACATGCCAAAAGTCATGGGATAGCGATGGGTAACTATATTAGGTAATAGTGTTAGGGCAGATGGCGGCGAGAAGTTATACTGCGAGTGAGGTTGAACGCTGGCCAGCATCCTCATGGCAAGGTGACGTGAATTATCGGAGTTTGAATGAAGCATGATAGTGGATGTCAGATCGATGGGACATTACATTTCCGAAGTTCCATTTAACAATCCTTGATCCAGTGTTGTGTGTCCTGGGAATACATCATTGACGGCATTACCAGTAGAGATGAGCGAGCGTACTCGATAAGGCAAACTACTCGAGCGACTAGTGCCTTATTCAAGTACCTGCCCGCTCGTCTCTAAAGATTTGGCTGCCAGCGCGGGTGACAGGTGAGTTGCGGCGGTGAGCAGGGGGAGAGAAGGAGAGAGAGAGATCTCCTCTCTGTTCCTCCCTGCTCTCCCCTGCCGCTCCCCGCCGGCATCTGAATCTTTAGTGACGAGCGGGCAGGTGCTCGAATAAGGCACTAGTCGCTCGAGTAGTTTGCCTTATCGAGTATGCTCACTCATCTCTAATTACCAGCCATAGTGGACAGCACAGTGGCTGCCCTTGAGTGCCTAATAAATGCAACCAGCAGCATGTAGTAGAATTGGCCGTGTGAACAAATAAGCGACTGACAGAAATTGCATACACCTTCAAATCAGTAGGCCCCATATGCATATCCTGCAGGTCCATGCTGTGTTCTTTAGTTTCCATAGGATCTAAGAGAAGAAGACCCACCAGCGTGCCTCTGTTAATGCCACAAGACACATCTCACCCTGGCAGCATTGTGGCATGGTCCGATGAGTTACAATACCAATTGTTTAGGGCTGATGGTAGGGTTTATGTGTCCTACAGACCCCATGAAGCCACTGACCCTAGTGTCGTCAAGGAACTGAGCAGGCTGGTGGTGGTTCCATACGTGTGTAAGGTGTGTTCTCATGGTATGGATTGTATCCACTGGTCCACCTAAACATGTCATTAACTGGTGCCTACTATGCTTCACTGCTTAATGACCATTTGCAGTCCTTCATGTACCCTCACAATGATGGTATATTCCAGCAGGATAATGCACTGTGCCATCGGGCCCAAGTTGTCCAGAATTGGTTTGAGGAGCATTCTGGAGAGTTCTTACGAAAGGTATGGCCTGCTTGTTTGCTAGACGTGAGCCTAATCAAGCATTTATGGGATGTGCTGGAGAGGTCCTTTCACATCTGAAATTCTGCACCTACAAATAACATGGAGCTGTAAGTGGCTATCCAGATAGCATGGCTCAACTTCCATCCATGGATGGATTATGTGGTCTTTGGGGGAATCCTACACAATATTAGTTCCTGTCCCATGACTCGGCGTGTCAATGTGTGGTTGTACTTAAAGGGGTTGTCTCGCGGCAGCATGTGGGGTTATACACTTCTGTATGGCCATATTAATGCACTTTGTAATATACATCATGCATTAATTATGAGCCATACAGAAGTTATTCACTTACCTGCTCCGTTGCTAGCGTCCCCGTCGCCATGGCTCCGTCTAAATTCGCTGTCTTCTGGCGTTTTTAGACGCGCTTGCGCAGTCCGGTCTTCTCCCTGGTGAATGGGGCCGCTCGTGCCGGAGAGCTGGTCCCGCGTTGTCATCGTAGCTCCGCCCTGTCACGTGTGCCGATTCCAGCCAATCAGGAGGCTGGAATCGGCAATGGACCACACAGAGCCCACGGTGCACCATGGGAGAAGACCCGCAGTGCATCATGGGTGAAGATCCCGGCGGCCATCTTGGTGAAGGAAGAAGAAGGAAGACGTCGCAGAGCGGGGATTCGGGTAAGTAATGAAATTTTTTTTTTTTTTAACACATCCTTTGGGGTTGTCCTGCGCCGAACGAGGGGCCTATGGAAAAAAAAAACCTGTTTCGGCGCGAGACAACCCCTTTAATTTGTGGAAGTCATTAAGGGGTTTACCACCCATTCTCTTAAAGGCTTTGAACTTTCTAATAGAATGCTGGGATTGGCAAAGGGACTTGTCTACATGCTCTATCCATCATCGGATTCTTACAGTATTGTAAGTATAAACCTGAGGGCTAATTCACACGTCCGTATATTGGTCGGGTTTTCACGCCCGGCCGATATACGGTGTCTCGCTACACAAATCTTGCGCAATTTTCTCGGCTATGTGAAAATGACCATAGGGCTCTTTCACACGAGCGTATGCGTTTTTACACTCGCTTGTGCGCGCCGTTATTTCGCATGAATAGACAATTTTCCGTGATCAAGTCCTGAGTTTAATTAGCAGTTTCTTGTCCATTCACACAGCTGGGTGTGATGTATTAGCGAAAAAATACGCCACAGCTCGGAAATCCATCGCTCGGCATAAATCCTTGGAATTACTTTTTATACCTAAATTGAGGCATCTGTAAGCTTTTCGCAGCGTTGGACCCTGCTAAACTGCCCCCCCTGCCTATTTTTCCAGCTCCTGTAGGAGTCTATGGGAGCCGTCAGCGTACATTGGTCGAAAGATAGGACCAGAACTATCTTTTCCAGCCACACATAAAAGCGCCTGCCGGAATCTGCATACTATGTTCTATTTTTCCACGCTGGGCGATTGTTCGCAGCGCAAAATTTGCGCATGTGAACAAATGCATTGGAAACCAATGCCTCAGATGGTTGCGTTTTTCGGTCGGGCGTGAAAACGCACTTACATAGCTGCGTAAAAACGCTCTATGACATTCTAATGTTGAAAATGCATCACACAAAAATCACAAAGCACAACCTGTTTGTGCAGACTGTTTCCAATTGTTTTCAATGGGAAACCTCGCATTGCACGCAATTTCCTGTCCCATTGAAAACAATGGGCGATGTGTTCCAAGGAACGTGCAAAGATAGCGCGTGCTGTGATTTTTCCCGTATGATTCCATTAGAAAGAGTGGGGTCCATACTCATGCAAGATTTGTGCATCTCGTAACAGGCAAATCTCCCGCAATTTTCTCTACCGTGTGAAAGCGGCCTTATCAGTGAACGTAAATTGCTTTTTTCTACATCGTCCATGTTCATAGTGCAGCGCTGCTCTTGGATTACGTTACAAAATTCTGCTAATTGGTACCTTTAAGTCTCTTGCTGTGCAAATCCTTGGTCTATACTTTTTACCACTTTTTTAACTAGAAAACTGATGGAAGCGGTCTATTTAACTTTTACATTCTCCAGTAGGGCCTGTGTCCCTTACTGAATCTGGACATGAGGGATACAGGCTGCCAACTGGGGAAGGGATGAGGGAAGAGACTTGTTATTTGGGTACTGGTGTATCTTGTCTCCACCAGAAGTATGGGTGGAGACATAGTGGGTGTATCTGCCCTGTTAACACCCGAAGCTCCTGATTGGCTATGGTGGGGGTTTCCCTTAGGGTTATAGTTACAGGAGTAGCGGGACTGGCAGAGGTGGCCGAGAAGCACTGCTGCATCCATGGATCAGAGCGGGGCCATGGAGGATGAGAGTGCTGTTGTCGGCGGCAGCAGTGCCAGCTGGGGAAGGGAGCGCGGAGTCAGAACGCTGTTGTCAAGAAAGGGACTGACAGCCACTGGGGGACAGCTAGACAGAGAGCAGGGCTGCCCTCTGGGGTGTGGGGATGGCGGTAAGAGTGCCAACGGGGGACATTGCAAGGAACTCAGCAGTGACAGTCACAGTGGGGGATGGGAGTGGCCCAAGGCTTGCGGGGAGCTTACATGGCAGAAGGCTGACAGTGCCGCTAACAAGCACGCCGCTTGCAGCTGAGAAAGGAGGGCATCGGGGAGCTTATATGCCAGAAGGACGACAGTGGAGAAAGGAGTCCAGCCAGTCAGCAGCTATACCTCCCACAGCACAATCCCAGGTCTGCACCCATTGTTCTTGTAGAGACAAGATGCACCAGTGCCTGTTATTTGTATAGCGCCAAATTATTCTGCAGTGCTTTCAGGTAATTTTTCAAAATCTCATTCACAACCTGCGGAAATAACCTGCAGAAAACACATGCGGAAATTAGCTTACAGCGCGGAATTCACTTCTGCAGCATGTCAATTTTATCGCTATTCACCTCTTCTCAATGAGGGGGTGAATTCCGCACAGGAATTCGCAATAAAACTCACTTCAAAAGTTGCACCAAATGGTACGAGTGTGGAGGCAGGCTTTCTGCGGCTATACCGCAGTGGAATGCCCTCTGCGGACGTTGCACTGGAAATCAGCCCCACGTGGACGCAGACTTAAGGCTTCACATGTTGCAAAAAAATGCTGTTACAGTAGCCAATTCTACTGAAAATCAGCAGCATTTTACAGTACAGAAAATGTGGACGAGATCTCAAGACGTCATCCAGCCGCTGCAGGGAAAAGCTGCAGCATAAATTGACAGGCAGTGTGGATTTATGTTGGAAACATTTAGTGCAGATTTCACTTCTTCAAAATCCACATGTAAGAACATCAAGATCCTCCCTAAAATCTACTAAGGATATTCTGCATTGTGTGGAAGTATGTCTTAATAAAAAATAATTAGAGAGAAACTGAAAGGGAAATAATAAACTGAACCCAGTGATTTGTCACTTTAATAACTTCTAGTGTAAATAATAGTTTTCATCGGGGGTTAATTTATGGAGAAAAGCTAAATAATACAATAATCAGGGCCTCATTCTATTTCCTTATAGAGAGGTTTCAGGGAGGGGGATTTACCTACAACAGTCTAATTTGCTGACTTTATATTAAAGGAGATGTCTCGAGGCAGCAGTGAAATATTTTTTTTGCCCAGTCCCCCTTCTTCAGCATACATTACTAAGTACCAATGTAAATGGCTTTTAAAGCCGGTTCCTACTTACAGTTCTGGCGTTTCATGAACTTATAAAAAGTTTCCCAAAGATGGCCGCCGCTTCTTCTCCCTGCGCTTGCTTCAGCCCGACGTGCTCGCTCCCGAGACGCCGGTCACGCTTCGTATTAGCAGGGAGCTGTCCAGTGCTGATCCTTTCCCCCTGCACAAGTAACCCAGGCTTCGTAATAGCAGGGAGCTGTCCAGTGCTGAATTCTCAGCAGAAGGTACTGTAATGCCTCCCTGCAATTCACTTGCCACTGTTTTAGATGAAATAGTTTTTTCACCTAAATATTTATGTGTGTGTATATATGCGTGTACACATTTTATATATATATATATATATATCTATATATATAGATAGATATATATAGTATACATGTGTATGAGTATACGCATACGCGTATTCGTGAGTGTATATACACACACACATATATATATATATATATATATATATATACACACACACATACCCACACGTGTTTTTTTATATGCGTGTGTATATATGTATATGTGTATGTATATATATATATATATATATATAATGTGTGTGTGTATATATGCGTGTACACATCTTTTATATATATATCTCTATATATCTATATATAGATATATAGAGAGACATATATATAGTATACGTGTGTACGAGTATACGCATACGCGTATTCGTGAGTGTATATATACACACACATTATATATATATATATATACACATATATATATATATGTGTGTGTCTGTCTGTGTATATATATATATATATATATATATGTGTGTGTGTCTGTCTGTGTATATATATATATGTGTGTGTGTGTGTCTGTCTGTGTATATATATATATATATGTGTGTGTGTGTCTGTCTGTATATATATATATATGTGTGTGTGTGTGTCTGTCTGTGTATATATATATATATATATATATATGTGTGTGTGTGTGTGTCTGTCTGTGTATATATATATATATATATGTGTGTGTGTGTGTGTCTGTCTGTGTATATATATATATATATATATATGTGTGTGTGTGTGTGTCTGTCTGTGTGTATATATATATATATATATATATATATATATATGTGTGTGTGTGTGTCTGTCTGTGTGTATATATATATGTCTGTCTGTCTGTCTGTGTATATATATATATATATATATATATATATGTCTGTCTGTCTGTGTGTATATATATATATATATCTCTGTCTGTCTGTCTATATATATGTCTGTCTGTGTGTGTGTCCCGGCGGCGGGAGGCTCGGGCAGCACGGCGGCGGGCTCGGGCAGCACGACGGCGGCGGGCTCGGGGGCAGGCGGTGACCTTCGGGGGCAGGCGGTGACCTTCGGGGGCAGGCGGTGAGCTCCGGGGGCGGCAGGCTGGGGCAGCACGGCGGCGGGCTCGGGCAGCACGGCGGCGGGCTCGGGGGCAGGCGGTGACCTTCGGGGGCAGGCGGTGAGCTCCGGGGGCAGGCGGTGGGGCAGGCGGTGGGCTCCGGGGGCAGGCGGTGGGCTCCGGGGACAGGCGACTTACATGGGCGGCTTCTCGGCTGGGCTTCTCGTCTCCGCTCGGCTGGGCTGCTGAACTTTCTGCACCTTTCTGCTCCAGCGCGCTCCCGAGAGGTTACAGCTCGTCTGCGCATGCGCAGAAGAGCTGTAGCGTCTAACACACTGAAGCGGCTCGCGCTGAGCAGAAGACCGGACTGCGCAAGCGCGTCTAAAAAAGCAAGCTGCCAGCGAATTTAGACGGAACCATGGAGACGAGGACGCTAGCAACGGAGCAGGTAAGTGGAATAACTTCTGTATGGCTCATATTTAATGCACGATGTACATTACAAAGTGCATTAATATGGCCATACGGAAGTGTATAACCCCACTTGGTTTCGCGAGACCACCCCTTTAAGTCAAACCCTTTTTTTGAAGCTGCATGTTTAAAGGGATTGTCTCATTAGTGCGCTGCGTGTCCTTGTGCCGTTATCAATAACAGTTAATCATCCGTGTGTTCTCAGATCAGGTGATTGCCAGGCGGGCTTCAGTATTGCAAAAACCTGCATTTCTTGGACATTTTCCTAGCAGTGCCTCTATGCAAGACTGAGCAAACCGTGAAACTAGGAGAGCAGTCTGCAAAAGAGAAAAAAGCATGACATTAAAAAGGGCATTCGGGTGCGCCAAAACTAGCATAAACCCTGCAGAAATACGATAGCGTCTTATAGTATAAGCAATGCCGATAAAATTTCGAGGAATCTCAAACCCCAATCCCCCCCCTCCTCCATGCTGTAGAAAAAAATCACAATGTTAATTGTTGATCTTCCTTGTGGCTCTTAAATCCGCAGAAACTCAATTTATTCTACAGACTTCACCCTTTGCAATGTAAGGAATGAAATCTACACTAAATCGGCACCATTTGGAAAGGACGTCACTTTGTGCTGCAGAATCGGTGTTGGGTTAGCCACGTGTGCATTAGGCTGCATTCACACGAACGTATATCGGCTCGGTTTTCACGCCGAGCCGATATACGTCGTCCTCATCTGCAGGGGGGGGGGGGGATAGAAGAGCCAGGAGCAGGAACTGAGCTCCCGCCCCCTCTCCGCCCCTCTGCACTATTTGCAATAAAAGGAGGCGGGATGGGGGCAGGGCTAAGGTCCAAGAATTAGCCCCGCCCTGTTCTGCCTATCCCCATTGCAAATAGTGCAGGGGGCGGAGAGGAGGCAGAGAGGGGGCGGGAGCTCAGTTCCTACTCCTGGCTGTTCCATCCTCCCCCCCTGCAGATGAGGACGACGTATATTGGCTCGGCGTGAAAACCGAGCCGATATATGTTCGCGTGAATCCAGCCTCAAGGTGCGTTTAGACGGAATAGACGGAACGATTATCATTCAAACTAGTGAAAGCTACCGACTAAACAACGAATGAAAAGTGACTGATTCTCATTCAGTGTTCATTTTATACAGGCATAAAAGTCATTGTTGGCTCATTCGCTTATCGTTTTGGCGATCATTCAGTCCCTCTTATTCGCAAAACAAGGGACTGAACGATTCTCGCTTGAACGAGCCAACGATGCATTTGCCTGTCTAAGGGGGCTGCACGAGAGCGAACGAGTCAGCTATGATGTCACTCATTCCTTCAAACGAGAATCGGCTCATCTAAAAGGACTATTTCAGAGCTTATTTTGAAAAAAAAACAAAAACTTTGTAGCGTGTTTCATATTTCTCTAGTGACCTACAGCTAGCATCTGACTAGGGTGATTTTTAATTTTTTTTTGCAAAATCCGCAAAAAAAACTGTTTAACACCACCCTTGGGCTATAAATGCTGCAGTATCTCCAGTACAAGCCATGGAGAGATGTTACAAATCTACTTTCCATAATGAATCCATAGTATTTTTCAAAAACACTGCAGATTCTATAGAGACCACAGAGCTAAAAGGAAGTGAAGAGAAGGCATGGGCTGTGCTGTGGAGACCTGGGAAAATGAACGGAGACAGCTGTATCAGACTCTGTCTCACCCATGTGTGTGGCCGGCTGGTGCACGAGGCGGTGGTAAAGGCCGCGCCTACGCAGGGTTGAATTACCAAGCTTCAAGACTTCGTCTACGAAAGAAGTGCTGTTAGGCTAATTTCACACGGGCGAGTATGATATTGGCCCGTTAAACTTAGCCTGCTATTGCGCTTGCCAACGTGCGATGTCACCGCGGATGCAAGGCACTTCGATGTTAAAACTGCCTTGCATCACTGCAGGAAACTAGCGAGTGTTTCCTATTGTCTTCAATGGGTAAACATGGCATCACACAAAAAGTTGTGTTGAAGGATTATCTTTGTGATTGTTGAAATAGGAGGCCCTGAGGGCGTGTTGGGACCCTCCATAGATTCAGGCGATAGGAGGCTTTCAGCGGCTTGCCTTTTGTCTGAGGCCCTGGTGGATGCAGCTGGTGTCAGAAGAGCGCATCTTCGTTCCGTGGATTCCGGCACTCGAACTCGCAGCTCTGCTGCTGAGTGGTTAGTCTGATAGTGAGCACGGTTACAGCTCTGCAATAAGGCTGGCTTGTCGCAAAACATGACTTCAGTCCCTGATGCTTCTAACGGTTTATTGCGAAACTCTAGAAATAAATGGGCATCAGAATTCTTGGAGTTCCGGCACTCTAAAGCAAATAATGTCAGCAGAAGAACTAAATGTTCTCATACAATGATGGGGTGCGCTAAAACCCGATCGGCCGCAGGGACCTGCAGCCGAAAACGAAAGTATAATTGCCGCATTTTGCCTAGCACATGTGTGAGAGTGGCCTTACGTAGCTCCAGATTGAACCTGGTTGTAGCATCGGTCCTTAGAATAACAATACATCAATCCACCTTAGCTGGGACACCTGCCGTAACCGAAGTGCTTCAATCAGGATGCAGGGCGACCGTCCTGATAAGTACGCCGCAAACTATTTATTAACTAAAAAACAGGGCCACAGTATATTGTATATGTAATCGGATCAGAGGCGGTCACACTTGAACTGACTGTAGCAAACTTTATTTTGTTTTTAATACTTTGTTTTATACAGTTTTATGTTTTTACAAAACCGAGAACAGCCAGAACATTGAATCCTACTAGACAAGTTGAATCGAAATGGCCCCAAAGAGATTTTACATTTAGTAAAGGAAAAACAGAGCATGACCATTTTTGAAACTATCGTGCAGAGATCCAAACAAGCATCACAATTGTGGAGGCGCCAAAGTAAAACCAGAACAAAGAAAAAAGTACCTAATTTTTTGCAACAAAGCAAATATTTCAGAAGTCTGCAATTTCAGAAGTGACCACCGATAAATATAACTTATCCCCTTACGTAAAGAAGGAGTCAAAGAGGAAGGAAGAAGGGGAAAAGGGGGAGGAGAGGAAAGGGTGCTATAGAAATCTATTGATTGGTAGATGGAATTGCATCCTTATCATATTTGCTTTGCTATTAAAATGACCTTTAATGCAATAATCAGATAATCAAACACTTGGGGTCACAAAGATAATGATGTAGGGTTAACTAAAGCTTATTGTAGGTCACTAAACATTTACTAAAAATAAGGAAGCGTCTCACTAACAAAGGACATAAAACGTGAGATGGCAATAGAAATTGGGGAAATGAAGCTGCTAGTAAGATAAGTCTTGTGAGTGTGATATCATAGACGCCATTGTGCAAAAATAGAAACTTCTAACGCAAAGGGTATTTTCATGGATTATATATGTCTTTTAGCAGTCACTGTCACAATCTAGTGTTTTATTGTGATTTTTCAAGAAAGCACTAATTATGATAAATTATATGATTGGCTATTTGCAAATAAGTGTAAGGCATTAGACCAGTGCTCACGGGCAGGACGGATTCCATGAGTGTAATTCCCCCAAGGAATCTAGCCCTGCCCACGGCCAGTGAACCCTACATATCTGTATTTCCCCAGCAGTGGCATCCTCGCGAATCTCTTCACTTCCGGGTTCGCTGTACTGTGCACGGTCCTCGCGGCTCGCCGGTTTTCTTTTTTCAAACTCCTGCTTTCCCGCGGATCTGTGGCACATCTGCATTGTCAGCTGTGGGTCTGCCACAGATCGGACTGTTTCTATTGACCTCAATGGAAGCCGTCCGTGCAGGAGCTGCACATAAAAAGGAGCATGTTGCCATTTGTTTTCTGGACCAGAAGTTCCGCAAATCAAATCTGCATGATTTAATTAATTTGCGGATGCCCATGCATCCCTATGGGCGGCTTGATTTGCAGATCTCCTGCGCGGGTGCTAAGTGTGGATTCCGCAAATCAAATTTGCCCGAGAACATTGGGCCTAAGGGTTTCTGTCAGGACCATTATAAATAAACAGTGCCTCAATCAAATGATTGAGAGAAAGCATCTTAAAACTGCATGCAATTGTCTGCGTTGTGCTTTTCCCTCCCCAAGCGGTCGGCCTATATCATCTCTACACAGACAGATCAATTGATTTGGAAACCCACAGGCAATGTGAAGACCCACATTCGGGATCTTACAAAAATTCCTGTGTTAACCAGAGGTAACTAGTGGCCTTGGAAGGTAACGCTCCTGTCAAAGGTGGGAAAATAAGAAAGCACCAACCAGAAGCTGTAAATTTCTGCAAGCATGGAAAGCTAATCCATGGGGCCCAAGCCATAGACCCAAAATCTGATCTGCCAGGCAATGAGGCGGTTAGCTCTGTCATCCACTCAATGTCATTAACCAAATATATATCCAGTTGGTCAGGTAGGGTGGTGAGGTAGATTTCCTTTAGTATTGACTTACGTTAGAACTGTAGTGGAAGGTCAAAAGATGCAAGAGGAACATGACTGGAGTACTAGAGATATGTGGATCGAGAATTTTTGGAAATGGTTGTATGAACAGCATTCAAAAAACCTCTTATGCGTGCGAAATCGCAAAATATATGTAAAGAGTGCTCTCCCCCTTACCACAATGCCAACACATTAGGCAAGCAGAAGGATATATTTTATGTAGCTTAGATGGTAAATAGTACCAATGCTTGAGCAATTTATAGCCTGCTTCCTGGTATTCTCTGGCAATTGAGGTTTTGTGTGTAAACTCGAATATCCTATGCAACTGGCCCAGACAAAGCGAAATGTTAAACTTGCCTTCTTAATTGATCAAGAATTTGAGGTCTGAAATCTGTAGGGTAGTGAGATCAAGAGAGAATAAAATTCCAGCAAGGAGTGGCAGGTCATACCCGACCCCAGATGACTCCTTTTTGAGAGCTTATTGGTCTACAAAATCTTACAAGAGCTTAGAAAGTGGGATGTTTGCATGGATCGCCATCGGCCCAATGGGACAAGGTCCGAGACAGACATCAAATCCGCTCTTGAGAGCCAGCAGGATCTTGACAGAAAATGGGAGGCATGGCACCATCCTGCAGAGCGCCAAATTGGAAAAGGGCGTAAAGAGAGACCTGTGAAAAATTGTAGGCTGTCCAATATTGGAAAAAGTGGAAGAGGTTAGCACAGATAGCAGGTGTAGAACCGATACTTGGGTGAGACTTCAAAACCGGAGCAATAGTGGACGTTACCCAGGAAAATTGATGCAGGGCTGCTGGCTCAATGGAGCATTTTATAGAGACCCATTGTTTAACCCCTTAACTCTCCATGACATACAGTTACGTCATGGTGGTTCGGCCTTTGCATAGAGCGGGAGTCGGGAAAATCCATACAATGTGGATGTCGGGTATCTTTGACAGCCAACACTTGCCCACAACAGTCGCAATCAGTGCCCAAGCCCTTTCCCCCTTACCCGATGAGATCGGAGAGTGCCATTCGCTTGTCATGGTAGCCCGGGGGTCCTTCTGAAGGCCCCCAGGGGATGCCTGAGGCTTCATAGGCAGTGGCTTGATAGGCTGCCTGTCAGATCACAGGAGCGATCAAACAATTGCTAGTTCAAGTCTGCTATGGAGACTAAACAAAAGTGCAAAAATAAGTTAAGAAAAACAAACTTAATTAATTAATTTTTTTAAATAAAAGGTAAAACTTTTTCCATATTTATAATAAGAACATCTAAATGAAAAAAAAACAAACACAAATTTGGGATTGCTGCGACAGTAAAAGTCTGATCTATCAAGGTAATGCATTATTTATCTCGCACGCTATACGTCGTCAGAAGAAAAAAAATACAACATCTGAATTACACTTTTTTGCTGGTCACCCAAAGAAAAAAAAAAGTGATTAAAAAGTCGTATGCACTCAAAATTGGTAGCAATAAAAATATGGGACATTCCGCAAAAAACGAGGTCTCACACAACTATTTTGACAGAAAAATAAAGTTATGGCTGTCAGAAGATATTTTATTTTTTGGAAAGTAGTACAGCAAAAATGCTCGAGTCTCCCATTGTAGTCAATGGGGTTCGTTACTCGAGTAGAGCTCTCGAATTTTACGAAAAGCTCGACTCGAATAACGCGGACCCGAGCATTTGGGTGCTCGCTCATCTCTAATACTGACCCATAGAATAAAGTTATCATGTCAGTTAAGCTTGCACTGTGTACGCTGTAGAAACAAGACTCCCATCCCAGTAATTGCACGCGAAAAAAGATAGGACCTGCTCTATTTTTCTGAGTGCTACGACGAAAACTGCCATAGAAGTCTTATGACAGGTTAAAAAAAGTCAGGGGAATGGTGTGGCACTGCGTAAAATGCAGGGAGAAGACGACAGCTAGCCCTTATTAGGCTTTAAATCGCCATTGAATTCCACAGAAGGGGAGTATCACGTGTGCGTATGAACTGGCATGGCAAGCGCTAAAATTACAGTACTATGCACAGACACATGCATAACAGCCTGATTATTGCCATCCCCAAACCTTTTTCATGCAAAGCAAATTTGCGCATACGTTCGTCTGTTGAAACTTTCACTGTTTCCTGCTTTGTTATGATTGGGCGTGGTACATATATAGTTCTCCCACCCCTCCTCCATATACTAATGTGTGTGATGTCGTCCTACAAGTATTGGTTGTACTAAAAGTATTGGATTTATCTAATTTGGAAGTCTTTTCTTATATCTGCTCGTCTTTTTATATTTTAATTAAAGATTATTAAAAGTTAACTTTTAGATTCTCACAGTGATAGAGAGTATGTGGCTTAGCATAGTCTTACTAAAATATGCAAGGCCTTCCCTGAAAGATACATTGTCTGGATGGGAGTATAGTTGTTCTAACACCTCTATATACTGCTCAGCATTGATAGTGCCTTTCAAGATGTAGAAGCTGCCCATGCCATAGGCACTAATACAACCCCATACCATCAGAGATGCAGGATTTCGAGCTGTGCGCTGATAACAATCTGGATGGTCCTTCTCCTCTTGAGTCTGCAGGACACGGCGTCCATGGTTTCCAAAAAGAATTTCAAATTTTGTTTCATCTGACCACAGAACAGGTTTCCATTTTGCCTCATTTTAAATAAGCTTTGGCCCAGAGAAGATGCCGGCATTTCTGGATTGTGCTGATCTATGTACAGGTGCTCCCCGACTTGCGAACAGGTTCCGTTCCGGGAGCCCGTTCGCAAGTCTGTTTTGTTCGCAAGTCGAACAAATGGTAGTATGGAGGGGATCGCGGGTGGATCCCGCTCCATACAACGTCGGGTGCCGGCTGTTCTTACAGCGGGCACCCGGCGGCAGCAGTTCCGACGAGCCGCGCCGCTTGTCAGAACTGTTAACACTTTAAATACCGCTCTGACAGCGGTATTTAAAGTGTTAACAGTTCTGACGAGCGGCGCAGCTCGTCAGAACTGCTGCCGCCGGGTGCCCGCTGTAAGAAACAGCCTGCACCCGACGTTCAGGGGGCCCGTACAGCGTCCCACGATGAGATCGTGGGACGCTGTGTGGTTGCTAGGCAGCCGGGGACTCCTGAAAGGCCCCAGGGCTGCCTATGCAGAGTGACCATCAAGCGCACGGCTTGCTAGGCGCTCTGCATAGACAGCCCTGGGGCCTTTCAGAAGGCCCCCGGCTGCCCAGCAACCGCGATGTGACCGGACAGGCTTCTATCAGGCTTGATAGAAGCTTGTCCGGTCCCTGCACAGCATGATGTAATGCCATAGCATTACATCATACTGTGCTGTACAGATAGTTCGTATCTAGCGAAATTCGTAACTCGAATGTTCGCAAGTCGGGGACTATCTGTATATATATATGGCTTCTTCTTCACCTGATACAGATTTACGTTGCATTTGTGGATTGCTCGCCAAACTGTGTATCCAAACCATGATTTCTAAAAGTATATCTGGGTCCATGCATAATCCTTATTACAGAATCATCCCTGTTTTTAATGCAGTGCAGCCTGAGGACCCATAGATCTCAAAAATCTAGTATTGACCATCAGCCTTCTCCCTTGTGGACATGAATTTCTCTTGATTCTCTGAATCTTTTGATATTATGTACTGTAGATGCTGGGATATTCAGAATCATCAATTTTATGTCAAGGAACATTTTTATGAAATTGTTCCACAATTTTCAGATGCTGTTCTTCACAGATTGGTGAACTTCTAACCATCTTTGCTTCTGAGTGACTTTCTCTCGACAATGCTCTTTTTATACAGTCATGTGACTTTAAAAAAAAAGGGGTCAGGAGGGGTGTTGTCTCACGCCGAAACATTTTTTTTTTTTAATTCAATAGGCCCCCCGTTCGGCGCGAGACAAACCCAAAGGATGGGTTAAAAAAAAAAAAGTTTATTACTTACCCAAATCCCCGCGCTGCGGCGACTTCTTTCTTCCTTTACCAAGATGGCCGCCGGGATCTTCACCCACGATGCACCGCGGGTCTTCTCCCATGGTGCACCGTGGGCTCTGTGCGGTCCATTGCCGATTCCAGCCTCCTGATTGGCTGGAATCGGCACACGTGATGGGGCGGAGCTACGAGGACCAGCTCTCCGGCACGAGCGGCCCCATTCACCAGGGAGAAGACCGGACTGTGCAAGCGCGTCTAAAAACGCCAGAAGACAGCGAATTTAGACGGATCCATGGCGACGGGGACGCTAGCAACGGACCAGGTAAGTGAATAACTTCTGTATGGCTCATAATTAATGCACGATGTATATTACAAAGTGCATTAATATGGCCATACAGAAGTGCTGAACCCCACTTGATTTCACGAGACAACCCCTTTAAGGAGAGCAGCCAAAAAGTATGTGGAAGCACCTAGGGGCAAGTGGGTGGGGAAGGGGAAGGGGGGTGGAATCATCTCTTCCCAAAGAGAGCACCCAGAAGGGGTGTGAAAACAAACATGAGAGGTGCGTGAGGAGACTTTTATGGCCATGCACGTTTCTATGGGTAATTTATGCAAATAAGGAAGATGGAGCAATACCTCTGCCATATAAGTCTTCTCATTCACCTCTCAGGTGGCCATATAAGTTTCTCCAATCACCTCTCAGGTGCCTTTTCACACGCCTTCTGGGTGCTCTACTTGGGGAGAGACGATGACCCCCTCCTGACCCACTCGCCCCTAGGTGTTTCCACACACTGTTTGGGTGCTCTCCTTAAGGACACACCACACCCCTCCTGACCCACATCGCAGGCCTTTGGCTAGTTAAGCCAAAAACCTATTGCACACTGATGAGGGACAAACACCCTAAAATAGCTGTCTGTGTATGGTTTGCTGGCCCAGTTTCCTATTCACAATCATTGTTATAAAGACCTGTGTAAAGGTTCTGACATTGATTTAAAGGAATGCTGCCAATAGGTGGCGCTGCAGAGGTATTGTTCCATCTTCCTTATTTGCTTTAAAAAAATGACCCTTCTGCTGTATTTCATTACTGCCACTTACTTTTCCACTTAGGTTGTTTTGTGTTCATCTTTTTTCTCCAGTTCATTCCAAACAAGCTCAATTGGATTTAATTCTGGAGACTGTGCAGGCCATTCCATTCTTTTTGTCTTCTCAAGTAGTTCTGACATAACCTAGAAGAATGTTTTGGATCATTGTCTTGCAGTAATATGCACCCCTGACCAACTAGGCGTACACCTGATGGTATTGCATGGCTTATCAAAATGCTGTGGTAGCCCTTTTTATCCAATGCGCCAGTCACACTATGCAAGTTGCTAACTCTGAATCCAGCAAAAGAGCACCAGACCATCATACTCCTTCTTCCATGTTTGACAGTTAGTGTTGGACACCCAGGAACCATCCTTTCACCTACTTGATGGTGTACAAAAACCCTGTGTGATATACCAGAGATGTTGAATTTTGATTTATCAGTCCATAAGACCACCTTCCACTCTCTTTTTTCTTGCCATTCAGATAGCAATGTGCTCTGTCCTGAAGAGTAAAACTGTCCAAGTCCTGCCCTAGAGGGTTCTGTAATGTAGTCTGTTCCAACATTGGTTTTATAGAATAAGAAGGTTTGAAAGTAATCTACAAAAGTTGGGACACCTATAGGAATAGTTTGCATCCAATTTCAAACCATAATTTGCTTTCTGTGTTGCACCTTGATGTGTTCCCTGAAAAAAACATTTGGTTAAAATCATGAATTAAGACTATTGTTGATTTTCAAGTTAAATTTCATAATATTTTAATGTTTTTACCTGACTTTAGAACCTTTGAACCATTTCACATTATTTGTTGGACTTGAACTCTGGTAATGTCAAAAATAACTGGAAAAATTGAGGTGCTCTAAAACTTTAGGCTGGTAGTATAAACTGCGAGTTCATGGTCAATGGTGGATATATCATCTTAAGATGCCTGCATGGAACATGCAGCATTTGCCCTTGCTTACTGGCATGTCTTACTGGTGCAGTTTCTAATAAATGTGGCTCATTATATCCCCATCTTATCATAAACAATGATCTCATTCTCTTAAATGCTCACATCATTACATTTTTCACTTACACTTACAGCTTACCATAATAAAAATGAGCCGTTCAAGCAATAAAGCTTATTTATTGACAATATATGAAGAACAATCCCTTCAATAAACATTCTCTCCTGTGCACTTTTATAGGCCATATTTATTATAGCAAACAGGAACGCTTATTAATTGGGAAAAGAAACAACAATAGCAACCAGGACTAATGGATTCCTGGTACTTTGTTCCATTAACTGTATTCTGCAGGGAAAGTTGCTGATCTGTTTTTAGAGGTGCAAATCCCTATCTGGAGTTGTTATTGTATATAAAAAAAAGCCCCAGCTACTCCTTCACCGCCCCCCCAAAAACGTCAGCAGTAAAGCCCTTATCAATTTGTCAGATTGCTAATATTTCTCCACAGAAGGTTCTTGAAGAGGTTTAAAATCCCCGCCTACTGAAAGGGCTGTGTCTGATTGGCTGAACGTTCAGCCAATCACAGGCAGCACTCAGCCATTCATAATTTAATGAGCTTCAGAGCAGTGCAGGGGGATGAAGCGGCTAGACGCGCCTGAGCCCAAACACCAGCAGAGAGGTAAGTATATATATTTTTTCTTTTTTTTTTTTTTACACATGCTATAGGGATGACTTTCAGGGAAGGGCTTATATTTAAAGACCTTCCCCGAAAATCACTGTGGGGGGAGGCTGCAGCCTATTGAAAGCAATTGGCATGAAGCTTCGTTCACGCGTTTTTCTGCACATCCATGCAGTACTGCGTTTTGCGTAGCACTGATGCGTGCAAAACAGCCCCTCCAGAAAGCAAATGCTTTGATTGGCTAACTTAGTCTGGCGTTAGCCAATCACAGCCATTCAATGACGTCATGAATGGCTGGATTGGCTAATGCCAACTAAGTTAGCCAAACACAGCCTTAGCTTTCTGGAGGCGGGGCATTCAAGCCCCACTTGCAGAAAGCAATGCTCTGCCTGCGTGCACGGGGAAGCGAGAGGTGAGTATTCTTTTTTTTTTTTCCGGACACTGTATACCCAGTGTATAAGACGACCCCCGACTGCAGAGCAGATTTTTCGGGGTTAAAAGGTCGTCCTATACGCTGGAAGATACACTACATACCAGTGCTCTGCTGATTATACCGAGAGAGTTCCCAAAATTAAACCATAGAAACATTTTTTTTTTCATTTACTACTAGAGATGAGCGAACGTGTTCGTCCGAGCTTGATATTCGTGCGAATATTAGGGTGTTCGGGATGTTCGTTATTCGTAACGAACACCATGCAGTATTCGGGTTACTTTCACTTCCTTCCCTGAGACGTTAGCGCGCTTTTCTGGCCAATTGAAAGACAGGGAAGGCATTACAACTTCCCCCTGTGACGTTCAAGCCCTATACCACCCCCCTGCTGTGAGTGGCTGCGAAGATCAGATGTCACCCGAACATAAAAGTCGGCCCCTCCCGCGGCTCGCCTCAGATGCCTTGTGAGTTAGATGAGGGACAGTGCTGCTGGTACCGGAGCTGCTGTAGGGAGAGAAATAGCAGTTAGTGTAGGCTTCAAGAACCCCAAAGGTCCTTATTAGGGCCAGTAATACCTGTGTGTTGGCTGCTGTTAGCAGTGCCTTTTTTTTTTTTTTTCTCAAAATCGCCTCTGCAGAGCGTTGCACCCGGCATTAGGGACAGAAGTGTTGGATAGGCAGGGAGAGTGTTAGGAGTGAGTGTAGCCTTCAAGAACCTCAACGGTCCTTTCTAGGGCCATATTTAACCATGTGCAGTACTGTCCAGGCTGCTGTTAGCTGTGCTGCATATTTTTTTTTTCTCAAAATCGCCTCTGCAGAGCATTGCACCCTCCATTGATACTACAGGGAAAGAATTGTGTAGGCAGGGCCACAACACAGTTATTATTCATTGAATATACGCAGTGGGTCCTTTTGGTGTAAAAAAAGGGAACCGAAATCTATTTGTCCTGCCTCTGTCCGTCCTAAGGGCTGTGGACACGTGTGAGGTGCGTGTACAACGTTAAAAAATCAGACGCACCCAGCTACGGTTTACTGCTGGCTTCGCCATTTGCTTTCCTTAATTGGGAAAAAAATACCTGCTCTGCCAGAGTTAATAACTCTGCTACCCTCAAGTTCTGTGACACATTAGCAGGGACACAGCACAGTTATTAAACTTAGATTATTCATTGAATATACGCAGTGGGTCCTTTTGGTGTAAAAAAAGGGAACCGAAATCTATTTGTCCTGCCTCTGTCCGTCCTAAGGGCTGTGGACACGTGTGAGCTGCGTGTACAACGTTAAAAAATCAGACGCACCCAGCTACGGTTTACTACTGGCTTCGCCATTTGCTTTCCTTAATTGGGAAAAAAATACCTGCTCTGCCAGAGTTAATAACTCTGCTACCCTCAAGTTCTGTGACACATTAGCAGGGACACAGCACAGTTATTAAACTTAGATTATTCATAGAATATACGCAGTGGGTCCTTTTGGTGTAAAAAAAGGGAAAAAATTATATTTGGCCTGCAGTCTTGCGCCAATTTATTTCCTGCCTGTGAAATCAAATCACTGGTAATACAGCATGCTGAGGGGTAGGGGTAGGCCTAGAGGACGTGGACGCGGCCGAGGACGCGGAGGGCCAAGTCAGGGTGTGGGCACAGGCCGAGCTCCTGATCCAGGTGTGTCGCAGTCGACTGCTGCGCGATTAGGAGAGAGGCACGTTTCTGGCGTCCCCACATTCATCGCCCAATTAATGTGTCCACGCGGGAGACGGTTATTAGAAAATGAGCAGGTCCTGTCCTGGATGGCAGAAAGTGCTTCGAGCAACCTATCGTCCACCCGCAGTTCTGCGCCGTCCACTACTGCAAATCCGAATCCTCTGTCTGCTGCTCCTCCTTCCTCCCAGCCTCCTCACTCCACTACAATGACACCTGCTCAGGAGCGGGAACACTCCCAGGAACTGTTCTCGGGCCCCTGCTTAGATTGGGCAGGAGTGGTTCCTCTCCCACCAGAGGAGTTTATCGTCACTGATGCCCAACCATTCGAAAGTTCCCGGGGTCCGGGGGAAGAGGCTGGGGACTTCCGCCAACTGTCTCAAGAACTTTCTGTGTGTGAGGAGGACGATGACGATGAGACACAGTTGTCTTGCAGTGAGGTAGTAGTAAGGGCAGTAAGTCCGAGGGAGCAGCGCACAGAGGATTCGGAGGAAGAGCAGCAGGACGATGAGGTGACTGACCCCACCTGGTGTGCAACGCCTACACAGGACAGGTCTTCAGAGGGGGAGGCACGGGCAGCAGCAGGGCAGGTTGCAAGAGGCAGTGCGGTGGCCATGGGTAGAGGCAGGGCCAGACCGAATAATCCACCAACTGTTTCCCAAAGCGCACCCTCGCGCCATGCCACCCTGCAGAGGCCGAGGTGCTCTAAGGTCTGGCAGTTTTTCACAGAGACGCCTGACGACCGACGAACAGTGGTGTGCAACCTTTGTCGCGCAAAGCTCAGCCGGGGAGCCAACACCAACAGGCTCACCACCACCACCATGCGCAGACATATGATGGCCAAGCACCCCACAAGGTGGGACGAAGGCCGTTCACCGCCTCCGGTTTGCACCCCTGCCTCTCCCCCTGTGCCCCAACCTGCCACTGAGATGCAACCCCCCTCTCAGGACACAGGCACTACCGTCTCCTGGCCTGCACCCACACCCTCACCTCCGCTGTCCTCGGCCCCATCCACCAGTGTAGTTCAGCGCACCGTCCAGCCATCGCTTGCGCAACTGTTGGAGCGCAAGCGCAAGTACGCCGCCACGCACCCGCACGCTCAAACGCTAACCGTCCGCATAGCAAAATTCATCAGCCTTGAGATGCTGCCGTATAGGATTGTGGAAACGGAGTCCTTCAAAAGTATCATGGAGGCGGCGGCCCCGCGCTACTCAGTTCCCAGTCGCCACTACTTTTCCCGATGTGCCGTCCCAGCCCTGCACGACCACGTCTCCCGCAACATTGTACGCGCCCTCACCAACGCGGTTGCTGCCACGGTCCACTTAACAACGGACACGTGGACAAGCACAGGCGGGCAGGGCCACTACATCTCCCTGACGGCACATTGGGTGAATTTAGTGGAGGCTGGGACAGAGTCAGAGCCTGGGACCGCTCACGTCCTACCCACCCCCAGAATTGCGGGCCCCAGCTCGGTGGTGGTATCTGCGGAGGTGTATGCTTCCTCCACTAAAGCACCCTCCTCCTCCTCCGCAACCTCTGTCTCGCAATCAAGATGTGTTAGCAGCAGCATGTCGCCAGCAGTCGGTGTCGCGCGGTGTGGCAGCACAGCGGTGGGCAAGCGTCAGCAGGCCGTGCTGAAACTACTCAGCTTAGGAGATAAGAGGCACATGGCCCACGAACTGCTGCAGGGTCTGACACAGCAGACCGACCGCTGGCTTGCGCCGCTGAGCCTCCAACCGGGCATGGTCGTGTGTGACAACGGCCGTAACCTGGTGGCGGCTCTGCAGCTCGGCAGCCTCACGCACGTGCCATGCCTGGCCCACGTCTTTAATTTGGTGGTTCAGCGCTTTCTGAAAAGCTACCCACGCTTGTCAGACCTGCTCGTAAAGGCGCGCCGGCTCTGCGCACATTTCCGCAAGTCCCACACGGACGCTGCCACCCTGCGCACCCTGCAACATCGCTTTAAGCTGCCAGTGCACCGACTGCTGTGCGACGTGCCCACATGGTGGAACTCTACGCTCCACATGTTGGCCAGGCTCTATGAACAGCGTAGAGCTATAGTTGAATTCCAACTCCAACATGGGCGGCACAGTGGGAGTCAGCCTCCTCAATTCCTTTCAGAAGAGTGGGCCTGGTTGGCAGACATCTGCCATGTCCTTGGTAATTTTGAGGAGTCTACCCAGGTGGTGAGCGGCGATGCTGCAATCATTAGCGTCACCATTCCTCTGCTATGCATCTTGAGAAATTCCCTGCAAAGCATAAAGGCAGCTGCTTTGCGCTCGGAAACGGGGGCGGTGGAAGACAGTATGTCGCTGGATAGTCAGAGCACCCTCCTGTCTATTTCTCAGCGCGTAGAGGAGGAGGAGGAGCATGAGGAGGATGAGGAGGAGGGGGAAGAGACAGCTTGGCCCGCTGCTGACGGTACACCGGCTGATTGCCTGTCATCCTTTCAGCGTGTATGGCCGGAGGAGGAGGAGGAGGAGGAGGAGGAGGAGGATCCTGAAAGTGATCTTCCTAGTGAAGACAGCCATGTGTTGCGTACAGGTTCCCTGGCACACATGGCTGACTTCATGTTAGGATGCCTTTCTCGTGACCCTCGCGTTGCACGCATTCTGGCCACAACGGATTACTGGGTGTACACACTGCTCGACCCACGCTATAAGGAGAACCTGCCCACTCTCATTCCCGAAGAGGAAAGGGGTTCGAGAGTGTTGCTATACCACAGGACCCTTGCGGACAAGCTGATGGTAAAATTCCCAGCCGACAGTGCTAGTGGCAGAAGGCGCAGTACCGAGGGCAAGGTAGCAGGGGAGGTGTGGGGATCGAGCAGCATGTACATCCCAGGCAGTGCAACAGTCTTTAAGGGCCTGGACAGCTTTATGGCTCCCCACCAAGACTGTGTCACCGCTCCCCAGTCAAGGCTGAGTCGGCGGGAGCACTGTAAAAGGATGGTGAGGGAGTACGTAGCCGATCGCACGACCGTCCTCCGTGACGCCTCTGCCACCTACAACTACTGGGTGTCGAAGCTGGACACGTGGCCTGAACTAGCGCTGTATGCCCTGGAGGTGCTTGCTTGTCCTGCGGCTAGCGTCTTGTCGGAGAGGGTGTTTAGTGCGGCTGGGGGAATCATCACAGATAAGCGTACCCGCCTGTCAACCGACAGTGCCGACAAGCTAACACTCATCAAGATGAACAAAGCCTGGATTTCCCCAGACTTCTGTTCTCCACCAGCGGACAGCAGCGATACGTAAGCAATACGTAGGCTGCACCCGCGGATGGAAGCTACGTTCTCTCTCACCATCCAAAACGGGGACATTTCTGCTTCATCAATCTGTGTCTAATATTCCTCCTCCTCCTCCTGCTCCTCCTCCTGAAACCTCACGTAATCACGCTGAACGGGCAATTTTTCTTAGGGCCACAAGGCTCACTCATCTAATTTTTTGAAACAATTTTCAAGAGTGGGCCCCCCCACCATCCCCCCGCCACGGCCCACTTAATCCTGGCCACATTCCGAAAACCAACAAAATAAAACCGCGCTACTAGGTCCGCAGTCACCACCACATTACCACCAACGCGGTTACTGATAAGGTGCATATAACCACGGACACGTGGAGAGGACACGTAGTGCCTCAAAAACATCCCCCTCCTCCTCCAACAGGGAAAACATTCTTGGCAAATGCCTTTGCATTGGTTCGTCTGGTGGCAGTCCAAGAATTTCACCTTTACCGACACTACAAGAGAGCCCCCCCACCATCCCCCCGCCACGGCCCACTTAATCCTGGCCACATTCCGAAAACCAACAAAATAAAACCGCGCTACTAGGTCCACAGTCACTACCACATTACCACGAACGCGGTTACTGATAAGGTGCATATAACCACGGACACGTGGAGAGGACACGTAGTGCCTCAAAAACATCCCCCGCCACGGCCAACTTAATCCTGGCCACATTCCGAAAACCAACAAAATACAACCACGCTACTAGGTCCGCAGTCACCACCACATTACCACCAATGCGGTTACTGTTAAGGTACATATTACCAGTCTGACTGGGGCATGCAGACACCTTGACAGAATGAATAGTGTGTGGCACATAGGTTCCCCATTGCTATGCCCACGTGTGCAGCTCCTGATGGCGGTGGCACAGGATTATATTTCTCATTGCTTCTGTACAGCATTGTGGGCTATCGCCCCGCCCCTTTTAAAGAGGGTCGCTGCCTAGCCGTGCCAACCCTCTGCAGTGTGTGCCTGCGGTTCCTCCTCATGGCAGACGCACTTCTAAATAGACATGAGGGTGGTGTGGCATTAGGGCAGCTGAAGGCTGCACAGGGACACTTTGGTGTGCGCTGTGGGGGGGAGGGGGGGCGGTTGGTCAGCATGTAACCCAGGAGAAGTGGCAGCGGAGTGTCATCCAGGCAGTGATTGTGCTTTGTTGTAGCTAGTGTGGTGCTTAGCAAAGGTATGCCATGCTAATGAGGGCTTTTCAGAAGTAAAAGTTTTTGGGAGGGGGGGGGGGGGGGGGCACTCTTGCCGCTATTGTGGCTTAATAGTGGGACCTGGGAACTTGAGATGCAGCCCAACATGTAGCCCCTCGCCTGCCCTATCCGTTGCTGTGTCGTTCCCATCACTTTGTTGAATTGCCCAGATTTTCACACATGAAAACCTTAGCGAGCATCGGCGAAATACAAAAATGCTCTGGTCGCCCATTGACTTCAATGGGGTTCGTTATTCGAAACGAACCCTCGAACATCGCGGGAAGTTCGTTTCGAATAACGAACACCCGAGCATTTTGGTGTTCGCTCATCTCTATTTACTACCTATCTTAAATGCATAATTAGAACTAAAAGGATGTTGGAAATGTTAACAGACTGCCTTTTGGTCCTGTTAAAAAAAAAAGCGCAATGGAAGATGGAATCTATTAAAACATTTATGTATTTTTTCTTTTTACTAACATGGATTGGGAAAAAAGAGTCCATTTAACTTCAGTTAAACTTCAGTTTCTCTGTTTTAGGGTGCGTTCACACGAGCGTAGGCGTATTTACGTTCGCACGTTCGCAGCGTATAATCGCCGGAAAGAACGTTTTTCAGCGATCATGACCAGAGCTAGAAAGCATATTATCGTTTGTTCCTACTTTGCAAACTATCTTTTCGGCCATCGAATATGCGTTGGCGCGTATTTCGGTCGCGTATGTTCCGTTTTTTTTTTCGGGTTGCCGTTTTTACGCACCGTAAAATCGCCCGTGCGAACGAATACATTCAAAACCATCGCCTCAGATGGTCACGTATATACGATTGGGCGCAAAAATGCGCCGTTTATGCGCTCGTTTGAACGCACCCTTAAAAACAGAACAGCGAAATTAAAAGCCCTAATGAAGCCCAAAAGCAGGTGGGAATGGGGACTCAGATGTATAGCGCTAGTTGCACTGATATCACTCCAGAACAAATACGGCACCAGATGGTAATTTCATTAGAGGGGTTGTCTCTCCCATCACAGACAAGCAGCTGTTTTTGTTGGGGTAGGTGGAGGCTAGCCAGGCATTCCCTGTAGGGGTAACGTAGTGTTATAGGATGCCCTTTAAATGAAAAGTTGTCCTTTCAATACAAGGATAGCTCAAAGTCCAACAGAACAGGAGGCTCTCTGAAAGAATTACTTTGTTTTGGCTTACAGAAGGGGGTCCCGAGTGAGAGACCTCACTCTATGATGTTTTAATCCCCTAATAGAGCAATAAAACACTGGGGTTCTTTCTTTGAGACATCCCATTTAAAAAGTCAGGGTAATATTCATAGTAACACAGTTTGGGAGACAGTTTGCAGTTTGTGCAGGAAATTGATGCTTATAAGTAAAGATCCTTTTACACAGGCCGATTATTGGGCCTGAACGTTCCTCCAAACTCTTGTTAGCCCAACCATCGGTCCGTGTAAAGGGACCAATGATCAGCCATCAAAAGAGTAAATGCTGGTTAGCGAGCGAATCATTCAGTTTCAGTGAGCATGAAATGCTCACTAATCGGAGGTACATATCCTCATGTGAACAGGGAGATGTAGCGCAGTATTTTATGCTGAAAAAAGAATTACCCCCAATGTTGATCCAGAGGAAGGCAAAAAAAACCAAAAACCTGAATGAGGTATAAGCCAAGTTTTTTTCAAGACGTTACAAAGTTACTACAAAGAACATATTTGTAGAAATTTGCACAAAAATATTGGCTTCTATGCATTCTTATTTTTTTTTTAAACATGTAATTAATTATGCATCTATTTCAGTAAATCAGTATATAGAGTTTGGTGTGAAGAAAGCCAAAATCGCCATTTTTTTAAAACTTATCAGAACATCCCCTATGTTGATATACTAATTTTTTCATAAGAGATTGTTGCATTAACCAACCTCGCCCAACCCAGAACAGATGGCCACTTCATAGCCATCCACTTAATAGCAATTGTCTTCCTTGCCAGGAATAAGACTTCTCTGAGGAAAATTCGGGTATAGTGCGGCCATATTTCTGCATCCAATAGACCAAACAACGCTATCTTGGGATCCAAGTTGAGCAGGAAGGGCAAAAGTGAGCACAGGAAGGTGAAAATATCCAACCAGAATTTTACGATGTGGGAACATTCCAATATTAATTGCCAGAATCCTGCATTTAGCTCCTGGCATCTGTGACAGAATGATGTGGGGATCCTACCCATTTTATGTAGTCTAACCCGGGTTAAATAAGACTGCTAGATGATATTTAACTGTATCAGCTTGTTGTTGATATCTGGGGGGATACAGTTGGATAGGAATCCATCATGTCAAGCCAGTCAACTGACGAGAGAGTACGAATGTGAGATTTCCATCTGTCATATACAGCCTGGGTTATGGCTATTTTGGGCCTATAATAAATGTGTGTTCAATATGGAGATTAATCCCTTAGGTCCCTAAGATTTTAATATTCCTATGGTAGGATACTTAGAGATTTTTGCTAAGGCGAGAGGGAATTGCGTGTATAGAGCATGGCATAATTGAAAATACCTGAACAGCTGGCGCTGAGAGGTTTGTATGTTTTCGTGTAGTTATGTGAATGATACCAGGATATTATTCTTATATACATCCCCTAATGTGTTTATTCCTAACATGGTCCAGTACTTAGAATCCAGTATGGATTGTAAGGATGTTAGACCAGCATTATGCCATAGTTGAAGATCTGACACCACGTCAGTAAAATGTTGAATGCTCTTAGTGATGCGCCAAGTACACGGACAATTTATGTAATGGTAGTAGGGCAGAGGACTCTTCCTCCATAAACCAGGGTTTGATATTTCTCAGCTGGCCCGCTAGATAGTAAAGTTTAAAATCTGATAAAGCCATTCCAGCTTGGTCTTTGGGTCTCTGTAGAGTGGACAACTTCAATTTAGAGTGAGAAGAATTCAAGGATTAAAAAAAGCTCAGCGGAACCTTAACTGGCGTATGTTGTAGTATGTATAGGCATTTAGGCTGTATGGCCATTTTGATCAAATTGATGCGGCCCGCCACTGAGAGAGGTAGTCCACAATTTGAGTTTTGTTTTGACTAATTACTGCAGTGGGTAAATGGTCTCAGAAATTGCCTGTTCATGATCGTACACCTTAGTTATTTGGATTTGGAGACCACTGGCAAGCCACACCTGGAAGCAAAAGAGTTACTAAGTGGGTCTTGGGCAGTATACAGGATTGCAGATTTGACCAATTAATGTATCGTCTTGAGAATTGAAAGAATGCATTTATTATGTTAATAGCTTGGGGAAGAGAGTTTTCTAGGTCTTGAAGAAAGAGGACCCATCTTCGTAGAGTCCCACCACATTTTCTTGTCCCTCCCACCAAATACCCATAATCTCCAAGAAGCACCATAGTCATATGGCCAGTTCTTTAATTGCTATGGAAAATAGGGCCGGGGATAAAGGGAAGCCCTGTCTAGTGCCATGTGACAAGGGAAATTTAGATGACGGTATGCCATTTACTGTTACGTTGGCTGTTGGAGATTTATAAATAATCTGGATCCATTTAAAAAATTGTGACCCAAATCCAAAACAACGAAGGCAGGCTTCTAAGTAGCTGCACTCCAAAAAGTCAAAGGCCTTCCTGGTATCCAGAGATGCCAGTGCCCAGGGCATATTATGTAGTCTACTCAGTTGGATGGTTGCTTGGACTCTACAAATATTTATAGTGGTAGATTCCCAGGCATAAGGCCTATCTGGTCAGCATTAATAGAAAGTATGGCTTGATTTAGTCTAGTAGCTAAGATTTTGGTTAGAATTTTGTAATCGACGTTAAGTAACAATATTGGACAATAGGAGTCGCACTCTGTGGGTTCCTTTCCAGATTTTAACAGAACTATAATAGTGTCGTCATAGAACGAGCATGGGTAGGAGCCTTCCAGATGAGCCTGACGTAATGTCTCCTGTAGGACCTTGTTTTAACTATCTCTGGTATACTCCAATAGGAAGACCGTCAGGTCCAGGAGACTTGTTTAATAGCATGTCCGCAATAGCTTTTTGGATCCCTTCTAGATTAATAGGGATATCCAGTAAAGCAACTTCCTCAGAGAGGGTTGGAAACATAAGGTCTTCCAAATAAGCTAGGGTGTCTGATAAGGATTTATCTCTCAAGGAACTATATAAATTGGCTGTTGCACGGGAGCTAGTATCGCTGGCTAGCTCACAGAGCGCCATATGTCTATCCAACCCACCCTTTCAATCATCTGTCGAACTGGGGGTATCCTGACGCCAGTGGTACGTGAGTGTGTCTGAAATCTATCTCTCAAGCAGCCCTTGGTTTGATTGAAGTCTCCCACACACAGAACGGGCACTTTGGGGTATTGATGTGCAAATGTAATGGCTGCCTGCAAGACATGTGTGTTATTGTGGGGGTATAAATGCATAAGATGACATATGGTTTGGTATCTATTTCTGCATATACAAATACTAATCTACTCTCAGAGTCTCTTCTCGTTTTGATAGGGTTCCAACGTATGGAGCAGTGAATCATAAGCGGGACTTCCCTGGAAAATAAAGTATGAAAGGCGTGGAAAGACCACTGAATCCATGTTTTTTTAGAAGGTCTATTCTGTCCAATATCAAATGTGTTTCCTGTATACTAATTATGTGGCGATAAAATTATCTAATATGGGAGACCACCGCCATTCTCTTAGCTAGGTCTCGCACATTCCAGGTAAAACATGCTAAAGACATGAGTACCTACCTATTGACACTATTCGCAGGAGATTTATATGGCAGCATAAGTTAGCAGTGCAAGTATTCAAGAAATACATATGGCAACATGTGAAAACGCCCGCAGTGTCTGTACCCTCTCCACTATCAGGCCACCTGCGCTATCACCGGTGCCCAGTGCCTCTTTAGGGGTTTATCAGCCTGACCCTCAGGTATCCAAAGGAGCAGGGTGTCGCAATCAGGCCTTAGCCTGTAGTCTCTGCGCTGCTGTTACTCCATCTCATGCAGGCAGAATGCAGAACTGCAAGACCAGGGAAGTCAGCCGAGTGGATACCTCATGGACGCCAGTTACAGCAGGAGCTCACCGTGCATCCAGGCCACCTCTATCTGCCACCACAGAAGCATCCAGGAGCCTCGTCAACAACCCGGACCAGAAGTTTCGCGTGCCGCTCAGGCGTGCCCAAGCCTCACCAGGCCACAACTCAGAGCACAAGATGGAAACGCTGCCATGGATCAGACCGCAGTTCTTCAGAGCAGTCCTGGTATGTTCCTACACCATTCCAGCGCCTCTCAGACCAGCAGTGTTCAGGATCGCTTCAGGATAATCAGTATTCCCTAGCAGCTCAGCTCAAATGCCCCCCAATTTGCCTCATTTTAGGCAAAAAAAAAGTTCCTTCCTGACTCCAATGTGGCAATTGGAATAACCCCCGAATCAACGACCCTTCTGAATTAATCAGTGATTATAACATAATAATAATCTTTATTTGTATAGCGCCATCATATTCCGCAGTGCTTATATAGACGGGGGATACAGAAAGACAAAAGTACAAAAATTACAGAACCACGGTTACATAGTAATCAATTGATGGAAACAATAGGGGTGCGGGTCCTGCTCCAACGAGCTTACATACTACAAGTAATGGGGTGATACAGAAGGTAAAGGGGCTGGAGATGTGCACGGTATGGCGAGGTGGAGAGTGAGCGATGTTATACACATAGACAATGGTCAGACATTTAGCCGTGTGACGGCAGAAACAGTATGACTGCAGGAGTGGTTTATGATGGCTAGCAGGGATTGAAGTCAGTAGGTCAGGGAGCATGTTATCAGGCGGAGTACAGAGGGGTTTGTTTAGGGAATTCGGTATGCCTCCCTGAAGAGGTGCGTTTTTAGAGCACGCCTGAAGTTCTGCGAGTCCTGGATTGCTCGGGTAGCCTTTGGTAGTGCGTTCCAGAGGACCGGTGCTGCTCTGGAGAAGTCTTGGAGGCGGGAATGAGAAGTTCGAATTAAAGGGGCGCTCAGTCTGGTTTCGTTAGCAGAGCGGAGAGCCCGGGCTGGTTGATGGATTGAGATGAGGGAGGCGATGTAGGGGGGCGCTGCACTGTGGAGGGCTTTGTGGATGAAGGTGGCGAGTTTAAATTGAATTCTGGATTTAACGGGCAGCCAGTGCAGTGACTGGCACAGGGCAGAGGCATCCGAGTAGCGGCTGGACAGGAAGATGAGCCTGGCTGCCGCATTCAGGATGGATTGGAGAGGGTAGAGTCTGGTGAAGGGGAGGCCGATCAGCAACGAGTTGCAATAATCGAGCCGGGAGTGGATGAGGGCAACAGTAAGCGTTTTTAGCGTGTTCACAGTGAGAAAAGAGCGGATTCTTGCGATGTTCTTGAGGTGCAGCTGACATGTTTGGGCCAGAGATTGGATGTAGGGGGTAAAAGAGAGATCAGAGTCAAATATGACCCCAAGGCAGCGGGCATGTTGTCTAGGAGTTATGGTGGCGCCACACACTGAGATGGAGATGTCAGGAGGAGGTCGGTTAGTGGAGGGTGGAAATACCAGCAGGTCAGTTTTAGAGAGGTTTAGTTTTAGGTAGAGAGAGGACATAGTGTTAGAGACAGCGGACAGACAGTTAGTGATATTTTGGAGTAAAGGTGCAGAGATGTCACGGGAAGAGATGTATAGCTGGGTGTCATCAGCCTACAGGTGGTATTGGAGGCCAAATCTCCTGATGGTTTGTCCAATAGGGGCTGTGTAGATAGAGAAAAGAAGGGGGCCGAGGACAGAGCCCTGGGGGACCCCAACAGCAAGGGGAAGAGGAGGGGAGGTAGAGCCAGCAAAGGAGACACTGAAAGAGCGGTCAGATAGGTAGGAAGAGAACCAGGAGAGGGCAGTGTCCTTTAGGCCAATGGAGCGTAGCAAACTGAGGAGGAGTTTGTGGTCAACAGTGTCAAATGCTGCGGAGAGGTCGAGGAGGATCAGTAGGGAGTAATCGCCCCTCGATTTGGCTGTCAGTAGGTCATTGGATACCCTTGTAAGGGCAGTTTCTGTCGAGTGTTGAGGTCGAAAGCCAGACTGTAGGGGGTCTAGGAGAGAGTGCTCTGATAGGTAGCTTACAAGGCGGGAGTAAACCAGCCGTTCTAGTAGTTTGGAGATGAAGGGGAGGTTTGAGATGGGTCGGTAGTTGGCAGCATCAGTCGCGTCCAGAGTCGGCTTCTTTAGCAGTGGGGATATGATGGCGTGTTTGAAAGAAGAGGGAAAGATGCCAGAGGTCAGAGAGAGGTTGAATATAGTGGTGAGATGGGAGATGACCACTGGGGAGAAGGAACGGAGAAGGTGTGAGGGGAGGGGGTCGCTAGCGCAGGTGGTGGGGCGAGCAGAGAAGAGCAATTTGGAGACTTCTTCCTCTGTCGCTGGTCTGAGTACAGACAGTGAGCAGGAGCTAGATGCAGTGCTGACAAGACTAGGGTCAGGGCTAATCTGGGGTTGGGAAGTTATTTCCTGACGGATGTCATCAATTTTCTTTTTGAAGTAAGCAGCCAGCTCTTCGGCACCGGGGACTGTGGTTTAGGGCTGAGAAGGGAGTGAAAAGTATCAAAGAGCCTTTTAGGGTTGTGGGATAGTGAGGAGACTAGAGAGGTGAAATAGACTTGTTTGGCGTGGTGGAGGGCAAGGTTGTAGGTTCTAAGCATGAATTTGTAGTGGAGGAAGTCTGCGGATGTTTGCGATTTCCTCCACAGCCGTTCAGCACTTCTAGAGCACCGCCGGATGAAGCGCGCTTGAGGCGTGTGCCAGGGTTGCTGAGGTCTACATCGGATGGCTCGGGTCCTGGGGGGCGCCGCTTCATCCAGGGCATGTTTGAGAGCGGTGTTGTAGTGAGCGGCAGCTAGGTTGGGGCAGGTGAGGAGAGAGATGGGGGACAGAGAGGACTGTAGGGATTCAGCAAAGTTCTGGGTGTGAATGGCCTTAAGGTTCCTGTAGGTACTGTAGGTAGGTGGGTCTGGAGAGATGTTAGGGAGCGTGACAGAGAAAGAGAGGAGGTTATGATCCGAGAGCGGGAGAGGGGAGTTAGTGAAGTTGGAAGCAGAGCAGAGCCGGAGGAAGACCAGATCAAGAGTATTGCCATCCCTGTGAGTGGGAGAGGCTGTGAGTTGAGAGAGACCAAGGGAGGAGGTGAGTGAAAGAAGCTGAGAGGCAGATGGGGAGTTGGGGTCATTAGTGGGGATGTTAAAATCACCTAAGATGAGGGTTGGAATTTCACAGGATAGGAAGTGGGGGAGCCAGGCAGCAAAGTGGTCCAAAAACAGGTGCGCAGCACCTGGGGGGCGGTAGATAACTGCTACTCGCATGGACAGCGGGCGGAAAAGCCGTAGCATATGTACTTCAAAGGATGGAAAAGTGAGTGAGGATACAGGGGGGATGACCTGGTAGGTGCATTTCGGGGAGAGAAGAGCACCTACTCCTCCGCCAGGCCTGTCATCTGGTCTCGGGGTATGGGAGAACTGCAGGCCATTGTAAGACAGTGCTGCAGGGGAGGCCGTGTCAGACTGCTGTATCCACGTTTCTGTGAGAGCTAGCAGATTTAAAGATTTAGCAGTAAAAAAGTCGTGGATGGTGGGGAGTTTATTACATGCTGACTGGCAGTTCCAGAGCGCACATTTAAAGGAGTCAGGGGAGGGTATGCATGGGCTAGCAGTTGGGCTTGGGGATTTTATTAGTGAGCCCGGTAGGGGGTAATAGCTAGGAGCAGTGGAGGGTGGGCCAGGATTGGGAGAGATATCCCCAGCAGCTAGTAACAGCAGAATAGTGAGGGTTAGCAGATGGTTAGGAGATTTGTGAGGAGGACTGTTATGTTTGTTAGTGGCATTAGGGGGTTTGAGGCTAAGCAAGAAGGTAAAGAGTGCATGCGAGCTGTGCATAGGTGAGGACAGGAGAGAGGAGCTGATGTGAATAGAGTGCCCCAGAGGTTGGCACATATAACATATAATATTGTATCGTTCAAGAAAAGCATCCAGGCCCCTCTTAAACTCTTTTATCGAGTTCACCATCACCACGTCCTCAGGCAGAGAGTTCCACAGTCTCACTGCTCTTACAGTAAAGAACCCCCTTTTATGTTGGTCTAGTAAAACCTTCTTTCTTTTAGACGTAGAGGACGCCCCTTGTTACAGTCACAGTCCTGGGTATAAACAGATGATGGGAGAGATCCTTGTATTGTCCCCCGATATATTTATACACAGTTCTTAGGTCTCCCCTCAGCCGTCTTTTTTTTCTAAACTCAATAATCCCAATTTTGATGACCTCTCTGGGTATTATAGTTCACCCATTCTATTTATTGCTTCAATTGCCCGCCATTATATACCCGCTTAAGCTCTGATATGTCCTTCTTGAGTACCAGTACCCAAAACTGTATACACTATTCCATGTGTGGTCTGACCAGTGACTTGTAAAGAGGAAGAATAATCTTCTTCTCATGTGCTCTTAGACCACATTTAACCCCTTACTGATGCAGCCATTTTTCCCATTTTTGTTTTTAGCTCCACCATTTTAAAAAATTGTAACTCCCTAATTTATTCCTCGACGTAGCTGTATGAGGAAGTCCAAGGGGCGCGGGCAGACTATATTAAATAGGAAACCCACAAGTGGATTACCTTGTTTCGTCTATGTTACTAGTGACGCCACCGTTCCTTCCTTCGCGGTGATCTCTCTGTAGAATAAATAAGAGTCCACACACTGGGTAGAATTCAGTAGGCCAAACCAGGAACGGTCGGTAAAGTCGTTTACTGAGTAACTTGCAATAACAGTTCACAACAGTCCTCTTTACATCCACCAGCATGTTAGTGAGGGTTTAGAACACGTGAAGGGACATGGAGGAAACATGGGAGAAACAGGGTAACTTACACAGGCCTAATTACCTGTGGTTCCCTGGTCCCGGAGACCAACTCTTAGGAAACTCTACTAAAACTCTACTGATCCACTCTCACGGAACTTGAGACACTCTTCACCTCATACTGCACGTCTGGAAAATACTCCACATAATAAGAAAAGTAGAAGAAGGGGTTTGTGACAACCACGCAGATGGCAGAAAAGACTAGAAGACTAGACCTCACTCGAACATCTTGCACCCACATATATAAAATGAGGTCACATGACATACAAATAGATACTTTTCCAGACATAAACCAGACAGTAACTCATTCAGTGCTGCAAAGGTGCAATACACATCATATTCATATACATAGAAGACAGTGGAAAAACACAGAAACACAAGACTACATAGATCATTCAGAAACTTCCCAAACACATGTACACATTAAATTCTGTACACTACATAGGCTTTGTGCCGTTTTTTGGCCAAGATAACTACAAATCGTAATTAAAAATGCATCCATTGCATAAAATGGCTGCAAAATACTGTGCTATTTCTGATAAGGGGCAGTCTTGCTTGCTACTTTTGGTGCCTGGTGACTTCACCATTATTATTGGATAGCTTTTCAGCCTATGTGCCGTATCATTGATCTGCTTGCCTTTAATTGCAAAACATACAAAAAAAGCGAAAATGTTGAAGGATGTACTGTATCAATAAATTTAAAAAAAACAGCGCTCCAGCGATATTGATAAATGGATTCAAAGAACTTACTTCACAGGGGTGCCTTGTCACGTGTCATGCCGTCATGCCGTTGCTATATACCGCGCTCTCGTGAATGGGAACCAGAGGCGTAACTATAGAGGATGCAGGGGATGCGGTTGCACCCGGGCCCAGGAGTCTTAGGGGGACATGAGGCCTCTCTTCTCCATATAGGGAACCCAGTACTGTAAGTAAAGCATTATAGTTGGGGGCGCTGTTACAGGTTTTGCATCTGATGGGAACTACTGTATTGCAAAACTATGCACTCACCCATAAGATGTTTATTTCCAGAATGCTCCGTTCTCCAGATATTGCAGATATTGATTCC
The DNA here is from genome assembly GCF_035609145.1 of Eleutherodactylus coqui. Taxonomy (NCBI): domain Eukaryota; kingdom Metazoa; phylum Chordata; class Amphibia; order Anura; family Eleutherodactylidae; genus Eleutherodactylus; species Eleutherodactylus coqui. The sequence continues at coordinate 471,895,396 of NC_089837.1, read as the reverse complement.
TCTGCACTCTGGGTGTTTACTGCTCATTGACAGGGAAACAGAACACCTCTCCTATGCAAAGCAAAGGAGGCCGGTACCAGCACACTACTTTCATCTAAATCTGATGGCTGGGATCTCAGAAGCACATACGCACTAGCTTTCCTCCCGGCCACCAGCTACCGTCGTGTTCTGCTATTTCTTTCCATAGAAAAGGTGGTCTTAGTTCCTGGTAATGAGCAGTAAACTGCCAGAGGGCCAAGGAATCAATATCTGCAGTATCTGGAGAATGGAGCATTTTGGAAATAATGGGTGACTGCAATGTTTTACGATTTCAAACACCCTGAAATAGGATTCCTGAGATGGAAATGCCCCTTTTAAGTTCAAAAAACCCCATAAAGCTATTACATCAAAATGAGTAGATTTTATGTATACTACTTAACTGCAAATGCATGTGCAGGAGAGAGATTACACAATATGTAGGAATGCAGTGCTGAATATTTACAGGTTCTAATATTATCCAGGATCTGCTCTCTCCCATGGGCGCCATGTACTGTTATCGGGGCAATGAAAGAGATTCATATGCAGATGAGCAAAGTAAATAATATTAATAATTAAAGTTGATCATGTATAAACAGAATTTCAGAAAACATTCTGTATAACATACACAAGCTGTACATATATAATTATATACAGGAGATACGCATTTTATACCAGCATGCTCCATATCACTATATACAGGAGATGTATAACGTATACCAGCTGTACATCTATAATTCTGTAACAGTATATACCCAGGTTACATCAGCATGGTCTATATCTCTATACCCATCTACTGTATATAATTAAGTTTGGTTTTTTTTCAAACTCCTGCTTTCCTGTGGAATCCATGGCCCGTCCACGGATCAGACTGTTTTCATTGACTTCAATGGGAACTGCACTGAAATGGAGCATGTTGCAATTTAATTTCCGCATCGAAAGTGTTATGATCGGGTGGGCAGACTAAGCACGGGACCCACACGATCGTACCAAAAAGGGACTGGATGCGTTCACAGGTTTCTGGCAAACTAACCCTGTGCTACACGGGAGGTTGACATGGCCCTACCTAAGCGGGGACATTGCCCCAATAAGGGCAGCCCAGTGGTCTTCGGATCTGGGCCCTAGCTGATCCTAGGAGCCACGCACCAGAACAGGACGCATTCACATGCCACATGACAGGGACTGAACAACAGGACACAGAGCCAGAATACACAGCATACAGCAGCCAAAATGCAACCACTACTAACAGATAGGAAGCTGAATATAAATACCAGGTATTAGTTGACATTTTGTACAAAACATGAAAGCTAGCGGGCCACTTCACAGCTCCTGGCTATACCGCTAGTCCCTACACTAACCAGGAGTCCAGCAGCACCAGACATAGTTCACATAGCAAGCTGCAACAGAACAGGACACAGATCACAGGTCACACAGCAAGCTTGCACAAAACTGACAGAATATAAATGAACAAATTTACATGAACCAGCAAGACACAGATCACACAGCAAACTTCAACTGACAAGGATTCATGACTGCTCACCCTGAACACCAGACAGACACTGACCAGGAGCTGAGTTTATATGTGAGCACAGACCCAGGAGATTGACCAGCAGGAAGTACCACACCCAGGCAGCTCAATCATTAACCCTGAGAGTGCTGTGCTGCTGGAAGCAAAGTAGTACAACATGTCTCAGCAGCACACGTAACAGAAAGATCCGCAAATCAAATCTGCATGCTTTATTTCAGTGCGAATACCCATGCTTCTCTATGGGCGGCTTTGAATTGTGGATCGCAATTCAAATCCACCCGTGGACATTGGGCCTTGATTAAGTGTAATCAAATAAGTTCCTCTTTATTCTGCATTGCAAGAGAGTTTTATAATAATTCCGCAAACAAGGGAATGTCCTATATGAACAGCAAGTGATTTTGAGATAGAAGAACTTATCAATTTCTAAGCAGAGTCTTATTTCATAGAACCCCTAAATTTCTGTCTGATAGAGCTTGTGATGTGTGTCAGCCTTAGGTCTATTTATGTACAAAGCGTTCCCTGTTAAGGAAAAGAGGAAGTTACATTTTATAACCACAGAGCAAATTGTGTCTTTTATTTGCAAACACTTAGCAAAACTTCTTTAATGTATTTATAATTAATAGATCAAAGAGTTCATCAGCAACCTATGATGTGCATTAGAGTGTACATATACATACATATACCTACACAAAGCATAGAAAGATGGATGTAAGGGTGCATTCAAACGACCGTATATCGGCTGGGTTTTTACGCCCAGCCGATATACAGCGTCTTTCTTTGCAGGGGGAGGAGGCTGGAAGAGCCGGGAGCAGTACTCTCCGCCCCTATGCACTATTTGCAACGAGAAAAGGTGGAATGGGGGCGGGGCTAAGTTTCAGGAATTAGCCCCGCCCCATCCCACCTCTCCTCATTGAAAATAGTGCAGAGGGGCGGAGAGGGGGTGGAGAGGTGGCAGAAAGGGGGCGGGAGCTCAGAGCACTGCTCCCGGCTCTTCCAGCCTCCTCCCCCTGCAGAGAGAGACGCCGTATATCGGCTGGGCGTGAAAACCCAGCTGATATACAGTCGTGTGAATGCACCCTTAGAAAGAAAATGGAATTACTATAGATTCAATCATGTTATATTCTTTCACATCGCTATATATAGGTTACATAGCTTATACCAGTAGTGCATATATAATTCTATACAGGAGATACTCAGGTTATACCAGCATGCTCCATATCACTATGTACAGGGGGATATACATAACCTGGATATCTCCTGTATAGAATTATATATGTACAGGTGGTATAACTTATACCAGCCATACATGCATGATTACATGCGGTACATACCTGCTTGCACCGCTCACTCCACTCTCCTTCTCACTATCAGGCACGGCCGGCCAGCCGGACCAATCACGCGTCCGGTAGTGCGCTGATAGGCTGCAGTTGTGACCAATCACAACTGCAGTCTCTCGGTGAAAGGAAGTACTGCATACTGGGGAAGTCAGCAGCCTGTTATTGGCTGCTGGCTCCCTGAGTAATGGCCCTTCCATTCGGGAGTGCCATCCACAGCCTGCCCGTGGGCCACTGCGGTAAAACAGCATATGGCTTTCTAAGGCCCCTTTACACACTTTTTTAAAACACCAACAAATAATCAGTTCTCGAAAAATCACCGCAGGATATCTGAACTGAAGGATATGTCCAATTAGTCGTTCCTCCCCGTTGGGTAATGTGTGTCATTATTGCTTAGCATACGGATCTCACCAGAGCCGTGAACTAGGCAGCAATTGTCGTTTTAAATTTCGCTCCAAGCAGCACTTACATTTACCGATAGCGTCAGCAATGACTACCTCTTTCAGTGGCAGGAAGAATAAAGATAGAGGACAGCTTAGGGCCGCTTCCACACGAGCTACAAAATCATGCGATTTTGTAGCGATGCGACAGTGCTACAAAACGCATATATGAGAAGCTCATGGTTTCCAATGGGTTCTTTCACATGAGCGATGTTTTGCAGCCTGCGACATTGCTAGAATACAAAATCGCGGCATGCTCTATACAGCTGTGATTTGCTATGTTTTGTAGCCCATGTTTCCCAATGGAGCCTTGCTTTCGGTTGCATCGCAAGAAAACACGGTTTTCGTGCGGTGTGATGCAACTTTGACAATAGGAAATCCTACTGTCAAAGCCCTAAACTAAGCCCAAGGTGCAGAAAAAAAATACACATACATCACCTAAGTGCTGTCAGCCCGGCTGCATCTTCTTCCTAGTCCCCAGCACTGGTCTTCAGCTTCTCTTCTAGACGGGGATTGAAAAATCCCAGCCTCCAGGAAGCGCTGGCTGTGATTGGCTGAGGGTCAAAGGAGAGAGAGAGAGAGAAAGAGAGAGAGAGAGACCGACCAAAAAGCTCAGGGCCCGGCGGCCCACATACAAAAATGCTCGAGTCTCCCATTGTAGTCAATGGGGTTCGTTACTTGAGTAGAGCTCTCGAATTTTACGAAAAGCTTGACTCGAATAACGCAGACCCGAGCATTTGGGTGCTCGCTCATCTCTAACCTAGACACTTCAAACTGGATTTTCAGTGGTAAAACAAAAAACATTTGCTAATATATTACAAGATTGATGATACACACATAGGCTATTAGCTGAGCTGAAGTTGTGTCATTGTTCATTTAAACTCATTAAAAAAGATCCGGTGAAGAGTTATTACATTTACTTACATAGGATGTGCACTTCCATCTAATGAGCTGAGCGCTGGAGGACATGTGCTCAGTCATTGTCCTCATAGCCAGGTCTCTCCATAGTGATCCTTTGTTCACGGCAGAGCAGCAAATAGATATAACTTTCTGAGCATCTGAGAAGGAGCAGAGCCTCTGATCTAACATGGCGGTGTACCTCAGAAGACTCCTCTTGTTTATATTGGAAGGTGAGAAGGGATATTTATCAGCTACTAGAGGGGGAAGGAAAAGGATTCTGCTCAGAGTCCACCCCATCAGTACAGATTTGCAGCAGCACCAAGGGCGACACCATGCTACGCTCCAGGTGTAGTAAAGCCTGCCTACAGCTCTGGGGAAGTCAATAGTATCAATGCCTTTGTCATCCAGGAGCGGCCTACACAATATGGCCACATGAGGCCGGCATTGTCTTGCACCAAGAGGAACAAAGGCGTGATGCTTCAGCATAAGGTCTGACAATGGCTATGAGAATTTCATCCTGGTACCTAACGGCTGTCAGGATACCACTGGTTATCATGTCAATGTTTGTACTACACTCAACAATATCCCATCCCAGACCATCACCAACCCAATGACAAACAGGTCATGCCGGATGATATTGCAGGCAGCATAATGTTCATTATGGTATCTCTCATCCTATCTGTCATGCATACTCGGTGTGAACTTGCTCACCAAGCTGCAGTAGCAGACCTTCCAATTTTGGTGTTCTCTGGCGAATGCTAATCGAGCTGCATGGGGTTAGGCTGTGAACATAGGTCTCACTACAGAATGTTGGACCTTCGTGAAGTCTGTTTCTAAAAGTTTGGTTAGGAACATGCAGACCAACAGCCTGCTGGTGGTCATTCTGCACGTTTCTTCTAGTGTTCTTTCTCACACAAAGGAGCAGATATTATTCTGATGGTGGGTTGATACCCTTCTATAGTCTTTGCCAGCTCTCCTAGTGCAATGTCCCATGTTCTATTGCAACACAGCGGACTTGGATCCACTGTGCCTCTGAACCAATTTGATTTAGTAATAGATCTGAGGGCTGTACCTGGAGGTTCCTGGTTTTCACCCTTTAGCCCCACCAATCGGAATATGGTATTAACTTTGCGAAACTCCAGACTGCTACCCCAGGAATAGTCTTGGTTAAGAGGCAGTTGATGCAACTTGGTGAGGAATACCGTAGACTGAGATGTAGTTGAAGTCATAGTAGTTTTACCATTCTTTGCTCCTGCGGTGTGTCAAATGACTTTCATGTTCCAGGGAGGTTCCAGATACAGGTCACAAGGACTGGAAGATACTACTAGCCTTGTATATGGGATGTAACTGATGGTGTTCCATTTGGGGCTTGCAGCTGGGAATCACTCCTGCAGCTAATGTATTGCTTATTCCGAATAACATTTTTAAGGGGTTTAGAGTTTCAAAACTATGTAAAAAATTGTGCTCCACCCTATAGACTAATGCACAGAATAAAGCCATGGTAGCACATCATTAATACTAAAGTCACATTTCCAGGTCATGATCTTGACATAGTTATCTTACTGTGGTATCTAATGGCTCTAATTACTATGTCACATGTCGAAGGGACATAATGTGATCATGGACAACACATCACTGTGACTGTTTTTTTTACATTTATGTCATTTAGAAATACAAAAATCACCATATTTGACACTGGTTCAATAGATAAAAAACTTCCCCCGCTCTCCAAGGGTTAAATTATCATAAACCCTAAGGTCCGTAGGTTAAATAAACCAGTATTTTTAGGTAGTGCTACGAGTTTCGCGTCAATACTACGTCTTTTTCAAGCAAAAATTACAATTACAATCTTAAAACCACACCTATATATATCCAACATATCATATAGAATAGACTTACACATGTGGTGCTTGCCGCGAACGTCGTTATGCCTCCGGCTGGCGCATCATCCCATGGGAGGAGTTTTGGGTCATATGATCAGAGGTCTCACTATGTGGAACACAACATTCGCTCCACCTACTTTTTCTTCATTCATAAATTGTTTGGAGGGCTGCGTGCGCTCCATTTGAGAAGTGATAACGTTATACTGTCCGCCGTACTAGGTCCGCATGGCTCCACACAGTTTATATTTGTATTTCATTCATAAAGAGTGAGATCATGTAAACATTAACATAATGAAACGATTCAGAATTACTTCTTCTGTCAAATGATAGAGGAAATTGTATAAAATGTAAATGTATACGCATTTATACTTAACGCATATTTATCAATAAGCATAGTTTAATTTATCCTTTTCTTAAAAACATTTTTTGATCACTGGATCGCAGGATTCTAGCTCAGCACTTCACATAGAAGTAAACCGCTGAGCGAGAAGCCCGCAATCCAGGGATTATCTGCCTGTCTAAACACTCTGCACGAGTGCTAACGACCTTAGTGGTGACATCAGCGCCCGTGCGGTCGTTTAGACAACTCTCCCCCTAGTTTTTGTATTTGTATTCTTGTGGTCTTATCAGTAAAAAATAATGTATTAATTTGTAAAGGCCCTTTTACACGCAACAGTTATCGCTCAAAATTTGTTCAAACAGCTGAAAATGAGTGATAATCGTTACATGTAAACACGAGCAGCCATGCACTATTTAGTCACTTATCCTTAGTTAATTAGTGCTGGTTTTTAGCTGGCACAAAAACCATGGTTTGATCACTCAAAATGCGTTCCATTTGAATGGAGTTTTGATTGGCTGTTGAGCTGCTGCATGATGGGTTTTGTTTGCCTTGCATACATAATCAGTACACTGTTTACTCAAGTGTGTTATGTACTCAGTCAGGAGAAGACCATGGACTCCTGAGGGGCAGATAACGATTGCATAAACACACGCCCAGCTTTGCAAACAACTCATGGAGGAAATGCAGATGATTAAAAGCCATTATCTGTATGTGTAATTTTAATAAAAAATGTCCAGTTTGTTCAGTAGTGCGTTTTTTTAAGCGAAAATCGTTACATGTAAAAGGGCCTTAAGTGTTAGACTTTTGTTTACAGCAATGAGGTGTACAGGGTGTTGATCCACTGTGACTGGACAGTATACTTTACTTTGCCCTGTTTTGCCCTATAAATAAAGCTAAGAATGGGTTAGGCTCCTCAGAAAGAGCACAGCAGTGACTTCACACAGTTGATGTCTCTTGTTCTTTCTCTTATAATCATCCTTAATTAATTTGGACACATGAGAGAACTCAGTTCCCAGTAGCCTTTTCTGATTCTAAATTTGAAGGTGATTTCCAACAGTTACTTGGTGGAGAACTCGAGCAGACTAAGAAATGTCAAATATGGATGGAGGCTTAGCACAAGTAAATTAATAGCTGCAGTAAGTAACAATTTTCTTTTTTGCAACTATTTACTGCTGTTTTTTTTTCTCTCATCAGACAATTCGTGGATTCATCATCTGCTTAAATGATTTCTCCTGTATGAATTGAATGTCTTGTTTATGTTGATCTTAGTTAATCTATATGTTCTATTAAGGTGGAAATAGTAAGAGATTCTTTTGGACTTGTGTGTGTTTATAACATCGCTTCATTTGTTAGACTCACAGACAAAAAGAACAAAAAATGTATGATGTACAATTTCAAGCTGCTTCCCTTCCTAAGCTACCAAACAGAGAAAAATGTACAAGCTGAAATATAGTGGCTGATCTCAGTAATAGAGATGAGCGAACGTACTCGTCCGAGCTTGATACTCGTTCGAGTATTAGCGTGTTCGAGATGCTCGTTACTCGAGACGAGTACCACGCGATGTTCGAGTTACTTTCACTTTCATCTCTGAGACGTTAGCGTGCTTTTCTAGCCAATAGAAAGACAGGGAAGGCATTACAACTTCCCCCTGCGACGTTCAAGCCCTATACCACCCCCCTGCAGTGAGTGGCTGGCGAGATCAGGTGTCACCCGAGTATATAAATCGGCCCCTCCCGCGGCTCGCCACAGATGCGTTCTGACAGAGATCAGGGAAAGTGCTGTCTTGCTGGAGTTGCTATAGGGAGAGTGTTAGGAGTATTTTAGGCTTCAAGAACCCCAACGGGAAAAACAATCTACTTGGGTTGCCTGTGACTGTCCTCAGTGTACTGGGTCTGTGCTGGGGGTAGTTGTCCTAATTCATACGCAGCCAGCTAAGTGTTACAGCAGGCTTGCGCAAAATTATTTCCTGGCTCTGTGTTGGCTGTTACATCACCGCTGTATTCCAGTCCACAGTGCAACAGTCTGCAGTTATTTTACATACTCCAGGGCCAGTAGTGGTGACGCAGAGAGAGAAGACATATACAGTGTATATAGGCAGTGGGCCTTTCCAAAAACATTTGGGAAAAAAAATCTATTTGGGCTGCCTGTGACTGTCCTCAGTGTACTGGGTCTGTGCTGGGGGTAGTTGTCCTAATTCATACGCAGCCAGCTAAGTGTTACAGCAGGCTTGCGCAAAATTCTTTCCTGGCTCTGCTGTGCGTTCCGTAAGCGAAGTCAGCCTCCAACCACAGGCCAATAAGTGCCACATTTAATTACAGCGTTCTGTTTCTGCACTACTGGTAATACAGCATGCTGAGGGGTAGGGGTAGGCCTAGAGGATGTGGACGCGGGCGAGGACGCGGAGGCCCAAGTCAGGGTGTGGGCACAGGCCGAGCCAGTGCGGTGGCCAGGGGTAGAGGCAGGGCCAGACCGAATAATCCACCAACTGTTTCCCAAAGCGCCCCCTCGCGCCATGCCACCCTGCAGAGGTCAAGGTGCTCTACGGTGTGGCAGTTTTTCACAGAGATGCCTGATGACCGACGAACAGTGGTGTGCAACCTTTGTCGCGCCAAGATCAGCTGGGGAGCCACCACCACCAGCATGCGCAGGCATATGATGGCCAAGCACCCCACAAGGTGGGACGAAGGCCGTTCACCGCCTCCGGTTTGCACCACTGCCTCTCCCCCTGTGCCCCAACCTGCCACTGAGATCCAACCCCCCTCTGAGGACACAGGCACTACCGTCTCCTGGCCTGCACCCACACCCTCACCTCCGCTGTCCTCGGCCCCATCCAGCAATGTCTCTCAGCGCAGCGTCCAGACGTCGCTAGCGCCACTGTTTGAGCGCAAGCGCAAGGACGCCGCCACGCACCCGCACGCTCAAGCGTTAAATGTGCACATTGCCAAATTGATCAGCCTGGAGATGCTGCCGTATAGGCTTGTGGAAACAGAGGCTTTCAAAAGCATGATGGCGGCGGCGGCCCCGCGCTACTCGGTTCCCAGTTGCCACTACTTTTCCCGATGTGCCGTCCCAGCCCTGCACGACCACGTCTCCCGCAACATTGTACGCGCCCTCAGCAACGTGGTTACTGCCAAGGTCCACTTAACAACGGACACGTGGACAAGCACAGGCAGGCAGGGCCACTATATCTCCCTGACGGCACATTGGGTGAATTTAGTGGAGGCTGGGACAGAGTCAGAGCCTGGGACCGCTCACGTCCTACCCACCCCCAGAATTGCGGGCCCCAGCTCGGTGGTGGTATCTGCGGCGGTGTATGCTTCCTCCACTAAACCACCCTCCTCCTCCTCCTCCTCCAACGCAACCTCTGTCTCGCAATCAAGATGTGTCAGCAGCAGCAGCACGTTGCCAGCAGTCGCTGTCGCGCGGCGTGGCAGCACAGCGGTGGGCAAGCGTCAGCAGGCCGTGCTGAAACTACTCAGCTTAGGAGAGAAGAGGCACACAGCCCACGAACTGCTGCAGGGTCTGACAGAGCAGACCGACCGCTGGCTTTCGCCGCTGAGCCTCCAACCGGGCATGGTCATGTGTGACAACGGCCGAAACCTGGTGGCGGCTCTGCAGCTCGGCAGCCTCACGCACGTGCCATGCCTGACCCATGTCTTTAATTTGGTGGTTCAGCGCTTTCTGAAAAGCTACCCATACTTGTCATACCTGCTTGGAAAGGTGCGCCGGGTCAGTGCACATTTCCGCAACTCCAAGACGGACGCTGCCACCCTGCGGACCCTGCAACATCGGTTTAATCTGCCAGTGCACCGACTGCTGTGCGACGTGCCCACACGGTAGAACTCTACGCTCCACATATTGGCCAGGCTCTATGAGCAGCGTAGAGCTATAGTGGAATACCAACTCCAACATGGGCGGCGTAGTGGGAGTCAGCCTCCTCAATTCTTTACAGAAGAGTGGGCCTGGTTGGCAGACATCTGCCAGGTCCTTGGAAACTTTGAGGAGTCTACCCAGATGGTGAGCGGGGATGCTGCAATCATTAGCGTCACCATTCCTCTGCTATGCCTCTTGAGAAGTTCCCTGCAAAGCATAAAGGCAGACGCTTTGCACTCGGAAACGGAGGCGGGGGAAGACAGTATGTCACTGGATAGTCAGAGCACCCTCATGTCTATATCTCAGCACGTTGAGGAGGAGGAGGGGGAGGAGCATGAGAAGGAGGGGGAAGAGACAGCTTGGCCCACTGCTGAGGGTACCCATGCTGCTTGCCTGTCATCCTTTCAGCGTGTATGGCCGGAGGAGGAGGATCCTGAAAGTGATCTTCCCAGTGAGGACAGCCATGTGTTGCGTACAGGTACCCTGGCACACATGGCTGACTTCATGTTAGGATGCCTTTCTCGTGACCCTCGCGTTACACGCATTCTGGCCACTACGGATTACTGGGTGTACACACTGCTCGACCCACGGTATAAGGAGAACCTTTCCACTCTCATTCCCGAAGAGGAAAGGGGTTCGAGAATGATGCTATACCACAGGGCGTTGGTGGACAAACTGATGGTAAACTTCCCATCCGACAGCGCTAGTGGCAGAAGGCGCAGTTCCGAGGGCCAGGTAGCAGGGGAGGTGCAGAGATCAGGCAGCATGTACAGCGCAGGCAGGGGAACATTCTCCAAGGCCTTTGCCAGCTTTATGGCTCCCCAGCAAGACTGTGTCACCGCTCCCCAGTCAAGGCTGAGTTGGCGGGAGCACTGTAAAAGGATGGTGAGGGAGTACGTAGCCGATTGCCCGACCGTCCTCGGTGACGCCTCTGCCCCCTACAACTACTGGGTGTCGAAGCTGGACACGTGGCCTGAAGTCGCGCTGTATGCCATGGAGGTGCTTGCTTGTCCTGCGGCTAGCGTCTTGTCAGAGAGGGTGTTTAGTGCGGCTGGGGGAATCATCACGGATAAGCGTACCCGCCTGTCAACCGACAGTGCCGACAGGCTTACACTCATCAAGATGAACAAAGCCTGGATTTCCCCAGACTTCTCTTCTCCACCAGCGGACAGCAGCGATACCTAAGCAATACGTAGGCTGCACCCGCGGATGGAAGCATCGTTCTCTATCACCATCAAAAACGTGGACCTTTTAGCTTCATCAATCTGTGTATAATATTCATCCTCCTCCTCCTGCTCCTCCTCCTGAAACCTCACGTAATCACGCCGAACGGGCAATTTTTCTTAGGCCCACAAGGCTCAGTCATATAATGTTTCTAAACAATTTTTATACATTTCAATGCTCATTAATGCGTTGAAACTTGCACCTGAACCAATTTTTATTTTAACTGGGCTGCCTCCAGGCCTAGTTACCAATTAAGCCACATTAACCAAAGCGATTAATGGGTTTCACCTGCCCTCTTGGTTGGGCATGGGCAATTTTTCTGAGGTACATTAGTACTGTTGGTACACCAATTTTTTGGGGCCCTCGCCTACAGTGTAATCCAATTAATTTTTTGCCCACCTGCATTACAGCTGACGTTACATCAGCTGTGCTGGGCACTGCAATGGGATATATTTATGTACCGCCAGTGGCTTCCTGGCACCCACCCATGCTGTCGGTCCACAGGGACTTCACAATAGGGAGTTGTACCTGCCTGTGTCTATGAATTAAAAAGCCCGGTTAGGTTGGGGCATGCAGTGTGGGCCGAAGCCCACCTGCATTTAATCTGACGTTAGCTCTGCTGTCCAGGGCACTGCAATGGGATACATTTATGTACAGCCGGTGGGTTCCAGGGAGCCACCCATGCTGTGGGTGCACAGGGAATTCCCATTGCGGAGTTGGGGATTCCCAGTTGTACCTGCCTGTGACTATTTATAAAAAAACGCGGTCTGACTGGGGCATGCAGACACCTTGACAGAATGAATAGTGTGTGGCACATAGGTTCGCCATTGCTATGCCCACGTGTGCAGCTCCTGATGGCGGTGGCACAGGATTATATTTCTCATTGCTTCTGTACAGCATTGTGGGCTATCGCCCCACCCCTTTTAAAGAGGGTCGCTGCCTAGCCGTGCCAACCCTCTGCAGTGTGTGCCTGCGGTTCCTCCTCATGGCAGACGCACTTATAAATAGACATGAGTGTGGCGTGGCATGAGGGCAGCTGAAGGCTGCGCAGGGACAATTTGGTGTGCGCTGTGGACACTGGGTCGTGCAGGGGGGGGGGGTTGGGCAGCATGCAACCCAGGAGAAGTGGCAGCGGAGTGTCATGCAGGCAGTGATTGTGCTTTGTTGGAGGTAGTGTGGTGCTTAGCTAAGGTATGCATTGCTAATGAGGGCTTTTCAGAAGTAAAAATTGTTGGGAGGGGGGGGCCCACTCTTGCCGCTATTGTGGCTTAATAGTGGGACCTGGGAACTTGAGATGCAGCCAAACATGTAGCCCCTCGCCTGCCCTATCCGTTGCTGTGTCGTTCCCATCCCTTTCTTGAATTGCCCAGATTTTCACAAATGGAAACCTTAGCGAGCATCGGCGAAATACAAAAATGCTCGGGTCGCCCATTAACTTCAATGGGGTTCGTTTTTCGAAACAAACCCTCGAGCATCGCGAAATTTTCGTCCCGAGTAACGAGCACCCGAGCATTTTGGTGCTCGCTCATCTCTACTCAGTAACCTTGTGTGCCCTGACAGACAGACTGCTAGAATAGGGAGAAATCTCTTTTTTCCGGTGAAGTTGGGTCATAAGAATTAGAACTTACATTCGAGGTTGAAAAACAAGACTTGTTTATAATCATAGAGTAGTGCATGTCAATAACCTGTACAAATAAATGTAGCACGTTGTGAGAGTGATCTGTGCTGGATAGATGTACATTGTGTAGAAGGTTTCAGTCTCAAACTGATAGTTTTGTGTTTATTAAGTTTAATCGCTACCTAATTAGAAGGTTGCGGCAATCGGAGTCTGGGACTCTGGACTAATGGATTAAAGACTTCAGGGAAGTTTTACTTTTAGAATGACATTGCAGCAGTGATTCCAAATTGGCAGATTAAAATACTTTGGGGAAGTGTCCATTAAGAAATTGATAGTTTGGAGAATGAAATAGCAGCTGCAGCTCATCTGGGATGAGTAAATTGTCTGAGACAAAGGAGATGACCCAGTGGAGGTCATGCTCAATCAGGCAGCCCTTTCCGCAGGCGGGGATTTACTGAATTAAATTCATTAGAGTGACGGGACCCAAGCGGCTAGACACATCTGAGCCTTGCAGACAGGTAAGCATAGATTTATTTAAATTTTTTACTACGACAAGAAATGATTTTCAGGGAAGGGCTTATATTTAAAGCCTTTCCTTAGAAATCACTGCAGTAGTTGCTGGCAGACCATTGCTTTCAATGAGGCTGCTGGCAGTAGCTGTGACCCCATTGAAAGCAATGGTGCACTGGACCCTCACTGCGCGTAAGGGATTAACAGCAGGGGTCACTGTCCCAATGCACCCCCGCTGTTGCAGCGGGAGGCCAGCTATTGGTGACAGCCAGCTCCCACTGCCGGATAGCACGGGATCTCTTATGATCTCACGCTGTCCTCAGGGCGTAACTGTGCGTCCTGTTGTGCTAAGGATCTCCCTGCCAGGACGCACAGTTACGTCCTGTGGGGGAAATGGGTTAAACGGGTTCTGTCATTTAAAAAAAACTCTATGCTTACTATTCCTCCCCTGTCAGTCTACTTACCAGATCTTCACCTCACTGATCTTCTCCTGTCTCCTGCAGTCCGGGGGGATCACCTCACCTCCAGCTAGCTGATTGCTCTGCTTCCTGTGAGGTTACGTACATTGCTGGCAATCTTCTTCCTGCCAGCCAATGTACATTATGTCACAGCTCACAGGCCAGCAAGGGGAGTGCCGATCTACTTCAAAGACTGCTCATGCACGCTGTCTCGGCAATACATCAGAATTCCTCCCTAGCCAGTAAACACTACAGCACAGGAACGTGACCTTCACTGACCCAGCCAGAAGGAGTTTGAGAAATGCAGCCTTCATAACAAGCCGGCCAGCATGCGTTGAGGTGACCGGAGCATTGGAGAAGCTCAGCAAGGAGAAGATGTGGTATGGAGACTGACGGGGAAGAAATAGGTGAGTATAGAATTTTTTCTTTAATGACAAAACTCCTTTAAAGTGTATTGTATTTTCAATCTGGGTAACAAACAGTAGCCCTAAACCACAGCCCCCTGTGACGGATTTCAGTGCTGAAGAGCTGGCTGCTTACTTCAAAAAGAAAATTGATGACATCCATCAGGAAATGACTTCCCAATCCCAGACTAGCCCTGACCCTAGTCTTGTCAGCACCGCATCTAGCTCCTGCTCACTGTCTGTACTCAGACCAGCGACAGAGGAAGAAGTCTCCAAATTGCTCTTCTCTGCTCGCCCCACCACCTGCGCTAGCGACCCCCTCACACCTCCTCCGATCCCTCTCCCCAGTGGTCATCTCCCATCTCACCACTATATTCAACCTCTCTCTGACCTCTGGCATCTTTCCCTCTTCTTTCAAACACGCCATCATATCCCCACTGCTAAAGAAGCTGACTCTGGCCGCGACTGATGCTGCCAACTACGACCCATCTCTAATCTCCCCTTCATCTCCAAACTACTAGAACGCCTGGTTTACTCCTGCCTTGTAAGCTATCTATCAGAGCACTCTCTCCTAGACCCTCTACAGTCTGGCTTTCGACCTCAAAACTCGACAGAAACTGCCCTTACAAGGGTATCCAATGACCTACTGACAGCCAAATTGAGGGACGATTACTCCCTACTGATCCTCCTCGACCTTTCCGCAGCATGTGACACTGTTGACCACAAACTCCTCCTCAGTATGCTTTGCCCATTGGCCTAAAGGACACTGCTGTCTCCTGGTTCTCCTCCTACCTATCTGACCGCTCTTTCAGTGTCTCCTTTGCTGGCTCTACCTCCCCTCCTCTTCACCTTGCTGTTGAGGTCCCCCAGGGCTCGGTCCTCGGCCCCCTTCTTTTCTCTGTCTACACAGCCCCTATTGGACAAACCATCAGGAGATTTGGCCTCCAATACCACCTGTATGCTGACGACACCCAGCTATACACCTCTTCCCGTGACATCTCTGCACCTTTCCTCCAAAACATCACCGACTGTCTGTCCGCTGTCTCTAACACTATGTCCTCTCTCTATCTAAAACTAAACCTCTCTAAAACTGACTTACTGGTATTACCACCCTCCATTAACCGACCTCATCCTGACATCTCCATGTGGCGCCACCATAACTCCTAGACAGCATGTCCGCTGCCTTGGGGTCATATTCGACTCTGATCTATCATTTACCCCCTACATCCAATCTCTTGCCCGAACATGTTAGCTGCACCTCAAGAACATCGCAAGAATCCGCTCTTTTCTTACTGTGGACACGTTAAATGCTTACTGTTGCCCTCATCCACTCCCGGCTCGATTATTGCAACTCGTTGCTGATCGGCCTCCCCTGCACCAGACTCTACCCTCTCCAATCCATCCTGAATGCAGCAGCCAGGCTCATCTTCCTGTCCAGTCGCTACTTGGATGCCTCTGCCCTGTGCCGGTCACTGCACTGGCTGTCCCGTTAAATACAGAATTCAATTCAACTCGCTACCTTCATCCACAAAGCCCTCCACAGTGCAGCACCACCCTATATTGCCTCCCTCATCTCAATCCATCAGCCAGCCCAGGCTCTCCGCTCTGCTAACGAAACCAGACTGAGCACCCCTTTAACTTCTCATTCCCACCTCCAAGACTTCTCCAGAGCAGCACCGGTCCTCTGGAACGCACTACCAAAGGATACCCAAGCAATCCAGGACTCGCAGAACTTCAGGCGTGCTCTAAAAACGCACCTCTTCAGGGAGGCATACCGCATTCCCTAAACAAACCCCTCTGTACGCCACCTGATAACATGCTCCCTGACCTATTGACTGAAATCCCTGCTAGCCACCATTTACCGCTCCTGCAGTCATACCGTTTTTGCCGTCACACGGCTAAATGTCTGTCCATTGTCTGTGTATAGCATCCCTCACTCTCCACCTCGCCATACCGTGCACATCTCCAGCCCTTTACCTTCTGTATCACCCCAGGACCCTCACCCCTATTGTTTCCATCAACTGATTACTATGTAACCGTGTTTCTGTAATTTTTGTATTTTGTCTTTCTGTATCCCCCCTGTCTATGTAAGCGCTGCGGAATATGTTGGATGTTGGCGCTATACAAATAAAGTTTATTATTATTAAAAAGTTTATATTAAATACATGCCAAAAAGGCTATTTATATGTACTGCACATCACAGGTAACACCACTTGCTTGGATTGAATGTCTGACAACAAATAAAGATCTATGTCATACTTTCCAATGTATTCTAACTGTAATATATATTGCTATTTTAAGGGTGTCATGTTTCAATCCGTAGATAGGTGGATAATTGCTGTACATCTAGATGCAAGCACCTTTCTGGTATTAGCACCGTAGTCATTGCTGCATCTCTCACAGATGAAGTCACAGATATAATTCTGGAATATGATGTAATTCTACAGGTCCTTAATGGAGTTCATGAAATTCTTCATCAGACATGAACCAAGTACCTTTCTGCTACTAGGCTCACTATATATAAGGGTGCTCTGCTAACCCCATCTCATCTCACCGTTTTTTTGGCATTTCATGATAATGGAAATTGCCTTGCTATTTCATTCAAAATATGGTAGAATGGAGAATCAGCATATGTTTTCTTCCACCGCTATTCACCCAATGATTCATCAATGGTGTTTTTGGCAGACTTGAATTTTCTACATTTTGTACAGCGAAATCCTTCATAGCCTTCACCTCGGTCTGCATGACGCTTTGTTGCTGGATGAACAGTGTAGGTGCATCCATTGATTCCCAGCAAGTGTTGTTGCTACTGCTCAAGATGCTCATTAGAAAGGAGCAAGTTGAGAAAACTGTGTAGCTGATTTTTCCATAGCGATCAGAGCACAAAATTCGAACATACCAGGATCAACAGCCATGATTTGACCAGTCAAATGTGAAAACAGTCTTTATTGCCCCCAGCAACCAATCACAGTTGACCTCTTATTTTACAACAGTAACTTGCTACTGGGAACAAGGACAGTTTCCATAAGTCACAGCTGACTTCTCATTTTACCACCGACACACGTGGACACATGCTGTAGTAAGATTTTCTGTGTTTAACTCGCCTATATGTGAGGGGGGGGGGGGGGGGAGGGAAGTAAGCAGAAAGTGCCTTTAACTCCTGAAATCAGAAAATTAAGAAATGTTTAAATAAAATTCCATTCCTAATGTAGTTTAATTGTTGTTGCTTTTTTGTAGATGGCTTCAGACCTTAAAAAGTCAGCTCATGCAAAAAAAAGACTATGCACTGGCCATGCAAGGTGAAGCACTACTATGACAACCACTCCTACATAGGATTTCAGCTAGGAGATAGAGCTGAAGGCACTCACTGTGGCATGTAATATAGCTGATAGTAAGACTTAAGCTGCACACAAGGTCCAGGCACTCTTTGGGAATCGCCCTCAATTATGGGCCCATTGGTGTAGTAGAAGCTTTGTAGGGTCCATGGGCAAGCCAATCAGGAATTGCAGTAGATGTATAAGACTTTTTCTCAGCACTAACTCTACTCAAATGGGTTGCAATTGTCAAAGTCCATGCTCACTCCAAAGAGTCCACTCCAGAGGCAAGAGAAAACAGGAGGGCGGATGAAGCTGCTAAGGCTGCAACTCTGTTGTCTATAATCAAGGTGATGGTGGCTTCTTTAGCCCCCCATGGAGCAGAAGTAAACTGACCTGTCTCAGACAAGTGCCATACCCCATGATAATGCATCTAATCCATGGACTGACACATCAGTCAAAGGAGGTAATGTGTCACATTGTGTCTTCTGCTTGGATTAACCCAGGGTTCAGCAGTGTGGCAACAAGGTTTGTACAGACTAGCATTGTCTGTGCCTGTCATAGCTAAGGTAAAATGGTGAAGGTACCTGCCCAACACACTCTATGACCATCTTATGTGTTTCAAAGACTGTAAGGCCTCCTTCCCACGAACGGATTTACGCCGCGTAAATTCGCGGCGAAAATCCGCTGCGTGGCCCCCTGCTATTAGGTTCTATTGAACCTAATAGCACAATGCTCACGATGCGTAATTCCAGCGCGGAATTACGCACCGCGATTTCTCCCGTCCTCACCCGCAGCATGCTCTATTTTCTGCGGGTGAGGACGGGCTGTACGCACTGACGGCTTCCATTGCAGTCAATGGAAGCCGTCCGTTCACGCTATCTCCCGCTGTAACCAGTGGGAGATAGCGTGAAAAAACGCTTTCCCGCCCACCGCCGCGCGTCATATGACGCCAAATGACGCGGCCGGCCGCGTCACGTGACACGGCCGGCCGTGCACGTGACACGGCCGGTGACGCGGCGGTGGTGGGCGGTGACGGGCGGTGACGCGGCGGTGGTGGGCGGGGAAGCGATTTCACGCTATCTCCCGCAGGTAAGTATAGGGGCTCTGGGGGGCGCCGTGACGGGCTTCACTGCGTAATATTACGCGGCAGACCCCGTCACGCTCGTGGGAAGGAGGCCTAAGTGGGCCTCATCCAACTGCCCGAGGTGGGCCGATATGAGTTCAACTTTGTCTATTTGGATTTATTTGTAGGTTGTGACCACAGCTACAGAAGAAAATATGGCTAAGAAACTCTTGTCTAAGGTAGTATGTGAATATGGAGTCCCCTGAGGGACCAAATTTTGTTAATGGAGTTCTTGAGAGGATTCACAATTTCGTAATGATTGTAAAAGTGTCTCACAAAGTAGTGGCAAGGAAGACAGACTCAAGGGGAGCTTTAACCTTTAAGATTAGCAAGGCCAAAGAGGAGAAACTGAAACCACGGATAATGTCTATTCATTACTTTATACTCTATCAGGAACACACCCAATGCCACTTAGGACTTGGAGGTTTTGTTTGGTCAGGCCCCTGGTATAGAGTTGTACTACCCGCGTCAGACACAAGCTATATACAGAAGAATTGTACAAAGCACCTGCATTTGATTAGTCCACTGATAAAGGATATGAAAGATTTATGGTTTCTAAATTAGTGTTAGCGGGTCATCTGGCCAGCATGCTATCTCTGCTCCAAATTTCTCATATTCTCCACTGATGCAAATAGTCCCCTCCGAGGTTCATTACATTCCTGAGAGTATCAAGGATAGTTATAAACTTGTACTTCCAAATTATTCTGTGAAGTTGAGATTTGAAATTGCCTTTAAGTATCATAACTTTTTTAGGTTCTATGTTGTGTCTGTGACTAGAAAAATGCTCAGCCACAGGTAATTCTGTCTTTCTTTCTTTAATCATGTGGCATGAGATCTCCACTAACAGGACATTTGCAGCACTGGATCAGGTACATAACATTGGAAGTGGAACATGTCCTAGGGATCTTACAGTCCTGCTGTGTGTTGGGGATTTGGATCCTGAAACTTAATTCAAGGATGACATCTCGTCACCACATAAATAAAGACAGAATTACGGGCACAACATAGAACATATGAAAGTTATTATACTTAAAGGCAATTTTAAATCTCAACGTCACAGAAGAATCTGGGAGTACAAGTTTATAACTATCCTTGATACTCTCAAGGATGGAATGAACCTCTTTTTGCATCTGTGGAGAATATGAGAAACCTGGAGGCCTGGTGAACCCCTAACACCAATTTAGAAACTCGCACATTCCTTATCAGTGGACTAATTAAGTATTTACTCCTCTGCTCATCCTGTTCTGGTATTTTTTAAGTGCAAATTAATCACACCATGTCTGTGCCTTTATATATTTATGTTAAAATATCTTTGCATTTATGCTATATTTGTTTTCAAATTCTATCCAATGCTTATGCAAATGTGGGACAAGTGAGTAGAGGCCATTAATTATTTAGATGGATAGATTTTTACTGTGTTTGGATCAGTTCAAACTTTATTTCAAATAGTACTGCTGTTGTCAGCTGTTTATGCTGTATTTAATAACCTAATGGTTGGTATACCTTATTTGCTTACAATCTGTAGGAAATGATTGAGCCTCGTGTGGCGCAGAGTGTAAGCTCTCGCTCACGACCTGAAGGTTCAAGTCCAATCCCTGTATGGTTCAGGTAGCCGGCTCAAGGTTGACTCAGCCTTCCATCCTTCTGAGGTTGGTAAAATGAGTACCCAGCTTGGTGGGGGGTAATAAATTACCTGAAAGCACTGCGGAATAAGTTGGCGCTATACAAATACCAAGATTTATTTATTTAACTGAGTGAAATGAGCTACCAAAGTTGTACACCCTAGGTAACGCCCACGTGAAGATGCTCCTCCTGTCACAACTAATCTGCCCTATCCAATACTGGAGTACTTAAATTGTGAAACGGAGTGGAGAGAAGTCCTTCCTGGAGGATAGCTCTAGGGATGTGAAGTATCAAAGTCTCTCCTGTGGGACTAGCCCATTGAATATACCTAGTTTGGGAATAAATGTGTAATCAAAAGGGAGGAGGATGTGAAAGTATTAAGGTGATCTGTTACACTTGTCATTCATGGGTTAGTACAACTTTAAGTCTCAAACTCTCAGACCTGACTGAACTGTTCTTTGTAGTGGGGGAGTTTTAACATTCCCTAGAGGCCATATTTAGCCATAATATCCACATTCTCGTACTTTTATCTGTAAAACATAATGTATTCATTTGTGTTAGGATGTGTTACTTTTTACAGCAATAAGGTGTAACAGAGTGTTGGTCCACTGTGACTAGACACAAGACTGCACTATAAATAGAGCTATCAATGGGTTGGGCCCCTCAGAAAGAGCACAGTAGAGACTTCACACAGTTGATGTCTCTTGTTCTTTCTCTGATGATCATCGTTAATTAATGTGGACACATGAGAGAACTCAGATCCCAGTAGCTTTACTGCCAATTCTAAATTTAAAGCTGTACTCCAACAAAGGTCTGCAGTCTGGGGTCTTGCTTGGAGTTTGTACTTATTTTGGAGTCTTCTTCATTTTGGGTTCTATAATATGAGTCTGAATACATGTTGGGGTCCTTTTATATGAGATGACAGATGTCCCAAAGATTATCGCTCCTGTGCTTTCACAAAGGAGTGATAATTGCTTACTGAATGGAGGTGGAGAGCGCCGGAGATCTCTCCCAGCCGCCCTCCTTCACTTACAGTAAGAAAGCAGTCGTTTATACGAGATGTACGACTGCCTGTTGGCATGGGCCGATATCATTAGTATGTTATGCATTCAGAAAATGAATGACTAATGATAACTGAATTATTGTTTGTCGTTCAATTATTGACCGTGTTTACATTCAATGATTACCGTTCAGTTTTGTACAATCCAACGATTACCTAAACGATAAGAGTTCCGCGTAAGAGGACCCCTGGTCTCAGGTCTGCAACAATTTTGGGATGTGATGGAGTCATTCACTCCATTCGTGCATGTATTAAGTAAGCAGTGTTTGGGGCATGGCCTATGCAAATAGGGTAAATTCGGTATCTCCTTGGTGTTACTACTGTGAAGTACTGTAGGAAAGTATGGTCACTAATTCTGTGTGACGCTGAGCCCCACACTACAACCCTTTTTTATTTCTATTATTAACATGGCCAGCATTTTTGAGCAGAAGGGTGGCAACCCCGGACAGGACACACATCACAGCTATATGTTAGTAGCTTGTGGAATGTGCCATGACACCGGTAGAAGATGTCAGAGCACAGCCACATACGAGGACCCTGTGCAGATATGTGCCATTAAAAAAAAGGTTTTGTACCGTGTTAGCCAGTAAAAACCTCATAAAACTGTCACATTCCTTAGCTCAGTGAACTGATTAAGTATTTATCTCTTTTCTCAGGTTATTTAGTGTTATTTTAAGTCTTGAGTGCAAGACAGTCTCAAATTTCTGTGTGTGAACATTTATTTAGATCAAGAGGGGGTGTCATCACTGCATTTGTGTTATAATTGTGCCTCATCCAAAGCAGTCTCAATACCCCGATGAAGGGTTGATAAAAGAAGCACCCGAAAGCTTGGAATAACATCATGTATTTTTGTTAACCATTAAAAGCATTTTGTACATCCTTTTCAGCAGATTTTGATGCAGATTTTTATACCGCTATGCCGAAGGCTTTAAATCTTCAAAGCGATCTGCTGTAGTTCCGGATTTTCATAGGAATTTTGGTGCATATTTTGCTGCTGTGGAAAATTTTGCGCCAAGTCCGCTACATGTGAGCACACTCTGTGTTCACAAAGGTCGAGAATTTTCAAAGCATGTGCAGCAGAAATGTGAGGCCGAAACTTGGATCCGTACTGAATCTGCAATAATGATGAATAGGGGTTTTAATATCTGTGGCGCGTTCATTATTCCACGCAGACTTTTTTCTGGAGCGTATGACTTTCATAAATAAAATACCGCAGTCATTTGCATCAATCGCAAGATGGTTAGCAGATTCTGTCAGGCTTTAGGCGCAGAATTCATAGCGAAAACATGAATGAACATAGGAACGTGGCCTTAGGACTTATTCATACGGGCAAGTATTGTGTGTTGCGAGACGCACAAAACTCACACGAACATCAACTCATTCACATGAGCAATTCCCCCCCCCCCCCCCCCATAGCAGTGATCTTGTGAGGATAAAAATCGCAGCTTGTTCTATCTTTTGGTGTTTCCTTGGAATGCTTCGCCCATTGCTTTCATTGGGACATTAAATACATTGCATGGCTATCGCATACTGTGCGATGTGCATGTGAGTGCGATGCGAGGTTTCCCATTGAAATCAATGGGAAACACTTCTAATCCTCGGACTGGATCGCAATTTCACAGAAGTGATGTGAGGCATCAAGGTGAAAAATGTACGCTGGCAAGCGCGTTATTGGACTGGGTTTCAAGGCCTGATATAACGCCTGCTGTGTGAATGTAGACTTAGGAGGATATGATGGAGAACATGTGTATGCCAGGACTCTATGCAGGTATGGGCCATGACAATGGTAGGAGATGATGGAGCACAGGTCTATACCAGAACTTTGGTATGTGTCATGAGTATGGTAGGAGATGATGCAGCATACTCTATGCCATCACTATGGTAGATAATTGAGCACAACTGTATGCCCAGGACCCTGGTATGTCCCATGACACTGGTAGGAGATGATAGAGTACAGTTGTATGCGATGACCCATGTGCAGATATGTGCCATGACCATGGTAGGAGCTGATAGAGCACAGCCACAACCACACTCGGTTTTACCTTGGCTGGTATTTTTTTGTGACAAAAGTAGCAACTCTCTATGTGCCATGATACTGGTAGAAGGCGGTGGAGCTCAGCTGTATGCCAAAACCCTGGAAGGAGATGATAGAGCACAACTGCATGCCATGACTGTGGAATGTACCATGATAGTGGTTGGAGGTGATGGAGCACAGCTGTATGCCAGGACTGTGGTATGTGCCATGACACTGGTAGAAGATAATAGAGTACAGCTGTATGCCAGCAACCTGGTACGTGCCATGACAATCGTAGTAGATGATGAAGCAGAGCTGTATGCCAGGACCCTGGTAGGAGATAATAGAGTACAGCTGTATGCCAGGACTATGGTATGTGCCTTGGCTCTGGTAGGAGAGGATTGGGAACAGCTGTATGCCAGGATCCTGGTAGAAGATAATAGAGCACAGCTGTATGCCATGACTGTGGTATGTGCCATGACCCTGGTAGGAGATGATGGAGCATAGCTGTATGCCAGGACTTTGGTATGTCCCATGACCCTGGTAGAAGATGATGGTGCACAGCTGTATGCCAGGACGCCAGTAAGTGCCATGACTCTGATAGGAGGCGATGGAGTACAGCTGTATGCCAGGGCCTTAGCAGATGATAGAGTACAGCTGTATGCCAAGACCCCGGTATGTGCCATGACCCTAGTAGCAGGGGATGGAGTACAGCTGTATGCCAGGGCCTTAGTAGATGATGGAGTACAGCTGTATGCCAGGACTGTGGTATGTGCTATGACCCTGGTAGGAGATGATGGAGCGCAGCTGTATGCCAGGACTGTGGTATGTGCCATGACCCTGGTAGTGGATGATGGAGCGCAGCTGTATGCCAGGACTGCGGTATGTGCCATGACCCTAGTAGCAGGGGATGGAGTACAGCTGTATGCCAGGGCCTTAGTAGATGATGGAGTACAGCTGTATGCCAGGACTGTGGTATGTGCTATGACCCTGGTAGGAGATGATAGAGCGCAGCTGTATGCCAGGACTGTGGTATGTGCCATGACCCTGGTAGCAGGGGATGGAGTACAGCTGTATGCCAGGGCCTTAGTAGATGATGGAGCACAGCTGTATGCCAGGTCTGTGGTGTGTGCCATGAGCCTAGTAGTAGTAGGTGATGGAGCAGAGCTGTATGCCTGGACTGTGGTATGTGCCATGATCCTAGTAGATGGTGATGGAGCACAGCTGTATGCCAGGACCCTGGTACTAGATAATAGAGCACAGCTGTATGCCAGGACCCTTAGTAGGAGATAATAGAGTACAGCTGTATGCCAGGACTTTGGTATGAGCCATGACCCTAGTAGATGATGATGGAGCACAGCTGTATGCCAGGACCCTGGTACTAGACAATAGAGTACAGCTGTATGCCAGGACTGTGGTATGTGCCAGGACCCTGGTAGTAGATGATGGAGCACAACTGTATGCCAGGACTGTGGTATGTGCCATGACCCTAGTAGATGATGATGGAGCACAGCTGTATGCCAGGACCCTGGTACTAGATAATAGAGTACAGCTGTATGCCCGCACCCTAGTATGTGCCATGACACAGGTAGCACAGCCATGTGCCAGGTGTAATGTCCCTCCTCCCCGGCGCAGGGATCTCTTCCCTCTCTCCCCGCTGTTGCTATGGCTATGACCATTCCTGCAACGCAACACCCATGTGACCTGCTGGATGATGGCTGCTGTGATGGGAGGTATGTCGTCTCACCGCGATGCTCAGCCCCTGACACTGGGAGGAAGGATCTAGCGGGGCTGGCAGAGGGCATCATGCAGGCCGCGGGCAGCTCGGGCTCCGGGAGAGGCGGGTGTTACTAGCGGGGGCCGAGCTGGACGCGGTGGTCGTGCTTGGCCTGGACCCTCATCCTGGCAGCATCGGGGTGCGTACTGTATGATGTATATGGAGAGGGGGCTGCTGCCGGGCGAGGAGGGGTGGCAGAGGCTGGAGTGGCAGAGGCTGGGGTGCCTGGCAGCTGCCGCCGCTGAAGGACACTGTACGGATCAGTGAATTGTACACTGACCATTTGCAGGCGCCGCGGTCACTGCTGTCCGGCACAGCGCCGTGTCCTGTGGATCCTCACTGCCTACATACATGATCTTACAGCACATACATGTATCTGTGCAGCACATCTCTACTTATACCACGGGCAC
The DNA here is from genome assembly GCF_035609145.1 of Eleutherodactylus coqui. Classification (NCBI taxonomy): domain Eukaryota; kingdom Metazoa; phylum Chordata; class Amphibia; order Anura; family Eleutherodactylidae; genus Eleutherodactylus; species Eleutherodactylus coqui. Next base: position 471,869,545 of record NC_089837.1, on the reverse strand, counting down.
AGTGTATAGAAGATCTGCATATATGTTTATCCAAATAGCACATGAGTGCCTGCATGTTCATACATCCTATTGACATGACCATACAGTGCATTTTAAATGGTATGCTGAGTGTATATATATATATATATATATATGTGTGTGTGTGTATATATATATATATATATATATATATATATATAGACATTACATTAACAGGTTCATGCATTGCATTAGTGTGTTATATATACTGTAGCACATAGACCTATGCTCACATGTATATATATATATATATATATATATATATATATATATATATATATATATATATATATATCACATGTATAGATATGTTCACTCACCGTATACATGCCCAATTATACAGGGTGTAGTGAAAAAGCCGGATCCAGCGCTATATCTCAGTAATGGTGTCCTAGATTGAAATACCAATAGCATACTTCAGTAGAAAGTCAAGGATGAGCTACATGATGGTATGGTGCACGGGCCCCTGGGGTCCCTGGAACATGGATTTCAGTTTTGTGTTGTGGCCCTTGCAAGAGATAGGGAGCAAAACCGATTAGCAAAGTTGAAGAGTAACATTTCTGCCGCTCTCCGCGTCTCTGTAAGCCCCATACGTCTGCCGCTATGACTGATGTAAGGAAAGAGTACTCGAAGTGGCGTCCTCCTGCTACAATAGGAGCAGATCATGCAGGAAGTCGCCCACCATCTGTAGGACAATCAGGTACCGATCCGTGTAGAGACTCAACCCATATCCACCAAGTCGATCGCGCCAAATTCGAACCCACACGTTCACGCTAAAATTTGCGTTGTCATCTGATTGGGTCATAGAAACAAGAAAACTGACAGCAGGAAAAGCCCCCCCTGGTCCATCCTGGATTAATTCTTATCCCAGGCAGCTTGAATTTATTTATCACTGATTTCCCAACCACGTCTGCTGGAAGTTTCTTCCAAGCATCTACTACTCCTTCAGTAAAATAATATTTTCTGATGTCGCTTCCGATTTTGCCCCAACTAATCTCAGTTGGCTCTTACTAGTAATTTGCATTGCATCTGCACTGAATCAGCGCTTCGTTAACACGGTCCTGTAGCGTCATCGCTGGACCACATTGTGAAACAATCCATACATGTATCATAGCAGAAAGAGGCCGCTTGGAGTTCGCTTTCCTTACTTCAGTCATAGTGGCGGTCCCACGGGACTTAGAGGCGGAAAGCGAATTTCTACTTCGCACATGCTACTCCTCAACCTTGCAATTGGCTTTTACTCTGCATCTCTTTCAGGGGCCACAACATAGAATTAAAATCCATGTTCCGTAGCCCCCAGGGGCCCGTGCACCATACCATCCTGTAGCTCATCCATGACTTTCTATGCAATGTGTGCTATTGCTATTTCAATCTAGCACACCAGTACTGAGATATAGCGCTGGATTCGGCTTTTTGACTACACCCTGTATCGTTCATAACCTGGTTTGTTAGAGTTCTCAGAGACCACATACAATCTGCTACAAGCCCTCTGTGTAATTATCCTGCCTACAGGTATATAGGGAAGCTATAATAACCCTGTATATATATATTTACATTTGCTCTTCTCCGGCCATTTAAATGTATTCTTTGCAAAATTCTTAATGAATGCCATGTGTTTGGTTGGCGAGGCGTCTTTCTTTGTGTTCCTCGTCAGCAGGTTATTGCATCCATATTAATCATTGAACTTGATGACTGTAACACAATACTTCCAGGAGGATCCGTTTTTATTTAATTAGTATCACATACGATATACGTTCGTCCTTTGTTCACGGTGACTAGTAAGTTAAACCAGTCCATGGCTACATTCATAATGTTCGCTGAGGCCTGGGCACAGATTGGGCTGATGAGAACTTTCCCTTTATTTCTGGACAGACAACTCAATCTGGGGATGAAGGGGTTAAGATGAATAGATCTATTTGTTTACGCTGCTGCATTGTGTGTCGATTGCAGTAACACTGTGCGATCCATAGGCTGGAGAGGGAATGGTATGTGTAGGATGTGTAGGTGACGTCATGGGTGTTTGTGTTCTATAGTGGATCACATACAACTCTACTCTTTATGCCTTTTTAAGCAATTACATCGTAAATATTATCCTTCCGTACAAAATTGTCTAATGTTCAGTGTTATTAAAGTCAGATAATATTTGGGTGTAGATTAGAGTAATGCAGATTATCACCTGTTTTGGATTATTGAATGATCATAGGAAGAGCATAGGAAATGTACATGTATACAATGTAACCATCTCGCTTCTCTGTTAGCTGCTCATTCTTCTGCTCCGGGATTGTGAGATTACAGATTATTTTGCATTTAAGTGCTGGATTATCCAGATTGTCTGAAATGTTGGATGCTAGATTATAGGTTTTTTTGTAATTTTTTTTTTTTTTTTTTTATATCCTATACAAGAAATTGTCAGTTTTGCATATTTTACACAATATCACTGTGCAGCCGGTAATAAGGAAAGCAACAACAACAAAAAAAGAACAAACAAAGGGATTATGAATTCTTGTTCTTCATGTTATGGCCCTGTTTAGAAACAACAGGAACCTGGCGATTCTCATTTGCCCGAGCGAATGATCTGGTGACGTCAAGACCAACTCGTTCGCGCTCGTGCCGCCTGTCTAGGCTTTACGATTAGCGTTGAGAATCGTACGGTTCTCATTGACTTCTTATTCAGTGATTCACGTTCTTATGTGAAAGACTGAGCGATCCGTGTTTAAAGTGCGCGGCTGGCGCTGATTTTATGGCGCTGCAACTGAAGATGAAGGAGAACCGCACGATTCTCGTTCACTGTTCACTCCTTGGCTCGTGTTTGAACTTAGTGATTACTGTTTGAACAACTAGCTGAATGATAAGGGCTCATGTCCACGGGCAAAATAAGAATTAAAATCCGCAGCGGATTTTAACTCTTCCCCTGCCCGCAGATCCGCACCCCATAGGGATGCATTGACCACCCGCGGGGTAGATAAATACCCGCGGATGGTCAATAAAAGGGATTTAAAAAAAAATGGAGCATGAAAAAATCTGGACCATGCTCCATTTTCATGCGGGTCTCCCGCGGGGACGGCTCCCGCGGGCTTCTATTGAAGCCTATGGAAGCCGTCCGGATCCGCGGGAGACAAAAATCAGATTTTACTCACACGCTCCGTTTCTTCTCTTCGCCGCGGCGCCATCTTCTCTCAGTCACGGCCGGATCATTTTGCTTCGGGACGGCGCATGCGCGGGGCACGTCACCGACGTCATCCTGTGCATCCGCCGAGCCGAAGAAAAAAGATCCGGCCGCGACGCAGAGAAGATGACGCCGTGGCGAAGAGAAGAAACGGAGCGGATGGGAGGTGAGTTTATTCTCATTTATTCTTATTTTCAGCGCTCATTTCCGCGGGGCAGGAGGGACCCGCTGCAGATTCTCCATGTAGAATCCGTAGCGGGCCTGATTTTCCCCGTGGACATGAGGCCTAACTGTTCCGCTGAAACGCAACAATTAGCCAGAAGATATAAGATAACATGTTTTTGTGTCTACTGAAATGAAGTTTAAGGGTGCCTAGCGATATTTTTTCTTGCGATGCGAGAGCGATGATTATGAAACCAATGATTTTCAATAGTTCCATACTCATTTGCGATTTTTATTCTTAAGTCTCGCAGCTCAGAGAAGAAGAATGTGATATCGCTCAGTGTGTTCAATGGGGTCGGCGGCAGCCCCATTAAAAGCATAGGGAGTACATCGCGGACTTCTGCCACAGCTGTCACAGCTATGGTAGAGGATTCCTTCATCCCCGCAGGGATCGGGGACAGAAGTCCGTGATGCTATCCTATTGGTTTTAATGGGGCCAGCGCTGCTGCGGCCCCATTGAAAGCAGTGGATTGCAGGCAACCCCTGCAGCGATGATTTTCGGGGAGGGGCTTGAAATATAAACCCTTCCCTGAAAATCAGCCCTAGCTGTAAAAAAAAAAGTTTTAAAAAATTATACTCACCTAGAAGAGCCGTCCGGCTCTTCTCTCTCGCACGGCAGTCTTCTTCTGTGTTCTGGAGGCTGGGGATTGAATAATCCCCGCCCCCAGAAAGAGCTGGTCTTATTGGCTGAGTGCTCAGCGAATCATAGGCACCGCTCAGCCATTGAATGACAGCTGAGTGCTGCCTGTGATTGGTCACAGCGTTCAGCCAATCACAGGCAGCGCTCAGCCATTGAATGACAGCTGAGTGCTGCCTGTGATTGGTTACGGCGTTCAGCCAATCACAGGCAGCGCTTAGCTATTTAACAATGAATCTCAATTTTCACCAGCTCAGACCTACTTGGGGTTATAGATTCATTTGCTAGTCAGATTATAAATTTGTGTGATGCTGTTACATGAATCTACCACTTAAACTGCCTGCAGGGGGACACAGTAATTCCTGTCACAGTTATTGATGATGACATAGCTCCTGTCACGCAGTTGTAATAAAGCAGACTACAGCTCATCCTTCTGAGTTCTGTAGCTTATATAGGTGAACACTGATGGTAATGATGATTAAATTGTACCCCCCCCCCCTCACAGGCAGAATGGTATAACCATAGCTAATGCTGTATTAATGCATTATGGGATTGATGTGAAACTGAAAGTAAAAAATATCACTCTCAAGATGATGCTTGATAAGCATCAGACAGGGGGACTTCACTGCATGAAAGTGGTTGCAATACACAGAGGAAACCTCCAGAGTGTGACAGGCAATCAGGTGAAGGGAATAGGGATGGGATTTAGATTTATCTTCAGGATCAGTCATCATAATAATATCGGTAGGGGTCCGACTCCTGGCAACCTTGCCTATCAGCTGTTTGAAGAGTCCACAGGGCTCCAGTGAATGCTCTGGCGTTTTTCTCGGCCTGTGATATCATGTTCATTGATCAGATATCTTTTGTGCAGCTCAGTAACATTCAAATGCATAGGATTGTGCTGCGATACCAGGCACAGCCACTGCGAAATGAACAGTGCTGTACCTGGTATACAATGAAGAGTCCACAGCACGTGCTGCGAGGAGAGCCTGGCACTGCCCGCCTTTTACTCAGAGCTCCGTTGTAGCTCGGTTCTGAGTCAGACCTGTAAGGCCGGGCTCACACAAGCATAAGACTACTGCTTATAACGCCTGTGTTGTACACGCATGTCATATGCGGTACTTTGCCAACAATAAACAACATTGCCTTATCCATTTCCACTCACATTTGCGTGTAGGAATTGCATAATATGTGTGCGCAAAAAAGAATGCCGCATGTTCTATTTTGCGGTGTATTACCTGCGGCCCATTGTCCTTTATGGGTGCGTTATTAATGCTGCCCATATGCCATTGCGAAGCGACAGTGCTGGAAATATAAACCTAAAAACCCAGGAAGACTGTGCATTACAGCTTGCGTGAGATACGCTGTTATGCGCAGTACAATATCGCTGCCATATGCGGTGGAAAGCCGGGTCACCGCCGACTCCACATTATTCTACACATGCAGCCGTGTGAGCCGGACCTAAGTGTGATTGTTCGGAAATGCAGCAGTGTTTCAGAATAAAGCATATATGGGTCGAATGGGGATATCTGTCCCGGGTTCATATTGCCCGTGATTCAGGCAGCATGAAACTGGTGACGGGTTCCCTTTAAATAAGGAGTAATTCACATAGGAGTAGAATGGATGATGCTAAGAATCCAACTGGAAGCTAGATCATATATCTGTAGTTGACAGCATATGGAAATGGTAAATATTTTCTTAAATGTAGGATTCTGAGCAATGTTTTGACAAATATTGTTACAGTACAATGGAAAGAAAACATCTGCTCATAGTAACATAGTTTATTGGGGCCTTTTCACACTAACAATTCTGTTTTCAAGCCCAAAGACATGCATTGAAGTGGAAGCTCAAAGATAGAACATGCGAGTGCAATCCACACATATAAAGTCCATGCTGCGAGAAAAGATAGGAGCTGACCTATCTTTGGTGCAAGCTGCACAGGATTTTCCATAGACTCCTATGGGAGCTGGATAACATGCACCACGCACCTCCTGACTGTGTGAACGGGCAATTTCACTGCTAATTAATCAGAGAATGGTAGAGTTTGGAAGGGCGCTCCAGGGTGATCTGGTCCAACCCCCTGCTCAATGCAGGATCACTAAATCATCCCAGACAGACATTTGTCCAGCCTTTGTTTGAACACTTCCATTGAAGGAGAACTCACCACCTCCCGTGGTAACCTGTTCCAGTCATTGATCCCCCTCACTGTCTAATAACTAATCTGTGTCTCCTCCCTTTCAGTTTCATCCCATTGCTTCTAGTCTTTCCTTGTAGAGATGAGAATAGGGCTGATCCCTCTGCACTGTGACAGCCCTCAGATATTTGTAGACAGCTGTTAAGTCTCCTCTCAGCCTTCTTTTTCGTAAGCTAAACATTCCCAGATCCTTTAACGGTTCCTCATAGGACATGATTTGCAGACCCCTCACCATCTTGGTAACTCTTCTCTGAACTTGTTCCAGTTTGTCTATGTCTTTTTTAAAGTGGGGTGCCCAAAACTGGACACCGTATTCCAGATGAGGTCTGACTAAGGCCTCATGTCCACGGGGAAAATCGGGCCCGCTACGGATTCTACATGTAGAATCTGCAGCGGGTCCCTCCTGCCCCGCGGACATGAGCGCTGAAAATACGAATAAATAAGAATTTACCTATCCGTAGCGGGCGGCGAAGCTCTGCTCTTCCTCACGGCCGGATCTTCTTTTTCGGCCGGCGGATGAATTCCTGACGCCGGCGGCACGTCGCCGGCACGTCGTCGACGTGCCGCGCGCATGCGCCGGGCACATCCGCCAAGCCGAAGCAAGGGAGATGCGGCCGTGAGGAAGAGAAGAGCTTCCCGGCCCGCTGCGGGTGAGTAAATTCTTTAAATTCCTATTTTAGGTCTCCCGCGGATCCGGACGGCTTCCATAGGCTTCAATAGAAGCCCGCGGGAGCCGTCCCCGCGGGAGACCCGCACGAAAATGGAGCATGGTCCGGATTTTTTCATGCTCCATTTTTTTTAAAATCCCTTTTATTGACGATCCGCGGGTATTTATCTACCCGCGGGTGGTCAATGCATCCCTATGGGGTGCGGATCCGCGTGCAGGTAATCCGCTGCGGATCCTAAATCATATTTTCCCCGTGGACATGAGGCCTAAGGCTTCCTGTACACGGGCGGATTTGCATTGCAAAATCCGAAGTGGAATTCCGCCTCCGGATTCGGCAGCAAATCCAGCCCATAGCATGCTATGAGAAAACATGATTTCCTGCGCATGAGTGGAAATCGATTTTGTGCAGGCTACGCACAGCTGGCTTCCATTGAAGTCAATGGAAGGCGTCCGTCCTACGGCCATTCTGCAATCATCATTGCAGAATGACCGGAGGAGCTGCGTCATCTCAACTGCGCATGTGCCGGACTGCGCCACGGCTGGCACATTCGCAGTAGAGGAGGCCGCGTCATCGCCATAGCGACCGCGCAGCATCCTTTGTACGGCGCATGTGTCGGCCATTGCTCAGGCCAGCACATTCGCAGCAGAGAAGAAGACGCCGGACAGGTAATCTGGGTCACCGGCCGGGCACAGGGTCGAACTCTGCTGTGGGAATCACGCATGCGGCATCCAGCTCGCCCGTGTGCAGGCGGCTTAGGGAAGAGTAGAGAGGGATAATTACTTCACATGATCTAGACTCTATGCTTCTCTTAATGTATCCCAGAATTGTGTTTGCCTTTTTTGCTGCTGCATCACATTGTTGACTCATGTTCAGTCTATGATCTATTAGTATACCCAAGTCTTTTTCACATGTGCTGCTGCTTACCCCAAATCCTCCCATTCTGGATGCGCTTTTTTCATTTTTCTTGCCCAGATGTAGGACTTTGCATTTCTCCTTGTAAATACCATTCTGTTAGTCGCCGCCCTCTGTTCAAGCTTTTCTAGATCTAGTTCTCTCTCTCTCTCTTTTCCCTACTGTTAGCTATCCCTCCTAGCTTTGTGTTGTCGGCAAATTTGATCAGTTTCCCATCAATTCCCTTCTCCACATCATTTATAAAAATGTTGAACAACCCTGGGCCCAGGACAGAGTCTTGTGGTACCCCACTTGATACATTCTTCCATTTGGATGTGCAGCCATTTATTAATTTTTTTTGTATAAATTCTTTATTTATAAATTTTGGGGTGGGTACAGAAAGAAAAAAGGGAAATCCACTTATCTGGAGCGAAACCCGGGAAGCATGTGGGAAAGAAAAACAAGAAACAGTTTCTCTGTGAACATGAGAATAACAAATTAAAGGTGGACGATTCTGTTTAATTATCCAAAAGGCATACAATATTTACATTGTAATAGAAAGTATATCTATGCTGAATGTAGTCAGGTAGCAAAAATTCCCTCTTTTTTTTCCCTCTCCTCCCTCCCCCTTTTTCTTACAATCGAGAGAGTGGTTTGGCATTGGGAGGCTTATGTGTTGCTATTAAATAAAAGATTCTGTCTGTTTTTGTAGCATAGCCATTTACTCCAAGTCTCCAGATATCTATCCAGATTCTCATCTCGGAGGCATCTAGTTTTTTTTATAGTTACTCATGGTATTTAGCTCATTGTACCAATCCTGAATGACGGGGGGGTGGGGGGGGGGGGGAGGGGGGGGGGGATCTGTATCTTTCCAATGTCTGGGAATTAATACTTTGGCGGTGTTTATGAGAAATGGAAGCAAGTTTATCTTTCCCAGGTTGCCAATAGCTGGATTCAAATTTAATAGTAGTAGTTTTGGGGTGATAATAATTTTGGTTCCTAAAATAGAATTAATCCTAGTTTGCAAGTCATACCAATGTGCAGCCATTTATGACCACTCTTTGAGTACGATCACTCAGCCAGTTGTGAATCCACCTAACAGCTGCCTTGTCAATCCCATTTTTGGTCATTTTTTTCAATAAGTATGGTATGAGATACTTTGTCAAATGCTTTTCTAAAGTCAAGATATGCTATATCCACCGCATTTCCCTGATCAACCCAGTGGGTGATTCTGTCATAGAAGGAAATTAGATCCGTCTGGCATGACTTGTTACAAACCCATGCTGGCTCTGGTTAATTACTCTGTTTTTATCCAAGTACTTGCATACATGCTGTTTCATAATTTGTTCAAAGATCTTCCCCGGATAGAAGTCAGGCTCACAGGCTTGTAGTTTCCTGGATACACCTTCTTCCCTTTTTTGAAAATAGGGACAACGTTTGCCCTTTTCCAATCTTCTGGGACTTCTCCTGTTCTCCAGGAATTTTCAAAGATTATGGCGAGTGGTTCAGCAATTACCTCCGCTGCTTCCTTTAGTATCCTAGGATGTAATTCATCTGGACTTTGAGACTTGAATTCATTTAAGTTAGCTAAGTGTTCCCTCTCCATCTCTCTGTTTGTAGACAGTCTGCATTCTTTTATTCCCCCCAATAGCACAGGGAAGATCATTTGATGTTCCATCTGCTTTCTGAGAGAAAACAGATACAAAATAGGAATTTAAAAGTTCGGCCTTCTCAACATCATTCTTAACCAATTCACCATTTTCATCTTGTAAGCATCCAATAGCATCTTTGACTTTTCTTTTGCTTTTGATGTACCCCCTAAATCCTTTTTAATTGCTTTTGGCCTCTGTTGCAAGCCTCAACTCATTATTAGCTTTAGCTTTTCTGACACTTGCCCTATAGTTCCTGCAGACCGCATTATATTCTTCTTTAGATATTCTCCCCTCTTTTCATTTGATAAACATATTTTTCTTCCTTTTTAGCATGTGTATAGGTTCTGTGTTCATCCATCCTGGTCTATTTAAATGCTTCCCAGTCTTCCTTCTTTTAGGGATTGTTAACGATTGTGCTTTGAGAATCTCATTTTGCAATATTTCCCAACCTTCTTGGACATTTCTGTCCTTAAGAACATCCAACCATTGGATTCTTCCTATCCTCTTTCTGAGTTCATTAAAATCTGCCTTTCTGAAATCCAACCTTGAGGTCTGAGTCTTCTCAGGTCTTCCTCCCCCTTTTTTCCAATATTCAATGATAACATGATCACTGCCTCCTAAGGTCCCAGCCACCCTTACTTCTTCAACCATTCCCTCCCTGTTGGTAAGAATTAGGTCCAAGATAGCAGGTCCCCTTGTTTTCTCTTCTACCTTTAGAAGATAAAGTTGTCAGCAAGAGCGGATAAGAATTTGTTGGATCCATTACTTTTACCTGAGAAAGATTCCCAACAAATGTCTGGATAGTTAAAATCTCTCCTGATCACTATGTCATGCTTTTTGGAGAGCTTGGCCATCTGATGTAGAAAGCGTTCATCCATATCTTCTGCTTGTCCAGGTGGCCTATAGTAAATGCCTACAATAGTATCCTTTCGGTTGTTCCTTCCTTGTATTCTTACCCAAACAGTTTCTACAGAACTTCCATGTCCTGAAGCTTGAATCTCTGTAAAGAGGAATATTTTCCTAACATACAACGCAACACCTCCTCCCTTTTTTAGGTCTGTTTTTTATAAATAAGTTGTATCCTTCAAGCCTTGTATTCCAATCATGTGTATCATTCCACCAAGCTCCCGTGATGCCTATGACATCATATTTCTCTTCCTGTGATAGGAGCTCCAATTCTCCTTGTTTGTTTCCCATGCTCTGGGCATTTGTGTAGAAACATTTTAGTTTGTGATCGGTGTCTCTTTCTCCTCTAATTTCCTTCTGAATTTTTTTGTCTTTGTTCTTTCTTTCCACTTCTAATAGCGAGGTTCTCAAATGTATTAATTAGCTGTATATTTTTACGTGGCCTTTCACTTCCTTTCCCATATTATTCTAGTTTAAAGTTCTCCCTATGAGTGAAGCAAGGCCCCCACCAAATATATGCTTACCTGTCTTTGTAAGGTGCAAATCGTCTCTAGCAAGGAGTCCATCGTATAGGCAATTCACTCCATGGTCTAGAAATCCAAATCTTTGCTGATGGCACCATCGGCGTAGCTAGTTGTTCACCTCTAGAATCCTGTTCCATCTTCTTATTCCATGGCCATCCACTAGGAGGATGGAGGAGAAGACCACCTGTGCTCCTAGTTCCTTCACCTTTTTTTCGAAGTCTTCAAAGTCTCTGCATATAGTTCCAAGGTCCTTTTTTGCAGTGTCATTAGTCCTTACATGTATTAGTAGGAATGGGTGGTGTTCTGTAGGACTGAAGAGTTTTGAGAGCCTATCAGACACATCTTTAATTTGTACACATGGTAGACATCACACCTCTCATGAGGTGTCAGGTCTGCAGACAGCGGCCCCTGTTCTTCTCAATAGGGAATCCCCCACAATCACCACTCGCCTTTTCTTCTTCACAACAGCACTTCTTTTTCTCCATTCAAGAGGCCTCTGTGTGCTTACTAAACAGTTCTTTGTGGGTAGAGTCATTTCTTGCTGTATCTCTTTCTCCTCTGCTCTGTTCTTTGTGGGGTAGAGTCATTTCTTGCTGTACCTTTTTTTCCTCTGCTCTGTTCTTTGTGGGGTAGAGTCATTTCTTGCTGTATCTCTTTCTCCTCTGCTCTGTTCTTTGAGGGAAGAGTCATTTCTTGCTGTACCTCTTTCTCCTCTGCTCTGTTCTTTGTGGTTAGTCATTTCTTGCTGTACCTCTTTCTCCTCTACTCTGTTCTTTGTAGTTAGTCATTTCTTGCTGTATCTCTTTCTCCTCTGCTCTGTTCTTTGTGGTTAGTCATTTCTTGCTGTACCTCTTTCTCCTCTGCTCTGTTCTTTGTGGTTAGTCATTTCTTGCTGTACCTCTTTCTCCTCTGCTCTGTTCTTTGTGGTTAGTCATTTCTTGCTGTACCTCTTTCTCCTCTGTTCTGTTCTTTATAGGTAGAGTCATTTCTTGCTGTACCTCTTTCTCTGCGGCTCTGATCTTTGTAGGTAGAGTCATTTCTTGCTGTACCTCTTTCTCCTCTGCTCTGTACTTTGTGGGTAGAGTCATCTCTTGCTTTACCTCTTTCTCCTCTGCTCTGTTTTTTGTGGGTAGAGTCATTTCTTGCTGTACCTCTTCCTCCTCTGCTCTGTTCTTTGTGGGGTAGAGTCATTTCTTGCTGTACCTCTTTTTCATCTGCTCTGTTCTTTGTGGGGTAGAGTCATTTTTTGCTGTATCTCTTTCTCCTCTGCTCTGTTCTTTGTGGGTAGAGTCATTTCTTGCTGTACCTCTTTCTCCTCTGCTCTTTGTGGTTAGTCATTTCTTGCTGTAGCTCTTTCTACGCGGCTCTGTTCTTTGTGGGGTAGAGTCATTTTTTGCTGTACCTCTTTTTCTTCTACTTTGTTCTTTGTGGTTAGTCATTTCTTGCTGTACCTCTTTCTCTTCTGCTCTGTTCTTTGTGGGTAGAGTCATTTCTTGCTGTACCTCTTTCTCCTCTTCTCTGTTCTTTGTGAGTAGAGTCATTTCTTGCTGTACCTCTTTCTTGTCTGCTCTGTTCTTTGGGGGTAGACTCATTTCTTGCTGTACCTCTTTCTCCTCTGTTCTGTTCTTTATAGGTAGAGTCATTTCTTGCTGTACCTCTTTCTCCTCTGCTCTGTTCTTTGTGGGTAGAGTCATTTCTGGCTGTACACCTTTCTCCTTCTCCTCAGGAACCAGTACCAGGTCCCCCTGTGTGAGAACCAGGTACCAATTCCCAAGCAGTATGGGTGCTGGCTGACTCCTGATCCTCCTGCTTCTTTGGGTCATATGCTTCCATTCCTCGGCTTCTGCAGGTACACTGGACATTTCTTTTCCTTCAACATTTTGAAGTCTTTCTTCTGCTCTGTCAAGGAAATCCTCATCTTCCTTAATAAGTTTCAGTGTAGCTATTCTTTGCTGAAGATTTTGCACCTTTTCCTCCAGTAGAGACACAAGCTTGCCTTTCCGGCAGGTGAAGTTTGGCTTTTCCTCTGGTAGGTCTGTAAACATGTAGCATACACTGTAGCGCACCAAATGGCTCCTCTCCTTTTCCATGTTGTCATTGAATTTCTACTTCAAAACTTCTATAAGTCAAGAATTGTAGTGAAGATACATAACCTTTAAAATGCTACTAAGTGTACAACCTAACGGCGTGCAGTCTGGCAATGTCCTCCGAGCAGCTAATCCTGGTAATCATCCCGCTTACAGTGATTCTTTGTTTACTAAGATTTTTTGGAAAATTAAATCAGAAACGCGATTGGCTGGTATGTTTAACTCCTTCACTTGCCAGCTATCATACAGTAAGGCAATGACTGTCAACCTGCTTAAAGAGGACTAGTGCAAGAATAGCAGGCTGCTGGTCTGTTTGCATTTTAGTTGCCAACTCCCTCAGATTTTATGGGAGTCTCCCAAAATAGGAGATTTCTGGCATATCAGGCAACAATAAAAAACGGCTGGCAGCTGCCACTATGAGTAGCTTGCTTCATTTGTAATTGTGTATTGACTTCAGTGGGAGCTAGATAAATTTGTACTCCATGAGCTCCCCCTAGTGGTGGCTGCAGACAGTCGGAATTGAATTGCTCATATGTTTATGTGAAGGGAAGCACTATATTGGCACTATTTGCTAGCAATATTGTTTATTGGTAGCTGCTGCCAGTCTTGTGTATTAGGAGCACTTTGCTGCCACTGTCTACAAGGAAGCACTTTACTGGAAATGTTAATGAGGTTACGCTGATGTTAATGGAGGCACATTGTTCGCAATGGTAGCATTTGCATAGAGGAAAACATTTCAGCCTCCTTAAAAATATAGTAGGCAATTATAATTTGTAGGGTGACATTTTGGTTTGGTTTATTTTTTTTTGTAATTGAAAGCTTATTTAAAGACGTTTTCCAGGACTTAAAAATATAATTGGCTGGAAACAGAATAAAATAGGAGGATAAGATATTCACCTCCCTAAATGGTGCCCAGTCCAGTGCAAGAGGCCGCGGTCCCCACCTCTCCAATCCGGGAAGTTCACTTTAATACTACTTTTTATTGGCTGCCTGCAGACAGCTGGGTCGGATCCTGCTGCGAGAATTCTCGCAGCGGGACCCGCCCTAAGCCCCTGTAGGGACCAGTGCGGCGCTCACCTCTCCCGTGGCTCCGGCTCTTTGATGTGCCGGCTGCCAGCAAGAGCCATGGGAGCCGGGAGGGAGCAGAGCCGTGGGAGCGCCTCTGCGAGACCCGCACAGAAATAGAGCATGCCGCGATTTGTTTTCCTCGTGTATTTTTACGCAGACAAACCGCGGCTGTCTGCATAGGATTGCGTTTTGCAAAGCCATCCTATGTAGGCGTCCAGGGGCGGAAATTCTGCGCAAAATCCCGCCGCTGAATTTCTGCCCGTGTGCAGGGGGCCATTTTCTGTCTCATGTTGATGAAAACAATAAAAGCCTTTGTTTACCATGAATGTCGCACTCTTCAACACCAGAAAATTTTACATAGATCTCCACTCCAGACACATTCAATTTGTTGTTCTCTGGATCAATGTCACAGGATAATAGGTTAAATTAGATGGATTTGCCTTTTTCCGATCGAGCATAATAGTGTTATATGAATACAAGTTACACAGTTGGCACAACCCTTTGCTACATCACACATTTACGGTAACAGATGGATGATACAACATATTCTCCACCGCTGTACACATATCTCGCATCACTCTTCCCTATGGGGCTTACCGTCTCATATCTCAGGCGCATGCACCCTAGGATCAATTTTGTATCAAGCAAATGATCCTATCATCCATCATGTGTGGGAGGAAACCAGAGCAAACCTATACAAACCCATGTAGATATCACCCTTGGTTAGATTCAAACCCTGGATCCCAGAGCTGCAACGGGGTTAACCCTTAGCACACTCTTCTAATTGATATTAATATGAAATAGGTTGTGCAGTGAAATCACACCTCCCCTTTAGCCTTCTATTGTCAGAATTTGCGAAAATTGACTTTGTAGTATAGAGAATTGAATAGTACGACATTCTCCCTGTCTATTATATGGCCTGCCGCCTACAGCTGCTCCTTATAGACAGATTACTAGATTAGCCAATCGTTAGGGTGGAGATCACCGCGTGGCGACATGTGACTGTAAGGGTGCGTTCACACGAGCGCATAAACGGCGCGTTTTTGCGCCCAATCGTATAAACGTGACCATCTAAGGCATTGATTTCCAATGTATTTGTTCGCACGGGCGATTTTACGGCGCGTAAAATCGGCAACCCGAAAAAAAACCCGGAACATATGCGACCGAAATACGTGCCAACGCATATTCGATGGCCGAAAAGATAGTTTGCAAAGTAGGAACAAACGATAATACGCTTTCTAGCTCTGGTCATGATCGCCGAAAAACGTTCTTTCCGGCGATTAAACGCTGCGCACGTGCAAACGTAAATACGCCTACGCTCGTGTGACCGCGCCCTAAACCACGCTTGCATACAACTTAAGTGCAAATCGTTACGGTCTTCTAATTGATCGTTAATGGTTTTACGATGCAGCTATTAACAGTCCGTCTGAAGACGGTTGTGGTTTGTGATATAAGTGCTGCACAGTGGACGCAACTTGTGTCTCGACCCTTAGGCCTCATGTCCACGGGGGCCACAGGGTTTCCCCGTGCAGAATCCCGCAGCAGATTCCACCGGGCCTGCAGACATGAGGCTAAAAAATACATTATACTCACCTGTACTCGCTCTCTGTCGCGGTCGGATCTTCTTTCTTCTACACAGTGGATGCACACGGGACGCAGGCGGTGTGCCGCACGCATGCGCCATGCCCTTATTTTTTAAACTCCTGTTTTCCCGCGGTCCGCGCACAGGCGCAATGCCAGCTGCAGACGTGCTGCGGATCTGGCCGACTTCAATGGAAGCCGCCGGAGCCGTCTGTGTGGGAAAACGGTGCACGCTGCGGTTGTTTTCCCGTGCATGCGATCTGCACGTCAGGGGAAAATGACATCTGCAGGTATTTCATTACCTGCAGGTGCCCAATGATTCCCTATGGGTGTGGATCGTACGTGTGTAAATGGATTTATGCCATAGACATGAGACCTTAGTGCTACTGGATTGTTGTTTACTGACACTTAGGTCGGATTCACACTGATAGGACCAAAGCAACGAACTGTTAGAGGGGCAACCCATATACAGATATACAAGATGGGACGTAAGGTCAGATCAGCCCTTCTCCCAGGGCATACACACTTGGAGTGTTATGCCTAAAGGAGCGCAGCGGATCCAAGAACAGCATCCACATACAGAAAACCGATATCCCCTAAAGGAAGCGCCTCTCCAGGATTATTGGGTGCGCCAAAAATGGGACAGGAAGGTCTGCCATGCTCACTAAGTAGCGTGCAGAGTCAGGTATCTAGAACTCACTTCGTAGGAAAGGAATCGTTTATAGACAGAGCTCAGTAGAAGATTTAGAGCTCAATCAGAAATGAGATTATTAAAGAAAACTTCAGGTTCAGTTCAGAGATCGGCTGAGAATTCTGAGTTTGATAATAAATATGATAAATGATAGATTAGGTTCAATTTGGTTCGGTTCAAAGCTCGATTAAAAAGTCAGAGCTTGAAAAGTAAATGCGAAAAAAAGATTCAGGTTCGCTTCAACGCGTCTCATCGGGAGGACCCCGATTCATCAGGGACCCAATGGATGTAGAAGGAAATGATTCAACTCAAATTGATTACGACTGCGTAGAAAGCCACAGCCTGTAGAAAAAATGTATACAGCTAGGTTAATGGCTAAACTCACCAGCAATTGTACTAGGGCCATGGTGGCGAATCTATGGCACGCGTGCCAGAGAGGGCACGCTGACGGCAGTGTGTGCACCTGGGATCCTCCTCCCCTGACCTCTCCTTGTTGGTTCCACTCAAGGTGAGGAGAAGGGAGGATGGTCCAGGCGCACACACTGAAGTCCATAGCAGCACCGAGAAGAGAAGGAGTGGCGCTTAGACTACAAGGAGGAGGTAAGTATATGGATCAAGGGGTTTGGGCTACTGTGGGGGGGTCACTATTACTACTGGGGCTGCTATGGGGGTCACTGTTACTACTGAGGTCAATACAGGGGACACTATTAGTATTAGTGTCCCCATATCAGCCCCAGTAGTAATAGTATTACTATTGAGGTCACTGTGGGAGACACTATTATTATTGGGGCTGATATAGGGGACACTATTCCTATTGAGGCCACTGTGAATGTCACTATTACTACTGGAGCCACTGTGGGGGCTGCTATTACTACTAAGGCTGATATAGGGGACACTATTACTATTGAGGCCACTGTGGAGATCACTATTACTACTGAGGCCACTATGGGAATCACTATTACTACTGAGGCCACTGTGGGTGTCACGATTACTACTGAGGCCACTGTGGGAGTCACTTTTACTTCTGAGACCACTGTGGGAGACACTTTTACTACTGAGGCTAATATAGGGGACACTATTACTACTGAAGCCACTGTGGAGATCACTGTTACTACTGAAGCCACAGTGGGAGTCACTATTACTACTGACGCCACTGTGGGAGACACTTTTACTACTAAGGCTACTGTGAAGGGGTCACTATTACTACTGAAGCTACTGTGGGGGTCAGTATTATTACTGGGTCTGATGTAGGGGACACTATTACTACTGAGGCTACTGTGGGGGATATTATTACTACTGGGGCCACTGTGGTGGACACTTTTACTACTGAGGTTACTGTGGGGGTCAGTATTATTACTGGATCTGATGTAGAGGACACTATTACTACTGATGCCATTGTGGAGGATATTATAATGGTACTTTTGTATGTTGTCTCCACCACAAGTATGGGTGGAGTCCTAGTGATGAGCTGTATACGCCCACTGTATGCCCAGAAGTTAGTGATCAGCTGCCTGGAGCACGGTCCTAGTAGAGGGGGGGCTGTATGGAGAGTTAGGGTTAGTTTAAGTGTTAGGCTTACATTATTAGCTGTTTACAGCTAATAAAGTAGACCTAACACTGAAACAAACCCTATCCCTCACCCTCCATACAAGGCGATCCGTCCCCGGCAGCCTACCATTATATCGGGCGACAGCTCTTGCCCATGCCTGTGCGGCGGGGAGAGGATCGTGGAGCATACTCACAGCAGTTCCCGGCGCAGGGGAACCAGTACCGAAGATGAGAGTCCGGCATGAAGAACAGCAGGGACCCCAGTGACAGCGCTCCTGGCTGCAGCAGCAGCAGGGGGAATGGGAACCCACATTGGCAGTGCAGCGTGGAGAGGAGCCTGGAGCACATTGACAGTGGTCCCTGGCTGCAGTGGCCGACCTGGGGGACACTATTACTCCTGGAGCCACTGAAGGAGCCACTATTACTACTAGAGCCACTGGTATCTTTACACATGGTGAAAATGCTAAAGAATGTCCGCAGAGGAAATATCCGTGGCAAATTCTGCATCAAAAAATTGTCAAAATCTGTACCATTAATGTGGATTTTGACTGGACATCAGCCGCGTACCCGCATCTGATTTCATACTATGTGGTGCTCCCCCTCACCTCCTCCTAAGGCTTCCCACAGTCAGCACACTTTGGCTTCCGGTTCCCAGCGGCCTGGTCAGGTGATGCAGGTCAGGTGAGACCACTACAGGCCGCTGGGAACCAGAAGCCGGGGAGCGCTGATGGCGTGACGCCTTCAGTGGAGATGAGGGGAAGCGCCGCATAGTATGTAATCAGCTGCGGGTACCAATGGTACTCCAGCTAGGAAACAAGCACGGGGCGTTCCTCCCTGACTATTTTGACTATTTGCCCTGTCCTTTTTATTACTACGGGGATAAAATCATACATCGTGATAAGCTTAACAATATGTTAAAGAGTAGTTATATTCATACAGTCTTAGGCCTCCTTCGCGTGAATGAAAAAAAGCTGCAATCAAGTCCCGAGCTTAATTAGCGTTTTCTCATCCAATCACATGGCCGGGTGCGACGTATTAGCGAAAAAATACGCCGCAGCCCGAAAATCCCTCAGTCGGCATAAATCCTTGGAATTACTTCTATTGCCTAAATAGAGGCACTTGTAAGTGTTTCGCAGCATTGGACGCTGCTAAACTGCCTCCACCTACCTTTTTTGCAGCTCCCATAGGAGTCAATGGGAGCCGTCAGCGTATATCGGTCGAAAGATAGAGCAAGACCTATCTTTTCTGGCATTGTATAAATTTGGTAGCGTATGTCCTATTGTTACGTCATCTGAATGAATACATTGGAAACCAATGCTTCAGATAGTCGGCCGACGTATAAACACGGCTATATAGCCACATAAAACCACTCGTGAATAAGACCTTACAATACTAACAGCCCTTTAAAGGCAACTATAATCCTCATGTAGCAGGCTAGCTTTCAGGTTACAAACACAAATGATGTCTGACTTTGACCTTTCATTGATATGATGTTTAATTCTGGCACCTGAGGATGGCCAAATATGGACACTGTACAAAAATGAAAGTCTTGCAGATGGAAGTGCCAGCATCCACATCCCCCGGCAGCGCACTGCTTTTTATTACTTTACTCCTCATGAGAACCATTCCATTAAAGGGGCTGCACCAGAAATGCAATTTATCCACAGGTTTGGTGTTTAAGCTGCTGATTGGTGAGGGGCTCACTACTTAAATCTCCACTGATCCTGAAAACAGAGTCCCATGTCCTCCATTTTAGTCTATGGGTGACGACTACCACTGCTAGTGATCCATCCCAGCGGGTTTAGTGTATATGTCACGTCTCTTTCATCCGCGAACTGCAAAAGATACTCAAAGACAATCACCATACATACCTGCGCACATAACATATGGAATTGCTATAGAATATACAAGGTATTAGTTCATGAATTGGCCAAAATACTTAAGCCCACTAGCCTGCTTCAAGGGTTCTGGTTGTCTCACGGGTCCCGACACTTATGAGACAACTTGAAACCTGCCTGCATGTGGGGCGATCGTCCCAATAGGGACGGTTCCGCGCTGGAACCTACGGAACTAACTCGCTGAGGATGGAAAACAAAGCAGGACAAGACGCAGTTCACACCAACATAGTAGGGATAGCATGCAACACAGAACAAGACTGTTCATACCTCATGTCTGGCCATCTGCACAGACACACAAACCACATCATGCATGGAGCAAGCACCAGAGTGTTGGGAAACCAGTATCCTCTAGCCAGAAGGCTGGTATATATGTGCAGCAGACCAGGGGGATTGGCTGGCTGGAGAAACTCCACACGAAGCCAGTTTAATTATCTCACACATGTGAAGGTGTGCTCCTGGCAACCCGTAGAACAACAGGTCCCAGCAGCACAACCTAACAGTATACATATATGTCAGGAGCATACAATTTGAATGGAGACAAAAAATTGTAATGTGAACAGGACCTTAAACCCCAGTACATTGCAAACAGCTAGTATGTGAAGCCCCTCCCAAACTAAGGGCTCGTTCACATGGGCATATGCGTACAACGCTGCGGGTCTCCCGTAGTGCATGCATACAAAGTGTGGGTCTCCCGCAATATTGTACACATTACAGCCCAAGCACTCAGCCGAGACCGTGCATGGGCTGCGTATGGAACTGTGCATGCCCCTGAATGACACGGTCACAGACATGCGCAGTGTGATTTTAATTTTTTTTTTAATGGAAACGCTGGGGTGGATTCAGACGAACGTAGTTTTGTCCCTTTATGCGGCCGCGAACTGCCGGCGAGACAGAAGAAATCTCCCTCGTTTAGGCGCAGCGACGCTCCGTACTGCCGAGCGTAGTTGCGCCAATAGAACTGTGTTTAAGTGAATAGGAGGGACTGAAAGATTGCTGTTTAAGGCAATCACATGAAAGAGAGAAAGCCGCGACCAAGTATCGGCTAAATCTCGCGCTTTCTCGCCCGTTCACATGGCTGGATGCGGTGTAAAAGCCACAGTCCAGAATTCCTTCAGCTGGAGAGTTTAGCATTAGAGATGAGCGAGTATACTCGCTAAGGCACATTACTCGAGCGAGTAGTGCCTTAGCCGAGTATCTCCCCGCTCGTCTCTAAAGATTCGGGGGCCGGCGCAGGTGACCGGTGAGTTGCGGCGGGGAGCGGGGGGAAGAGAGGGAGAGAAAGATCTCCCCTCCGTTCCTCCCCGTTCTGCCCCACCGTTCCCCGCCCGCCGCCGGCCCCCGAATCTTTAGAGACGAGCGGGGAGATACCCGGCTAAGGCACTACTTGCTCGAGTAATGTGCCTTAGCGAGTATACTCACTCATCTCTATTTAGCATCCCTTACTCCGGCTGATCTCGGCAATGGAAGCTCCCATAGGCAAAGGGAGGGAGGTGAGAGGGAGTTTAGCAGCGCTCCCTTTGCCGGCAGTTCCCATAGGCTTCTTTAGGAGCTGCCCGTTGATCGCAGCCAAAAGACGGGGGAAGACCTATCTTTTTCGGCCACACATAACAGCTGCCGGCTGGAATCCGCAGAGTATGTGCTATCTTTCCCGGCTGCTATTTTCTGGCGCGTAAAATTGGCTGATTGCGGCAATAGAGCTCCTATGGGAGCTGCCGGCAAAAGGAGGAAGTTTAGCAGCGGTTAATTGCAACCAAAAGATAGGGCAAGACCTATTTTTTCCGGACGCACAACAAAGACCGATTTTACGCGCCGGAACATCGCGCATCTCAACGAATGCATTGGAATCCAATGCTTCAGATAGTCGCGATTTTCGTCCAATGTTTTTTTATCGCGGCAAAATAGCCACAATGAAACATTTAGAACTAATTCACAGTGCCGCAGGCACAACTACGCTCAGCAGTACGGAGCACAGCTGCACCTAAATGAGGGAGATTTCTTCTCTTCTCCCTCACCAGCAGTTCAAACTCCGCGCCAGAGTGCAGGAGTTTGAAAAAAGAGGCGGGTAGCTAGCGGCATGTGGTATTCACTAAGTGTGGGAAAGATAGGGCATGTCCTATCTGTTACCGGCCATACAAAAAGATGCCATAAAGATCAGTGGTTTTGTTTTGTCCCGTTATACAGCTGTAATTATAACCACCATATAGGGGGAGAAAAGTACGTTCATGTGAAATTAGCCTTAACCAAACGATAAGCGAATGAGCCAACGATGGTTTTTATGCCTGCCTAAAATGAACGATGAGTCAAAAACTAACGATTTTCATTCATCACTCAGTTGTTGGCTCGCATTTAGTCCAAACGAATATCGGTCACTTGAACGATAATTGTTCCATCTAACGGCTCCTTTACACTAGGTGCACGCCTGTGTTAAAACAAATCATCTGTGTTACGTCTGCAAAGAATTCACACTTTTGGCATCCGTGTTGCCTCCCTATGTGGTTTGAATGTCCGTTTTTTTTTTTTCACTTCCGTATGCCATCCATTTTTCACATACGCAAGAGAAAAAACTGAAAGAAGCCCAATTCTTTTTTTTCTGCTTCTCTTCAAATAACGGGATTTTTTTCTATCCCGTCATTTGTCCGTGCCCTATCTAAGGCTAAACCATACGTTTCTATACATCACGGTTGGTCAGTGAAAAATGCCTACAGGTTTAACCTTGGAGCAGCGGAGATGTAGATGTCTGTAATTCGCAGACGCATCTGTTCTGGGCTGTCGGCGGCAGGTTCGGAGATACTCGGAATACTTCTAAATGTTACACAGACAGGAAATGATTGAGAATAGAAACGTGGAAACCCGGCAAATTACTTCAAAGACAATGGGAAATGTCAGGGGAGGAGAAGCACTTCAAAAAAACTCAAATTGAGTGCGCTGCCAGCCAAATGGGACTGATGGGACATCAATGATGAAGTTGAGTTTTTTTAACGTCTCAAAAATGTCGTATCATCCGAGCGGGGAATTTCCAGCTTTCTTACAGCACAGATATTGGCGTCCCCGTAATGACATTTATCAGCTACAGTTTAACAATACGCAGTGATGGCAATGGGTTCGTTCATACAGGCATATTTTTCTTTTGGTCGCACAAAAAAAAACGCAGCATGCCATAAGGGACCTTTCACACGGGATGGAATTGCCTGCAGGACGCAACGCAAATGCGGATTTTGTCATCTTGCAGGATCTCTTCTGTTTTTTTTTTTGTTGCAGACTTTAACCCCTTAAAGGGGTTGTCCCGTGCCGAAACGGGTTTTTTTTTTTTTGAATAGCCCCCCCAATGCAGGGATAAGAAAAGCAAAAACGGGTAGTACTTACCCGAATCCCCGCGCTCCGGTGACTTCTTACTTACCTTGTGAAAATGGCCGCCGGGATCTTCACCCTCGGTGGACCGCAGGTCTTCTGTGCGGTCCATTGCCGATTCCAGCCTCCTGATTGGCTGGAATAGGCACACGTGACGGGACGGAGCTACGAGGAGCCGCTCTCTGGCACGAGCGGCCCCATTCAGAAGGGAGAAGACCGGACTGCGCAAGCGCGTCTAATCGGGCGATTAGACGCTGAAGATTAGACGGCACCATGGAGACGGGGACGCTAGCAACGGAACAGGTAAGTGAATAACTTCTGTACGGCTCATAAT
This sequence comes from Eleutherodactylus coqui, assembly GCF_035609145.1. Taxonomy (NCBI): domain Eukaryota; kingdom Metazoa; phylum Chordata; class Amphibia; order Anura; family Eleutherodactylidae; genus Eleutherodactylus; species Eleutherodactylus coqui. Next base: position 471,846,112 of record NC_089837.1, on the reverse strand, counting down.
TAATGCACAATGTACATTACAAAGTGCATTAATATGGCCATACAGAAGTGCTGAACCCCACTTTGTTTCGCGGGACAACCCCTTTAAGGACCAGGTTATTTTGTACCTTAAAGGGGTTGTCCCGCGCCGAAACGGGTTTTTTTTTTTTTTAAACCCCCCCCCCCGTTCGGCGCGAGACAACCCCGATGCAGGGGTTAAAAAAACAACCCCCACAGCGCTTACCTGAATCCCGGCGGTCCGGCGTCTTCATACTCACCTGCTGAAGATGGCCGCCGGGATCCTCTGTCTCCATGGACCGCAGGGCTTCTGTGCGGTCCATTGCCGATTCCAGCCTCCTGATTGGCTGGAATCGGCACGTGACGGGGCGGAGCTACACGGAGCTACACGGAGCCCCATAGAGAAGAGGAGAAGACCCGGACTGCGCAAGCGCGGCTAATTTGGCCATCGGAGGGCGAAAATTAGTCGGCACCATGGAGACGAGGACGCCAGCAACGGAGCAGGTAAGTATAAAACTTTTTATAACTTCTGTATGGCTCATAATTAATGCACAATGTACATTACAAAGTGCATTATTATGGCCATGCAGAAGTGTATAGACCCACTTGCTGCCTCGGGACAACCCCTTTAAGGACCAGACACTTTTTAGGCATTTTACCCATGTGGCGGTTTTACTGGTCCATTTTTTTCCTTTAGCTACCAAAATAATTTTTGCTGTGTTTTTTTTTTCCGTGACATATAGGACTATTTTTTTATATCTTTTTCACTGAATTTTTTTCCCGTTTTTTAGTTTTATTGAGGGTAAGAAGCTAAAAAAAATAATTTTTTTAACATTTATAATTTTTTTAAATATTATTTTTATATTTACACTAAAATAAAGTATGGGAATGAGTTCCTCTATTTGTTTCAGACGTTTTGATATATAGTATGTATGGTTTTGGTTTACAGGGCGCATACGGCGACGGTTTTTGTTGGCGTCTGCTTTGTGTTATTCTCTTTCTTCTGTTTGTATTGTTGTTTTATTCAGTTGTTTTGTTTTACTTATTTATGTAATTGTGTTTTTTACTATCTGTGTCCCCCATGACGTCATATAAGAACTCTCAGGGACATTCACATATTTCTTTTTTCTTTATTTGACACTTTCCCACTATAGCTAGGACGTCCATAGGAACCCTAGTTATAGGGGAAAGCAACCCCTATGGTGACATTAGTCACCTGCAGAGCTGCCAGGGTCTAAGTCTGACCCTCCAGCTCTGCAGTAGCAGGGAATCCCGGGAGGTCACATGACCCCCCGAGGCTCCCGTAGTGAAAGTAAATGTTACTTTCAGTTTCCCCATACAGTGCTGAGCCTTCTGCTCCAGGTTATCAGCTGTCACTAACAGCTGATAACTAGAGATGAGCGAACGTACTCGTTTAGGGCGATTTCGCAATTGAGCACCGCTTTTTTCGAGAAACTGACTACTCGGGTGAAAAGATTCGGGTGGCGCCAGGGGTGAGCGGAGGGTTGCAGAGGGGAGTGGGGGGGGGGGGGAGAGCTCCTCCCTGTTCCCCACTGCTACCCACCGCTCCACCACGCCGCCCCCCTTTTCGCCCGAGTAGTCAGTTACTCCAAATCGCCCTAAACGAGTACGTTCGCTCAGCTCTACTGATAACCCGTTCCTGCCTCTGACTGATTGCAGAGCAGGAGACTTAAAGCACCGCCGTAATTTTACTATCGGCGGTGCTCTAAGCCCAGGACCGGCCGCGGTAAATTTACTGTGGCTGGTCCTAAACGGGTTAATCGCAGAGTTACATCTCCTGTATGTTATAAAGGAAGCTTTAGGCCGGCGGCACACGGGCGGATTTGCATTAGGAATCCAGAGCGGGCGTCCGCCTTCAGACTCCGAAGCAAATATTGCCCATAACATGCTATTGAAAATCGCTTTTTCCTCTACACAAGCGGAAATCGCAGCATGTTCTATTTTTGCACAAAGTCAATTGAAGCCGTCCAATCCACAACCCTTCCGCAATGACATTGCAGAAAAGTCATGGATTCTGGGAATCTGGGGGAAAAGCAGAGGCTTAAAAAAAAAAATCCGTTATGCGCATGTCCGATGGTGAGCTGTGCGGACCATCCGCAGTACAGAGAACATTTTCAGAAAGCAGGTACGCATGGATGCCGGCTGGGCACAAGGTCAGATTCCGCTGCGGAATTCTGCATGCAGAATACGACCCGCTTGTGTGCAGCCGGCCTTAATCTTAATCTTACAGTTTTGAAGTAAACACGTGCGGATTTTAACAGGTGTGGAATTCAAGCCCAGTATGGATAATATAAGTTGCACACGAGCATATTTGCGCACGCAATACACAGCGAGTAGAACTATTGATTTTCCTGCGCATTTCAGTCACGCAAAAAAAAAAAAAAAGCAGCATGCTCTATTTTCCTGTGCATTTGCGCACCAAAAGTTCCCATAGAAATCAGTGGGGATGTGCAAATGCACGCAATACACTTGGAGATGGGTGATGCAGTGCACAATTGCGCAGGAAAAGAACACATCTTGAACTCATTAGACTAGCCATTTCATTGGCGGAGAGCATTGGTACGTACTATTTCGCACACACAAAAAAACCAGCTAAATATATGCACGTGCGTACGCAAAAAAGCACCGTTTGTTTTGCAAATGCACGGTGCTTATTGTGCGCGCAAATACGCATTCGCTCATGTGAAGTCGGCCTAAGGATACTTTCAAGCTTTGTCTTTTCTCAGCTGTTTTTTTTCTTTTTGAGGAGTTTTTATGGTGCTGTTTTTGGTTGCATAAAGCTTTTTATTTGTCCCCGTGCCGTCCGACCTGCATGGTCACCGCACGCCGCATGTCCTACGATTCTTCTCTATGAAAACGGAATGGGACATGAGTTTTTTTACAGGGACCATCAGTCTATGCGGACATTTGGGCATGCGAGTAACCTCATAGGCTTTCATGAGACGGTGTGCCATCTATGGGGTGCACGGACAACAGACAGCCCTAAGGCACATAGGCGTATTCGCACGTGCAATACACAGTGAATAGAACCCATTCATTTCAATGGGTTTCTTGACATGCGTGTATGCAATTCAGTTGCGCAAAAAAACATGAGGCATGTTCTATTTTGCGTTGATTCTAACGGGTTCGTTCACTTGAGCGGATTTCTTCACGCAATGTGTGATCAGTGAAAAAATACGCTGTGTTTCCTATCTTGGTGGGTATTAGAAGCCCATTGAAATAATGAACCTGTGTGAATACGCACAAACTGCGCAGGAAATCTGTGTATTCGTTGCGTTTTTACACACAAAGTCAACGTGATTTTATGTCTTCTTTTTTTCGTATGTTAATAAGATGGGTAATTGGGCTTATTCTGACGAGCGTGGGTGCAACTACGCCCGGCGTTCCCTGAACAGGGGGAATCCCTTCCCTTCATTGTCGGCTCTTCAAACTCCGCACCAGAGCGCAGGAATTTAAAAATAACCACCAGTAGATCGGCGCCGTCCGATCTTTACGCACATAGTATTCGCTACATACTGTAAAGACGGGGCAGGTCCTATCTTTTCTCGCCCGTACGATTGACGGGCGAGAATCCCAATAGGGAAAACAAAACACTGAAATCCCATTGAAATCAGTGGTTTCGTTTTGTCCCGTTATGCGGCCGTAATTGTGACAACTGTAGAAGGGAGCAAAAAGTCTGACGATAGGCAGAAAGATGCAAGGCAACAGCGTATTACGGCCCGTGCATAAGCTGCGTATTCACATGCCAAATACGTGTACACCCATGTGAATGCACCCTAAGGCCGTCTTCACAAAGGGCCATAAAATCACATAAAATTTGTGCATTGTGAGACGCACAAATCTCGCACAAAATATGAACCCCATTCTTTTAATCCTTTCCAATCCACTGTCTGACGTCTAAAGACATGATTTCAGGCTGTACAGCTCCGATGTAGGAAGACGTCCGTCGGGGTTCTCTTACTGTATATTGCCAGCCTCTCTGCTGTCAGAGCCTATCCAATGTGTCACCTCATGCAGTACTGGCTTTAGCCAGCATATAGCGCTGTTGTATAACAGTAGTAGAAAAAGAGTAAGCCCCCTATGAAAACCAGGATACAAATTGGATTGGAAAGGGTTAAATGGGGCCATACATGGGCTCGCTGCACGTGATTCCAGGTCCTTGGCTGACATCGGAGCAATACGACTTCCCCAGAGTGATGCACGCAATTTGACATAAAAACGCTTGCATTCACGGGAAACTCACATGTTGCGATATTGCTCTCGCCCATGTGAATTTAGCCTGAGCAATGCTAAAAAAAATTGGGCCTCTTCATCATTTTCTTGTATACAGGAAAAAAACACGAACGTATATGCGCACAAAAAGTATACGCTCTCATAAAATCGAACCCATTGATTTCAATGCGTTCGTGTATTTACCGTTCACAATTCCATCACGCAAATAAAATACGCGGCGTGTTGCACACATCTGCAACTCATTAAGCTAATTGGCCATTTCAATGGCAGAGAGCAGCGTTTCATACAATTGCGCACGACTTGCAAAAAGTGCATTATAAAACACAGTTGCACACGCAAATATATACAAAAACACGGCACAAATGTCTGCGCAAATACGCATTTGCTCGTGTGAATCCAGCCTTACAATTAAATACCCGACACACATACAGATACAACATGGACCAATTAAAAAATGGGTTCGGCTGAAAATTGGAGCCGCTCGTTTGAACACATGGAAGAACATGCAGTGAATTGTGAGCTTTGCAGCACGGATGATGTCTGCGGGGAAGAGGCAGGAGAGACGTATGTGGGCAGGACAGAGTTCTCTGAGCACATGACAGGAAAAGCCAGTCAGTACAGTAAAGCCAGGCCTAGGTAACAAAGGAGGGAGGAGGTGACGCTGTTCTTACGCTGCTATGGCTAGATTGTCTGCTTCCCTCATCCATCAGTTTCACTTTAGCAGAAAGCAGGCCTGGTTGTGCTGCGAGCAGCGGCGCCTCCACCCCGGGGAAAGTGAGTGCCTGCTGAGGAACGGACACTGCTGCTCTCATTTCATTACAACTCTTATCTCTGCTTCTTTTTTTTTTTTCCAGATCACTTAAAAAAATAGGAGCTTTGGGGATTTCTCGCTGTGGAAACAGCCCATGGGGTCTCCAGGTAAGAACCCTCTTTTCATTAGGTGATACAATGTAGCGAAAGAATAACCAACATTCTATTCCAGAATGCAGTCGTTGCTTCCCTGCTTGCTCATTAGTAGCAATTACGGTCTTGGCTTCCTATTTCCCAGGGATATGCTATATATAAGGTGAAGCCGTTAGCATTGACATTTTTTTCTCGGCTCAGCAGGAGACACTTGTGGGAGAGTCAGACATATTTTATCAAGTGAGTGGGTGCTGTACAGTGCCGGCCGCATTTATAGCAACAGCAAAGGAAGCGCCGCTCATAGCGAGGAACCGTATGACACCCGTAGCATAACGAGAACGGAGTTTACCCCTGATCACCACTGGTAGACATGAATTCTGCAAGGCTTTTGTATGTGTCACAAGATGATATATTGGAAGCGATTGCATTAAAGCAAGTTGATTGCAAAGCTTGGAAGTTCCAACGTGTTAAATACTTGGATGAGCGATTACCTCCATGCTTCGTGTCAATGTTCTTATTGTGTACTGTTGCACAACAGCTGCATTTTCTGTTAGACGTTAAGTCTCTATTCTCAATTTGCAGATAGTGCCCTTCATTTTGGTCTCCCGAATCCGATTAATTCAGAAAGTTGGGCCTGATTTCTCAGTGGGAGGGGGTCAGAGGTATGTTCCTGTTATCACTGTCCAAGTGTGTCATTGTGGCTATTGTGTAAGCTATAGGTTGGAGCTGTATATGTTTATATATGTGGCACAATCTACAATATGTCCACTATCCTACCAAAAGTCATTGGAGACCTGAGCAAGAATCAAAAGTAGTATTTATATATGTTAATAATTAATGGGGTCTCTTTTGGCCCTAATTACATCAGATACTCTCTTTCTACTAAAATCTGGTACACTTTACCTGGTATTTCCCTCCATTCATCCTGCAAACGTCTCCATTGGTCAGTCTACGGTTGTGCAAGGAGCGTTGGTTTGAGGATATGGATGGTTCCTGATTGGACTGGCACAACGTGAACGCTATTGAACATCTCTAAGGGCAAACTCGAAATATGTCAGGAAATATGAAGAGCATCCATTTTCTTTGAGAGAACTCGTCAGACGTTTGCAGGATGAATATAGGGAAATACCAGCTGAAGTGTATTAGAGATTATTAATAGAAAGTACGCCATGGAGAGTATCCAATGTCTTTAGGGCCAAAGGAGGCCCAGTTCAGTAATACGGTAACATATGGAAATTAATACTACTTTTGATTCTTGCTCAGGTGTCTAACTACTTTTAGTACGATAGTTTATGTATGTGGTGATATTGATATATGCTAGAAGTTACTTACTTAGGGTCACTGGACATTAGAAGTAGAATCTACTAATTTTGGTGGGACTGGCAGATCGTCTATTTTATGCAGTGGCTCATGATGGCAAACATCAGGGGCAATAAGGATTGGGCTGATGTATTTCAATATGCCCGATTCTTTTGTTTTGGCAGCTGCTTTTTTTCCCTCTCTACATTTAGAACACGGCCGACCTGTGTTTGTTTATGGGGGCATTGGGTGAGATAACAGTCAGTCGAACAAGCTTTCAGACAACAGCCATCTAGAATATATGGGCAGTCGCAGTCCTTTAGTTCTGGAATAGTAATAAGCAATAATGACAAGACAAAGGTTGTTACTTACAACTGCAGAGCAATACGAGTCGTGTGGGTGCCACAAACAAATGCCAATTTATGGTTGGTAGATATATTGACACTGAGAAGCAGTAATGGTATTACAAGTTTTCATTCACTTTGTCAGAGGGGACACAGTTATACTAATTACAGAACAGGAACAGCTTGAGCTGAAGATATTGGATTTTTTTTTTTTTTACAAAGCTATAGAATGTGAGGTTTTCAGAGGGAATGATGCTTGTCTGAAGGAAGGATGTTGGGTGAAAGGGATGGGATTGGAGAGTTAAATGGCCATTATAGTAAGTTATATGTATTACCAATAGAGATGAGCGAACGTGCTCGGCCACGCCCCTTTTTCGCCCGAATACCGCGATTTTCGAGTACTTCCGTACTCGGGCGAAAAAATTCGGGGGGTGAGTGGGGGGGAGAGGGAGAGAGAGAGGGCTCCCCCCTGTTCCCCGCTGCTACCCCCCACTCACCCACGGTGCCCCCGAGTACTTTTCACTCGAGTACTGAAGTACTCGAAAATGAGTAATTACTCGAAACGAGTACGTTCGCTCATCTCTAATTACCAATATATAGAATATTTACAGTTTTTTATTTGAATTATATTTAATTGATTTTGTATTATGTTACATTCATATACAATATAGCCAAAGTAAGTGCACACCTGACCCTCACACCTCCATGGGTTTGCTGGACCTCCCATTCCAAAATCATGGGCTTCAAAGGGAACCTTTCAATACCATTTCACCCTTAAAACTGACTCATTGTTTTTAATCATTAGTTTTTAATACCCTCTCTTTTCCTAACTAGCTCATGTACTTCTGCAATTAGGTACCAAAATTGGGCCACTCTCACACATGTGCTTTTTACCGCGATTACCACGATGTTTTGAAAGCCGCAGTATATCGCTCCCATTGACTTAAATGGAACTGCGCACACATGTGCTCAAACGCGGCGTTATCTAACAGTGCCGTTTTTTAGCGCTGTCGACTCTATTTTGCCACATTTTCATGCTCTTTAACGCACCTTATTCCCCATCACAATGATGGGGTGCGTTAAAAACCATTTGTGCGTTGCAAGCTGCACAAATCTTACAGGCATATGAACCCCATTCTTTTGAATTTCTTCCCACATCGCATTGCACCGTGATACCATGCAGGGAAAAAATCATGGCATGTGCTATCTTTGGGCGTGGTATCGCCCATTGTTCTCAATGACAGCCACAGTGGAGGAACGCTACTTCCCTGAAGTGATGCGAGGCAGTTTTGATATAAAAACGCCTGGCATCCGCGGGGATATCCCATGTTGGTAAATGCGATATCAGGCTGTGATTTGCGACCCAATATCGCACTTGCCTGTGTGAAGCTAGCCTAAGGCTAACTTCACATGGGCGAGATTCTCGTGCAAGATTTGTGCGTTGCGAGACGCACAAATCTCGCTCGAATATGGGCCACATTCTTTTGAATGTGGTAAAACGGGGGGTTTGGTAAAAAAAAAGGGGGTTTGGTATGGTGTTAGCCAGTAGAGCAAAGTGTGATTGTTCACAGTGAGAGAAACTAAGTAATCTTGTAGATATGATACCTTTTAATGGCTAACAAAAATACATGATGTTACAGCAAGCTTTTGGGTCTTCTATCAACCCTTCATCAGGCTAAAATTAAATTGGTTTGGATGGGGCACATATATAATATACAAATGCAGAGATGACACCCCTCTTGATTAAAATACAAATGTTCACATGCAGAAATTTGAGACTGTTTTGCACTCAAAACTTAAAACAACAGACAAACTGAGCTAAGAGATAAATACTTAATTAGCCCACTGAGCTCAGGAATGTGACAGTTTTATGATGTATCTTATCTCTCCTTCTATATGTGCCCCATCCCAAACCAGTTTCATTTTAGTTTGATGAAGGGTCGATAGAAAACCCTAAAGCTTGTTATAACGTCATGTATTTGTGTTAGCCATTAAAAGCTATCATATCTATAAGATTACTTAGTTTCTCTCAATGAGAACAATCACATTTTGAATGGGGTCATACACATAAGCGATTATTTATTTTCCTTGCATTGCGATGCGCGAAAAAACCCAAGATGCAGCATGCCCTATCTTTGGAAGTGCCCATCCATCGCGCATTGTTTTCAACGGGGTCGGCGGCAGCATCGCACCACCTGCTAGGTGCATGTGGGTGTGATGTGAGGTCTCCCTATTGAAAACAATGGGAAACACTCTGTGATCCTTCGCTGACAGCGGTTTTGATATAATAATGCCTCGCATCCATGGGGGAAATTATATGTTGGCGAGCGCGATATTGATCCGTGATTCACAGCCTGATATCGCATTCAGCCGTGAAGTCAGCCCTATGCAACTGAGCAGAGAAGAGTCATCTGGCCAAGAAGAGTCCTGCTGATTTATGAACTGTCAAGCTAAGCGCAGCCCTTTTCTCTTGACAGACAGCTTGTCGTATTCCCCCGTTGCACAATAAACCCCGTCTGTCTAGAGAAAGGGACATGATTTGCTCTTCTTGGCCAGATGACTCTTCTCTGCTCATTTGCATAAGGCAAGCTATAACGTTGGAAACTAATTGCAGTGGTGCATGAGTTCATTAGGAAAAGTGAGAGCATTAGAAGCAAATGATTTTTCATTCCCGACCAGCCAGTGAAGCTAGTTTTAGGGGTCAGATGGTGGTGACTGGTTCCCTTTAATATAATGTATCTCCTTTTGCAGCTGTAACAGCCTTTATTCTGCTAAGAAGGGGGTTTTACAGGATTTAAAGCCCATTCAGTCAAAAGGCCATTTGTGCGGTCCGGCACTGATGTTTTTCATCCCATATGTGTTAGATGGGGTTGAGGTCAGGGATCTGTTCAGGTTATTCCAGTTCCTCCAAGCAAGTGTGTTTACTGATACAAGCTGCCTGGCACCACGCACAATGAAATGCAAAACTAGCCGCACACTAAAGCCATGTAATGACAAAGGAAAGCGAGAGACGTTGTGTGCAAAAAGGCTGGTGATGCAGAAAAAACATATATGACTGTGTGGGCACGTATATATTCATATATATTTTTCCCCATCACCAGCCTTTTTACACACTACTTTTTTCTTGTTCTTCTTTGTCACACCAAACCTGGCAGACCATGATCTTTATGGATGGACCTCACTTTGATCACTGGGACACTGTCATGTTGGAACAAAAAGTTGGAAGCATACCCGGAAATAAGGGGTCTAGCCCAAACTTTGAAAAACAACCCCATTCTGTTATCCCTCCTCTACCAAATGTTACAGTAGGCAGTATGCATTCTAGTAGGTAACGCTCTCTGGACATCCGCCAAACCCAGAATTATCCATCGGATTGCCAGATAGTAAAACGACAAAAGTTTGGTAGGGTGTTAGCCAATGTGATTGTTCTCATTAACAGAGCCCAAGTAATCTTGTAGATATGATACCTTTTGATGGCTAACAAAAAGACATCCAGATCTGTTTTGTTAAGCCTGAGGAAGAGCCCTAAGTAGGTTGGAAAGCTTGCTTTAACATTATGTATTTTTGTTAGCCATTAAAAGTTATCATATCTACAAGATTACTTGGATTCTATTACTGAGAACAATACTGCCGTATAGTGAAATGTTATTCTTGGTAATCATAAGCTTGTGTGTAGCTACCTAAGTTATGTTATGGGGGTCAAAGGTGAAGGGATGGGGAGTCTGGGGGGTGTTTTTCATACTTACTGAGCGCCTTGTTCCAGCTCTGTGTCCCCGGGAAGTCAGCGCATGCCAGCAACTTGACTCTTTGTGCTTGCGCATCTCCCATTCATCTCTAAACGTATGTCCCTTTCACCTTTGAGCCCCATAGCATAATTTATGAGGCTCAAAGGTGCTGACAGTGTCCCTTTAACCATGAAATCTCATTTCATATGGCTTCCAACCTACAGTTTTTGCACTGATGTCACGTTCGGGGGCAGTTTGGAATTCTGTAGTGAATGATGCAGCAGGGGATGGATGATTTTACACACCATGCACTTCAGCACTCAGTAGTCCTGCTCTGTGAGTTAGTGTGGTCTGCCTCTTCATGGCTGAGCTCCTTTTACTCTTGGGGCTGCCTTACATTGGACTACTATCGGCCGAAAAATCACTCAAACGAGCAATTCTCAGCAATAGTCGTCCCACTGAAACAAAGTAACTAGTGAGTGAGTTCTCGCTTGGTATAAGAGGCAGTCAACTTTGAACAACTGGCTGTTCACAGTGAATGGAAGGTGGGCAGCCAAAGGAAACCATCGGCACGCTGCACCTCTATTCATTGATCGACTGTTGCTCCTGTGTGACAGCACAGGAGGGATACGTCTTGGGACGACTGTCAAGCACTAATGCACATGACAGTCATTCCATGTAAAGCCACCCTTAGATACTTCACAATAACAGCTCTTAGGGTGCCTACCCACTAGAGATATTTTTTCTTGCGATGCGAGAGCGATGATTATGAAACCAATGATTTTCAATGGTTTCCTACTCATTTGCGATTTTAACTGTCCAGCCTCGGAGCGCACAGAAGAAATCTGCAATATTGCTCAGTGTTTTCAATGGGGCTGGGGGAAGCAGCGCCAGTCCCATTGAAAACATAGGGAGTATATCGCGGACTTCTGACACAGCTGTCACGCCTATGGCAGAGGATTCCTTCATCCGTGATGCTATCCCATTGCTTTAAATAGAGTCCGCGCTGCTGCAGCCCCATTAAAAGCAGTGGGTTGCAGGCAACCCCCCCCCCCCCCCCCCCCCCCAGTGATGATTGAAATCTAAGCCCTTCCCTGAAAATTATCCCTAGCTGTAAAAAAAAAGTAAATAAAAAAATTATACTCACCTAGAAGAGCCGTTCGGCTCTTCTCTCTGGCACTGCGATCTTCTTTTGTGTTCTGGAAGGAGGGGATTGAAAAATCCCCACCCCCGGAAAGCACTAGTCTCATTGGTTGAACGCTCAGCCAATCACAGGCAGCGCTCAGCCATTTATGAATTCCCCAAAAATCATCGCTGCGGGGGTTGCCTGCAACCCACTGCCTTCAATGGGGCCACAGCAGCACCAATCCCATTGAAGGCAATAGGATAGCATCACGGACTTCTACCACAGCTGTGGCAGTAGTCCGCAATGTACTCTCTATGTTTTAATGGGGCTGGCTCTGCTGCCACCCGCCCCATTAAAAACACTGAGCAATTTCGCATATTTTTTCATGGCGCTGTGAGGCTTGAGAGTAAAAATTGCAAGTGCGTATGAAAGCATCGATCCCCGACCCGATCAGCTCTGCCACCGTTCATGTTGAGCATTGACTGCTGCTATGTAAAAGGGACTTAATTGTCTAACTGATGATAGTACATAATGACAAGTTGTCTATAGGTGCCCATATACGTTCAATAGCTGTTGGCCGAACAGTCATTTGTCTGATAGCTATTCCTTCCAACTTCTCCATACACATACAAGCTCAGTAGATGGTCCATGTCTTCTGAATCTGGAGAGCAGAATCTGGACGCGGTTTATATCCAGAGATTGATAAAGAGTAGTGAGGTCCCTGTTTGCATCAGAAAGTCCGCCCAATCCCTCTAAAAAATATGGATTTAGTTGACTTCTCTCTAGTGTATATGGGGACTTATGAAGAAACCAGTTTGGTCCTAAAACATATAATCAGTAAAGACTTCCTTATTATTGAGCATCTACTGTGTCATGTTCAGCCTCCTAGGACCGTCCAAGGACTACGGGAACCGCGTTCGGGCTCTGAAGAGCAGCGGGAAGGACCTGGACCTAGCCTGCTAGTTAATGTATTTCATTTTTTTTAAAATGTAATCTAGCTAGGGCTTATTTTTGGTGTAGGGCCTATATTTCAAGCCTCCCCCAAAATCTTGAAAAATCAGGCTAGGGATAATTTTCAGTCTTTTTGGAGGAAACAGGGTATTATTGATGACTTTTACACAGAATGTTTTTATGCAAACAAGCGAAAATGACCGATATCGTTCTGTGTAAACGCAGCCAGCGTTCGAATGACGAATGATAAATCGTGCGCTTTTCGTTTATTTTATGCAGGCATAAAAATCATTGTTGGCTCGTTCACTAGTCTGACCTCGTCCAAATGAGAAATCAGAATGTCTAAACGGACCCTTACTTTGTAATTTCAAGCAGTAACGGATGTTTTTTTTTTCTCTTCATCCTTTGCGAACGTCCTACGAGGACGTAGTGATTTGGTGTCAGCATTTTTCCTAGATATTACAAAGTGTAACTTTTAAATATGCACCAGGGCTATTCTATTAAATGTTCTGTTCGGAGAAACTCGCAGACCTTGTAATTGCACTTCTGCTGATGCTTTTATAGCACCTTCACATGTTGAACATTCTACTTGACTTTAACTGTTGTCATGGAGACCCTGAACCTGCCTGACCCTTATCTGTCAGCTAAACAGTTTTCAATGTCGCATTCCTCTAGGGTTCTAAAGGAAATTAGTGTACGTATTAATTGAAAACAGTCTCGGGTGTATTCTCTACCAGGATAGTGGAACCTTAAAAAAGGAATATAGAAGAATAAACATTACAACCACCCCTGCTTATGTTTTATACCTCCCGTAACTTTTGTTCTTGACGCATCGGCTGTGGGACAATTACAGAATGTTAGAAGTAGAAATCCACCTCTACTAATAATCTAGGTGGACTCCAAGTAAATGAATATTCAGGGTCTGAGTGCAGAAGTAGAGGATCGATTCAGTTTTCATAAGAGTTGGCGCCACAATGGAAGTCTTGTCTGGAGAGGATTCAAGGAGGACCTAAAGGGAACTTCTCACCACCTATGAGCACCATAAATTAAGCTATGGTGCTCATAGAGCAGGTGCCGAGGAGTCTGGGAATGTACTTTTCATACTTACCCGGCTCCCTGTTTCTGCACTGTCAACTGTGGAAGTCAACACGTGGACAATGTGGCAGACTCATCTCTACAGGCTGTGTGTGTACACTGCCGTAGAGGACAATGTGGGTGAACACGTAGCTTGTAGAGTTGAGTCCACTGCACTGTCCAACTTCCATTTGTGATAGTGTGAGAACAGGAAGCCAGGAATGTCTAAAAAGTGCATCCCTGGTCTCCTCAGGACCTGCCCTCCAAGCCCTATAACTGAACTTTTTACATGGCATGACTGATGGGCGCATTAGGGCGGACGGGACATTGGACTTCCTGTGGAGAAATACCACCATATGCGGGCAGCAGCAAATGTTATTGCCTCAGTTTACTTGCTATTCCCCTTGGCACCTTTTGGGAGCCATGAGCTACCTGCTTCTGCTGCTCAAACTGTGGGAGACATCGTAGCAGATGGTGTCATGTTCATGATGGTCACCGTAGGAAGGACATGCGAATGTGCAGTGGTTCAGAGAGCTCTAGGAGCAGGACGGCCAGCTGAAGTAAACGGGAGTCACCAGCACCATTAATAATGTCATTTGCTGCCTAAAAGATAAACTATCAGTTCTCATGGCCCAACTCATGGGAGAAAAGAGTTGTTGGGACAGGAGCCCATCAGCAAAGTCTTCCATTCAGCCGTCCCATGAACCCCGATGGGCCCACCATTGGTTCTGGCTGCATCCCAGGCAGTCAAAGTTCTAGCAGTCATGCTGCCGCCAGCGTCCAGTGAGTCTTCATGTGGAAAAGGCTGGTATGATATTCAATCTCTAGGTGGTGTAGATTTATTTTCACTATTGAAAGCAGCAGTGGCTAGAACAGATTGTCAACTGGTCAATCCCCTAACCCATTGCAGAGCAAGATGTGGCGTCAGTTAGGTGCGTGTTAATGTGTAGAGACCCATTTTTCTGTGAGGTTTCACCACTGGATAAACACGTGTCTGCAAAGGTTAGGAAGAAGATTTGTCGACAGGTTTTGTCGAAATTTGGTCCCTGGTCTCTGTTAAGCATGGTACAGTTGACAAGGAACGTACAATTGAGTACAGTGAGCTGAAGCTGAAAGTGGGAAAATCATTTGGCTACTAGCTGCAAGTTAATTTGACGTTGGCTTATATTTTCTCTCCGGAGAAGGGACTGAACTTTTTATTTATGAGAATACCATTTTCAGAATCCAGAAGCTGTGTGGTTGTACAGTTTTTCGACATTATGATGAAGAGATTCATTGACCGTTAGCCTAGTCATCTGAAATTGGTTTGGCGACTAAGGCCACTGATGTTTGGATACAATTACTTATGGATCAAAACCAGAAACAGCGTTCCTTTCCAAGTAGAGATGTTGTCTTGGCAGGAGCTGGAGCCATGGCTTAGCGACCCACAGAAGCCTGTCGGCTCTACAACGTGAGCCAAAGTAGATTTCTATGAAACTGCAAGTCCCGGCATGAGTGTTCCATCTGTGGAGTAGCTCATGTAGCAATACATTGTTTCCGGAAGCCCAAGCAGCCTTCTTAGACCTCCTCAATAGATCCTACAGAGGACCCCCATGAGCAATCGTGTAATGAAACCGTGGCTGGTAAGGTACTTGAGGAGGCGGGAAGCAAAGCTTCTTGGTGATGTTTTTAAAGAGAGTTTTTTCATCTCTTTTGATCCTTTTTCAGTTTTTCTTCTGCCTGATATTTATTATCAGTCCAGGATAATTCGGATATTGCTAAGGAAAAGGTGTATGGCTTGCCCCTTTATGGAGCCACCATACTTAAATTTATGTGCATCACTTATGGGATTAGTCCTGAAAAAAATCTAAATGGTCCATCATTTTTTTAATCCAAAATGGGGTTTGGTGAATGATGGTATTTTCAAAATACAGCAGTTTCCTATACTTCCTTTGATGTTACAGTCCAGTTGGTGTGAAAGGCAGTTCTGGGCATTCTGTTGGCAAAATCGAGCATTGAGTCAGCCTGTTTTTCGTGGACATATGCCTTTCAATGGGCTACTCCATTTCGTGTTACTATTTTGAGTTGTTTTCGTCATTTTTAGAATGAGTCATTTGATTTGAATCTGGTCTTTCGTCTATTATATATTATTTGGCTAATTTTTTGTTTGTCGGGCCGCCTAATAATTCCAAGTGTTGGCAGTTGCTGTCATGTTTTAGATCCATTGCATGCAGATTCGGAGTACCAATTGCAAAAGACAAGACAAAAGGCCCAGTTGCTCGTCTTTCTTGGTATCGAGATTCATACTTTAAACATGTGTTCTGCCTCCTGGATGAGAAATTAATCTGTTATCTTCTTCCATTCAGTTGGTGCTGCATTCCAAGAAGGTGACTCTGAAGCAATTACAGTCCCTTTTGGATTTGCTAGTCGGGTTTTACCAATGTGTCTGGTTTTTGTTCGTTGTCAGTCTTTGGCGACAAAGGGGATTCAGCGACCTGATTATTGTATCAAGGTTAGGAAACAAATGTGGTTGGATTTGCAGGTTTGGCTGCCTTTTTTGTTCATTTCAATGGCAAGACAATCTGGGAGTGCTCTAATGTTTTCTGTTTGCAGAAGCATCCTGGGGCCTGGGTTTTGGTGCTGTAGTTGGCACAAATTGGTGCATTGCTCATTGGCCTGTTAATTGGCCGGTGTTGGGTCTTACAAAAACGTAACTTTTTTAGCATTATTTCCAATCAATGTTGCAATCGAGCTTTGGGGTTCAGCGATGTCCAGCAAACGTATCTGCTTTTGGACTGAAATCTGTCTGTGGACCAGGATATTAATAACCTTTCATCAGCGTCGTTATCTGGCCTGACCCTAAGACAATAATTAAGACATTAAGTTTTGCAATGTTTACAATTTAGTATTCGGTTTAGGGCAAAAGATGTACCCGCTGAAAAATAACAAAGTCGCTGATGCTTTGTCTTGTTGAGATCTTTTTGAATGAGACTTTTTGGGTCTCACTTAATAGCGAGGAAGTTCAGGAAATATTGTCTAGAACTTTTGTATCGAACTAGTAAGGCAGTCAGTGGTCCCAGAACATGGAAGAGTTGTAGAAAAGCTTGGCTTGAATGGTTATAAGTGGTGGGTGAATTTTTTCTATGTTGCGATTCTAGTAATTTTAAAGCAATGGCTCGATTCCAGCGGCCGGGTCGTCTGCTTCTATGGTGGCTAAGCGTTTGTTGGGAGTCTCTTTTATGGTTAAGCTTTGGGGTTATTCGGATTTTACAAAGCATATTGGGATACAGCAAACGCACAAGAGTTGGAAACTTGAGTTGGTTTCTAGCGATTGCCGCCACCCAGTCACGTTTGCGCTGTTAAACAGATCGTTGTCAGTGTCGTTAGAGGTTTGCACTAACAGTAATGAAGACGGTCTGTTCAGCATTGCTTTTGCCCTTTCGTTTTTTGCGGCATTAGGTATTGGCGTGTTAGTGTCGCCTAGTTCATCTCACCCCGATGGCTTAAAAGCGCCTGCTATCCTGCTTTTGGATCATTTGGTAAAAGTTTGTGTTTGGCGGTCCTAGGCAGACAGACAAGGCAGGGGTGCATGGCTGTCTTATCGGTGAATTACAGGGGTTATTTTTGCCCTGTACGTTTGCTTCAGTGTTTCCGTTTGCTTTGACCAGCGATTTCTCAGTTTTTGGTGTACTCCAAAGGATCTCCATTGACTTAGTACCAGTTTAGCTAACTTTTTTGGTCCTGCTTGGGGTTGGTTTCATCGGATTTTGCTGCAGATTCTATCAGAATCGGACCCGCCATGAAAGTGGTTGCGCTTGGGTTAAGAGTTCAAAAAATACAGGAGCTGGCTAGATGGAGGTCAAATAGCTTCTGGTGTTATGTACACCTCGATTTAATGATGTCATAATTTTTTTTTTCTGTTTTAGGTGCTATCACTATTCTGGTTCACATCCTGAGACATTCATATATTTATCAGGCTTGTCGGAGGGCTAAATATTGTCCTATGGGTTCTAATCTTCATGTAGCTGCTCTTGAGGTCCTGCCTGAGGACGTGGTGATGGCAAAATCCATAGAGGAGTTTAAGAGGGGACTAGACGTCTATCTAGAGCGCTATGATATTACAGGATATAGACATTAGGTGACCAGCGGGGTTGTTTATTTCAAATGTTGATACAGGGATTACCCTGGCTGCCATTATGGATTCAGGCACAATTTTTTTTTTCCTCCATAAGAGCCAATTGGTTTGCTGTTTTTTGTTTTTTTTTGCCTTCCTCCGGACCAACAAGCGGGAAGTTAAAACAGGCTGAACTAGATGGACATTGTCTTCATTCAGCCTAACATACTATGTTACTATGTTATTACAGAGAAATCAGGGTTTACAGTGGGTCCAACTGTTAGCCGAAGTTGTTGATGTCAGTCGAGCTTACAACTGACAGCTATAATTATTCATGTCGGAGGCGATGACTTTGCTCAGGTCAAGCTTTCTTTATTGCTATCATTCATTAAAACGGACCTAAAACATATCAAAAACTTTTACCGAGCTGTGCTATCATCTGGTCCAAAAATGGTAGCCAGAAAGCTACAGAGGGGTGCTCAAAATTTTGGAGCTATTGAGAGGACATGTAGAGTTTTGAACTTAGAATGTTGAACGTTTCATCTGGCCACTTGGCTGCTTTGGTATGGGATATTAGAAAGGGATAATGGTGACCTGCTCTTACCAGATGGGGTCTACTTGAAACCCATAAGGCTTGATATATTTTTGTCTGATCTTTAGGACGGTGTTAAGAGGGCTGTTGGTTTGTTGGGTGGGGGTTGTCGGAGAGTAATTTAAGATGTTACTCTCCTCGTAGGGGTTTGTGGCCCAGAAGGTGTAACCTTTATGCACCCTACTCTAACGGCACTGGGTTAGCATTTCAGGTATTTTATTCAAGGTTTATGGTGCTGACTCGCCCCCCTTCAGAGTACATTTATTTTGTCTTTACATGGTTAATCACTACAACTGTGGCCACTTCTATTGTATCCCTCAAATTGCCTCTTGTGTGCGATTTATCTATGGGTTGGTTTTACGGCAAGCGTATGTGCGCTACAGTGTGGGTCAGATCCCTGCAATTTCATGCCACTGTACCAAATAGGAAAGGACTGCAGGGGTGAATGTTGTTACATTGGAGTGGATTGGTTGTTATGGTGGAGGAGGTGGGGCGTCAGAAGCGGGTAATGGCTGCGGAGAGGTCCTTCTACACTCCTACCTTGGGACAGCGTGTGACACCCCCTCCTTCTCTTCACTATTTCGCTTCTCTCCTGTATGGTGGTAGTATTGGCGCTCTTGCATGTAGTTTAGCAGTTTTTTTGAGATTGTTGTTTTTCTTCGCTTTGCAGATGTCACAGCTGGCGGTTTTGGGCCTCGAAGGTGTTTGCTTTAATCTTAATGCAAGCTGCTCTCATGGCGGCGGATTAGCATTTCAGGTGTTTAATTCAAGGTTTATGTTGCTGACTCGCCCCCCTTCCGGACATGTTTGTTTTGTCCATCAACCTGTTTCTTATGTGCTATGGGTTGGTTTTATGGCGTATGTGTGCTACAGGTTGGGTGGAATCCATGCAGTCCTGCAGGAGTTTAAGAGGCGACTAAATGTCTCTTTGGAGCGCTACGACATTACTGGATGTAGATAGACATTTAATAACCAGCAGGGCTGCTGATCCGGATCTTGGATTGGAATCAGGTAGGAGCTTTCAAATGTTGATCCATGGATTATTCGGACTGCCATTATGGAGTCGGGAAGGAATTTTTTCCCCAAAAATAGGCTAAATTGGCTTTAGCCTCATTGGGTTTTTTTTTGCCTTCCTCTGGATCAACAAGGGGCGGTGGAAACAGGCTGGACATTGTCTTCTTTCAACCTTGCATACTATGTTACATGAGGCTGATTGTCGCTTGGTTTTTAGTTCTGCTAATTTCTCCCTCAGTGTCCTGCCGGCCTCCGTGTATACACAGGACAATTATCGACCATTCTCCCTGTTTCCAGTGATAATCGCCCCGTGTAATGGTACCTTTGGTGTATGGCGCTAATATATAGAAGAAATTGTGTCCACTGGTTTAATCTAGCATCATGCCTCTTGTTCATATTTTATTGTACTGTTTAGGCTTCTGCGGTACTTGTAATAGAATTCAGTTTGGAGGATACGTACAGTTCTGCAACCGTTTTGTATTACTCCAGTGTAAAATGAAGCAATTATGCAAATCTACTTAATTAAAAAAAAAATCTTGTGCCATTTTGTGTATACATCATCTACGCTGAGAATACGGTACTTCTTTAAAGGGGTATTACCGTCTCAGGAATCCTTATTCGATGTGTTCGAGAATCGCAAACAATGCACTTAGCCACTGATTCTATTTCCAAAATGTTTTGCAATTTCGAACATATTAAAATTGGATGCCCAAGACGGGAATACTGCTTTAACCCCTTAACGCTCCAGAACATACATTTACGTCATGGGGGCTCAGGGTTTGTATGGAGGGGGATCAGGGGTCAATGACCTGAGCCGTTAACCCTTTAAATGCTGTTGTCAATTTTGGCATTTAAATGCTGCCATTGATGTTCGGGAGTCCCGTACAGCCCTCCATGAGGAGATCATGGGGTGCCGTGCGGTTGCCATGGCAGCCGGGGGCCTTCTGAAAGCCCACAGGGCTGCCATTGCAGACTGCCTATCAAGCCATGACTGTGGCGTGGCTTGATAGATTGCCTGTCAGATCGAAGTATAATGTAATACTATGGTATTACATCATACTGCAGGAGAGATCGCAAGTTCTTCTCCTCCGTGGGGACTAAAAAAAATGTAAAAATCAGTTTAAAAGAGTTTTATTAATTATTAAAAAATAAATAAAAGGTGATAAAAGTTTAACACCCCCATTTTGCTATGTGTATATATATATATATATATATATATATATATATATATATATATATAAAACCCACATAAATAAAAGTAACGCATTATTTAACCCTCACGGTGAATGTCGTAAGAAAAATAACGCCAGAATAGCGCTTTTTTGGTCACCCTGTCTCTAAGAAAAAATGTAATAAAGAAGGACTCCAAAATGGTACCAACGACAGGACTTCCCTACAAAAAATACGCCCTCGCACAACTATGTTGATGGAAAGATAAAAAAATGATGGTGGCAGAAATGTTTAGTTTTTCCAAAGATATTTCGTTTTTTAAACGTAAAACAGCCAATAAAAGTATATACATTTGGTTAAAGTTATTGAGTACATTATATGGTACATTAAATAGTACCGTTGAAAAATACAACTCGTCCCGCAAAATACAAGCCCTCATACAGCGACGCTGGTGAACAAATAAAAGCGTTCAGATTTTTTTTAAAGTGTGGAGAAAAAAAAAAATGAAAAAACCCCAAAAAGGACCGCATTCCTTAAGGGGTTACATAATGATTGGACATAACACATACAGATCTCTCAGCCTAATATGCTGCTGTATATTACAAGTAAGGGTGCCCACCCACTGGCGTTTTTTTTCCCCGTGATTCGCGGTAAATTGCGATTTTGCGCGATCGCGATTTTAACATTACAAGTCCCATAGACCCCAGGAGAAAAAAAATGCTGCGAGTTTCGCAGGGAAAAAGAAAAACGCCAGTGGGTGGGCACCTTAAGGGTCCTTGCTCCTAGTAGCCAGATAAATGTTGAGCTCTTTGGCTACTAGGAATGTTGAAGAAGAAAACCGCAGACTTGTATTTAGGAGTCCAGGGTATTCTTTGGGACAGTTCTCACCCTGCCTCTTTTCTCCTCCCCGTGTCCTCGTCAGCGGTAACTGATGGGTTGCTGTGTATGCACGGGAACAAAGCAGCCTGTCAATTGGCACCCCGAGAGGTGCAGAGTGGGTGCACCTCTCACGAATATACCAGACTTGTAGCTATGATTCTGCCATAAACTTTCAGCATTCCTAATAGCCAAGTGGGTCAGGACTGCTATCTCGTCTCCTTAGGGAGAGCACCTAGAAGGTGAGTGAGGAGACTTATAAGGCCATTTATGCTCCTCTGGGTGATATGCAAATAAGGGAGATGGAGCAATACCTCTGCAGCACCATCTATTGGAAGGCAGTGTTTGTGCAAGTCAATGTTAGAGTCTTTATAGAAGCCGTGTGACAGTGACCGTCTCTGTATGGATTCTGGCTTGGCTCTCAATTCTCGGTCATTGTTACAAGGCTTGTATAAAGAGTCTAACATTAACTTGCAGGAATGCTGCCTTCCATTAGTGATGCTGCAGAGGTATTGTTCCCTCTCCCTTGTTAGCCAAGTAGCACAACATTTTTGGAAGTTTAGACCTATAGCTGTAAAATGCTGCCTTTACTTGCCTTGTCCACATTAAAGGGGTTTTCCGGAATTACGATATTGATGACCTATCTTCAGGATAGGTCATCAGTATTAGATTGGTGGGGGGCCCATCAATCAGTTGATTAAAGAGGGCACTATGGCCCCTACTCATGCCTGTGAGATCACGTTCATTGGTCACATGGACTAAGAGCAGCCAAGTGCCATTCAAGTGAATGGAATTGTGCAACTATGCCAGGCATAATTGCTATGAAGTGTATGGTACTGATCATAAGTGGTGGAATCCCTAAGATCTGGTATTGATTACTTATCCTGAGGATAGGTCATGGATATCTCAGTCCTGGAAAACCTCTTTAACAGATCCACTTTGGCACAAAGCATTTTTCTGCAAGCGGTTATCGTCCTCTGATCTGTTCTCTGCAGGATATCTTGGCATGTATGGCCAATGTGCCACAAGTTTATTGCACAAATAGGAATTCTTTGTGCTGATTCATATTTTCATAAATTACTTCTTTTTAGTCTATTTAATTATGTTGGCAGATTTTCCAAATATTTTCAAAGTTTTTATAGATGGAAAATAACCCAAGACGCTGGCAGGGAAACAAGATTACAGCGGGATGGATTTCTTTTCAACACCAGCAATTTATTTATCCATTTATTTTAGACTGTGAGAAACAGAAGATGAAGACTGAAATGTTTATCTGGAGAGCTAATTCAGTTTGGGATTTATTAAGTTAGGTCATATTAGAACGTTTTAAATGTCAGATAAACTTGGCTTTGCGCAATTTATGATAAAGCTGGAACTTGCATGTAACATGGGAAATATTCTCTTCCCAGAGCTGATTACAAGAAAGGAACCAAAAGTTATTATGTAACCAAACTAAACATCCTCAAGAGTCTAAAGTGAAACTTCGTTTTTGCTAATTCTGCAGAAGATTTGTGGATGTCATAGATGACACTGAGATATCACCAAAACAGACAGGATAAGAGATGAGCGAACGTGCTCGTTTAGAGCAATTACTCGATCGAGCATCGCTTTTTTCGAGTAACTGCCTAATCGGGCGAAAAGATTCGGGGGGCGCCGGAGGTGAGCGGTGGGGTTGTGGTGGGGGAGAGAAAGCTCCCCCATGCTATCCCCCGCACCACCCACTGCCCCCCCGGCACTCCCCGACTCTTTTCGCCCGAGTAGGCAGTTACTCGAAAAAAGCGATGCTCGATCGAGTAATTGTCTTAAACGAGCACGTTCGCTCATCTCTAGACAGGATATCCGAAAATTTTGTTTAGTGGTGTTTTGAGGTGGTTTCACACGGGTGAGAAAATTGCACGATTTTTGCCTGCTGCGATAGTCAGTAAAAAAGCAGAATATGAAACCAATAGAGATGAGCGAGTATACTCGCTAAAGGCAATTGCTCGAGCGAGCATTGCCTTTAGCGAGTACCTGCTGGCTTGAGACAGAAGGTTCGGGTGCCGGCGCGGGGGAGCGGTGAGCAGCGGCTGTCAGCAGGAGGGAGCGGGGGGGGGAGAGAGGGAGAGAGAGATCTCCCCTCCGTTCCGCCCCACTCTCCCCCGCAGCTCCCTGCCCGCCGCCGGCACCCGAACCTTCTGTCTCAAGCGGGCAGGTACTCGCTAAAGGCAATGCTCGCTCGAGCAATTGCCTTTAGCAAGTATACTCGCTCATCTCTAGAAACCAATGATTTACAATTTTTCACTGATGCGATCTTGAGGGGATAAAAAATCGTGGCGTGCTTTATCTTTCTGCGATGTGCAATTTTTTAACATTTTTTTTATATCTCCCATGTATTCCTATGGAGGATTCTTTTTATCGCATCGCCCCGCTACAAACGCGTGCTGAGATGCGATTGTAACATAACAAAGTCCCATTGATAAGAATTCGGCAGTGATGCGATGCGCGATTATTCTCCAAAAAAAGCATCGCCGCCACTCACAAATCGCAGTGAATAAACACGTTTTTGCCACAATTTTCTCGCGCCAAAATCGTGACTGCTGGTGTGGAATTAGCCTACGTGCCCCTTCATACTGGCGATCGCGATATCACCGCAGGAAAATTGTGATTCTTTTACCCCACGATTTTTAAGCATCAATGCTGCTTTTTCTCTCAAAAACATCACCGCCACTTGCAATTTTTCTCGTGCGTTTTTATCATGCCGTTTTTGCCTCGATTTTTAGCAGAGTTTTTGGTCTTTCTAATGTTAAAAATCTATCGCATAAAAATCGCAAGTTTGTTAAAAAAGAACGCAAAATGCAGAGAGATAGGGCATGCGCAACATCGCATGAGTAAAAACATCGCAAATGTAAAGGAAACCACTGAAAATCACTGGTTTCAGAATTCTGCATTTTCTCTCGCACGAAAATCGCGTGATTTTATCGCCAGTGTGAAGGCGTCCTAAGGGGTGTAAAAGTTAGCAACTTTCTGTCACTTTTATGGCTGAAGGAATATATTCTTTTTTTTTTAGCTACAGAGACTTTAGAACTAGAGATGAGCGAGCATACTCGCTAACGCACATTACTCGAGCGAGTAGTGCCTTATTAGAGTACCTGCCCGCTCGTCTCTAAAGATTCGGGTGACGGCGGGGAGAGCAGTGAGTTGCGGGAGTTAGCAAGGGGGATCGGGGGGAGAGAGTGAGAGAGAGATCTCTCCTCCGTTCCTCCTCCTCTCCCCCAACGCTCCCCGCCCCCCTGCCGGCACCCAAATCTTTAGAGACGAGCGGGCAGGTACTCGCATAAGGCACTACTCGCTCGAGTAGTTTGCCTTAGTGAGTATACTCGCTCATCTCTATTTAGAACAGAGACATGACTGCTGGGAGGGATTGCTTTTCTGTCAAATCGACAGATACCATTGACTTCGATGGGGCTCAGGGAGGTTTTGAGGGGATTTTGGTATTTTTTTGCCGGCAAGAATAGAGGTGCTGACTGAACTATTCTTGCCATCAACAATACTTAAAAGTTTGCTGCAAACTCAGAACTTTATAGAACAAGTGTGAAAACAGTCTTAACCCGGTCTTAATTAGTTCAAAATAATGAAACAATATTTCTATTGTGCATAATTTTCTATTTATCTTTTAAGAGGATTCGTCACATTCTTACAAACTGAATTTGGCCGCATACCTACAGCCGGCGCTTTGCTGATTCTTTGATTTTCTAATAGCCTTCCCTCTGTTTGCCCACAATTGGTGCTCTTAGTTTTGGTGATCTATACTAGTAAACTGTCAGGTTCCCGATGCTGAAGAAACCACCTCAGCCAATGATGCCGAGCGGTGGAGACCACCCACCTGACCGTAAACTAGTATTGGGCACCGAAGCTAATGGCATTAATTCAATTGCAGATAAGCAGGTGGGCTAGAAGAATAAAAGAAAAAGCAACAGCCCTGGAATCAAAGTAAAGGTGGCTGTAAAGGTATGCAGTTGTCAGAAGATGTGACGGGACGTGTTTGAGCCTTTAGGAATGCGGCCATAATTTGGACCTAAGGACGTGCCAATTTTGGGGGATTTTCATCTCCACTTTTCAGAGGCCATAATTTTATATTTTTGACGATATAGTCATTTGAGTGCTTGTTATTTGCGTGGCGAGCTGTCTTTTTATTGGTACCATTTCGGAGTACATACAACCCAATTTCAAAAAAAGTTGGGCCACTGTTTAAAATGTAAGTAAGCGTAAAGAAGAAAAGAATGCCCTCCCTCTGTCAACCTCCTACATGCTGTGATCAAGATTGATCATGGAATATAATGGGTTAACATTAGGAATCGTTCTCACCAATCCCTGCTGTTGGATGTACATATATGTCCTGGGGCAGGAAGGGGTTAAAGAAGTCCTCGCATTAAGACAACTCCTGTTTAATGCCCCATTTATATGGGACAAGCTGTCAGCTCATCCTGGTGGTGGCCGTTCCTGCGCTATTACACATTTATTTAGAAGATGAACTTTTATGGCTCTTTCTCAGTGCCAAACACCATTAGGGGTATTGGCGAAGCTCTGTTTCAATTCAAACTAATTAGGAGAGAACTGAACTTTTTGCCGAAATTCGGCAAACTGGCCAAACCAAACTTTTCAGAAGTTCACTGAACACTAATCAGTACATCCTCCTTATTGAAGTAGTGGGCAGCGGTATACAACATGAGACTATAATATAAATCTTATCATATTTCATAGTTTATTAATTAAGGAACTTCAGTGAAATTAGTTGATTCTCTATTCCTTATTCAGGGTTAAAAATTCTCCACTTGTCTTTGTGCCCCTGTGAGAGCGGGCAGCCCTGCCATGTTCTGCAGACACTTGTAGTGATTGATTGAAAGGCAGGCTGTTTATCATGTCAAACATGAGGCTGATGGTGAACTGTTGGGAGCTGGGGCTCGAGGATGGAACAACACAATTTCATTTATTTACATTAAACTAGCCAGTCTGTCCGTGTCTTATAAAATATGACAGCTTTGATCAGATAGATAGTAGATATGTTACGCTTCACTTCATACCTCAAAGGACTTCACTTCATGACAATTCTTTCCAAAACTTTCTATTTGTAATACCGTAGTACTTGGCACACAGTACCCGCTGTATAGGCGGCATGCTTCTATCCGGTTTAGAAAAGAGTTCTTGCTTATCTTCAAAAATATGATATCCTTGGTATGTACATTCATGTCAATTTATCCTTCTGTTCTATGGCATTAAACCTAAAGTAGAAAGTATTAAAATGACCCACCGGTTCGGGGGAAAATTTTATCCTGAGAAAGGAGGGAGAGGGGGGGTATACTACCTGTAGACATTCTTTTCTGCCACCCGTCCGATCCGCCGATTCTGGGCCCCATTTTCAGGCATCTAAGATGGCCATAACAATTTTCTTAGCACTTAGGGCACACTGTGCACTGCTCTCTGATTGGCCAGTACCGATCACGTGAGCAGCTCTGGCCAATGAGAGAACAGGTATAGCTCATTGGTAGTCTAACATTACCAATGTACTCTGGAGATTAGGTTGTCTAAAGATTGCTTCCTCTTGGACAGTTGAAAACGGGAATCAGAGGAACAGCAAAGAACAACAACTGCAGGTAATTTAACCCCCTCTGGTCCCAGGACATTTTTTCCTGAAACTGGAGGGTCAATTTAAATCTCCTCTAAACGTTAACAGAGATGTTTGTTTGAAACTTTTAAGTATTAAAGGGGTTTTCCAGGGAAAATACTACTATCCTCAGAATAGGTCATCAATAGTTGATCGGCTGGAGTACGCCGCTCGGGACCCCGACCAATCAGCTTATTACTCCAACTGATAGCGCCGCAAATACATCGGGATCAGAGCGAAAGCCGCTGCCCAACCCCTGTGTAGTGGCCGGTGCTTGTAAATGCAGGCTGGTGTCTCATTCAGATCAATGAGATTGGCGCCTGCAGTATCTGCTGTGTGGCATAATGACCCTAAATACTGTAGTATTGTATTTCCGAAATAGCACATCATAACTATAGTTACCACATCAAAAATAGTACCCCTCCAAGCAGCGCCCCTGAAAACAATTGTGCTAGAAAGATACCGAAAAAATACTAGTGCCAAAAAATAGTGCCCCATACTTTGCTCCAGACAGTAATAGTGATTTTTCTCAGTGCCCATAAGCAGTAATAGTGCCTCTTTTAGGCCCCACACAGTAATAATGTGTTACTTAGAGCACCTTTAGGAATGAAGGCTCTCAGCAGTTGCCCAGTTTTTTACCCCCACCCCAACACCAGCTTTGGAGACAACTAGAACTGAGGATGTAACAGTATAAGCAGTGAGTGCCTATACTGAACAGCGACCTATCATTCATCCATCATGCGCAATGTTTCTGCTGCTAATGAACCTTTCGTAATTCCCTGTGAAGATAAATACAATAAATGTGCTCAAAGCAAATTTACTTAATGAATGCGCATTAATCAATGGAGAAGCAAATATATTAATAATATACTAATGAGAATTATGTGGTATAATTAGCATGCGTAAACGTTCATTCACTGTGCCTGTAAAAATGGGCCATATTGGAGAAAAATGGCTGAAATATAACTCATTAGACACTTATTTAATCAAGACTAATTATAATATCTTCACATTCTTGGCACAAATCATAGATTTTATGCATTGTCTGGTTGCATGTGTGCAAGTGCACTTCATACAAACATGTCCATCATAGCCCGGCATAGAGATACCCAGCTACTGTGTATATGCATTTGGTAAAGAGACACCGGCTTAGGATTTATAACTAACATTACAAGCTTGTCTCTAAAAAAAAAAATGTAGGACTGTCTATCCTCAGGATAGACCATCAATAGCAGATCAGCAATGAGTCCATTGCAAGGGACTCTTGCTGATAAGCTGTTCTCCCGGCCAATGTCCTTGTGCACTGAGATGATTTTTACAAAAAGCAAACAGCTCCATTCTCTCTGCAGTGGACAGGCTTGGTACTATACGCAAAGTTCCCATTTCAATAGGAACTTGGCCTGCAATACCAAGTTTGGCCACTGCAGTGAGAACAGAGCTGTCTGCTTCCTGCAGAAATCAGCTCAGTGTACAAACACACCAGCCGGATAAACAGCTGATCAGTGGGCGTCCCCGAAGCTGGTCCGCCACAAATTTACTATCGATGACATATCCTGAGGATAGTCCATCAATAGTTTACAACTAGAAAAACCCTTTAATAGCAGTAGGAAAGTAGTTCCTACCAAAGGTGTAAAGGTAAAAAATTGTTTTTTTTGGTCTATGTGAGTTTTACTTTCATTACCCAAACTCTTGCTACTGGCAAGTTAATGAACAATCAACAGCCTGAAGAATTACTAGTCAGGGCGAGTGTCCTGTATCTCTTAATTTGGTGCTGTAAGGTTTGAGAGTAGGGAAATTGGGCTGAGAACAGACACCCATCATTACTACTGGTAAGATGAAAGCCGTGAATGCAGGTCAGATATTTCATACCGTTGTCTAATTGCTGCTAAGAAATGCCAAGTAGTGTAAAAGTATTAGCTTATTAGTAGATCATTAGCAGCGCTGAATTACGTCTTCATTATCCTCCTGGCATTAAACATTTTTCAAATGCTGTATTTTTGTTAATCAACATTTAGAATGTACTTCTGAATGTAACTTGTTAATGATTTTATATATTAAAGAGACTCTCTGAGGGCAGCACAAGGTAGTGCCAGTCACACTGATCATAGTGATATGCCTGCTGTCTAGATCTGGGCAGTAGTTTTGAAGAAACTTGCATTTTATCAGTGGCAGCAAATGCATAGTAGACTACTTAAAGTAGTCCTGGATATTCATGAGCTGTAGACTAGCTACACTCACCCCGCCTCCAGCCACTTATTGATAGCTATCTGCTTATTACTGTACATAGTGAGAGATGCCAGTCATTGGCTGGAGGACAGGGTGGGTGTGGCTAGTGTGCAGCTCATGAATATGCAGGACTAATTCTGTGTCTAGCTGCTACTAATAAAATGGAAGCTTCTCCTAAACTACTGCACAGATCTACATAGTAGACATATCACTGATTTCAGTGTAACAGGCACCACCTTATGCTGCTCTCAGTGAGGGCTGCAAAAAGATTGTGAATGATTCCCTTTGACATTATATATCTAGTATTCCACTGTTCTATCTATCTATGTATTTTTTTTCTCATATCCATCTATCTATCTCCTATCTATCTGTCTCTCGTATCTATCTATCTATCTATCTATCTATCTATCTATCTATCTATATCTTATCTATCTATATCTTATATCTATCTATATCTTATCTCATATCTATCTATTTATATCTTATCTATCTCATATCTATCTATGTATATCTTATCTATCTCATATCTATCTATATCTTATGTCATATCTATCTATCTATTTATATCTTATCTATCTATCTATCTATCTATATCTTATCTCATATCTATCTATCTACCTATCTACCTATCTCACATCTATCTATCTCATATCTATCTATCTATCTATCTATCTCATATCTATCTATCTATCTATCTATCTATCTCCTATCTATCTATATCTTATCTATCTATCTCATATCTATCTATATCTTATCTCATATCTATCTATATCTTATCTCATATCTAGCTATATCTTATCTCATATCTATCTATTTATATCTTATCTATCTCATATCTATCTATGTATATCTTATCTATCTCATATCTATCTATATCTTATGTCATATCTATCTATCTATTTATATCTTATCTATCTATCTATATCTTATCTCATATCTATCTATCTACCTATCTCATATCTATCTATCTACCTATCTCATATCTATCTAGCCATCTCTCATATCTATCTATCTATCTATCTAATATCTATCTATCTATCTCTCTATCTCTCTGTCTATCTATCTATCTATCTATCTAATATCTATCTATCTATCTCTCTATCTCTCTATCTGTCTATCTATCTATCTATATATCTAATATCTCTCTATCTCTCTATCTATCTATCTATCTAATATCAATTTTCAGGAATATTATTCAGTGGAATTAGGAATAATAGTCATAATATAAAGTTGTTAGCTACACTCATTGTAAAAAAAAATCCCTCCCCTAGAAGTTGTCGGAATAGAATGAAAATTTCTCTGTGTGATTGTAACCTTGATATAAATAAATGATTATAATATCAGAGCAAAGCGATAATTTATTGCAGAAGACCGAACACTTGAAGCTTCTGAAAACTGTCTTTTCCTATTCCCCATATAAGGCTGGGTACACTCAAGAGTTTGTCATTCTATATTTGTTCTCCGTCATGGGAGCAGGAAAGCGGAATGCTAGATCCATTCAATAACGGAAACCAGCACCCCCGGACACAGGGCTGTGGAGTTAGAGTCAGGGACCCATTTTGGGGGAGTCGGTAGAAATGTATTGACTCTGATTTATAAAAATATATATATTATAAATATGGTATAATTAATTAGAATGTGCTGCTTATTTCCTTTTATAGGAATTTAGGAAACTTTAGATATGTCTTATAAATATATCAAAAGCATTGATAACTAGGATAGCAATAGGAAATCGGTTATTGCCTTTGTTCTCCATTAGACTTTGTATCCTTATGCTGCGTCTTTAGTTGAGATGACTCTGTGCTGTACTATCTGCTCATGCTCAGTAGTGAGGCTCCTCCTCTGCAGACCAGACGAAGAAGGCGTTGGAAGACATTCTTAAATTTATTGCTGAGTCATATAAAACCTGAGTCATATATGAAGGAGTTGGAGTCTGGGGAAATTGAGGAGTTCGAGGTTTAGCTTACCGATTCTATAGCCCTGGCCGGACCGATCCCTTTGACTATGATGGAGTCCATTCAGCTTCGGTCTTGCCCTCTAGCATTTTCCAAGACGTTGTAGTGCAGCAAGCTGCGCAATTTTTTTTTCATTTGGGATTTTAATGGAAATCTGTGACAAGAGGCTCTATCCAGAATCTCTCCAAGGCAGATATGAAGACAGGCATCACCTAGTATTGGCCCAGATAGATAATAGACAAGGGGATTTAATGTTCTTTTTTTGTTTACACAGTGGATATCCCATTGTTTAGCTTGATTGGCAGGAATCTCAAAGGTCAGATGCCTTCCAATCGAACAATGATGGCTTATCCTGAGAATAGACCATAGGGCTGGGTTCACACGGGACGGATCTACCGCGGAAATTCCACGCGGAATTTCTGTGCGGTAAATCCGCCTGCGGCTCCTAATCCCAGGATTAGCCAGCCATGTGGACGGGGCGGCCAATCAGTTGGAACCGGCGCTGTGGCGCGTAATTGACAGCCACAGCAAGTCAATTATTTTTTTTTTCCATTGCGACCTCGCTCCTTTCTATGGGGAGAGAAAGCCGCAACAGAATGCCAGCAGCCGAACCGAATGCCGCGGGTTTTGAAGCTGCGGATATCTCGCGGCTTTTCAGTGCGGCCAAGCTGCAAGATTTCCATGGGATTTCTGTCTCGTGGGAACCCAGACTAAGTGTTCAAGATATGCAGAAGGAGAACCCCTACATCAGAAGAAGGCAACTGAAGGATGTTTTTTGGGTTCTGCATTATATTGAGACAAATCATGACAAATCGCGAGGATCTATCCATCTATATCGCCACTAGATCTTGTATTGTGAAATAGACTTGTTAGTAAAAACTATGCAAAAACTGTATTTTCCAGATGTGATCCTACAGATGTTCTTGCCAGTAAGCAGCAGGCGTCCTCTAGCATTACTTACCCTCAGTTTTGTGCTAACTTCTCGTTCTCTCTTCTCTTCAAGTTTCCTTTGTCTGGTCCAGAATGGCAGCCTGCGGCGTGAACACGAAGAACAAAGTCACAGTTCATAAGCCAGTTTGGGATTTCCTTAACAAAGAGACTCCATCCAAACTGAACCGACTGAGAGAGGACAGCGGAGTTCGCATCTTGATTGATGGTGAAACTTCTGACATTTACGTACTGCGGTTGTCTTTCGACAGCCACGTTCCTGCCAATACTATTTCACTCGTCAGAAAAGCTCTAAAATCGTTGTTAAAAGATACCGAGAAAGAGTTAAA
Organism: Eleutherodactylus coqui; assembly: GCF_035609145.1. Lineage (NCBI taxonomy): Eukaryota > Metazoa > Chordata > Amphibia > Anura > Eleutherodactylidae > Eleutherodactylus > Eleutherodactylus coqui. The sequence continues at coordinate 471,813,596 of NC_089837.1, read as the reverse complement.
AAAATCCTGCAAACAACATCAGATTTCAGGTTGCATGGCTTATACTGATAAAAACAGTGAACATGCCGGCGAGCTACATCTCCGTAATGTATATAGCAGAAGTCAGCAAAGTACAAGCGGACGGGGATTACCTGGAAGTTCCAGTGGGGGAGCTAGCGGGAGTCACGGGAACTCACGGGACCACCGGAGAGAAGAGGCAGAAGATGACCGAGAGAACCAATGTCCCATTTGCTTGGGTGAGATTCAAAATATAAAAACCCTGGAGAAATGCCAGCATTCATTCTGTGAGGATTGCATCACCCGGGCCCTACAAGTGAAGAAAGCGTGCCCGATGTGTGGGCGGTTCTACGGGCAGCTTGTGGGCAACCAACCTGAGAATGGTAGAATGTTAGTATCCAAGGACTCCAGTCTTTTGCTTCCTGGTTATGAAAAATATGGAACGATTATCATCCAGTATGTCTTCCCACCAGGCATCCAAGGGGTAAGAGATGTTTAACTTATTTCGTAACTATATTGTGGAAGGTCAAAAGTTTCGAAGAGTTTATTATCACTGCATGTTTTTGTTTTTTTTTTGGAGACGGGTGAATGTGGATTTTATACCCATTGGCTCTCCACTATCACTGTAGAGCCAGTATTGCAGGCTGTAGTCACGCAGGGAAACTAATTAGTTTGATCAGATTGATTAAAGCAGAATCCCTCTTCTGGCTGAGTGTTTTTCTAATGGCTTGTGCATGCTCTCTGCTTTCAGGAGTGATCTTACTTGTGTCTCCCCAGATACATCAAGTGCTTAGTTGGTGGATTGTTAGCAAACAAATGATACATAATGCAAGGCACAGAAAACAACTTAATCCTTGTCTTGCTATTATCCACTAAGTATTAATTGAAGCTACTTCAAAGTGATGCTGATGAATGCATTTATATACAGTCATATTTTGGTAACTATCTAAGAAGCCCGGGCCCATTGTAGTTGGGCTTTCAGGTTTTTTTTATTGGGCAAATTATTTCTTGCAGCATTGTAGCAACCAATTGAATAAAATTTCCAGAGGGGAAAGTAAAGTTCTCCTCTAATATCATGGAGGAGATTTGGTAATGAAAGTGTTACTACTCTGAAAACTCCCCAAAAAACTAAGTTTTCCATTTAGAAATGCGCAAGCTACGCAGTTTGGAAAGGAAAGATGTTGGCCAAGACCTAGGGCGAGTTCGTTGATAACTCAGTAATGCCCCATCTACACCGGATGACTGTCGGCTAAACGACTGCACGAGCTAATGTCATCGTTCAGGTTGTTTAAACAGGCAGATCAGCGCTGAAGTATCGCTGACTTTTCGCTCAGCTGAGCGGAAAGCGATTACACACCGTGAGAAATGAGCAAACCAGCGATGATTTTTATGGTGGTTGAAAGTGAGAGACAAACGAAAATTAATGCATTTAGACCTAATGATGATTTTTGTTCGTTTGAACTCATTTTATTCTAGAATTGTCTTATGTAAATTGTCCTTAAATACACTATCCGACCAAAAGTAATTGGACAGCTGACTAAGAATCAAAAGTAGTATTTGTTTACATTTGTTAACACTTAGTGGGGCCTTCTTTGGCACTAATGACATCGGATACTCTCTGTGGCATACTTTCTACTAACATCTGATACAGTTCTGATGGTATTTCCCTCCATTCATCCTGCAAACGTCTGTTGAGTTCTCTCAAAAGAGATACATTGAACCATCTAGAATGGTGCAAGAAGTGTCATCATTAGACAGTTGCGCAATGGAGTGACGAATTGTATTACTTCATACTTGGCATGTTCTCAGTCTGTTGGTTGTAGTGGCAAGAACCATGAACATGGAGTTGTACCCTGACATTGTAGACTGTAATGTGCTGCCGACAATGTGGCAATGCTATGGAAATGGTTAGCAATACTTCCAACAAGACAACAAGTCTTGGCACGAATCCAACATTGTTTTACATTGGTTTGAAGATATGGGTGTTCCATGATTAGACTGGCTGGACAGAGTCCCAACCTGAACCCTACTGAACAACTCTGGAACAAACTAAAATGTCGGGTCAGCTTTTATGAACAGCGTCCATCTTCTTTGATGTAACTCACCAGACATTTGCAGGATGAATGGAAGGAAATACCAGCTGAAATTTATCAGACATTAGTAGAAATTATGCCATGGAGACTATCCAATATCATTAGAGCCAAAGGAGGCCTCAATAGGTATTATCATATGTACATAAATGCTATTTTTTGCTCTTGCTCAGGTGGTATTACTTTTGGTAGGATAGTGTACTTACTATGTTATCAACGGTCGCACCCTAGGTCTCGGCCAACATCTTCCTTTCCCCGGAAGCTCAGTATAGAAATGAAAACCAGCTTATTACATAACAGTGTAGCTTGAATATTTTAATGGAAAACTTGTTTTTTACAGGAATTTCCTCTCCATATGGCGTTCTGCAGCTTCAAATTTCAGACAGCGACCACTTCAGATCATGCGCTCAATATTTAAAACATTTTTAGTATGTAAGTTGCTGAGAGGTGGCGTTGTAGCGGACCAGGTTTAATATGACAGACCTACATTAGTGTCAGATCCAAAGGACAGCATCCATTGGCAAGTTGTAGCAATTAAAGCTACAACTGCTTTCAGCTGTGAAAAACATGGTTTTGCGGATGAGAGCGTTATTGAAAACCCAAGGGGACTTATTGAACATCTGTAGGATGTTTTGCACAGCTACAGCGCCACCGATTGGCGACTTTTTTGCTAAAAATGTTTTTCGTAAATTTCGTCTCATTTGGAGCAACATAACGCCCTCCTGAAGCCTCTGAGTTCGGGAAGTTTAAATTTTGTGAACCCTGTACTTTCTTTAGTAGAGCAGTATAACCCCTGGGTGAAGCAAGTAATGTGGAGAGCCCATTATTTCTGTTTAGGTGATATAGATGGTCCTTTTACATGGCTAGGTAATCTGCCTATGTAACGACCACTGACTGACTATGAGCAGCGCTCATTCCGTTCGTGTACACGGGCAGATTATTTGCTCCGTGGGGATGACTAATCGTTAATATGATCGTTCATTCCTCATACGGCTGCCATTGATTAGCTGCATATCTCCCCATTTACATGTATCATTCGACCTTTTACTCATCCTGATTGTTGAGCGAATGAGTGTTCGTAGAAATATTTGGCCGCTATAATCAGCCTGTGTAGAAGGATGCCTGTATTAATAAATGTGCAGCTTATTTCATTAAAACATATTTCCATTCAGTAACTTAACCCTTTCCAATCCACTGTCTGACGTCTTCCTACATTCTGATTGAAGCTTGTACAGAGAAGACGTCCGACAGGGTATTCTTACCGTCTATTGCCAGCCACTCCGCTGTCGGAGCCTCTCTCGCGCACACACACTGGCTTTAGCCGGCAGATGGCATTGTTGTATAACAGCAAAAAGAGAAAGTCTTTTAGGAAACACTGAATCCAAAATTGGATTGGAAAGGGTTAATATTTAACTGAAAGCCAGGAAACTAGAACTCAGTCCTTCCACCTAAGGACTGTTTTGCCACTCCTGTTTGAGAAGGGGTAGTTATCAATTATTGTTTTTCTTCCTATTGTCTTAATGGGGGAACAAAAAAAGAAAAACTTTCTGACCACTAAGCAGGTCTTTAGCATGGAGACCCTGCTGAACAGCACCCGGAATCTCTCTTTCAAAGTTCTGCATTGGCTATCATAGTAACTTTTTCCTCTAGCTTAAAAAGAATAATGTGGTAAATTTTCAGTTTTTTTTTTGCAGTTTGTAAATCTGTTTGGAAGACGGCGGCTGACATATATTAACTGGCTTGTGATCTTCAGGTTTCTAAAAACAGGCCACATGTAGCTAAAGGTATCTTTTGGCCACCCGGTTCCATAAATTGCTTGACAGATTATCCTGTTGTGCATTGTATATTTTATTGTTCCTGCCCCTTTTTTTTCCAGTTCTTGGTTTTTTTTGCTCACAACACATCTGTGGTGCATTGTCAGCTTATAAAATGACATGCCTATAGACGTTAATGGCCAAACATATACTAAGACTGCATTCACACGACCGTATATCGGCTGGGTTTTCACGCCGAGCCGATATACGTCGTCCTCATCTGCAGGGGGAGGAGGCTGGAAGAGCTGGAAGCAGGAACTGAGCTCCCGCCCCCTCTCTGCCTCCTCTCCACCCCTCTGCACTATTTTCAATGAGGAGAGGCGGGACGGGGCGGAGCTAATTCACGGAAACTTAGCCCCACCCCTGTTCCGCCTTCTCATTGCAAATAGTGCAGAGGGGCGGAGAGGGGGTGGAGAGGAGGCAGATCTTCTATAGTCTTGCTCAAATCCTTCTGCCTCTATATGTAATCCCAGACAGACTGGATGATGATGAGATCAGGGCTCTGTAGGGGCCATTTCATCACTTCCAGGACTCCTTGTTCTTCTTTACATTGAAGATAGTTATTAATGCAATTGACCTTATGTTTGTGGTTGTTGTCCTGCTGCCGAATAAATTTGCAGTCAATCAGACGCCTCCCTGATGTTACTGCATGGTGGATAAGTATCTGCCTATATTTTTCAGCATTGAAGACACCATTAGTCCTGACCAAGTCACCAATTCCATTTCCTGAAATGCAGCTTAAAACTTGCAAGGAATCTCCCCCATGCTCATTGCTGCCTGCAGACACTCATTATTGTACGGCTCTCCACCATGCTTCACTGTTGCCTGCAGACACTCATTATTGTACTGCTCTCCACCATGCTTCACTGCTGCCTGCAGACACTCATTATTGTATGGCTCTCCCCCATGCTTCACTGCTGCTTGCAGACACTCATTATTGTACTGCTCTCCACCATGCTTCACTGCTGCCTGCGGACACTCATTATTGTACTGCTCTTCACCATGCTTCACTGCTGCCTGCAGACACTCATTATTATACCACTCTCCACCATGCTTCACTGCTGCCTGCAGACATTCATTATTGTACCGCTCTCCACCATGCTTCACTGCTGCCTGCAGACACTCATTATTGTACTGCTCTCCACCATGCTTCACTGCTGCCTGCAGACACTCATTATTGTACCGCTTTGACTCATCAGTCCAGGAGCACCTGGTAACATTTTTCTGCCCCCAGCTCTTATGTTTTCATGCACAGTTGATTCACTTTGTCTTGTTTCTGCATAGAAGGTTTGGCTTTTTGGCCACAATTCTTCCATAAAGATCACTTCTGGCTAGACATCTCCAAACAGTAGATTGGACCCAGTACTTGGGTCTCATTCGTTCTGCAAGTTCTGAGATGATGGCACTGCTTAACATCCTCCACTTTCAAAGTGAAGTAAGCATGATGTGTCTTTCATCTGCTGCACTACATTTCCTTGGCCAACCACTGCGTCCACGGTCCTCAACCATGCCCATTTCTCAGTATTTCTTCAAAAGAGCTTTGCCTGGGAAAGATCTTGCTGATGCAGTATAACTACCTTGTGTCTTGTTGCTGTGCACAGTGTTACCATGGTGTATGACCCATAACATGAAACTGTCTTCCATAACCTCACCTTTGTAGCAGTTTTTGGCTGTTCCTCACCAACTCTTAAGCCTCCTACACAGCTGTTTCAGTTAATGATTATGTTTCAACCTACATAGAAAATGCTGATTATTATCATAGGATAACCATACACCTGACTATAATCCTACAAAATCCATACCTATGTACAAGTGTACCTAGAAGAACTCATCAGTTTTGAAAACAAAGGGTGGTCCAATGAAATATTGATTCAATTTAGATGACTTTTTGTTCATTCACTTTACATTTTGTTAATTAAAAAAAGTGAACTATTAACACTTTTGTTTTTGAAAGCATTCTTACTTTGCAGCATTTTTCCACATCTGCCTAAAACTTTTACACAGTACTGTATTTAACTAGTATAAAGTGAAATTTCACAGTACCAAGTGAATGTTTGCAGCCAATGGTGGACATGTGCTACTGGATAGGCTAACACAAATATATATATATATATATATATATATATATATATGTGTGTGTGTGTGTATATGTGTGTATATATATATATATATATATATATACATATATATATATATATATATATACATATATATATATATATATATATATATATATATATATATATATATATATATCTATACATATATATGTATGTTCTTCGTAATAGAATAAGCTAAGCACCATGGATGTGCTCCCCAGGGTTGAAATGGTTAAGCCAACTACTTAGAGAGGAAGATGCACATACCTGTCTAAATACAAATGACTTCATCCTCATCCTCCTGCCAAGTTAATAAACAATTTGCTTTTAATAACCGCTAATCCATGGTTATAATGTGGCTTGAGTGCACACAACGTATTTATTCAGTCGCAGTAATACATTTTATATGCACCTCAGCAGTAATCCGTCCTGGGAAACCCATAATGTAGTATGTGGCTTTCTGCCACTAAACTGAGATTCAGTGGAAGGAAGTGACAAAAGACAAGAAAAGAATTACAGTTCTAGATAGATTACCGATTACTGTGTAATAGAATATGGGCCGAAAGCCACTGCTTTATGGTAATCTGGCCATAACACACTGATGCTCTATTACAAGCTCCTAGATGCTTCTGTGTGTTTCCTTCACAGTTTTTCTTCCTCCTAATTAGGACAAGTCGGCTCTTCCGACACATCTTCTTAGTAAATATTCATATTCCCTATAGAAAAATAAAGCTGGAGCATCTTTACTTAGAACTTTTTTTTTGCGTGCATTCCTCTGTTATTCCTCCTGGAAATGTAGAAATAAATTGACAACTGGGTGTTTCAGTTCCCTTTGTCAGTGGGTTGTGTGTCTACATTGTCTGATTTGACCAATCAGTGCTGACAGTGTTAGATTCTTTAGACCCTGTTAATTAGGGGAACAGAATCGCCCAGTTGCCAATATATTAATATATTTCCAGGAGGAGTAGCATAATAAAGAGTTCTAAGCTAAATATGCTCCAGCATTGTTTTTTCATTGGGAATAGATACTAATATTATCTAATATTATACTAATAGTATCTAATATTACTAGATACTAAGGGAATATACGAATAGATACTAAACAAGACTTTCTCATCAGTCTTCTCTACCTAGTCTTGCGATATTAAAGTGGTTATTATATGAACGCAACTCACTTGTTCTATGCAACAGCGATCCTGTGCTAAAACTGTAGCCGTCTTCCTAGTCTTTGTTTACAAGCGGCAGCATGTGACTGTTGTAGCCAATCAGTGGCCACCGTGGTCACGGATTGTACTCCTGCCATAACTGTAGGTGCTGTCCTTCTAGAAGATGGCACCATGTCTGGATTTTTTTTTGGCGTCCCCCCCCTCCCATCATAAGACAAAAACAGTATACAATAGCGCTGATAGACTGTCTGTATTCTGCTTGTGCAGAAAGCAGCAAAAAATCTGCATACCCACACCAAAATAGCTCAGTGAATAAATGTAGGTCCAGAACCAAGCTCATAACGTGAATACATCAACAGAATCCAGCTCATAACATAAATACAGCAACTGAATCCAACTCATAACATAAATACAGCACCAGAACCAAGCTGAGTACATAGATACAGTGCCAGAACCAAGCTCAGTATGTTAATGCAGCACTAGAACCATGTTCAGTACATCGATACCGCACCAGAACAATGCTCAGTACATAGATACAGCAGCAGAACCAACTTCATAACATAACTACAAGCAAGCCAGAAATTCAGAAGCCAAAGTAATCGACTGTATTGCGGGGGCGCCGATGGACTGACAATGGCACCTTTCAACATCAGAGCCAGGAGTAGGATGATTCGTGCAACTCCACAAGACGCTGCCACATAGGAAAAGAAGATTATCTGGCCAGGCCTAAGAGGGGCAATTTCCTGCAACCTTCATCAGCCTGGTCACCCACTCACATGCTGACGGCTGGCACTACCGAATGGATCACATGTAACTAAGGCCTACCGTGATCATCAGAATTCAGCATCTGACTGCTGCTGCCACTGATTGGCTGAAGTGGTGATTTGCTGCCCGCTTGTAAAACTAGAAGTTCCGCCACAACTTTAGCTTGAACCGATTAGCAGATTAGTGGGGTTTCTTTTCATGGTTTATACATTTGCAGGATTTAAGAAAAAAAAAATGTAACTGTGCGGATTTTGTTGCAGATTCACAGCAGAATTCACTCCTTCAACTGAAAGGCTGGAATCTTCTGCGGATCTGCACCGAAATCTGCAAGATGTGAACATACCCTTAAAGACTGTTTGCACTTCAGTTCTAGCAGAGAGAATTTCTGGACTGTTATGCCAAATCAGAGGAATCTGTACAGTCGTCTCCGGCCTTGGAATGTCTCATGCGATGTTGTAGTTCTGTTTAGTAAATAACTTTTCACATTTTAGTACTTTTTAGATTTTTAGATACCCTGTTTCCCTGAAAATAAGACATACCCTGAAAATAAGATTTTCCAGAATTTTTGAGGATGCAAAATGATTTTTCAGGCTTTTTGAGGATGCTTCAAATATAAGCCCTACTCCCAAATTAAGCCCTGCTAACAGTTAATTTAAAAAGTCAATTTAAATAGTGTCCAGGCAGCTATACATGTAAAAAAGTTAAACCTTTTTGAGGTTAATATAACACTGTCTTATTTTCGGGGAAACACGTTATCAGTTAATTCCTCTGAGGCAATAGAAGTGCTCTATCTATCCCGACAATCATAGAGTGGGAATAAGCGTTCAATCATAGCATAAAAGTATCTGCATTAGAGATGAGCGAGTATACTCGCTAAGGCACATTACTCGAGCGAGTAGTGCCTTAGGGAGTATCTCCCCGCTCGTCTCTAAAGATTCGGGGGCCGGTGGGGGAGAGCGGGGAGGAACGGAGGGGAGATCTCCCTCTCTCCCCCGCGCTCACCGCCGCAACTCACCGGTCACCCGCGCCAGCGCCCGAATCTTTAGAGATGAGCAGGGAGATACTCGGCTAAGGCACTACTCGCTCGAGTAATGTGCCTTAGAGGGTATACTCGCTCATCTCTAGTCTACATCTATTGTGTTGTGGAACAGTTTTACTAGTAATGAAATAATGGCAGTTTGCTTTCTTTTACAGCAGGGTAAATCTTGGAGCCATTGTCTCATAAGATTATATTTGATGCGTATATAATAGAGATGAGCGAGCACCAAAATGCTCGGGTGCTCGTTATTCGGGACGAACTTTTCGCGATGCTCGAGGGTTCGTTTCGAGTAACGAACCCCATTGAAGTCAATGGGCGACCCGAGCATTTTTGTATTTCGCCGATGCTCGCTAAGGTTTCCTTGTGTGAAAATCTGGGCAATTCAAGAAAGTGATGGGAACGACACAGCAATGGATAGGGCAGGCGAGGGGCTACATGTTGGGCTGCATCTCAAGTTCACAGGTCCCACTATTAAGCCACAATAGCGGCAAGAGTGGGCCCCCCCCCCTCCCAAAAACTTTTACTTCTGAAAAGCCCTCATTAGCATGGCATACCTTAGCTAAGCACCACACTACCTCCAACAAAGCACAATCACCGCCTGCATGACACTCCACTGCCACTTCTCCTGGGTTACATGCTGCCCAACCGCCCCCCCTCCCCCCCACAGCGCACACCAAAGTGTCCCTGCGCAGCCTTCAGCTGCCCTAATGTCTCACCACCCTCATGTCTATTTAGAAGTGCGTCTGCCATGAGGAGGAACCGCAGGCACACACTGCAGAGGTTGGCACGGCTAGGCAGCGACCCTCTTTAAGAGTGGCGGGGCGATAGCCCACAATGCTGTACAGAAGCAATGAAAAATAGAATCCTGTGCCACCGCCATCAGGAGCTGCACACGTGGGCATAGCAATGGGGAACCTATGTGTCACACACTATTCATTCTGTCAAGGTGTCTCTGCATGCCCCAGTCAGACCGGGCTTTTTAATTCATAGACACAGGCAGGTACAACTCCCTATTGTGAAGTCCCTGTCGACCGACAGCATGGGTGGCTTCCTGAAACCCACCGGCGGTACATAAAAATATCCCATTGCAGTGCCCAACACAGCTGAGGTAGTAATGTCGTGCTTAATACAGGTGGGCTTCGGCCCACACTGCATGCCCCAGTCAGACTGGGGTTCTTTACAAGTGGAAACAGATGCATTTATAATTCCCTGTGGACCCACAGCAGGGGTGGGTGCCAGGAAGCCACCGGCGGTACATAGAAATATCCCATTGCATTGCCCAACACAGCTGAGGTAGTAATGTCGTGCTTAATGCAGGTGGGCTTCGGCCCACACTGTATGCCCCAGTCAGACTGGGGTTCTTTACAAGTGGACACATGTAGGTTAAACTCCGTGTGCACCTACAGCATGGGTGGCTCCCTGGAACCCACCGGCGGTACATAAAAATATCCCATTGCAGTGCCCAACACAGCTGAGGTAGTAATGTCGTGCTTAATGCAGGTGGGCTTCGGCCCACACTGCATGCCCCAGTCAGACTGGGGTTCTTTTCAAGTGTACAGATGTAGTAAAAACTCCGTGTGCACCTACAGCATGGGTGGGTGCCAGGAAGCCACCGGCGGTACATAGAAATATCCCATTGCATTGCCCAACATAGCTGAGGTAGTAATGTCGTGCTTAATGCAGGTGGGCTAAAAATTTATTTGATTACACTGTAGGCGAGGGCCCACAAAAATTGCTGTATCAACAGTACTAATGTACCTGAAAAAAATTGGCCATGGCCAACCAAGAGGGCAGGTGAAACCCATTAATCGCTTTGGTTAATGTGGCTTAAGTGGTAACTAGGCCTGGAGGCAGCCCAGTTTAACGAAAAATTGGTTCAAGTTAAAGTTCCAACGCTTTTCAGAGCATTGAAACATCTAAAAATTGTTTAGAAAAATTATAAGTGAGCCTTGTGGCCCTAAGAAAAATTGCCCGTTCAGCGTGATAACGTGAGGTTTCAGGAGGAGGAGCAGGAGGAGGAGGAGGAGGAATATTAGACACAGATTGATGAAGCAGAAATGTCCCCGTTTTGGATGGTGAGAGAGAACGATGCTTCCATCCGCGGGTGCAGCCTACGTATTGCTTACGTATCGCTGCTGTCCGCTGGTGGAGAAGAGAAGTCTGGGGAAATCCAGGCTTTGTTCATCTTGATGAGTGTTAGCCTGTCGGCACTGTCGGTTGACAGGCGGGTACGCTTATCTGTGATGATTCCCCCAGCCGCACTAAACACCCTCTCTGACAAGACGCTAGCCGCAGGACAAGCAAGCACCTCCAGGGCATACAGCGCTAGTTCAGGCCACGTGTCCAGCTTCGACACCCAGTAGTTGTAGGGGGCAGAGGCGTCACCGAGGATGGTCGTGCGATCGGCTACGTACTCCCTCACCATCCTTTTACAGTGCTCCCGCCGACTCAGCCTTGACTGGGGAGCGGTGACACAGTCTTGCTGGGGAGCCATAAAGCTGGCCAGGCCCTTAAAGACTGTTGCACTGTCTGGGCTGTACATGCTGCTCGATCTACGCACCTCCCCTGCTACATGGCCCTTGGAACTGCGCCTTCTGCCACTAGCGCTGTCGGCTGGGAATTTTACCATCAGCTTCTCCGCCAGGGTCCTGTGGTATAGCAACACTCTCGAACCCCTTTCCTCTTCGGGAATGAGACTGGGAAGGTTCTCCTTATAGCGTGGGTCGAGCAGTGTGTACACCCAGTAATCTGTAGTGGCCAGAATGCGTTGAATGCGAGGGTCACGAGAAAGGCATCCTAACATGAAGTCAGCCATGTGTGCCAGGGTACCTGTACGCAACACATGGCTGTCCGCACTAGGAAGATCACTTTCAGGATCCTCCTCCTCCTCCTCCTCAGGCCATACACGCTGAAATGATGACAGGCAACCAGCATGGGTACCGTCAGCAGTGGGCCAAGCTGTCTCTTCCCCCTCCTCCTCATCCTCCTCATCCTCCTCCTCCTCCTCCTGAACGCGCTGAGATATAGACAGAAGGGTGCTCTGACTATCCAGCGACATACTGTCTTCCCCCGGCTCTGTTTCCGAGCGCAAAGCGGCTGCCTTTATGGTTTGCAGGGAACTTCTCAAGATGCATAGCAGAGGAATGGTGACGCTAATGATTGCAGCATCGCCGCTCACCACCTGGGTAGACTGATCAAAGTTTCGAAGGACCTGGCAGATGTCTGCCAACCAGGCCCACTCTTCTGAAAAGAATTGAGGAGGCTGACTCCCACTGCGCCGCCCATGTTGGAGTTGGTATTCCACGATAGCTCTACGCTGCTCATAGAGCCTGGCCAACATGTGGAGCGTAGAGTTCCACCGTGTGGGCACGTCGCACAGCAGTCGGTGCACTGGCAGATTAAAGCGATGTTGCAGGGTGCGCAGGGTGGCAGCGTCCGTGTGGGACTTGCGGAAATGTGCGCAGAGCCGGCGCACCTTTACGAGCAGGTCTGACAAGCGTGGGTAGCTTTTCAGAAAGCGCTGAACCACCAAATTAAAGACGTGGGCCAGGCATGGCACGTGCGTGAGGCTGCCGAGCTGCAGAGCCGCCACCAGGCTACGGCCGTTGTCACACACGACCATGCCCGGTTGGAGGCTCAGCGGCGCAAGCCAACGGTCCGTCTGCTCTGTCAGACCCTGCAGCAGTTCGTGGGCCGTGTGCCTCCTATCTCCTAAGCTGAGTAGTTTCAGCACGGCCTGCTGACGCTTGCCCACCGCTGTGCTGCCACGCCGCGCGACACCGACTGCTGGCGACGTCCTGCTGCTGCTGACACATCTAGATTGCGAGACAGAGGTTGAGGAGGAGGAGGAGGAGGAGGGTGCTTTAGTGGAAGAAGCATACACCGCCGCAGATACCACCACCGAGCTGGGGCCCGCAATTCTGGGGGTGGGTAGGACGTGAGCGGTCCCAGGCTCTGACTCTGTCCCAGCCTCCACTAAATTCACCCAATGTGCCGTCAGGGAGATGTAGTGGCCCTGCCCGCCTGTGCTTGTCCACGTGTCCGTAGTTAAGTGGACCTTGCCACTAACCGCATTGGTGAGGGCGCGTACAATGTTGCGGGAGACGTGGTCGTGCAGGGCTGGGACGGCACATCGGGAAAAGTAGTGGCGACTGGGAACTGAGTAGCGCGGGGCCGCCGCCGCCATCATAGCTTTGAAGGACTCCGTTTCCACAACCCTATACGGCAGCATCTCAAGGCTGATAAATTTGGCTATGTGGACGGTTAACGATTGAGCGTGCGGGTGCGTGGTGGCGTACTTGCGCTTGCGCTCCAACACTTGCGCTAGCGACGGCTGGACGGTGCGCTGACAGACACTGGTGGATGGGGCCGAGGACAGCGGAGGTGAGGCTGTGGGTGCAGGCCATGAGACGGTTGTGCCTGTGTCCTGAGAGGGAGGTTGGATCTCAGTGGCAGGTTGGGGCACAGGGGGAGAGGCAGCGGTGCAAACCGGAGGTGGTGAACGGCCTTCGTCCCACCTTGTGGGGTGCTTGGCCATCATATGTCTGCGCATGCTGGTGGTGGTCAGGCTGTTGGTGGTGGCTCCCCGGCTGATCTTGGCGCGACAAAGGTTGCACACCACTGTTCGTCGGTCGTTGGGGTTCTTGAAGCCTACACTGACTCCTAACGCTCTCCCTACAGCAGCACCAGCAGCAGCACTTTCCCTCAGCTAAGTCACAAGGCATCTGTGGCGAGCCGCGGGAGGGGCCGACTTTTATACTCGGGTGACATCTGATCTTTCCAGCCACTCACAGCAGGGGGGTGGTATAGGGCTTGAACGTCACAGGGGGAAGTTGTAATGCCTTCCCTGTCTTTCTATTGGCCGGAAACTGAAAGTAACCGGAACACCGCGTGGTGCTTGTTACGAGTAACGAGCATCCCGAACACCCTAATATTCGCACGAATATCAAGCTCGGACGAGTACGTTCGCTCATCTCTAGTATATAACAAAGGTCTGAGATTGTTTGGTAAGAAATCCGGCCCCTAGAAGGAGTTGTGCTGCAAAACTCAACAAGCGATTAGAGTTGCGGTGGTTAGATGAATGGTCTTGTCACCTGGGGCCCTAAAAGTGGTTCCCCCCTTGGCCCATATAAAGGCTCTCGGAGGCTCCTTGTGTGTAGTGACGTCTTCTTCCGCTTGTCTAGAGCTTGTTGACCACTAGACATGGCTCTACTGTGCAGAGAACAGAGTTCACCCAATTAACAAGAGTCTGAGAAGGGGCGTATTATTGGATTGCGAGAAGCAGGATGGTCATATTGATTAATAGTTCCCCAGCGGGCCGTTCTGACCAGACTGTTAGGAGGTGTTGGGACCAGTGGATGTGTGAGGGCACATAAGATGACCGGGCTCAGAACGCCCTCGACAGACCACCAGTAGAGAGGATTGTTTGACAAGCACGAGCAGTTCCAACTGTCTCATTGTCCACCACCCAGAGACAGGTGACACCATCGTTACACCCCTGTGTCTGTCTGAACCATGTCTAAGTGCTTGGCTGAAGGACTTTTGGTCTTGTGCGAATTACGTGCATTGCCTTTGACACCCACCAACCGTCACCTCCATTTGTAGTTGTGTTACAGTTACTGTAAATATGGACCAATATGCTGCAGGATACCATACGGAACCTGTATGCCTCCATACCCACCTGTATCACATCTTGTATCCAAGCTAGAGGTGGTACAACAGTGTATTGGAGCCTCCATGCCTCCCGTATTGTATCTTACATCCAAGCTAGAGGCGGCACAACAGGGTACTAGAGCCTCCATGCCTGCCCGTATCACATCTTGTATCCAAGCTAGAGGTGGTACAACAGTGTATTAGAGCCTCCATGCCTCCCGTATTGTATCTTACATCCAAGCTAGAGGCGGCACAACAGGGTACTAAAGCCTCTCTGTCCGCCCGTATTTTAACTTGTATCCAAGTTAGAGGCAGGCCAACAAGGTACTAGATCCTTCATGACTACCTGGATCACATCTCGAAGCCAAGCCAGAGGTGGCCCAGCAAGGTACTAGAGCCTCCATGCCCGCCTGTATCACATCTTGTATCCAAGCTAGAGGAGGTACAACGGTACTAGAAGCTCCATGCCCACCTGTATCATATCTTGTATCCAAGCTAGAGGCACTACAACAGGGTACTAGAACGTGCATGCCCCCCTCCGTATCACATCTTGTATCCAAGCTAGAGACAGTACAACAGGGTACTACAGCCTCCATACCCGCCTGTATCAAATCTTGTATCCGAGCTACAGGCGATACATCAGGATACTAGAGCCTCCCTTGAAGTGTTTGGTTTTCCACAATATATTCCCCTTTTGCTCTGATATTGTAATCACTTATATCAATGTTACAATCACATATATAAAGTTTCATTAGATTCCGACAACTCCTTCTAGGTGATGGCTTTTTCTTTTCACATTGGGTGTACTTTCGATTTGTTTCTCATGAGGGGAACAAATTATCTGTAGTTAACTAAATAACGTAGACAGTTCACAGCAGCAGGAGGTGAGGATGTTGACCTTGTAGGAGGCAGTGACCACCAGACGACTTGAATCATGATATTAATCAGGTCAGAGCTCCATGTGACAGGGGCAGGGTTATGGTTTTAGGAGAAATAAAGGAAGTTGATAGTTAAACAAGTACAAGTAGTAAAAGGGAACTGGGAGCTCTATGAGAACAAGCGTTTGACGAAAAGGCTGGAGAGGTTCGGACATATTTAAACCCGACCAGACAATACTTGTTTGACCTAAAGGTGTATGTAAGCGGACAGTTGGGCTGCTTCCATACATACTGGATTGTCAGTGAGTCCAATGACTGATTTTAAAAGGGTTGTCCAGTTGCAAAGTCATATTTTAAAATTCGTGCCAATGGCTACTTACCTGTCCTCTACCTCAGGGATCCAGCGCTGCAGCCTCGCGATTCCACTGGCCTCTGTTGACAGCGGAAGTCAGGTGACCACCGCCTGCCAATCAGAAACTGCAGCATTACCATTCAGAGCTGTGGAGGAGAAGCCCTTTAATGTACATAGACAGGTTTAGTTCAGCTCTATGCACAAACTTTGTAGCCTGACAGTACATATGGAAATGTTGAACATTTGTCCATAGCAATACACTAAGGGGCAGATAAAGGCAGCCTTATTAAGAGTTACATGTAAAGTCGGGTGACAAATATACGAACAAGAAGGACATTCAGTAAAAAAGATATATATGAAGGTGTTGCGCAGAAATCATATGATTGTTAAAGGTATTTTTATGAAACTTGATGATAGAGGCGCAACACCTGACACCACCACTATGAAATGTACGGCGCTGTGCCTGCTGTATACAATGAATATGTTTGGTTCAGTAAAATCTCTGGAGATCCTGGTATTACTCTTGCAATAAAAAAGCTAAAAAGTGTTTGTATTACAGCTGTGTGAAAGTGGTCTTCATAGTATCTTTCCACATGGTGTCGGTGCTTTGGATTGAATACATCAAATTGTACGCTGCTCCGAAAAGTGAAGGGAGCGCTTTAAATCACACATCAGATCTTGATGATCTCCATCGTCTCCAGACTCTTTCACATGTTCTCAGTGTGAACCTGATCTAATCTGTGAAGAGAATGGGGCACCGGTGGCAAGCCTGCCAATTCTGGTGTCCTATGGGAATGCCAGTTTTGCTGCACAGTGCTGGACTGTGAACACAGGTCCCACCACAGGATATCGGACCCTCTTACCACCCTCATGGAGTCTGTTTCTGACAGTTTGGTCAAAAACATGCAGCTCAGTAGCCCGTTGGAGGTCATTTAGTAGGGTTCTGGTAGTGCTTCCCCTGTTCCTCCTCATAGAAAGAAGCAGTGATTGATGCCCTGTTCAGTTTTCCTTATGTAATGGCCAATATCCTGATATTTGCTCAATGCTCGTGAGACTGTGCTAGAAGACCTGTTACAACAGTACATATGGATGTGCCATCCTGGAGGAGGAGGAGGAGGACTACTTGTGCAGCCTGATGGAGCTGCAGGTACTACCAGTAGTGACAAGGACACTAGTAAAACCACTGGTGTAACTACAGGGGGATGTGGTTGCCCCCAGGCCCAGGAGCCTTAGGGGGCCCATAAGGCCTCTCTTCTCCATATAGGGAGCCCAGTACTATGAATAAATCATTATAGTCAGGGGACCTGTTACAGATTTTGCATTGGGGCCCAGGAGCTTCAAGTTACGCCTTTGAGTAAAACGTTACGCCTTTGAGTAAAACACAAAAATGGAGAAGAATCAGTCAGGGAGGAGAAGGATACAGTAATTGTCCATGGCCATCACCTGCAAAACCATTCCTTTTTGGGATTGTCTTGCTGTTGGGTCTCCAGTGGACCCCTTGTCACTTTCATTTGTAGGAAAGCAGATGAAATGGATTCACAGTTGGGTATGCCAACTAACGGGGCAGATTGATATCCCTGAAGTATAAGTGACTTGGGGTTATACTGCGATGCTAAAGTGTTCCCTGAAGGTTTTTGAGCAGTGTATTCGCAGTTGTATATAATGAAACCACTGGGTACAACATGTATTCTTCAGGCTGATTGTACTTTAGACTTCATTTCCTACTTTTTCCTGCAGTCCGAGCACCCAAATCCTGGAGTGAGGTATCCAGGAACAACTCGTGTGGCGTACCTCCCCGATTGTCCAGAAGGGAACAAAGTCCTGACACTCTTTAAGAAAGCATTTGACCAACGTTTGACCTTCACTATCGGGACATCCATGACTACGGGAAGACCTAATGTCATAACGTGGAATGACATTCACCACAAGACTAATTGTACGGGAGGACCACAGTTGTAAGTGTTAGCATTAACTAATTTTAATCCTTCTGATAAACATTTAAAGGGTTTTTTTAAGGACTAAGATATTCATTTTCTGCAACTTTGTCTGGGTGTAAGACCCCATTTATACTCCTAGATGATTGCTCAAAAATCGCTCAAACGACAGTTTGAGTGATAGTTTTGAGTGATCATCTTACATAGTCTATAGTAGCTAATTAGCTACTAAAGAGCTATGTAGGAAGGAGCGGGACACTGCCGCTATCGCTCGGCGAACAATACAGCTGTTCTGCATAAGCAAACAGCTGCATTGTTCTCCGCGCTTACAGCTCGCATCCGGCTGTGAATTATCAGTGGGACACGGGCTGTAAGAATCTTATCAGTGTTGCCGACTGTGATAACAGCCTGCACTGCTGATAAGAGTTCATCGCTCAATTCTAAAAAACTAGAATTCAGCGAGGAACGACAGGTACACATAAACTACATGATATCCGTGCATTTAGATGCAACGATTATCGCTCAAAAGATGACTTTGAGTGAATTTTGAGTGATAATCGTGTCTAAATGGGCTTTAACTCTTTCAATTTCTACCAGTATATACTAATACTAAGAGATAAGCTCTAATCTAACCACGGCAAGAGATTAAAGTTATGCGGTATTACATGGCAGTGAAACGGTTACAGCTCCAACTATCCATTCCCCAAAAATACTGCGCAAAATATTTAGGTGATGTATAAAATTGCAAAGAAAACATCCACATTTAGATGTGAAATTGCAGTAGGTGGCAACCTGATAGATACCTATCCGGCCTCAAGACTGCCAAACGTGATTAGTTCTGCATTCACTGATTTTGTGTGTGTAATTGTAATTAATGTTAATCACTTTGGATAATTTTTCATTTCATATTAAAATTAAATTCCAGGCAAAGTTTTTTATAATTGGTAGAATGGATCTACTCGGGTCATATAGCATACCAGTTCTATTACTGAGAACTCCGCTTAAAGGGGTTTTCCAACTTTTAAAAAAACTTTTGTTTTGTCTTCAGGTTTGGATACCCAGACCCCACTTACTTGCTGAGAGTTCAAGAGGAATTACGAGCCAAAGGCATCACTGCTGACTAGATGAGGAAGAAACTTGCCATCTGCGAGTGTTAGATGGGCATGAAAAGCGAAGACGAATTTTATGAATATATAGACCAAACTCCCCATCGTCATTGGAGGAAACCTCAGCTTTGTTTTCTGTTTTGCCCTCCTCCACTTTAGCTCTTTCACCGATTGGATTTTGAATCAGAGTGACGAGACGATAACTTACAAGAAGACTTGGCATAGAGAACATGATAAAAGTTCTCGAATGTCACGTGATTGACTTTGTTGGTTCATCACTCCGATGGATCTGAAGATAGTCAGAGAATTGATTGTGTCTATAAAACTTTATTACAGACAGAACGTTTGCCGAACCACTGATAAGTAACCTGCGGAGATGCGTCCTTCAGCTGGATGTCCAGTTAGTCATCACTTCTCTCCTCTAGTGTTTGGCCATAGTTCCGAGAAGAAGAAGACAAATGTTTGTGATCTTACAGTGCATTCCGGTTCCCGCAGTTCTGATATCCATTTCTGTGGAATTACATCATATCCTTAGCTTTGTAGTTTAAAAAAAGCCACTAGACAAGACCAGCGTAATTGTTTCAGCACATTCTGGATCCTCTAGTTCTGATATGTTAGTCACAGTGCTGCAATGCATTATGGATTGCCCATTGTACTAGATGCTGCAATGCTACTCCTACAGTCCTGATTTGACTTACCTTCTCATTCTTTTCCTTTTCTGTTGCTCCTTACAAGATATCTCCACACGGGGGGATTTCTTGATATCGTTTTCTAAACCGTAGAAAGGGAATTTCGAACACAGTTGATAGAATTCTAGCTGCTAGTTGCCATTTACAAATAGCATGACGGGAAGATTTAGCCACTCGATTAGACACAACATATTCACAAAAGTCAAGGATTTTGGTGTAATGTTTGACCCATGAATGTAAAAAAAATATATGTTGCTGAACCCGGTGAGACCGCTACGTCCGATAATACAGCATCATTAGCATTTTCATTTTCTTCTTGCTGCTGTTGAGTTTCCGTCCAGCGGCCAGAAATATGGCACAAATGTTTTTTAATACGAGAATGAACACAGTAATATCTTCTAGTAGCCTTAGAATATACATTGGCATCATCAGAGCCAAGTACCTACAAAATTGCAACCGGTCCTTATATTTTCCAGTTCTATTGATATAGGTAGAAATTAATAATTTAAAGGGTTGCCTAGTTGCAAGTGATTGATGGCCTATCCATAGAATAGGCCATCAATAATAGATGAGAGCTTGTTTGCTCCCTAGGACTCCCACTGATCAGCTGTTCTCTGGTCTGGTGTGCTTGGTGTGTAGGAAGCAGACAGCTTTGTTCCCATCTCCATGACCAGGCTTGGTTTTACAGGTATTGAAGTGAACAGCAACTTTGTCTGTAATACTAAATCTGACCACTGCAGTGGGACTGGAGCTGTCTGCTTCCTGAGCACATCAGCTCAATGTATAAGTGCGCTGGTTTGGCGAACAGTTGATCAGCAAGGTTCCAGGGCAGCAGACCCCTTCTGATCTACTATTAATGACTTATCGTAAGCACAGGCCATCAGTAGTTTACAAGTGGACACCCCTTTTTAAGAATTATGAAGTTATGTGAATGGTTCCAAAAGCCTATGGTAATTTGTCCACCTTTGATCTAAGATGACCTGGGCCGAAGATCCAGCACCATAGGGATCTATAATGCTGTCAGCTTAAGTAATTTTGCCCGTAGTCGAGACAGGATTTGCCGTAAGAACAAGCGCAGAAATGCAGCTGTATTACGCTCATGTGAAATTGGCTTTGTAGTTATGTAACAGGGTTTTACACACTGCTTCTGTCGGAACCACCATTGATGAAATTTTTAAAAAAAGGGAGATTCAGAGGGATCTATCTCCAGTATAACGTCAGATCGGTTACGATCTGTTTACATTGTATTATAGTTTTTCCTCCGGTCAGAATTCCCATCACGGATCCAGCTTAAAAAAAACGGAAGAAAAAGCGCTGCACACAGTGATTTTCCTTCCACCCAAAAGCTGTGCAGAAAGCTGACGAACCCCATTATAGTCAGTGGGGTCCATCCGGAGCTGTTCGGTTCTGTCCGCAGCCGGAACCGTTCGTTCGTGGGGATTCCCCTTCACAGTAATCTCCTTTCTTTGGCAAGTTACAAAGTTAGTAAAGTTACTTTACTTCATGCAAAAGGTGCATCATAGTTCAATAATCTCTAACCATTTGAAATTGACCCCCTGTATGTGTTCCATGCAGAATTGAACCTTTGGATGTTGATCCTTTGACATGGCCTGATGAACAAGTGTTTAGAGGACTTTTTTGACCCAATAATAGGCCCATGTAAAAGGAACTTAAAGGGGTTGTCCAGTTGTAAACTTTTCATGGCCTATCCTACTGATAGGCATAGGCATGGGTCAATCGTCATGGTACTCTGCTAATCAGCTGTTCACCAGGCCAGTGTACTTATGCCCTTAGCTACTTTTTGTAGGATGCAGAAAGCTCCGTTCCCATTGCACTGGCCAGGCTTGGTATTGCAGGCCATTCACGTCAATGGAAACTTTGCCTGTAATACCAAGCCTGGCCACTGCATTGGGAGTGGAACTGTCTGCTTCCTGCAAAAATCACACAACTGATCATCAGGGAATCCGAGTGGCAGACCCCCACCTGTCTACTAAGAATAGGCCAGCAGCAGTTTAGAACTGAACTACCCCATTGGCAGTTTAACTTTTATATTTGATTAGAGAGATCTTTTAGGCCAAGACATGAAGATGGTGAAGCTCTCGTTTTGAGCTTTAAATGAATCATTGTCTTCCCCCAGGACTATAATACTCAGCGTTCGCTATATGGGACCCATAGTGCATTTCTTTCATAACTTGCAACTCATTGTATGCAAAGGTTCTGCCATCAACAGCAATTACTGAGAACACCGGTAGTGGTATTGGCTTTGTAACACTGCCGGATTGTTCATTGGCAAGAGTCCAACTTCTGGGACCCGGCCGTCAGACGTCAGACCCCACCCATCATAAAGTGATGGCATATCCTAGCAATGAGATGGGAGTAACCCTTTAATGACACAATTTTAGACCAGGCAATATGTACCATGTAGTAGCCTATATGGGGAAGGCAATGGCAAACCACCCTGCCGAAACAGTCTGCCAAGAAAACTATGTCACCCTAGGAGTCAGTCATGCTTGCACCAGGGGACTTTACGAACTTTACAAACAGCCTATAGTAATACATTACACTGGGGACAGATATGACAAGCTGTTTCCCTCAACACAATCTGCATTTTATAGGTTCTTATTTCCAGGTTACTTTGTTTTTTCTACTTGTCTTGTTTATTCCTTCATTTATCACTCCTTGTCTGTGCCATTTTATAGGTAAATTAAAAGGAAGTTGGATTAATTACATCAAAGGACCCTATTAGCTCTGTAATCCCCGAATGGTAGTCCCTATGACCGAGCAGGAGTGTCCGCAGTGTTTATTAAGTGGTTTGTTCATATTCTTCGCAGTATGTATTTCCCGGTGATACGATGAAACAAGTTGAGCAACGTTGCAATGTATTGGTGTAACAACTAAGTGGAAGCACAAAAGTGTTGATTCTGTTACGTGATCTTGATGTCTTGGAATTTCCTTAGAGCTGGACATTTGTGACAGGTGTTACAGAATTGTTTTATTTTACATTTACAGCCGATAAAGGTGATAATAGAAAAAAAAAATGTCGTTTTCCAAGTGCCTGAGGTTCCCAGTAAAGAAGTGTGAAATCCAGACTGTGATACGATACTGTCTCTGACATGGTGTCTCAGATAATACATTTTGGATGGCGCGGCACACGCAGCAAACAGAACGAATTAGTGCCGTTTTTAATGGGGTGACCTCTATTATATGCCTGTTGGCTTCGAAACATTTAGGGACCCACTAATCTAGTAGCTTCTGTAAAGTAGGCACCGTGTAATACTGCATTTGCTCTGCAATGCAACTTTAATACCGTGTTTCCCCGAAAATAAGACAGTGTCTTATATTAGTTTTTGTTCAAAAAGGTTTAACTGTTTTACATGTATAGCTGCCTGGACACTATTTAAATTGACTTTTTTAATTAACTGTTAGCAGGGCTTAATTTTGGAGTAGGGCTTATATTTCAAGCATCCTCAAAAAGCCTGAAAAATCATTTTGCATCCTCAAAAATTCTGGAAAATCATGCTATGTCTTATTTTCCGGGTATGTCTTATTTTCAGGGGAACAGGGTATGTGTACTACATTAGGCCCGAGCTCACACGGACGTATTTTCGTTGTGTATTAAATGGCGTCGACGAAAAAGTAGATTGTTTTTCGTTGTTCCACTTACACTTGCATATATTGAACACATAGGTTATGCTCGTAAAAAAGAACCCAGCACGTTCTATTTTTCCGCATACACAATTATTTTGGGTACTTGCAACGTTTTTTATGCATGTTGCTAGAAGACGTGAGAGGGAAGTTAAAGAAGCCAGGAAGTTGTAGGCAGACAGTGCCAGGACCACCAGACCCATCCAAGTGGTTGTCTGCGGATATTGGAGGCCATGATAATAATACCATGATAGGGGCAAACTCATTGCTCTGATGCATCGGACGTGGCTGTGCAAAAGTGGAAAAAACGGACAAGCCAAGAGAGCCTCATCCTCTAGTGAAGACACGGTTCTCAGAGCGGTGCTAACAACTCTTACCAACACAACAGCACAAGAAAGTGACGCCTGTGCGATCATGTGAGCGCTAGAAGGGTGTTTCCACGGGGCTGAGCAACTTCTGACATCACTCCCTGCTTGCGTTCGTTTTTGCGCACGTAAAACACGTAGTACATATGCAAGCATACCCATGCATACGCAAGTAACATACTGCAAATTTTACCCCAAGTATTGCGATACGGTCGTGTGAGCCCGGCCGTATATTGATGCAGAGAAATACGCAGTTGCTTGCCTAGACTACCCGTGTTTTCCCCGAAAATAAGACAGTGTCTTATATTAATTTTTGTTCAAAAAGGTTTAACTTTTTTACACAAGTAGCTGCCTGAACACTATTTAAATTGACTTTTTTAATTAACTGTTAGCAGGGCTTAATTTTGGAGTAGGGCTTATATTTCAAGCATCCTCAAAAAGCCTGAAAAATCATTTTGCATCCTCAAAAATTCTGAAAAATCATGCTATGTCTTATTTTCAGGGTATGTCTTATTTTCAGGGAAACAGGATATTATTATACAACCTTTTGCAAAAATGGTCACTTTAACTAAATAGAGAGATACCAATAAAACATAATTAGCAAACTTTGGCTGCGGCAGAAACGTCTGATCAGCGGTACATGTAGGCAACGGCATCGCATAATGAAACTTGATGCAAATTTATTATTTGCGTTATCTTTAGTTTGCTCCCCATTTTCAAGATCTCTGCTTTTTCTCAGCGAATTAAAGCTGTCGTGACTTTCTGCTGTTCGTAAGTGAAAGTTTGCTACAATGTGCAAATGTAGCAGCGCCAGCGCCATTTGAGTTAGCACGCTATTGAGTTGATGAGGCATGGCTTAGCGCCTTTACGCTATTTGCGTAGGGCGGCCGAATGGCATCGGCCGTACTAGGCAAATGGCAGAGTGGCGCCTGGTGGTCTACAATACAAAGGTAGCGCCTATGATGGCGCTGCTACGTCTGTATTTTGTCTAGGCGATCCTCTGTGAAGAAACCATCAGGATAAGAGAGATCTGCGATGTGTTTGACTCACAGAGGATTGCACAGAATCTAGCAAACTTTCAGCTCTGAGAAGTATTAAGTCTTTACGGAGTTCCAACCTTGAGATGTGAACAAAAATCATTTCAGAAGCAGAAATTTTGAAATGTGAGGTAGATTGGAAAAAGTTTCAAACATTTTCGTTGTCCCAGGATTAAAGGGGTTATCCAGGGAAATACTACTGATGGCCTGTCCTCAGGAGAGGTCATCAATAGTTGATTGTCTTGGGTCCGCTGCTTGGGATCCCAGACGACCAGCTGATTGGCTCTTGCCAACAGCGCTGCAATACACAGGGGTACTGAGCTGCTCTCTGACCCCTGTGTAGTGGCCGGAACTTGTAACTGCAGGCGCAGCTCCCATTGATTTTAATGAGACCCGAGTCTGCAGTTACAAGCATTGTCCACTAGGCCCAAGCCGATCAATTACTAATGACCTTTCCTGAGGATACATCGTCACTAGTTTTCACACTTTATTTACATAAGACTGGAGTGTCCCTTTAAATCCCCAATTTATTTTCCTATTATCCATTATTGTCCATGACGTTTGGAAAATGTTTTGCTATACTTATTATAATTAATAAAATGTTTTGTTATATACATGTAAATGTGATCATATGTATAGATGTACAGCTAGCAGTTTACAAAGTAAACCATTCCGTAAGTAATCTATTACACCCATCTTCCTTAAAGGGGTTCTCGGGGACCGTAGCATTTATGGCCTATCCTGAGGACAGACCATCAATTTTTGGTCAATGGAGTTGGACCTCTGGGACTCCCAGAAGTAAGTGAACCCTAGGACAGCCACACGTTGTGCTGACTGGTGTGGGTCTAGGGGGTCGGACCCCAATGATTAAATAATTGCCCCTCCTGAGCATAGGCCAGGGGTGTCAAACTCACCGAGGCCACATCAGCATTATGGTTGTCTTCAAAGGGCCGATTGGAATTGTAAGACTGTATAAGCATAACTACTCCTTAACATGTATACAGTCTTAGGGCTCACTCACACGAACGTATTGTAGCTGCGTGTTACGTGTATATTTATTGTGCGCATAATACGCATGTAACATGCGT
The DNA here is from genome assembly GCF_035609145.1 of Eleutherodactylus coqui. Classification (NCBI taxonomy): domain Eukaryota; kingdom Metazoa; phylum Chordata; class Amphibia; order Anura; family Eleutherodactylidae; genus Eleutherodactylus; species Eleutherodactylus coqui. The sequence goes on along the minus strand of NC_089837.1, from coordinate 471,787,880 downwards.
ATTTTACGTACAGATGAACTATATTCGGTGTATCTCGCACATAATATGTACCAAAATAGGACATGCTGCAGGTTTTTTTCACAAGCGTAAAACACAGGTGTGAAAACCGCTGATTACCGCGGATTACGATAGCATAACATGTGGCGAATGGCGTTAATGAAAGTACATTGATTTTCATTGTTCCATTCATACTTGCGTATATTTATTGCATATATTACACTCGTAAAAAAAGAACGCAGAATGTTCTATTTTACCGCGCATTACGTGCGTACAGTCCTATTGTTCTCTATGGGTGAGAGTAGAATGCAGTACATACACAATTACATTGTGTAAGTGCGGGGGTTTTTACGCATGTTGCTAGAAAGCATGAGTAGTTAGAAAAAAAAGAAACCAGGAAGCCAGCGCAGGACAGCGTGCATAAAATGCGCTGTTCATGCGGAGCCGGGGAGCTTATTTCTTTTACCTGCTGCCTGGTGGTGGGCCATTCAGTTGTAGAGCGAGGTCTCTGCTCAGGAATCTCCTGCTGCCTCGCTCTCCTCCAGCCTGTGTAGCATCAGTAGGATGTGAAGACACTGATAGCTGAAGGAGGACCCACCACCACTAATTCCTCTTATCAGGTGGTTGACAGGTGGCGGGCGCATCCTCTTACTAGACCGGTACCCCCACAACTCGGCTCCAGCCTCGTCAGCATCACATATTGCAAAGGTGGACCCATCAGTATGGCACTGCCCTCCACAGGCAGTCCAGCCACTACCCAATGCAATTCTAGCAGGGCATGCAGGGAGTGGAGCCTGACCGAGTCTGTGTGACCATGGCCTATTGGGGGATTCACCTCACAGGCCACATAAAATGAGGCTTTGGGCCAGATTAGGCATTATGTTTGACGTGTGGTATGGGCCATCAATATTTAAGACCCGAAGAACCCCTTTAAGCAGATATTGAGGAATGTTATGTTGAGTTGAGTTGAGCCTAATTAGCCTGTTGTCCTGGTTCTGGTGCTATTTTGTACATTTCTCGGAGAGGACCTTTTTTTTACCATTTTACCTCTATTAGCAGAATTGGAACATCATTATCTCTCTGGTTGGGGGTGCTGGACCAGAGCCTTCTGGGAGATGTGTGCTTTGTTATCCATGACCTCCTTATACTATGTGATCTACAACAGACAGAATCCCCAAAGACCTTAGAGCAGTTCTATGGTGACAATATAGTTGGACATCCAAGGGCATACACCAGGCGGGCGTAGTCAGATTCCATTCCTAACCCTAAGGTAAATTGGTACTGTTGATGATAAGGTCTGTTTAAATATGTCCTTCTCCATTTTACTGGCTTTGAGCTGAGAACTCTCCTGTGTAATACTGTATGGCTTTTTAAGTTGCATAATAAACACATCAAACTGGAGCCAAGATTAATGCATTTACTAGAACCTATTACTATAAAGTGGACACTTACTACATGCTCTAATATAGAAAGTTTAAAGGAAGTCTGTCAGACAGATATGCCTTTTAACTACTGCCAAAACCAGGTTGGACTCTATCAAGAGAACGTGCATCATACCTGGTCTTCCCCTGAAAGTCAAGGCTTGACAGGGATAATGGTGTTTTCATGGACTACGCGCCATTTGTAAATGAGCAGCAATGTATCCGATGGCCGGTCTGTCACCTCTTGCAGTCTGGCCTGTCTCTCCTCAGTAATGCACAGCCCATCGACTAGCATAGAAGGCTCAAGGGAGCTCTAGACATCAATTGTTATGCAAGGTGAGCAGCTGTGGATTACCGAGCGGAGACAGCCTATACTATGAATAGTTGCAAGACCGCCCATCGGACCGATTGCAGCTCATTTGCATACAATTCACTGCATGTGAAACTTTCATTTTCTTCATTATGCCTGCACTTTCGGGGAAACATGAGGGATGTTTCTTCTCTTCGTAGCACCTACCCAGATCTGGCAATACTTTATGGGGCATATTTAGCTTGATAGACTTCCTTTTAAAGGGGTTGCATTGTTACCGGACAACATGGCCCCTATAGCTCCAACTGTGTTAAAATAACAAAAAGAGCAGTACTTACCCATCCTCTGCCGGGGGAATCCAGCGCTGTAGCCCCACCGTTCTCCCGGTGTTTGTTGTGGAAGATGATAGCACCAAAAGTCACCTGACCGCTGAAGCATCAACGTTCTGGACTACTGGCATCATGGCGCCGAGGATGTGAACGCTGATGCCAGGAGGTTGGGCGGTGACACTGCAGTCTCTGATTGGTGCAGTGGTAAGTGACTTTTGGTGATATCATCTTCCACAATAAAGACCAAAAGGATGCTGGGGCTACAGTGCTGAATCCCCATGACAGAGGGGGGTAAGCAGTTCTCTTTTTGCTATTTTAGCACAGTTGGAGCTATAGGGGTAATGTTGTCCTGTAACTGGACAACTCCTATAAGTACTATCCAACTACAAGTATGTACAGTATGTGAGCAGCTGCCTTACGTAGATATGGTACTGTTACTCTTAAGATGCCAAACAGTATATTACTGACATTATTACGCTTAGATTTTGTACATGCACTTTTATAACCTGAAACATTTTTTGGGGGGGCTGCTGGTAAGGATTTCTTCATAGCAATGTTTGGAAAATTAAGTGAGCCGGTTACAAGTACACATCAGCGTAAGCCATTTTTCAGTCTTAATTCAACATTTTGTACAAAACCTGAAATTTCATTTTACCTTTTTTAACCTTAAGTCTTGAGATGTGGACACCTTGGACTGTTTCCTCCGTGGAACCTGCTTAGAGTAATCAACCAATTAAGAAATGCTCCATACAAATGACCAAGCTGCTCATGATACCAGATGCCTAGTGAGTCCTGTAGAGTAAGTTGGGGAGGAGAACCTCCAAGATGTTTCCATCTAAGGATTCCAGGGGAAGGTTGTTGGTGTGGAGAGCAATCATTACCCAAATATAACAGAATTTTTCAGTTTAGACCAGGAGGTATACTTTAGTTTTAGTGTTACCCACGCACCGGTCTTTTTACGTTGTTGAGTTACATTACTGCTTGTTAAATTCGAAATCGAAGGGTCCTTGCTGAGAAAAGGCGACCAATGTTTTTGCAATATATATGTATATGCTATGTCAGAATGGCATTGTGTGATTTGTAGAAAAATATTTCTTAGTTTGTTTTTTCTTTATATTGTCTTTACAACCCTTGAATGCCAGACTAAAATAAGTGAGGAAGTGTTGTTGGCCTGGCTGGCAGTAAAGGGTATCGTTTCACTGAAAAACAGAAGGGCTTTTGAGAACTGCATCTAGATCCTACCTGTGTGCATTGTATTGTACTATAATGTACATAATTGCGGGTCGCTCCTGGGACATTGTGGGTATGGTTTTGATGTATTCACTTATGCTGTAATAAAAAAGACATATCTCAGAAACTTGGACTCCATGTTTTATAATTGCATACCTAAAATTGTTTTATTAACATGGTAACATAGTATGTTAGACCGAAAAAAGACATATCTCCATCCAGTTCAGCCTATTTAACCCCCCAATGTTGAACCAGAGGAAGGCAAATAAAACCATAATGAGGTAGAAGCCAATTTTGCCCATTGAGGGGGGAAATTCTTTCCAACTCCTATCTGGCAGTTTGAATAATTCCTTGGATCAACAACCCTTCTAAAAGGTTGTTGATCTAAGGAATTTTTCCCCTAAATGGGAAAAATTAGCTTTTATCTGATTGTTTTGGGGTTTTTGCTTCCTTTTTTAATATTTTACTAAAATATTCCAACTCCGTTGTCTCCAGCGGTCCCATTGAAGTGAGTGGAGGAGTGGTGCACGTGTGGCCAACTGCTGCCCTACACTTTAGGACGAGCCGCGGCTGGGGTGTCCGCATGACAGGTAGAACCTTCCGGGAGACAACTACCGTTATTTTAACCCTTTCCAATTCAATTTGTATCCTGGTTTTCCTAGTGGGCTTACTCTTTTTCTACCATTATACAACGGCGCTATATGCTGGCTAAAGCCAGTACTGCATGAGGTGACACGTTGGATAGGCTCTGACAGCAGAGAGGCTGGCAATATATAGTAAGAGAACCTCGACAGACGTCTTCCAACATCGGAGTTGTACAGCCTTAAATCATAATGTCTTTAGACGTCAGACAGTGGATTGGAAAGGGTTAAGGGTACTTCCACATGGGACAGCCATCCCAGAGATTATCACTCTTGTGCTTTCACACAGCAGCGATAATCACTCATTGATTGGGGGTAGAGTGTACCAGACATCTCTTCCGGCCGGCCAACTCCATTCAGAATAAACAGGCTGACTTTCATAGACTGCCTGAATACATGGGCCAATAGTCGCTTGGTTTTTAGGTGAGCTAAAAACCAGAGACTCTTGACAACTGAGTGATTCTCGCTCACTTGCCCTGTTGGGTCCTAATTTTACACAGATCAACAGTTGCCCGTAATTGTTCTTCGGCGCGATCCCTCCGGTGACTTTTGGCCCGTGTAAAGGTACCCTTATTCTACACTCAAATGAAGCATCAGATAACTGTCGATAGACTTTCCTATACAAACAGCTTGTCCAAGCACAAATGTTTTCTCAATAGCGGAGAGGAGATAAACTGCAGCCAAGCACTGCGCCTTATCTCTGAATCACAGGTGCCGAATCCCAGTGGTGGTGATAATGGACAGATAACTGTGTAATCAATAGTCATAAACAGTTAATGTACCATATGTAACTATTATATTATTTATTATGTGGATAAAGTCCAAGGCGCTACTCAATAACGCATTCAATGCTTGATTTTCCAGCGCTGAAAACAGCAAAGTTTCAGCATGAAGCTTGAAGAAAGCCTCTGTGCTGAAGCTTCCCCATTTTTTTAGGCCTGTTTCCATCAAAATAAAGCAGTGAATAGTGCCTTGAACTTTATCCGCATTATAAGTCTAATATTTATATATGGTACATCATCTGTTAGCGAGTATTGATTACACAATCATTTTTCCATTAGAATCAGCACTGGGACATTTTCTTTCTGGATATTACCAGGGGATTCAAACTTCTGCCAATGCACCCCTCCGGAACGACATTTCAAAAACTTTTATCATTAGGATACAATTCAGGAAATGCATTGTTTGTAAATGAACAACTCTATGTTTATATGTAGTAAATGGTGGTTTCCATTCTAAGTATTTATAAAGGCTTTTTAATATTTTTCTATTGGGACTCACTAGCTAGAACATGGGGATACCACAATTAGCCGTAGACTATGCACATTTTTTTTTTTTAATTACACTTCTCAACATTGAAATCGCAACATCAAGAAGGAAAAGTCGTGAAATCACAGGATCAATAGACATGTTAAGATATGCAAATGATAAAAAAAATGGAAGCAAAATATGCAAAACATCTCAATTTATTCAACTATGAGCGTCACGCGGAGAAATGCATGCACTTATACGCCTTGTCTTGCCATCAATGAGCATATTAATGGTTGTTCAAGGAATGTTTTGCCACGCTGAATGCACATCATCACGATGCTTTGCTCGTAGCTCCCTTTGCCATTGCCAATCAATGACGTCCCTGGTGTGCTCAATGGATACAAGTCAGGAGATGCTGCCGGCCATGGTAGGACATGTAGACCACACAAGCTTCTCACACTTGCACGAGTAACATGCAGCTTTGTGTTGTCATGTTGAAAAACTGCTCCTGGGTCATTTCGGAGAAATCACCGTGTAGCTGGTTCCACGACCAAATCAATAATAACACTGAGCTGTTCGTGCACCATTTTTGGCTATTATTGCGTCAGAGACAAAAGCAGGACTCACTGCTGAAGAGGAAGACCTCCATATTAAAGCGGCCTAACTGAAAGAAGGGAGAGAGAAACCACAGACAATAAGCAGCGCTAAACTGCCCATCAGATGATTTACCAGGAATTTGTTACCATACTAACAAGACGATACTTCTGCTTTGGATGACTTGCTGAAAGAAATGAAGGTACAGTTATTTTCAGCACCATGGCCCAGGATTGGGTGACAGACTTTCTTTAAGGAATGAGCTTTAGATTTTTGTACCGTTTTTGGGAACATACAGTGCAACTTTTATGCACTGCTTTTTTTTAAAGGGCGAAACTTGTGTTTTCTAACTTATTTTTTCCTCTTTATTCACCGTGTGGTTAAGGGCCTTTGTCCCATGGGTCATTATGACTATGGCAGTACCAAATATGTGGTGGTGTTTTTATTTCTTCAAACCTTTACACCATAGAACCACCTTTTATTGGACAAAAAGCATTGTAATATCCAACAAGTACACTTCACAAACAGCCAGGCTGCAATTACAAAGTAGGCTGCTATTTAATACCCATATCTTGGCTGAAAGTCACGTCTCATCTTTCCAAATGTAAACTTTAATTACAACGAAGAACTTGAACTCTATTATCATCATTCTCATTTTTAACTTTTTTATGAGTGGCAAGTAATGAAGTTCTCTACCACATAGTTCTACCATAAATGCACATATTAGATGAATGTGAAACTAATGCCCTCTGAGACGTATCTATGTGGATGATTTTTATTTGTCTCGTCTGCTAGTTAATGGCTGAATAACTATAACTATTAACTATACCATTTGTCTAGGATAATTCTATTTGGCATAGCAGTGCTGTCTTCTAAGACCAGTCATGTGACTATAAAATGCATTTCAGTGTCTGTCTTAGGCCAGCTGCACATGGCAGGGCCAGATTCTGCATGTGGGTCCTCGCAGCGGATTCTGGCTCTGACTCCAGCTGGCGACCCTGTGTACCTGTCTTTTCTGTACTTCGGATGACCATGGATACTCGCCGTCGGTCAAGCGTAATATAGAGTTTTGTTTTTAAATATTTGACTCCCTGTGTATACCCAATTCTTTTCACGTTTCACTTCTTAAACCACTTTTGCTTAATAGATTTTCAGAGATTCTAAACCTGACACGACCCAGATTAACTTGGAAAACATCTACGAGGTCAAGAATATCCTGGATATTAAGAAGGTTAGAAACAAAAACATTGTTCTTAGTGGACTGGAAGGGTTATGGACTGGAGGAGAGTTTGTGGGAACCCACAGAGAATATCAATACCCCTCTTCTGCTTCAGAAGATTTTACAAAAGATCGGCAGGAGGAGGAGAGGATGTAATGGGGGAGGTACTATTAGGCCAGCTTATCAGACTTACCTTCACTCTGCTTTCTCCATAACATGAACTTCTGCACACTCTTCGCCAGCACATGAAGAGTTACCTGCTCTAGTGCTCCCAGCTCAGCTGTAGGGCATGGGCAATTTCCTCCCTGTTTAACTGAGCTGGGAATCCTTTCTCATTGCCTCAGTGTTGGTGTGTGTTTGTCTCAGACACCCAGTATAGGTCCTTTCACCCACTACTTTGTGCTTGCTCCAGATTCATATCTGTATTCATTTGTTTGTTGCTTCCTCATCTTTGTTCAGGTCTTGCCTCTGTCCTTGTTTTCTGTCCCTCTGTCTTTTGCCCTTGTCTGTGTGTGCTTGTTTATTGCCATCCTGTCCTTGCACAGTTCCCCCAACTTCCCGACTAGCAAAGGGTGAGATTTCCCCTCTGAGCACCAAGGGCCAGCTGCAAAGCCTAACCGGTAGGTTGGCATGGTGGGTCCACGCTCACAGCTCGTAACAGTACATTGAGACCATGGATCCCACTGATCCCTCCCGCGGGGGGACTCTGAGCTGTTGTAGTGAATGGCCCCACACCATGGTAACCTGGAGCAAATTCTAGCATACCTGCATAACGTGAGTGCTCGTCTAAGCAGCATGTCATCTACCACAGCGGTACCGCAGCCTTCTGCAACAGTTCCAACTGTGGCACCGTACCTTCAGGCAGCCACTATGTCTGGTTCCAGCCCTCATCTGTCTGCCCTGCCACGCTACAAGGGTGACCTCAAACAATGCTGTGGGTTCCTCAACCAGTGTTCCCTTCATTTCGAGTTGCTGTCTCATCTGTTTCCCACGGACCATGCTAAAGTGGCAATCATGATGTTTCATGTCTCTGGACAGGCACTAGCCTGGATTGATCCCCCTCTGGGGGAGAGACGATCCAGTGGTTAATAACCTTTCAGAGAGTTTGTGATGAGCCAGGCCGTACCACTTCTACTGCCTTCTCCCTACTGCACCTTTATCAGAACAGTCTCACTGTGGACCAATATGCCATTCAGTTTAGAACCCTGGCTTCGGAGTTGGGTTGGAACAATGAGTCTCTGGTAGCAGCATTCTGAGAAGGCTTGGCAGGTTGCGTCAAAGACAAGTTGGCTGGTCGCGAGGTTCCGACTACCGTGGAAACCTTGATCTCTCTGGCCACGAGAATCGATCTTCGGTTCCAGAAAAGGACAAAGGAGGCTACCCAGGAGAGGAGGTTGATCCATCTGGCACTAAAGTTTCAGAGACCACTCTCTGTCCCGCTTACTACCGTCTTGTCTAGTGACCCTGAGCCCATGCAGGTTGATCGGCTCAAACTAACTGAGGAGGAGCACATGCTCAGATGCTCAAATAATCTGTACATGTACTGTGAAGCTCATCACTGGTCATCTTGTCTGTACCTGTCCTCTCAAGCCAGGAAACTCTTCAGCCTAGGATCAGTCCTCTCCAAGATTGAATCTACCTGTGACTCTGACCCTCCCCGGTACCCAGATCACAGTGACTGCCTTTCTGGATTCTGGTCGGCCGGGAACTTCTTACAGCAGACCATGGTGGACCACTACCAAATTCCTGTCCAATGCCTTGAGAGAGATCAGGTGGTGACAACTGTTAATGGAAGTACCCTTTCCGATACCATGCAATTTGTCACTGAGCCATTGGAGCTGAGAATAGGTGTTCTCCACTCAGAGAAAATCTCCCTGCTGGTCCTTCCAAGGGTGACCAGTCATTACTGGGTCTGCCTTGGCTTCGTCTACATAATTTCAGTATAAATTGGAGGTCAAGAGAGGTGTTACTTTGTGGAACATCCTGCTATGCCAAGTGTCTACTCCCAGTGCAGCCTGTTTACCACCCCACAGTGTCCCAGAACCTCCAGAGCCTGCCGGAAGCCTACTACAGTTTTGCCGATGCTTTTGACAGGCAGTGTTTGCTCCCACATCATCCCTATGATTGCCCAATTGAGCTGGTGCCAGGTTCCTCACCTTCTCAGGGCAGAGTTTACCCCCTGTCACTTCCTGAGACTTAAGCTATGGCTGAATACATCATGGACAACCTAGCCAAGGGATTCATTCGCAAATCGTTGTCTCCTGCCAGGGATGGTTTCTTCTTTGTTAAGAAGGATGGGTCGCTCCATCCCTGCATTGACTATCGAGGCCTGAACAGGATTACTATTAAGAATATATACCCGTTACCCCTAATCCTGGGGCTGTTCGACCATCTGCCCGATGCATGGATCTTTACTAAGCTTGATCTGCGAGGAGCATAAAGCCTAATCTGCATCTGCAGGGGTGACGAGTTGAAGACTGATTTCAATACGCGAGATGAGCACTATGAAAATTTAGTAATGCTTTTTGGTCTAGTTAATGCCTCAGCCGTCTTTCAAGAGTTCATGAATGACATCTTCAGGGATCTTCTGTACAAATGTGTTGTTGTGTATCTTGACAACATTCTGATCTTCTCGCCTGATCTCCTCCACTCATACCACAGACAAGTCTGTAGTGTACTCCAGCGGTTAAGGGAGAACCGTCTTTATGCCAAGTTCTAAAAATGCATTTTTGAAAGTGATTATTTTCCTTTTCTAGGATACATAGTATCCAAGCTGGGTTTGCAGAAGGATCCTGACAAGGTATCTGCCGTGCTGGACTAGCCTCATCCTTCAGGATTCAGTGCAATTCAGCGTTTTTTGGACTTTGCAAACTACTACCAGCAGTTTATCCCGTACTTTTCTACCTTAACATCTCACATCTCTGCTCTCATTTGCAAAGGAGTGGATGCCAAATGGTGGTCTCCGGAGACAGACTACTTTTCAGGCCCTGAAACTAGCCTTTTCATCAGCACCTATTTTGCATCGACCAGAGGTTTCCAAACAATTTTTTGTAGAGGTTGATGCTTCGTTCTCTGATGCGGGTACAGTCCTGTCGTGGAAAGGTGTCTCCGGGAGAATGACGACATGTGGATTCTTTTCCAATTTTTTTTCTACTGTGGAAAAGAATTACTCCATAGGAGACTGAACTATTGGCCATCAAGATGCCTCTGGACTTTTGGCGGTTTCTGCTAGAGGGAGCATCTCAGCCTATAGTGGTTTATACAGACCATAAGAATGTAACTTATCTGGAGACCGCGGAGTGACTCAACCCTTGTCAAGACTGGTTGGCCTTAATTTTTACCTGATTCAATTTTGTCCTACATTTCCGGCCCGCTGATAAGAATATTAAAGCTCAAGCGCTGTCTAGAGCATTGGATTCCATTAATCTGGAGGAGAGCCCACAATTTATCACAGGCCCTGCCATAATCGTAACAGTGGCTCCTGTGCAGGTCAAGCACATTCAAGCTGGAAAAACTTTTGTACCCGAATTCAAGGGGAAGCGAGTCTTATCCTGGAGACATTGTTCCAAAGTAGCTGGGCATTCCAGTTAACATAGGACTGTCAAATGAATTTGTCATCTCTTTCGTCAATGATGTAGGATATCCAGAACTTTGTCTCTGTGTGTACCACTTTTTCCTCTACCCATACCCGAGACTCTGTGGCAGCACATAGCCATGGACTTTGTCACAGATTTGCCCCCTTCTGGTGGTTGCACGATATTCCGAGTGGTTGTCAACTAATTCCCCAAAATGCCTCACTTCAATCCATTGCCCAGGTTACCACCTGCCAGCCAGCTAGTTGCAAGGTTCATCGATCATATCATCCAGTTCCATGGATCTCCCCCAGCACATAGTGTCCGATAGGGGGGTCCAATTCACTTCTAAGTTCTGGAGGTCCCTTTATAAACTCATTGCCTTATTTTTGGACTTCACTTCTGCTTACCACCCACAATCTAATGGGCAGGTGGAACATACCAATATCTTGACAATTTTTTTCCACCACTTTACTAACGCCCATCAGAACGATTGGCCCAGTCTACTGGGCGGCATCATCCAATATAATCAGCATGTCAGTGAGTCCACAAAGAAGTCTCCTTTTTCTATTGTAGATAGTCAGCAACCCAGGATTGCCCTGCCTATTGTCACCACTTCTAAGCTTCCAGCAGCAATTTTGTCAGTGGAGAATTTTTTCAGAATCTGGCAGGAGACCAAGACGACACTTGAGAGAGCAACTACCCAAATGAAGAGAAAAATGTGTGGCTCTCTTCAAAACATATCAGATATGTTGCCTTCCTACATGCTTGCTCTGTGATTTTTGGGACCATTCGAGGTATCTAAATAAGTGAATCCCGTATGCTACAAGCTACACCTTCCTGCCTCCCTACATATACCGAATTCTTTTCACATTTTACTTCTTAAACCACTTATGCTTAATAAACTTTCCAGGAGATTCTAGAGCTGACACAACCCAGATCAACTTGGAAAACATATACGAGGTCAAGAATATCCTGGATATTAAGAAGGTTAGAAACAAAACATTGTTTTTAGTGGACTGGAAGGGTTATGGACTGGAGGAGAGTTTGTGGGAACCCACAGAGAATATCAATGCCCCTCTTCTGCTTCAGAAGATTTTACAAAAGACCGGCAGGAGGAGGAGAGGATGTAATGGGGAGGTACTATTAGGCCAGCTTAACAGACTTGCCGTCACTCTGCTTTCTCCATAACATGAACTTTTGCACACTCCTTGCCAGCACATGAAGAGTTACCTCCTCCAGTGCTCCCAGCTCAGCTGTATGGCATGGGCAATTACCTACCTATTTAGCTGAGCTGGGAATCCTGAGTAATTGTAGCCCCAGTAGTAATAATTCCCCTCTGTAGCTCCAGTAGTAATAGTGACCCCCACAATGACCTCAGTAGAAATAATGACCCCTACAGAGGCACCAGTAGTAATGTTAACCCTCTCTGTAGCCCCAATAGTAATATTAACCTTCATAGTAGCCCCAGTAGTAATATTTACCCCCTCAGTAGCCCCAGTAGTAATATTAACTGGCTCTGTAGCCCAATTAGTAATATTTACTTCCACACTAGCCCCAGTAGTAATATTTACTCCCACAGTAGCCCCAGTAGTTATATTTACCCCCTCTGTAGTCCCAGTAGAAATATTAACCCCCTGTACAGCACCAGTAGTAATATTAACCCAACAGTAGCCCTAGTAGCAATATTAACTGCTCAGTAGCCCCAGTAGTAATAATAACCATTCAGGAGCCCCAGTAGTAATATTAATCCCCTCAGTAGCCCCAGTAGTAATAATAACCCCACAGTAGTCCCAGTAGTAATAATAACCCCACAGTAGCCGCAGCAGTATTAACCCCCTCAGTAGCCCCAGCAGTAATATTAACCCCACAGTAGCCCCAGTAGTAATAATAACCACTGATCCCAGGTGCACACACTGACTTCAGAGTGTGCAGCAGGGATCAGCGTCGCTGAGTGATTACCGGCTGGGGAGCTGCGGCATCCCAGCTGGTAATCACTATTGTGGTAAGCAGACATCAGCACGTGTGCCAGCAGAAAGGGCTCGCGTGCTGGCACTTGTACCATAGTTTCGCCACCACGGGTATATAGTATACTAGATGGAAGTAAGACGTTGAGGCATTAGGGCAGTTTCAGATGGCTGTATGCACAACTAGGCTCGGCAGTAAGGAACGTAGTTGCACATGAACAGCATTTTTTTACCCCAGGAGCGCAGGAGTTTGAAAAAAAAAAGCGGTGAGATAGGTCCTGCCCTATCTTTCCCATGTGTAGTTAATACTACATGCGGGAAGGAGAGGGAAAGTCCTATTTTTTCTCACCCGTACAATAAACAGGGGAGAATCCTGCTAGTGAAAACAAAACCACTGAAATCAGTGGTTTAGTTTTGCCCGATTATGGGACCGCGACTATCACGGCCACATAACGGGACGAAAACACACCCATGTGAAGAAACCATGAACTGGGTGCCTACCATGATTAATGTGCAACTTTATGATGGTCATCTTGAAGCTCCAGTTTTTTACTTTGCAATTTATTGCAATCTGGCAAAACTAAGGGAAATTTCAAGAAAATACAGGCTCTCATAAACAGCACCAGGGGCATAACTATAGAGGGTGCAGGGGATGCGGTTGCACCCGGGCCCAGGAGCCTTAAGGGGCCCATAAGACCTCTCTTCTCCATATTGGGAGCCCAGTACTATGAAAAAAGCATTATAGTTGGGGGCCCTGTTACAGATTTTGCACCGGGGCCCAGAAGCTTCAAGTTACGCCTCTGAACAGCACCTACATTATACTGATGGTTCTTGCTGGGAAATGGAAATTGTGAAGTTCAGTATAACCCTGCAGGTCACTTTCTGAACAATCCTGCATGTAAAGAGAGTCATTCCAGTAATAGCATTATGTAATATAGATGGTACCTCATCCAAGCTATTATCAGACTATGAATGGATCAGCGAGTCAGGAAAATGAATCCGACCACTTATTATAACTACGTTCCTTTCTGTGCTGTACAGGTATACTGCATTTCATCTCAATGGAAACTCTGTGTGGGTTTATTTATTGTTCCAGTATGATTCATTATAATGATTCATGTGCACAATGCTATTTCATAGGCACGAAACGTAATGTTACCATCTCATGCTGTTTCTCCAAGTGCATTACTGGAAGTGCAAATCAGCATACACAATGAGATAATGTGCAATATTTTTAGGAACGCAGATAAAAAAATAATGATTATAGGAACGTGTTATACTGTAGGTCAGTGTTTCCCAACTCCAGTCCTCAAGGCACCCCAAGAGGTCATGTTTTCAAGATACCTGTGGCAATGTATGAGGCAGTGGTAATCCAGAAAACATGACCTGTTGGGGTGCCTGGAGGACTGAAGTTGGGAAACCCTGCTGTAGAATTAAGGCCGCTTGCACACGGGCAACAATATCGCACAATTTTCCCGCGATGCGACAGCACCGTAAATTACATGTATGTGAAGCCCATGGTTTCCTATAGATTCCTTCACATTAGCTATGTTTTGTAGTCTGCTACATTGCAAGAATAAAAAATCACAGCATGCTGAATATAGTCCATGTTTCTCTATGGAGCCTTCCTTTGTGTTGCATCGCATCACACAAAAACTCGGTTTTCATGTGGTGCAATTAGAGATGAGCGAACGTACTCGGATAAGCACTACTCGTCCGAGTAATGTGCTTTATCCGAGTATCGCTGTGCTCGGCCCTGAAGATTTGGGTGCCGGCACGGAGCGGGGAGCTGCAGGGGAGAGCGGGGAGGAACGGAGGCGAGATCTTTCTCTCCTTCTCTCCCGCCCGCTCTCCCCTGCTCCCCGCCGCAACTCACCTGTCAGCAGCGGCGCTCCCCGAATCTTTCAAGACGAGTACAGCGATACTCGGATAAAGCACATTACTCGGACGAGTAGTGCTTATCCGAGTACGTTAGCTCATCTCTAGGTGCAATACAACTTTTACAGTATGAAATCCTTCTAGAAATGCCCTAAAATGAGGCCTATCTGCATAAAAAAAAAACAAAACACAATACATCATCTAAGAGGCGCTGTCCACCTCCACCGCACGTCTCCGCTGCAGCTCCGGCAGACTTTGCTTGTAGTTTTCAGCCAGCGCTTTCTATATGGAGGTTCAAAATCCTCGCCTCCATGAAACGTTTACTCTGATTCAGTTCTAGAACACCGCAGTTTAGCCACTCACTGCAGCGTTCAATGAACCAATCACAGCCATCACATTGAATGGCTGTGATCGGTTCATCAAGCACTGGCTCTGATTGGCTGAGCCACAGTGCTCGAGAACCAGTCAGAGCAAGTGTTACCTGGAGTTGGGGTTTTTGAACCCCTGACCAGGAAGTGTTGGGTGAAAACTACAAGCAAGTCTGCCGGAGCTGCAGAGGAAATGTGCGGTGAAGCTGGACAGTGGCTCTTAGGCGATGTGTTGTGTTTTTTTTTTTTTTAATGCAGTTAGGACTTATGTTTGGGGTAGAGCTTATTGTTCAAGGCCCCCCAAAAAATCCCAGCAAAAGAGCGCTACAAAGTCGCACAACTTTGTAGCAACGCAATATCGCTGTGAGAAAACGCAGTGATAACGCACAGAACTCAAATGCGATATCGCTGTGTTTTTCTTGTCGCAATATTGCTGTGAAAGAGGCCTTACAGGCGGAGTACCAGTGAAGTCATAAAAAAAGCAATACCAGAAGACATCAAAATCGGAGCTAAGATTGGCAGCAGAAACATCAACAATCTCAGGTATGCCAATGACACTACCCTACCAGCCGAAAGCAGAAAAGATCTGCAACAATTCATCCTAAAAGTTCAAAAAGATAGCAGCTGAAGTTGCAACTGAAGATCAAGAAAATTAGGGGAAGACGACCTCTAAAAATGAAGGTAAAGATCTGAAATGAAAAAATCAATACAGTCCAGGACATTATTTGCCTTGCTTCTAAGAGATTGACAGAGATGGGGAAACAACACCAGAAATCCAGAGATTTCAGGAAAGTAATGGTGAGCATGAATGTTATCTGCAGAAGTAAGGATTTTGATACTGCAACTAAAGCTAGACTAGTGAGTGAGACTGTCTTCTCCATAGCGATCTATGGCTGCGAGGCTTAGATAATCAAGAAGGCAGACAGAAGTAAGATTGACACCTTCAAATTGCAGGAAGACACTGTTATATAACAGCATGAATCACTAACAAAGAAGTCCTGTATCGCATCAAGCCAAAGAGCTCACTAGAAGCCAAGATCACCAAGCAAAAACCACCCTACATCATTCACAGGAATTCACTTGAGAGGTGACTCAGGCTGGCAATTGTCAGTGAAAATAGGTGGAAAAAGTCACCCAAGAACTCATTAACTTGATATCATCAAATCTGACAGCAACAGGAGTCTGAATGTATTCAAGAAAGCAGTTATGTCCGCAGGGCACCACACCTCGGCACGGAAGCAAGAAGGCATCCTAATAAAACCGCAGCAGTGCTCATAGTATATGCTAGGACTGATTACATCACTCCAGGCAAAGTAAGGAGGAGAAACCCGTCCCTCACTAATCAGGTGAAGTGGGGAACCCCTGCCTAAATATGGGGTAGGCGTCCTAATAGAGACGGCCCCACGGTTTTCACCTAGAAGCTGACTATCCCTGATTAGGTACCTGGAGAGATGCACAAAACACAGGACACACTAATGTTCACACCTACATACAGAACAGGACTGCTCATACCTCATGTCCAACCACCTGCACAGATACACAGAACACATCGTTGTTCACACCAACAGGCAAGGGAATCCCACTCAAAAATCTCATGTATACAGATATCAAACCATTGCTAATACAAGTGTCCTCACACCAAGGGGAAAGAGTAAGACTCCGAACTGACATAAAGGGAACTGTGTTAGGCATCACTCACCTGACAACACACAAGACATAAGACATCTGGAGGCCGCACCTGTCAAAGGGAAGGGGAGAGGGGGTCTCCATAAGATGCAGATGGGAACAACAGGTGTCCAGACCATCCTCAGGAAAGATCCTTCTAGATTACATGAATACCTCCTGTTTGTAAGCAGAGCAACCACAATATTCAAGGTATATTAGAGAATCTCTACAAATGTATAGCCATGGATTTAGGCCAAATAGATCCTTATTGTGGATTACCCGCTGTGAGTATTCCTTATTTATGGCTTATTAGAAGTCCAACCAAGTATCTCAAATGTGACATGACATCCAAAACCTATTCCAGCAAAATCTGCACTCCTTCCCTTCTGAACCGTACTCTGTGTCCAAACAGAAGTTTACATATGGGCATTTTGGTACGTGGCGGAAATTAAGCAGCAAATTATGTGGTGTCTTTTCTTTTATTTCCCCTCATGAAAATTAAACATTTGGGGCTAAACGTACATATTATTGGAAAAATGTGGTCATTGTTAACAAATTCCACCAAACTCCTATAGTGTCTAAATGCTCACCACACCCCTCGATAAATTTCCAATAGTTTCCAAAATGGGAGTCACATTTGGAGAGGTCCACTGTTCTGGATACTTCCAGGGCTCTGCAAATGCAACATGGCATCTGAAAATCATTCCTGCAAAATCTTTGCTTTAAAAGCCAAATAGTGCCACTTGTCTTCTGAACCCTCCCATGTGCCCAACAGAAGTTTACGTTCAAATACGGGACATTTCCATAATCGGGAGTAATTGCTCAGCCATTTGTGGGGTGCTTTTTCTCCCAAGGTAAACTTTTTGTACCTACACACCTAACTCACTCCTCTGTTACCAAACTCTCCCCTCTATCACCTGTCCTGACCCCTTTATCTCAGAATCCTGGCAAAATGCTGAATGCCACATCGCTTATCAGTACTTCAGCAACAGGCTTTGCATGAGCCCTTCGCTGACACTCAGCATCTCCTCCTCTTGCAAGCTGAAGGTCAAGAAATCCAAAGCACAATATTGGAGATTTGGTATGTCCTGCATGTGACCTTTTTAATTAGTGCATTAAAAACAGACAAACAGCAATATTAGTGATAACAAGACCCACTCCGCCTAATCTTAAATTCTAGTTGCGATCAAGTGTTTAAAGTCAGAATATATTACATACATCCTTAGCACTGAGAGGGTTAAGATGATAGAGCATTTCATTCACAAAGTACATGTCAGAAAATGTTTGAAGACATACATACCCTGTGATGTTTTATATACAGGATGTGTGCAGACAGGAAGTTAATTTTCAGCTAATGATAATAGGCGGCATAGGGCACTTAATTATTACACTCTGTGGTGTATATGTGCGTGAGATTGGCTACCCTGTGGCTTTAGCATAGTCTTTATGGTTTAGTCCTGGAATGTTAGTGGAATGATGGGATTTACACTGGGGACTCCTGGGGTAGAGTCAGGTGCGTAAACGTGTCTCTTATTCTGGACTGTCTGTCTAGTTAACTGTTGTATGTTATGCAATCCATCTTTGTTAGTTGTAGTGGTCAGCATCATTTTAACACTGGTCTGCAGTGTGAAGCTTAATATTAACTAGTCCTGAGTGAATGCTGTGAAAGACTGTCAAATTTGGGTTCTAGACTGTCCAAATGTACCTTACCATCCTAGGTGAACATTAAACTTGCTTGCGCCACCTGGAGTGTATTGTAACCACCAAGCCTATTGTGCCTTTTTGTGAACTGTAACAATTAAGTGTGCTATACCACTGTTGTATGAATATAGTACAATCATAAGGAAATGTATCTTATAATTATGGAGAAGTCTGGAACAAAGTCTAAAAAGGAAAAAGTTTCCAAAAGTAGAATTCAACATTTTTTTAAACATATGAAACTCCTAACAAAAGTGGAAAACCAAAACTGTGTTTATCAGATAAAGAGTCCTTAGAGCTTTCATCTTTAGAAGATTGGCAAACTCTACTCTTGTTTCAGCTTTGAAAAACATCCTTCAGTCTGCCTTTTTTTCCCCACTGTTAGAAGAAAACTCATCAACTACATGTCAGAACAAATGTGTAGCTGTCAAGGAGCAGATATTGTGAGAAAATCCAAATCTGAACTGTTTAGAAGTAGCAGAAGGCGTTGTGTATGGCACAGTGTAAGACACATTTTAGATCATGGAGCCAGGTCTTGGTTCAGAAAAAGTAAAAAGATGGCCTTTATTGATACTGATTTAAAATCTTCCAACGAAATCCTCTATTTTCACCAAATTTAGCTCTGTGACACCTAGAATACACCGTACCCGCTCCGATGAAGTGTTAGAGTATAATCTGACCTTTCTTTGCATATATTTTTTGAATGTATATTTTGCGAATATAATGCTGTATCATTCGATCGTATTGAATATTTTAGAATTTTTTTTGGTGTCGTAGGTCATTTGTTTTAGTACCTTATTGCCTAAAGGCGTCTGCACACGAGCCTAATTCGCTGCATGCCACCCGTATGTGACAGTCGCATGGCATGCAGCAAATATGAAATGACATTGCGTACTTGCTGAGAGGCGCCAATCACTGTGCACTGTGTTGGCATGTATGTGCACATAATACGCGCCAAGATAGAACATGCTGCGATCTTTACTGTGCATGTATTTTGCGCAATATGTGTGATTGGCAGCATGGGAGCCTATGGCATATTCCAAGATCAAAACCCACATGTGGAATATGTTGTAACAACACGTTTGTGTCAAGGAGCACTTATGGGGATTCCTGACCTAATGGTAGTCTATAAGGACTGTTAGGGTGCATTAGCGTCAGGTTCCACCATGGGGACGCCCCTTTGGGGCGGTTGCTCAGTATTGTAGGTCCTATAAAAAAAAACCATAGTGGGTTTTGTTGGGAAATTTAAAATGTTAAATTACTATCAATAAAGGTTAAGTTTTAACTTTTTCTGAACCGGTGAGCAATAGTTTGTGATGCTGTTTATGGATTCTCCGCCATACTGTGATTTACTTTCTTTCTAATATATTGGTATCGGTGATTTCCTTTTTACTGTAGATCTAATAAAATTAAGAAGTAGTGGTTTTACTGGATTGAGTTTCGAGACTCGATGGAATACCGTAATGTCTACAACTTCTAATTCTACTACATCCCAGAGGGGGGCCGAGTTGCAGATAGATTAGTACCATTTCCACAAAGAAGGGTTTTGGGTAGGTGCTCTTAAAGACAGGAGGGAAGACCACATATAGGTTTATCTTCTTCCCCAACCCCTCCACCCCCCTTCCTTTTTTTTTCTTACTTATCTTTCTTTCCTTACTCCACTCGACTGTTTCTCCCATCTCCCCCTTCCCCTCCAATTAGCGGTTCTCAGGATAGGGACAGTTTTCCCACAGAAAGGGAAAGTTCTGGGTTGAAGTTAGACTAATGTTTTTTGTTTGTTTTTGGGGAATAATGAAGCTGCAGGTGGGCTCTTTCATAATCTTAAGCAATGGGATGACAAGCTCCGACTGGGAGCTTATGCCACCCACACATTAATATATTTTTCCCACTCGGTTCAGAAATAGAGAGCCAGTTGGGCTTATCCGATTAGCAGTCGTTTGTAACCCATCAGCATTGTGAAATGTGCACTACCAAAGTTTTGTTTATGTTTTTTTTTTACTGCCTATTACTCTTGCATGAGCTAATAATGTTAAATTTGATGTTTTTTTTTAAAAAAGCATATAAATAAAGAATTTATAAAAAATATTAAAAAATGAAGAAGTAAATAGGAAGAAATGGGTCTAAGGTCCTGCGGGTCTTCAGTAAGGATCAGAAATAAGGAGGCCTATAAGCATCACAAAAATCTGTCCCAGAATATTGTGGAGTTCTTGGCCTTGGTGACATCTTGGTCTTTTATGTACATATATTTTCCAAAATGTAGCTTTAGAAAGATGTCCGACTCTGGCTATAAAACCGGTACAGCACAAGTCTGAACATTTCTTTTGAACATTAATCCTATTGTAGATTACTGAAATTTGTTTGTCTGGTTCCCTTCACAGAACGACATTGGCTAGGGTGTTGCCAAACTGAGACATTGAAGTCAAGTCAGACCATGGTACCATCAGGACATCACACTACCAGTGCCGTTTTACTGGCACATGTACTTATCTTCTGAATTTCCTAACATTATTACAAAAGTGTTTCACCAGCCCGAAATTCAGAGTAAAGGTGTGCCAACTAACCACTTCTATTGTACAAAGAAGAGCCGCTCTGTACATTGTAATCAACTTAGCTTTCTTTAACCATATTAGTAATGCAAAGAATTTGCTGATCGCTAATAAAAACATCATGTAAACCAAGTTAGGCGACATATCTTATGTCTTAAAGTATAATCTTTCAGATTTAATTTGTGCATATTCTAAATCTGGAATTAATTATAGCATGGAACAGATAGTCCAAGCCAGACACAAGTCAAGCAGATGTAAATTTAACTATTTGCAGTCTTCCTGCTCAGAAGGAGCTACTAGTCCTATGGGGGTTCAGGGCTGCTGATGTTACCTTCTATAATGCCACAGAATACAAAACACTAACACAGCATTACATATATATATATATATATATATATATATATATATATATATATATATATGTATATATATAAAAACACGAGGTATGTTCAAGAAGTAGTATCCAACCTTAATTTTTTGTGCGTAAACAAATGAAGCGAGGGAGGCCTAGTTTGGTCAGATAGGCTGACCGCGGAGATTCGCCTGCTGGCTCCTGCTTCGGGGTGGCGGCTCCCATGGCGGAAATTCGCCGCTGGACTTCGCAACGCCTGTGGACAAGGGGCCTTAGTGAGCAGCATCTGATTTTCTTTTTTGATAATATACAGTATATATATATATTTTTTTATCTCATGCACAAACCGTTTTGCTCCAGTGATATTCCCATTGTAGAACTGCTACCATAGAGCACTTCACCATTCACTAACATGGTCCCACAATGATAGCATCAACCCTGGACTGC
This sequence comes from Eleutherodactylus coqui, assembly GCF_035609145.1. Classification (NCBI taxonomy): domain Eukaryota; kingdom Metazoa; phylum Chordata; class Amphibia; order Anura; family Eleutherodactylidae; genus Eleutherodactylus; species Eleutherodactylus coqui. The sequence continues at coordinate 471,766,395 of NC_089837.1, read as the reverse complement.
ACCTTTGAATGGGTCCACGCATGTATAGTAACAAAAGAAAACCACTTTGAGTAAATGCGAGCCAACAACTGAACGAGGAACGAGAATCATTCTTCTTCTTGTCCGTCCAGTTTCAGCCGGCATAAAAATATTCGCTGGTTCGTTCACTTGTTGTTGCATTTAAACACTTCTCGTTCAGTGTTTCATGTAGGAAGGTGTAAAACTGAACGAGAAGTGAACAATTCTCAACGATGAATCTGCCTGTCTAAAAAGACTGCACAAGCGCAAATGAGCTGATGATGACGTCACCAACTCGTTCACTTGAGCAAACGATTCTTATTCAGAAGAAAGAAGCTTAAGGCTTCTTTCACAATGTACTTTTGGATGCTCTTTGTTTCCATCTCACATGCTGAAAACTGCAATGAAAAGGAAACCTGGAGAGAACCATAGTCTTTAATGTGTGAGATGGAGACCTCTTTGGTCTCCGTTTCACTAGGTTTCTGCCCCCGTCAGAGTTATTAGAAGCAAGAAAAAAAGTGCAGTGGACGATGCTTTACTATTGAGCTAAAACAACGTACAGGTGAAACAGGTTAGGCGCCCAAATTGCAGATATGTGATGATGCAGCAGCTGACAGATGGAGACAGGGCAGGATTTTTTCAAACAAAAATAGACTTTTATAATAATGAAACGCGGCTTGCTTCACTCCATAGGAGGGTTATGTTACCTGAATGTTGCGGTTTGTTAACATGAATTCACACTTACATATATATATATAAATCAGAACAGCAAGGCAGTTAGTTTATTAGATTTTTTATTCATATTTCACCATCGTGCCTTGCCATTATCCTCCATACTGTGAAAGTAACTCAGGAATAATGGTTTAAAGCACATCATTCCTACAGCCATCTTTCACACTTCACAAAGCAGCAGGTTAGCAGTGGAAAAATACAATTTACAATAATAATGAGTTCTTCTTTCAAGCAAATGTCCTTGTATTTATGCTTCTAGATATTTTGACATTCTTATCAGTTTTTTTCAATGTTTTTTTTCCCCCAGTAGAACAATTTCTAAAGGAATTTTCGGCTTATACAAGCCATAAGATACATGCATGTGTAAGCTTACTACGATTCGCTATGAAATGCTTGTTGAATTATGATTGGATGTTGATGGGGGGAGGTCAGCTCATGATCAACTCCTGACAAGTGCTAGAAATTTTGCTATAGGAACTATATCATATTAAAGCGCTTCAGAAGAGCTTAGAAACATCACTTGAGTGTTTCTCATTGTTTTCTTCTCCAATGCATTGAATAGTAAATAGGCATACATGATTGATAAGGCTAAATTAAGTGAATACTCCAACAACACTATAGTCTCGAAGGGCATCACAAACTAATGTACTGTAGGTGCAAACATCTGCAAGGAATACAAACCATCACTCACGTTTAACCAGAGTGGTAACCTGGCGGTTAGTCGCTCACGGGGATCACCATCATCAGGTCCTAAGATGGTTGGCACCACTCGCAGATAGACGCTAGACAATTAGATTGCTTCAAACTCTGTCTTCTGCCAGCTTTATTGCACACAGCAAACGTATCACAGTATTAACCCAGTGCATATGCACTGGTACTCATAACAACTTCAGGGTTCACAACCTGCAGTGTCCTCGTCACTTTACCCACCAAGAGCATCTAGGGGGCGTCCACACCTGTCAGACTCTGGGTTGGCAACCTGCAGTGTCCTCGTCACTTTACAGCAGAAAAACATATAATAGCATCAGACATAATAAAATAAAACGTGTTGACATCACTGCTAGACCAGCGGCAATTCATGGCTTGAAATGGACTCTACATAGTATGTTCATTATTAGAGATGAGCGAACGTACTCGTCCAAGCTTGATGCTCGTTCGAGTATTAGCGTGTTCGAGATGCTCGTTATTCGAAACGAGCACCACGCGATGTTCGAGTTACTTTCACTTTCATCTCTGAGACGTTAGCGCGCTTTTCTGGCCAATAGAAAGACAGGGAAGGCATTACAACTTCCCCCTGCGACGTTCAAGCCCTATACCACCCCCCTGCAGTGAGTGGCTGGCAAGATCAGATGTCACCCGAGTATATAAATCGGCCCCTCCCGCGGCTCGCCACAGATGCATTCAGACATAGCTCAGGGAAACTGCTGCTGATGCTGGAGCTGCTATAGGGAGAGTGTTAGGAGTTATTGTAGGCTTCAAGAACCCCAACGGTCCTTCTTAGGGCCACATCTGACCGTGTGCAGTACTGTTGAGGCTGCTTTTTGCAGTGTTGCACTTTTTTTTTTTGTATATCGGCCGTGCAAAGCATTGCGTCCAGAGCATTGCGTCCTGCAGTAATTTTACATAGTCCAGGGCCAGTAGTGGTGAGGCAGGGACAGAAGACATATACAGTCTATATAGGCAGTGGGCTTTTCCAAAAACATTTGGGAAAAAAAATCTATTTGGGCTGCCTGTGACCGTCCTCAGTGTACTGGGTCTCTGCTGGGGGTAGTTGTCCTAATTCATACGCAGCCAGCTAAGTGTTACAGCAGGCTTGCGCAAAATTCTTTCCTGGCTCTGCTGTGCGTTCCGTAAGCGAAGTCAGCCTCCAACCACAGGCCAATAAGCGGCACATTTAATTACAGCGTTCTGTTTCTGCACTACTGGTAATACAGCATGCTGAGGGGTAGGGGTAGGCCTAGAGGACGTGGATGTGGACGCGGGCGAGGACGCGGAGGCCCAAGTCAGGGTGTGGGCACAGGCCGAGCTCCTGATCCAGGTGTATCGCAGCCGACTGCTGCGGGATTAGGAGAGAGGCACGTTTCTGGCGTCCCCACATTCATCTCACAATTAATGGGTCCACGCGGTAGACCTTTATTAGAAAATGAGCAGTGTGAGCAGGTCCTGTCGTGGATGGCAGAAAGTGCATACAGCAATCTATCGACCACCCAGAGTTCTGCGCCGTCCACTGCTGCAACTCTGAATCCTCTGGCTGCTGCTCCTCCTTCCTCCCAGCCTCCTCACTCCATTACAATGACACATTCTGAGGAGCAGGCAGACTCCCAGGAACTGTTCTCGGGCCCCTGCCCAGAATGGGCAGCAATGGTTCCAAATCTTCTCCCACCGGAGGAGTTTGTCGTGACCGATGCCCAACCTTTGGAAAGTTCCCGGGGTCCGGGGGATGAGGCTGGGGACTTCCAGTAACTGTCTCAAGAGCTTTTAGTGGGTGAGGAGGACGATGACGATGAGACACAGTTGTCTATCAGTGAGGTAGTAGTAAGGGCAGTAAGTCCGAGGGAGGAGCGCACAGAGAATTCGGAGGAAGAGCAGCAGGACGATGAGGTGACTGACCCCACCTGGTTTGCTACGCCTACTGAGGACAGGTCTTCAGAGGGGGAGGCAAGGGCAGCAGCAGGGCAGGTTGGAAGAGGCAGTGCGGTGGCCAGGGGTAGAGGCAGGGCCAGACCGAATAATCCACCAACTGTTTCCCAAAGCGCCCCCTCGCGCCATGCCACCCTGCAGAGGCCGAGGTGCTCAAAGGTGTGGCAGTTTTTCACTGAGAGTGCAGAGATCGACGAACAGTGGAGTGCAACCTGTGTCGCGCCAAGATCAGCCGGGGAGCCACCACCACCAGCCTCACCACCACCAGCATGCGCAGACATATGATGGCCAAGCACCCCACAAGGTGGGACGAAGGCCGTTCACCGCCTCCGGTTTGCACCGCTGCCTCTCCCCCTGTGCCTCAACCTGCCACTGAGATCCAACCCCCCTCTCAGGACACAGGCACTACCGTCTCCTGGCCTGCACCCACACCCTCACCTCCACTATCCCCGGCCCCATCCACCAATGTCTCTCAGCGCACCGTCCAGCCGTCGCTAGCGCAAGTGTTGGAGCGCAAGCGCAAGTACGTCGCCACGCACCTACACGCTCAAGTGTTAAGCGTGCACATAGCCAAATTTATCAGCCTGGAGATGCTGCCGTATAGGGTTGTGGAAACGGAGGCTTTCAAAAGGTATGATGGCGGCGGCGGCCCCGCGCTACTCAGTTCCCAGTCGCCACTACTTTTCCCGATGTGCCGTCCCAGCCCTGCGCGACCACGTCTCCCGCAACATTGTACGCGCCCTCACCAACGCGGTTACTGCCAAGGTACACTTAACAACGGACACGTGGACAAGCACAGGCGGGCAGGGCCACTATATCTCCCTGACGGCACATTGACTCTGTCCCAGCCTCCACTAAATTCACCCAGAGCCTGGGACCGCTCACGTCCTACCCACCCCCAGAATTGCAGGCCCCAGCTCGGTGGTGGTATCTGCGGCGGTGTATGCTTCCTCCACTAAACCACCCTCCTCCTCCGCAACCTCTGTCTCGCAATCAAGATGTGTCAGCAGCAGCACGTCGGCAGCAGTCGGTGTCGCGCGGCGTGGCAGCACAGCGGTGGGCAAGCGTCAGCAGGCCGTGCTGAAACTACTCAGCTTAGGAGATAAGAGGCACACGGCCCATGAACTGCTGCAGGGTCTGACAGAGCAGACCGACCGCTGGCTTGCGCCGCTGAGCCTCCAACCGGGCATGGTCGTGTGTGACAACGGCCGTAACCTGGTGGCGGCTCTGCAGCTCGGCAGCCTCACGCACGTGCCATGCCTGGCCCACGTCTTTAATTTGGTGGTTCAGCGCTTTCTGAAAAGCTACCCACGCTTGTCAGACCTGCTCGGAAAGGTGCGCCGGCTCTGCGCACATTTTCGCAAGTCCCACACGGACGCTGCCACCCTGCGCACCCTGCAACATCGGTTTAATCTGCCAGTGCACCGACTGCTGTGCGATGTGCCCACACGGTGGAACTCTACGCTCCACATGTTGGCCAGGCTCTATGAACAGTGTAGAGCTATAGTGGAATACCAACTCCAACATGGGCGGCGCAGTGGGAGTCAGCCTCCTCAATTCTTTACAGAAGAGTGGGCCTGGTTGGCAGACATCTGCCAGGTCCTTGGAAACTTTGAGGAGTCTATCCAGATGGTGAGCGGCGATGCTGCAATCATTAGCGTCACCATTCCTCTGCTATGCCTCTTGAGAAGTTCCCTGCAAAGCATAAAGGCAGACGCTTTGCGCTCGGAAACAGAGCCGGGGGAAGACTGTATGTCGCTGGATAGTCAGAGCACCCTCCTGTCTATATCTCAGCGCGTTGAGGAGGAGGAGGAGCATGAGGAGGATGAGGAGGAGGGGGAAGAGACAGCTTGGCCCACTGCTGAGGGTACCCATGCTGCTTGCCTGTCATCCTTTCAGCGTGTATGGCCTAAGGAGGGGAAGGAGGAGGAGGAGGATCCTGAAAGTGATCTTCCTAGTGAGGACAGCCATGTGTTGCGTACAGGTACCCTGGCACACATGGCGGACTTCATGTTAGGATGCCTTTCTCGTGACCCTCGCGTTACACGTATTCTGGCCACTACGGATTACTGGGTGTACACACTGCTCGACCCACGGTATAAGGAGGACCTTTCCACTCTTATACCCGAAGAGGAAAGGGGTTCGAGAGTGATGCTATACCACAGGACCCTGGCGGACAAGCTGATGGTAAAATTCCTATCGGACAGCGCTAGTGGCAGAAGGCGCAGTTCCGAGGGCCAGGTAGCAGGGGAGGCGCGGAGATCAGGCAGCATGTACAGCGCAGGCAGGGGAACACTCTCCAAGGCCTTTGACAGCTTTCTGGCTCCCCAGCAAGACTGTGTCACCGCTCCCCTGTCAAGGCTGAGTCGGCGGGAGCACTGTAAAAGGATGGTGAGGGAGTACGTAGCCGATCGCACAACCGTCCTCCGTGACGCCTCTGCCCCCTACAACTACTGGGTGTCGAAGCTGGACACGTGGCCTGAACTCGCGCTGTATGCCCTGGAGGTGCTTGCTTGTCCTGCGGCTAGCGTCTTGTCAGAGAGGGTGTTTAGTGCGGCTGGGGGAATCACAGATAAGCGTACCCGCCTGTCAACCGACAGTGCCGACAGGCTTACACTCATCAAGATGAACAAAGCCTGGATATCCCCAGACTTCTCTTCTCCACCAGCGGATAGCAGCGATACCTAAGCAATACGTAGGCTGCACCCGCGGATGGAAGCATCGTTCTCTATCACCATCAAAAACGGGGACATTTTTGCTTCATCAATCTGTGTATAATATATATCCTCCTCCTCCTGCTCCTCCTCCTGAAACCTGACGTAATCACGCCGAACGGGCAATTTTTCTTAGGCCCACAAGGCTCAGTCATATAATTTTTGTAAACAATTTTTATACGTTTCAATGCTCATTAAAGCGTTGAAACTTGCACCTGAACCAATTTTTATTTTAACTGGGCTGCCTCCAGGCCTAATTACAAATTAAGCCACATTAACCAAAGCGATTAATGGGTTTCACCTGCCCTCTTGGTTGGGCATGGGCAATTTTTCTGAGGTACATTAGTACTGTTGGTACACCAATTATTTTGGGGCCCTCGCCTACAGTGTAATCCAATTAATTTTTTGCCCACCTGCATTAAAGCTGACATTACCTCAGCTGTGATGGGCAATGCAATGGGATATATTTATGTGCCGCCGGTGGCTTCCTGGCACCCACCCATGCTGTCGGTCCACACGGAGTTGTAACTGCATGTGTCCACTTCTAAAGAACCCCAGTCTGACTGGGGCATGCAGTGTGGGCCGAAGCCCACCTGCATTAAACATGACATTACCTCAGCTGTGATGGGCAATGCAATGGGATATATTTATGTGCCGCCGGTGGCTTCCTGGCACCCACCCATGCTGTCGGTCCACAGGGACTTCACAATAGGGAGTTGTACCTGCCTGTGTCTATGAATTAAAAACCCCGGTCAGGTTGGGGCATGCAGTGTGGGCCGAAACCCACCTGCATTTAATCTGACGTTAGCTCTACTGTCCAGGGCACTGCAATGGGATACATTTATGTACAGCCGGTGGGTTCCAGGGAGCCACCCATGTTGTGGGTGCACACGGAATTCCCATTGCGGAGTTGTACCTGCCTGTGACTATTTATAAAAAAACCCGGTCTGACTGGGGCATGCAGACACCTTGACAGAATGAATAGTGTGTGGCACATAGGTTCCCCATTGCTATGCCCACGTGTGCAGCTCCTGATGGCGGTGGCACAGGATTATATTTCTCATTGCTTCTGTACAGCATTGTGGGCTATCGTCCTGCCCCTTTTAAAGAGGGTTGCTGCCTAGCCGTGCCAACCCTCTGCAGTGTGTGCCTGCGGTTCCTCCTCATGGCAGACGCACTTATAAATAGACATGAGGGTGGTGTGGCATGAGGGCAGCTGAAGGCTGCGCAGGGTCACTTTGGTGTGCGCTGTGGACACTGGGTCGTGCGGGGGGGGGGGGGGAGGTTGGGCAGCATGTAACCCAGGAGAAGTGGCAGCGGAGTGTCATGCAGGCAGTGATTGTGCTTTGTTGGAGGTAGTGTGGTGCTTAGCTAAGGTATGCATTGCTAATGAGGGCTTTTCAGAAGTAAAAATTGTTGGGAGGGGGGGCCACTCTTGCCGCTATTGTGGCTTAATAGTGGGACCTGGGAACTTGAGATGCAGCCCAACATGTAGCCCCTCGCCTGCCCTATCCGTTGCTGTGTCGTTCCCATCACTTTCTTGAATTGCCCAGATTTTCACAAATGGAAACCTTAGCGAGCATCGGCGATATACAAAAATGCTCGGGTCGCCCATTGACTTCAATGGGGTTCGTTATTCGAAATGAACCCTCGAGCATCGCAAAATTTTCGTCCCGAGTAACGAGCACCCGAGCATTTTGGTGCTCGCTCATCTCTATTCATTATAGATCGATAACAATTGACATCAGTACCCTGTTTCAATATGGGATACCTTTTGTTAAAAAAAATATGAAGCGTTGGACATAAAACATCTTGAAGATAGTTTGTATTTTGTTATCTAGGTGAATGACTGTTACCAGAGAATGTGAAGGCGCTTCAGAGGCTTCTGGGGTCGCAATTTTTTTTACGGAAGTTTATCAGAGGATTTTCTTTTGTATTTGTGGGAGACCTGCGGGCGACAGATCCAGCGTGTCTAGGTTGGACGCAAAAGTAGACTTAAGCAACAGAATGGCATTCTTTTGCCTACACTCCTCACTCCTCTTCCAGCTCTTTTCCCTGAAATGTAGTCTCTCAAGGCTGACTACAATTGGGATCGGTCTCCAGCTTATTGGTCTGTCATTCGGTGTCTGGCTCTTATGGTTCACACCCCCGCACACTGAGCCCATGCACCTCTCTATCATTCCTAGTCCACCAGACATCCCATCTGATCTCTGCAGCCAATGTAAAGTACTATGCAATACTCCAGTGAGAAATATACAAAATGCAGTAATGTATGATGGCCTTATACCATCTAAGGAAACATTAACTGAGCCCCTTACAGCTATATGGGGGTCTCCACTACAACTGCCAGAGCAGAGCTGTTCTGACTTCCTTCATTGATTTTTTTTTATTTCACATTTCAAGGAACATTATTTGCTTGCTGCAACAGATGCCTGGCACAGGAAGGGGATCAACATGATTACCTCCCATGCTACAGCTTGTAAGGGCTTAGTCACACGGGCGCATCAGTGCCCGTGTTACTGCAGGTAGGAGACGGATGCAATTCAAGACGGACGTCTCTCTGCAGCGCCCGGAGAAAGAACATGTGACCGGCTTCATTGCCGGTCATGTGTTCTTTCTTCAGCGCTGCTTGGAGTCGTCCGTCTTGAAGTAAGGCCATCTTCTTCCTGCAGTAAGTTCTCGGTCATACGGGTGCATCGGCGCCCGTGTACGGGTGCCGATGCGCCCATGTGACTAACCCCCAAGACTGCTTATTTATATCAAATGATAATGGGATGAAAAACCTGCTGTGGATTTTCTTTGGTGAACACGGGACAATCTGTGGCTTTAGTTTGTAAAATTCTCTTGTAGGATTTGACTTTTATTATATATCATACATACAGATTACGCATGAAATACACTTTGCAAACTTGGCAATTAAGACTTAGACGTCATATGGGCAACATGAGGCCACAGTCTCCCACTTCCTATTATGCATCTTAGTTTCTCTGATAGTAGTGATGGACTTCATTTAACAACAGGCAGTGGACAGCAAAATAGAAGGAAGTGAGACCCCTAGTGGCCAGCACTTTAGATGGATTTTTCATCCCAAAAACATCATTTTAGGTAATCAGTGAGATGGAAACCCTGAACTGAGCCCTAATGCACGTGTAAAAGCAGCTTTATAGGTACACTGATGTCACACTAGTTTTATGTATCAGTTCCAAAATGCAAGATTTCTTCCAACACTCATATGAAGTTAAAAATACAACTTTAATTGTAGCATCCTTAAAACACCCTCATACAAGCAGACAGAAAAAGAGGGGAACACTCTACATGTTTCAAGCCTCACAAACTGGGCTCTTGCTCGTAATGTCATTCCAAACCTCATGCCTCTGGTTAACAAACCACTTCTGCACATATGGTGAATAATCAGTCCATCACATTAAGGATGCACATGACCTCAAATCAACTGTGTGGTGTAATAGAACATGTAGATACAAAACATCAGTGAATATAAAGGAAATCAGAACAGTTATTCAAACCTCTAGGGTGACGACTGTCCAGAACCATTATCCAATTATGTTTGGGTTACTTGTGATATTTCAATGTTCTATACATCAATATCCCATGGCAGGGCATTGCCTGCTCTGTCACATTGCTTAAATATAAGTATAACACTTTTTCAGATGAATTTAAAGAATATCTTATTTCTGTCACAAAATTTTTTTTTCATGTTTGAATGGGATTTTTACCTCCAGGTATGTGGCCGTTCTATAGGCTCTTCTTTCTCAGCTTCCCTGGCCAATCTGTATGTTGTGGTGTGGTAAGAGTTCTCAGTATATATTTGGCTAGTGCTGTCCATATGAGGAACATTGTCTGGTATGGCAGATACATAGACGACCTTTTATTTATTGGGCGGGAGGGGGTGGGGGTGGGGGTCATCTGTCTGCCATGCCGAACTTCGGCACCCAAATGAACAGCAATGATATGAATCTCCATTTTATAAATAATATGCCTGCCAAAGATATCCCTTTTCTTGATTTGTTATTTATGGGCAATATTCAACCAAGTACAATTTCAACCAAGCTGTACAGAAAACCGGAATTCTTTGTTACATGTGGAAATTAGTCATCCGGCTCATACTGTAAGGAACCTGCCTGTTGAGGAGTTACATGTACCAGGGGTTTGTGCAGTGATGATAAGGATTATATACAGGAAAGTTATTACATTGCTAGACGATTGTGGCAGAGAGGATATTTAGAGCTTTTGATCCAACGTGGACAGCATGTCACATTAGAAGATTACAGTAAGGGTCATTTACAGTCATCTGGAGGAATAGGTCACATAGGTGAGGCATCCCCACACCTACAACACAATATTCCACAGATCACAACAGAATAGTCTCTGTAATTCAGATATATGCACACGGATTATAATTTCAGGATATTACAAGCAGGTTGTAATCTTTCTGTGAAGAAAGGTATGACCGTGTAGATGTCCTTTCTCCTCCAATTATTGTAACGAGGTCTAATGTGAAGACGTGGCTAACTACCAAGGGGTCATAAATGTGGCTTGTCCACTTGTGGATGTTCCAGTATATGTGACCCAGTAAAATGTGTTCTTCTAATGTTAATAAAAAGGATCCTAAAATCTTAACCTTTTATTCAGTGTTCCACTACACATGTGGTGTATGTCATTAGTAGTTGCTCATGTAAATTACAATATGTGGGATCAACTATAAGATCGCTAAAAAAACGTATTGCAGATCATATCTATGATTCCTCTCATGTTGGTAATTGCAGAATTTCTGCAGCATCACAACATTTTTATCTGTACATTCAGGCAATCTTATGTCATTTCAGGTGCTGGGTCTTGAGAGGGTAAACAAGCCTCATAGAGGTGGTGAATGGGGGGTGGGGGTGGGGGCAAAATTGAAAAATAGAGAAGGCTTTTGGATAATGGTTCTGGGCAGTCGCCACCCTGGAGGTTGGAATTACCGTTCTGATTTACTTTATATTTCCTGATGTTTTATCTACATGTTATATTACACCACACTGTTGATTTGGGGCCATGTGCCTCCTTAATGTGATTGACTGATTATTCACCATATGTGCAGAAGTGGTTTGTTTTGAACCAGAGGCTTGAGGTTGGGAATGACTTTATAATGTAGACACTTCTAGGTTTCTACTTCTAGGTGTCTCCTCACACCTCTTAGGTGCTCTCCTTAAGGAGAAACAATACCCTTCCCGACCCACGTCACAGGCCTCTCACTAGCCAGCGAGAGACCTACTGCACACTGATGAAAAACCCCAAAACAGCTGTCTGTGTATGGTATTCTGGCTTGGTTTTCAATTCCAAATCATTGTTATAAGGCTTCTATAAAGCTTCTAACATTGGCTTGCAGGAATGCTGCCTTCCAATAGGTGGCGCTGCAGAGGTAGTCTTCCATCTTCCTTATTTGCATATTTCCCAGAGGAGCATGGCTGGCCCTCCCACACCTTCTCGGTGCTCTCCTTAAGGAGAAACGATACCCTTACAGACTTAGATTCCAGGATTGTGCCAGGTGTGGGTTAGCTGGTTTCACTTTTTCTATTTGTTATGTGACAATAACTTCCACTTCTGTATCTTCTTTAGTTACACCTTCGCAGTATATTATGAGTAACCTGTATTCTGCTCTCTGAAACACCAGACACAGAATAGGTCTGCTGACAGTGAAGTAGTGGTAATTTGGTTTCCCGGTATATTTTCTTTGTCTATCACAATTATAATTTTGATACATGGAAATTGCTATAAAAACATTTCCCAAAATACAAAAAGTTTAAGTTTACCCAAACCTACACTATTAACTCAATTTTCATGTGCAGTAACTATGAAGCAGATTTTTTAAAATTCTGGTTTCCCTTCTCAAGTGTAAGTGACACATGTTCAGATTACCGCAGGCTCTTATTGTGCTGCTCCTGGAAATGATAGGAGACCAAAGAGCCACATAAAGCATCCCATTGTCCCTGGAAGCACAGTACACAACTGTCTACTATTCTTAGTCTATGACAGAAGTGAAATGCGTCATACAGACCGGCAACATAAAAACAGAAGCTTCCATTACAGCAAAGACGATAGACTAACAAATCAATAGCCTCAGCATGCTACACTATCTCGTCTGAGATCACCGCCGTTATAATGAAAGGTTTGTGCTATATTCTTCTGTATGGTAACATTACATATTTCTCTCAGGCCAGTCTCAGACGAGTATATTGTGAGCACATACATCATACATATAGTAGTGTTAATAAAATAGCAGTCCAACATCATTAACTCGATAAATCGTTTTTTTGATAGAAGTGATATTTCTACATAGCAAGTAATTTACTTGTAAATGTAGCAGAGAATTATAAAAAAAACCGCAACAATTATTAAAAATAAATAAATCTTGTTATTTGTATAGCGCCAACTAAAGGCCCATGTACACACAACAATTATCGCTCAAAATTCGCTCAAAAGCCGTCTTTTGAGCGATAATCGTTGTGTCTAACTGCACTTACATCGTGCCATTTTCGTTATGCCATTGCTCATCGTTGTCTTTCAACATGCTGAAAGACAACAAGGAGTCTTATTAGAAATTCACAGTGGGATACAGCTGATACTATTGTTTAAGCTGTATCCCGCTCTCTGATGACAGCTGGGTATGAAGCATAGAGCGGTCCAGCTGTGTTCTCCATACCCGGCACGGAGCGCTCGGCTGTATATCAGCCAGGCGCTCCATGCAGAACACATCTGGATGCAGAAGACAAGCGCTTGTCTTCTGTATCCTCCGCTGCGAGCGCTCGGCTGTATAACAGCCAGGCACTCGGAGCGGGGAACAGCTGGATGCAGAAGACAAGAGGGGACACCCCTCTTCTGCATCCTCCGCTGGCAGCGCAAGGTGATCGCTCACCTTGAGCGATCATCTTGGGCTGCAAATGACACAATGATTATCGCGCAAAAGTCGCTTAACCGACATCTTTTGAGAGATAATTGTTGTGTCTAAATGGGCTTTCATTCCGCAGCGCTTTTTTATTTATTAACTCCCCCACCAAGCTGGGTGATGAGTCATTAGGATGTGCCGCTCATTCCGAGGAATTGAATCTTTAATTGAAAAGGGGTTTTCCAAAATAATAGCAGGGAAAAGTTAAATTGGTGAAGTCAATATGACAGTAGATCCGTCTTTAGATAGATTTGGGGACAGTACTAGTTTGGGAGGAGCTGCGAGACCAACCAGACTGGCCTGTGTGATCTCGGTCGCAGGTTGGATTGACTTGAGGCTGGTATTCCATCTAAATTCTCAAGAAATCTTATGCCACGCTGCCCATAGTGACACCCTTAGTTGTATAGACTATATATTCGGGTCCCCATCTCTATTTTTCAAGGTAGGCTCAATAATGTATCTCCTGAGAGGAGTTTCTGACCACATTCCAGTGTGATTAGCTCTAAAATCCCCTGATCCGCCCCCACTGCAAAAATGGAGGTACACCCGTTCTGGCTGTCACTATTCAGTCCCACAGATTGTATCCCAGACTAGATTTAAATCTATTTTGAGGCGCATGAGCAAGCCTTGGGCTGTATGTTGGTGTGGGAGGTACCCTCAGAGGGTTCATTAGATCATCCATATCCTTCATTAAAAAGACTACAGCAAGAGAGAAGGAGAAGCTCGTGGAGCTGTGTAGGTCCCCGAAGAGGGCATTTGTTACTGACACCATGGAGACCAATAAGGCTGCAAAAAGTGCAGCGAGTCGAAGTCGGCAAGAGTAGCCCGAGTGGGAGCGCTAACTCTGTCTTTGTCAAGGTGGTTGCTACCTGGCCTAAAATGGTGGCTTGTGCAGTAGGTAGGATTGTAATAGGGATCCTTGGTGAGAATAGCTAGTGTAATGTACGATGTGACACCAGTGCCTTTGGACGTGGGCGTCGCAATGAGGAAATAAAAAGACCAGTCCAGACCAATCTTCCAAACTACAGGCAGTAAATTCTTGCTTTGCCAGAGGGTTATTTGTGGAGGAATGGAAAGAATAGTGCTCTCCTCTGATACGCTGACTCCTGAGTTTGCAGGGACAAGATAAGTCACTGTTGCGGTGTTTGCTTTCTTGCCAATCTCCAAGCGGACTGCCCTGTCTCCAATTCCTTTGATCAGGGTGGAAAAAAAGACTCCTCTCCAGCTTCCTGCACTCCACTCCTGCTGGCTCCACAATTAGGCCCCCTCCATCACTGGGTTTCTCTTCCCCAGACTGGGTCTGGACCGCACTAGACTAACCTGGCTAGTCCAGCCTAAGCTTAACTCTTCCTCCTCACTCCTAGTCTCTGTCTGTCTACTCCCTAGCCCCACCCACGCTCTGTCTTTTATATCTCACCCACTAACCAATCCTGGGCTACTGGGAACCTTCCAACCCAATCCCAGTCCTAGTAACAGAGTGGGTTAGGGTGCATATTGCATAGTCATGCAGGGTTAGCTTGAGAAGACCCAGACAAGGCCAATACACACAACAAAACATTAGTAAGTGGGCCTTGTGTGGCGCAGAGTGTTAAGACAGCAAAATGCAGTCCTAAGCTCTCGCTCACGACTTGAAGGCTGCGAATTCAATACCCCCGCATGGTTCAGGTAGCCGGCTCAAGGTTGATGTGGCCTTCCATCCTTCTGATTGAATTTATTTATTTGGGTAATAAATAAATTAACTAAAAGAGCTGTGGAATAAGATGGCACTATATGTCCCCATAGTACACAGACATACATATTTACACATATACACCCTACAAGAGTTAGCTATGCAAGTGCTGTGGGACCCCAACTCTGGGATACTACCATAGGGAGACAATATATCCTGTGCCTGAAAAAGAAGGCTCAGCGTTGCCTGTTATTCAGCAGGCAGACATTCTTTGAATTAGGCAATCAGTCTAGCCAATTCAAGTATATAGTCCACCAACACTTCTCGTCACCACCGGTAAAAATCAGCAGAGGGTGTTGTGCTTATGGCTCCAACTGCTATACTTAAGAAACTTACGCAATTTTATGAGACACACTACCAAACCCAAATTACCTATACGGATGAGGAATTGTATTCATATCTAACTAATATTCCCTTTGCAAGGTTGCAGGAGGAGCATTAGATTCCCCCATATCTGCTGAGGAGATTGAGGAGGTCCTGCTCTCTATGTCCAAAGGTAAAACCCTAGGACCTGATGACCTTCCTGTGGAGGTATATCTACAGTATGGGGAGTTGCTGGTCCAGCAGCTGCTTCTGCTATATAATGGTCCTTGATAGGGAATGCCCGCCAAATTCCTTTATGGAGGCCAACACAATCCTTATTCTTAAACCTGATAAAGACCTGGAGGATTGCGGCTCATATAGGCCCATCTCCTTACTGGACCTAGATTATAAAATTCTAACAAAAATTCTGGCACTCTGCTTAAGCTTAACTATACAGGACCTTGTTCACCCGGATCAATCAATATTTATACCTGAGAAATCCACTTTAGATAATATAGAAAGAGTGCAGGTGGTCACACAAATGGGTTGGAGGTGGCAATCTGACTGGGCTTTAGCTTTTCTGGATGCTGCAAAGGTTTTTGAGTGGCCTTATCCACTGACGGTGCTCCATAGAAACGGGTTTGGAAAAACATTTATCAAATGGATCTTCATGATATATAGTTCTCCAGTCGCTACAGTCTCAGTAAATAATATGACTTCTACCCCCTTTCAGTTGACCAGGGGAACTCGCCAGGGCTGTCCTCTCTCCCCTCTCTTGTTTGCATTGGCCATAAAACCGTTAGCCTTAATCCTTTGTCAAGACCCCATTTATGAAGTCATAGTAATAAGCCCAGGGGAAAACTGAGTTGAACTATATGCAGATGACTTGATTTTGTTTATGTCAAAGAATAGCCAAAATGGCAAAAGACTCAGCCAATGATCACCTCCAGAAAGATTAAAGATCTTACCAGTGAGTACTTGTTACCATGCAGGGCGGCGCTGGTTCCCACGGCCGGCGCGCGGCGCTCCGATGTCGGCTCCGGCGTCCCAGAGCTCTGCTGTCGGGGCTCTCCCGGCGGCGTGGAGCAGCCAGCGTGCAGCGGCGTGGGCGTGTCCGCCCGTAGGGTGCCGCCCGCTCTCCTCCACCTTCCTTATGCAACAGTGGGAGAGTCGGCTCCTCCCACTCTCCGCCCCTGGGCGGAGGCTTTTAGTTAAAAGGCTGGCAGTGACCTGAGCTCACTGCCAGTTATTGGTTCTGCTAGCCTCTAGTCAGGTCTGTCCCAGTCTGTGCTAGTTGCTCGTCAGTAGCCTGTCTGTTTACCTGTGAGCTCCATCTCCAGACTTACTCTGCTTGTAAGTTTTGTTGGTTTGTTCCACCTGCCTCTTCTGTCGGCACTCTGTCCCCTGTTAATAGTTCCATCTAGGTAGTCGCCAGGTCCCTAGCCAGCGCAGGGACCGCCGCCCAGTTGTCCGCCTGGGGTTAGCCAGGACCGAGGCAAGTAGGCAGGGACAGTGGGGTGCGGGAAGATCAGGGCACCCCACCTGGCGCTCTGGGGGGCAGAGTGCCGTAACAGTACTGCTACAATCTGTGAAGCCAAGTTATCAGCAAGAACTTCTCGCAAAGTCCCTTTGTTGAAAAAAAAGACAAGTCCTGAATAGGTTAAAATTTGCAAAGGAACACATTGACTGGCCCAAAGAGAAACAGCGCAACATTTTGCGGACTGATGAAAATTGTACTTTTTTGGTTTAGTTGCCACAGACAGTATGTCAGACCCTGAGCAATGAATTGAAGCCACCGAAGACAGTAAAGCATGGTAGTGTAAAAATCATAATATAGCGAGTTTTTCATACCATGATGTTGGGCCTATGAATCACTTGAATATATCAAAATACTTGAAGACATCATGTTTCCCTATGCCGAAGATGAAATGCCCTTAAAATGGGTGTTTCAACACAACAGTGACCCAAACCACACCAGTAAACGAACAAGTTCTTGGTTAGAGACGAACAGAATTGAGGTAATGGAATGGCCGACCTAATCCCGTAGAGAACTTGTGGGGTGACATAAAAAAAACAGTTTATGAGGAAAACCAAAAAATACACAGACATGTAGAATGTATTACAATCTTCCTGGATTGGGATACCTGTTCAAGGGTGACAGAAGTTGGTAGACTCCATGCAACTCAATCGATAAAATTGGATGAAGTCAGCTCACTCATTCTTCTTAAGTCAACTTAGCCGGTTCAATTCAGAGGACTGCAAGGAAAACCCAGTGGGCTGCTGGTAATTGTATAACTCACAATAAATGCATAAAATTCCAGCACTTCCTTAAAAATATAGCTTTGCTTTCTTAATCCATAGTAACTAGAGATGAGCGAGTATACTCGCTAAGGCACATTACTCGAGCGAGTAGTGCCTTAGCCGAGTATCTCCCCGCTCGTCTCTAGAGACTCGGGGGCTGGCAGGGAGCGGCGGGGGAGAGCGGGGAGGAGCGGAGGGGAGATCTCTCTCTCCCTCTCTCCCCCCTGCTCCCCGCCGCAACTAACCTGTCACCCGCGCCGGCCCCCGAATCTTTAGAGACGAGCGGAGAAATACTCGGCTAAGGCACTACTCGCTCGAGTAATGGGTCTTAGCGAGTATACTCGCTCATCTCTTATAGTAACAGTTTCCATGATGTGTATACCATAGCGCCTGGTGTATACTATTGGCACTATGATATACACACCATAGAAACTGTTTTTATGGATTTAGAAATAAAAGCTATATTTTTAAGGAAGTGCTGGAATATCATGCAGTCATTCTGGAGACTCTGTGCAACACAGATGTTAAGCAGTTCTCAGAAACATTGCTTACGCCACTAAATATTAGTTCAGTAATTCAACGTAAAGTGAAATATTTTTCAGGTTATACATTACATTTTGAGCTTTTATAGAAAAATGCTGGCGCTGCTATTTTTTTTGAACAGCCAAAAATTCATTTTTCTTCACTTTCTGTAAAAGATTAGCACAAACTGGATAAATGTTGTTATCGTCTTGATTTGGAATGGAGTATGTAGTGTTTCAAAGGCAATTGCATTTACGGAAATAAGTTATTAGAATGATTTTGCGCTTTATTTGATTTCCCAAACTCGCTGCTATTTTTTTTAACACTACTATATCATGAAATTTGCCAACTACGGCAGTAATAATGTGACATTAGAAGTAAAAAATAAATTGTTTATGACTAGAGATGAGCGAGCACCAAAATGCTCGGGTGCTCGTTACTCGGGACGAAATTATCGCGATGCTCGAGGGTTCGTTTCGAGTAACGAACCCCATTGAAGTCAATGGGCGACCCGAGCATTTTTGTATATCGCCGATGCTCGCTAAGGTTTTCATTTGTGAAAATCTGGGCAATTCAAGAAAGTGATGGGAACGACACAGCAACGGATAGGGCAGGCGAGGGGCTACATGTTGGGCTGCATCTCAAGTTCCCAGGTCCCACTATTAAGCCACAATAGCGGCAAGAGTGGGCCCCCCCCCTCCCAACAATTTTTACTTCTGAAAAGCCCTCATTAGCAATGCATACCTTAGCTAAGCACCACACTACCTCCAACAAAGCACAATCACTGCCTGCATGACACTCCGCTGCCACTTCTCCTGGGTTACATGCTGTCCAACCCCCCCCCCCCTGCACGACGCAGTGTCCACAGCGCACACCAAAGTGTCCCGGCGCAGCCTTCAGCTGCACTCATGCCACACCACCCTCATGTCTATCTATAAGTGCGTCTGCCATGAGGAGGAACCGCAGGCACACACTGCAGAGGGTTGGCACGGCTAGGCAGCGACCCTCTTTAAAAGGGGCGGGGCGATAGCCCACAATGCTGTACAGAAGCAATGAGAAATATAATCCTGTGCCACCGCCATCAGGAGCTGCACACGTGGGCATAGCAATGGGGAACCTATGTGCCACACACTATTCATTCTGTCAAGGTGTCTGCATACCCCAGTCAGACCGCGGTTTTTTATAAATAGTCACAGGCAGGTACAACTCCGCAATGGGAATTCCGTGTGCACCCACAGCATGGGTGGCTCCCTGGAACCCACCGGCTGTACATAAATGTATCCCATTGCAGTGCCCTGGACAGCAGAGCTAACGTCAGATTAAATGCAGGTGGGCTTCGGCCCACACTGCATGCCCCAACCTGACCGGGCTTTTTAATTCATAGACACAGACAGGTACAACTCCCTATTGTGAAGTCCCTGTCGACCGACAGCATAGGTGGGTGCCAGGAAGCCACCGGCGGCACATAAATATATCCCATTGCATTGCCCATCACAGCTGAGGTAATGTCATGTTTAATGCAGTTGGGCTTCGGCCCACACTGCATGCCCCAGTCAGACTGGGGTTCTCTAGAAGTAGACACATGCAGTTACAACTCCGTGTGGACCGACAGCATGGGTGACTCCCTGGAACCCACCGGCGGTACATAAATATATCCCATTGCAGTGCCCAGCACAGCTGATGTAACGTCAGCTTTAATGCAGGTGGGCAAAAAATTAATTGGATTACACTGTAGGCGAGGGCCCCCAAAAATTGGTGTACCAACAGTACTAATGTACATCAGAAAAATTGCCCATGCCCAACCAAGAGGGCAGGTGAAACCCATTAATCGCTTTGGTTAATGTGGCTTAATTTGTAACTAGGCCTGGAGGCAGCCCAGTTAAAATAAAAATTGGTTCAGGTGAAAGTTTCAACGCTTTAATGAGCATTGAAACGTATAAAAATTGTTTACAAAAATTATATGACTGAGCCTTGTGGGCCTAAGAAAAATTGCCCGTTCGGCGTGATTACGTCAGGTTTCAGGAGGAGGAGCAGGAGGAGGAGGATGAATATTATACACAGATTGATGAAGCTAAAAGGTCCACGTTTTTGATGGTGATAGAGAACAATGCTTCCATCCGTGGGTGCAGCCTACGTATTGTTTAGGTATCGCTGCTGTCCGCTGGTGGAGAAGAGAAGTCTGGGGAAATCCAGGCTTTGTTCATCTTGATGAGTGTAAGCCTGTCGGCACTGTCGGTTGACAGGTGGGTACGCTTATCCGTGATGATTCCCCCAGCCGCACTAAACACCCTCTCTGACAAGACGCTATCCGCAGGACAAGCAAGCACCTCCAGGGCATACAGCGCGAGTTCAGGTCACGTGTCCAGCTTCGACACCCAGTAGTTGTAGGGGGCAGAGGCGTCACGGAGGACGGTCGTGCGATCGGCTACGTACTCCCTCACCATCCTTTTACAGTGCTCCCGCCAACTCAGCCTTGACTGGGGAGCGGTGACACAGTCTTGCTGGGGAGCCAGAAAGCTGTCAAAGGCCTTGAAGAGTGTTCCCCTGCCTGTGCTGTACATGCTGCCTGATCTCTGCGCCTCCCCTGCTACCTGGCCCTCGGACTGCGCCTTCGGCCACTAGCGCTGTCGGATGGGAATGTTACCATCAGTTTGTCCGCCAGGGTCCTGTGATATAGCATCACTCTCGAATCCCTTTCCTCTTCAGGTATGAGAGTGGAAAGGTTCTCCTTATACCGTGGGTCGAGCAGTGTGTACACCCAGTAATCCGTAGTGGCCAGTATGCGTGTAACGCGAGGGTCACGAGAAAGGCATCCTAACATGAAGTCAGCCATGTGTGCCAGGGTACCTGTACGCAACACATGGCTGTCCGCACTAGGAAGATCACTTTCAGGATCCTCCTCCTCCTCAGGCCATACACGCTGAAAGGATGACAGGCAAGCAGCATGGGTACCCTCAGCATTGGGCCAAGCTGTCTCTTCCCCCTCCTCCTCATGCTCCTCCTCCTCAACGCGCTGAGATATAGACAGGAGGGTGCTCTGACTATCCAGCGACATACTGTCTTCCCCCGCCTCTGTTTCCGAGCGCAAAGCGTCTGCCTTTATGCTTTGCAGGGAACTTCTCAAGAGGCATAGCAGAGGAATGGTGACGCTAATGATTGCAGCATCGCCGCTCACCATCTGGGTAGACTCCTCAAAGTTTCCAAGGACCTGGCAGATGTCTGCCAACCAGGCCCACTCTTCTGTAAAGAATTGAGGAGGCTGACTCCCACTGCGCCGCCCATGTTGGAGTTGGTATTCCACTATAGCTCTACGCTGCTCATAGAGCCTGGCCAACATGTGGAGCGTAGAGTTCCACCGTGTGGGCACGTCGCACAGCAGTCGGTGCACTGGCAGATGAAACCGATGTTGCAGGGTGCGCAGGGTGGCAGCGTCCGTGTGGGACTTGCGGAAATGTGCACAGAGCCGGCGCACCTTTCCGAGCAGGTCTGACAAGCGTGGGTAGCTTTTCAGAAAGCGCTGAACCACCAAATTAAAGACGTGGGCCAGGCATGGCACGTGTGTGAGGCTGCCGAGCTGCAGAGCCGCCACCAGGTTATGGCCGTTGTCACACACGACCATGCCCGGTTGGAGGCTCAGCGGCGCAAGCCAGCGGTCGGTCTGCTCTGTCAGACCCTGCAGCAGTTCATGGGCCGTGTGCCTCTTCTCTCCTAAGCTGAGTAGTTTCAGCATGGCCTGCTGATGCTTGCCCACTGCTGTGCTGCCACGCCGCGCGACACCGACTGCTGGCGACGTGCTGCTGCTGACACATCTTGATTGCGAGACAGAGGTTGCGTAGGAGGAGGAGGAGGAGGGTGGTTTAGTGGAGGAAGCATACACCGCCGCAGATACCACCACCGAGCTGGGGCCCGCAATTCTGGGGGTGGGTAGGACGTGAGCGGTCCCAGGCTCTGACTCTGTCCCAGCCTCCACTAAATTCACCCAATGTGCCGTCAGAGAGATATAGTGGCCCTGCCCACCTGTGCTTGTCCACGTGTCCGTTGTTAAGTGGACCTTGGCAGTAACCGTGTTGGTGAGGGCGCGTACAATGTTGCGGGAGACGTGGTCGTGCAGGGCTGGGACGGCACATCGGGAAAAGTAGTGGCGACTGGGAACTGAGTAGCGCGGGGCCGCCGCCGCCATCATACCTTTGAAAGCCTCCGTTTCCACAAGCCTATACGGCAGCATCTCCAGGCTGATAAATTTGGCTATGTGCACGTTTAACGCTTGAGCGTGTGGGTGCGTGGCGGCGTACTTGCGCTTGCGCTCCAACACTTGCGCTAGCGACGGCTGGACGGTGCGCTGAGAGACATTGGTGGATGGGGCCGAGCACAGCGGAGGTGAGGGTGTGGGTGCAGGTCAGGAGACGGTAGTGCCTGTGTCCTGAGAGGGGGGTTGGATCTCAGTGGCAGGTTGGGGCACAGGGGGAGAGGCAGCGGTGCAAACCAGAGGCGGTGAACGGCCTTCGTCCCACCTTGTGGGGTGCTTGGCCATCATATGTCTGCGCATGCTGGTGGTGGTGAGGCTGGTGGTGGCTCCCCGGCTGATCTTGGCGCGACAAAGGTTGCACACCACTGTTCGTCGGTCGTCTGCACTCTCAGTGAAAAACTGCCAGACCTTTGAGCACCTCGGCCTCTGCAGGGTGGCATGGCGCGAGGGGGCGCTTTGGGAAACAGTTGGTGGATTATTCGGTCTGGCCCTGCCTCTACCCCTGGCCACCGCACTGCCTCTTTCAACCTGCCCTGCTGCTGCATTTGTCTCCCCCTCTGAAGACCTGTCCTCAGTAGGCGTGGGGTCAGTCACCTCATCGTCCTGCTGCTCTTCCTCCGAATCCTCTGTGCGCTCCTCCCTCGGACTTACTCCAATTACTACTACCTGAGTGATAGACAACTGTGTCTCATCGTCATCGTCCTCCTCACCCACTGAAAGCTCTTGAGACAGTTGCCGGAAGTCCCCATCCTCATGCCCCGGCCCCCGGGAACTTTCCAAAGGTTGGGCATCGGTCACGACAAACTCCTCCGGTGGGAGAGGAACCATTGCTGGCCATTCTGGGCAGGGGCCCGGGAACAGTTGCTGGGAGTCTGCCTGCTCCTCAGAATGTGTCATTGTAATGGAGTGAGGAGGCTGGGAGGAAGGAGGAGCAGCAGCCAGAGGATTCAGAGTTGCAGCAGTGGACGGCGCAGAACTCTGGGTGGTCGATAGATTGCTGGATGCACTTTCTGCCATCCACGACAGGACCTGCTCACACTGCTCATTTTCTAATAAAGGTCTACCACGTGGACCCATTAATTGTGAGATGAATGTGGGGACGCCAGAAACGTGCCTCTCTCCTAATCCCGCAGCAGTCGGCTGCGATACACCTGGATCAGGAGCTTGGCCTGTGCCCACACCCTGACTTGGGCCTCCGCGTCCTCGCCCGCGTCCACGTCCTCTCGGCCTACCCCTACCCCTCAGCATGGTGTATTACCAGTAGTGCAGAAACAGAACGCTGTAATTAAATGTGCCGCTTATTGGCCTGTGGTTGGAGGCTGACTTCGCTTACGGAACGCACAGCAGAGGCAGGAAAGAATTTTGCACAAGCCTGCTGTAACACATAGCTGGCTGCGTATGAATTAGGACAACTACCCCCAGCAGAGACCTAGTACACTTGTGGACAGGAATACAGCGGTGATGTAAGAGGCAACACAGAGGCAGGAAAGAATTTTGCGCAAGCCTGCTGTAACACTTAGCTGGCTGCGTATGAATTAGGACAACTACCCCCAGCAGAGACCCAGTACACTGAGGACGGTCACAGGCAGCCCAAATAGATTTTTTGCCGCAAATGTTTTTGGAAAGGCCCACTGCCCATATACACTAAATATGTCTTCTGTCCCTGCCTCACCACTACTGGCCCTGGACAATGTAAAATTACTGCAGGACGCAATGCTCTGTACGGCCGATATAGAAAAAAAAAAAAAAAAGTGCAACACTGCAAAAAGCAGCCTCCACACTACTGCACACAGTTAGATGTGGCCCAAAGAAGGACCGTTGGGGTTCTTGAAGCCTAAAATAACTCCTAACGCTCGCCCTATAGCAGCTCCGGCACCAGCAGCACTGTCCCTGATCTCTGTCAGAATGCATCTGTGGCGAGCCGCGGGAGGGGCCGATTTATATACTCGGGTGACACCTGATCTCGCCAGCCACTCACTGCATGGGGGTGGTATAGGGCTTGAACGTCGCAGGGGGAAGTTGTAAAGCCTTCCCTGTCTTTCTATTGGCCAGAAAAGCGCGCTAACGTCTCAGAGATGAAAGTGAAAGTAACTCGAACATCGCGTGGTACTCGTCTCGAGTAACGAGCATCTCGAACACGTTAATACTCGAACGAGTATCAAGCTCGGACGAGTACGTTCGCTCATCTCTATACCTTTTTTTTTTTTACAATTAATAAAACTTTATTGATCTTATATTCACTTTTTTTTAAGTCCCCCTGGGGGACTACAATATGCGATGCTTTGATCGCTCCTGCAGTATGATGTAATGCTGTAGCATTACGTCATACTGCGATTTGACAGGGAGTCTAGCAAGCCACCCCACGGGGATGGCTTGATAGGCAGTCTGCTAAGGCAGCACTGGGGACTTTCTGAAGGACCCCGGCTGCCATGATACCTGCACAACTCCCTACAATCTCACGCGGGAGGCCATATGGGGCCCCCGAACATTGTTCTGGGCATTTAAAGAGTTCATAGCCGCGATCCGCTGCGTGGCCGATTGCAGCTATTGCCCGCGAGTGTCAGTTGTAATATACAGCTGACGCCTGTGCTGTATGAAGAGAGGTCACCCACCGATCTTTCTTCATACATACCTCGCCGCTCCAGGACATAAATGTACGTCCTGGAGCTGGAAGGGGTTAAGTACTAGAGATGAGCGAACGTACTCGTAATGAGTACTTACGCACCCGAGTACCGCCATTTTCGAGTACTTCAGTACTCGGGCGTAAAGATTCGGGGGGCGCCGGGGGGCGGGGAGAGGCGCGGCGGTGCGGGGGGGAGCAGCGGGGAACAGGGGGGAGCCCTATCTCTCTCCCTCTCCCCCCCACTCCCCACTGCTACCCCCCGTGCCGCCATGGCACCCCCCGAATCTTTACGCGCGAGTACCGCTGTACTCGAAAATGGCGGTGCTCGGGTGCGTAAGTACTCGTAACGAGTACGTTCGGTCATCTCTATTAAGTACCTCTGGACGGCCACTGCACTGTCCACTGTGACTGGTAATACCTTCTATGATGTATTACTGGGACACACAACACTGTGGATCGAGAAATGGTAAATGCCTGCACAACTTCGGAAATGGAATGTCCCATCCATCTGGCGCTCACTGTCATGCCTCAT
This sequence comes from Eleutherodactylus coqui, assembly GCF_035609145.1. Classification (NCBI taxonomy): domain Eukaryota; kingdom Metazoa; phylum Chordata; class Amphibia; order Anura; family Eleutherodactylidae; genus Eleutherodactylus; species Eleutherodactylus coqui. The sequence goes on along the minus strand of NC_089837.1, from coordinate 471,741,113 downwards.
TTGAACTCGAATACATCACGTTGCCCAGCCATGGGCACGCTGGCAAGTGCTCAGCCTCACCCACAAGATAACACCTCACAACTGATGCTTATAGGAACAGAGGGAAAAGTGAATAGCAATGAATAGCAATGTCATATATCAGATCTCCTGCACAAAAGGAGAACACGCAATGCACAGATGAATAAATGCATTAACTTGTTTTTCCTTACATCAAGATGTACATGTAGATCTTTATCTTTGTAACCCATTTCCAGCATCGAACTGAAGCTCATTGAGCCCACCACAGGCAATGATTCTGAGGGCTCAACCTAAGTCCAGAACATGGGTACATCTCCTGTAAATAGTACCATAAACTTCATTATTACAATTGTACACCAGGACATATCATCAATAATGTCTAATAGATTACTTTTAAAGCGTTGCATAAGAAATAGAACCCAGTTGCTAATGGTTGTCAACATCAGCTTCGAAGAAGGTTGTCTTCTGGGTATGTTTGGAGTTTGGTATTACTGTTACAGCTGGTTTCATTGGAGCATCCGCTGGTACTCTGGTGGGTTAGTCCAACCCACTGCAGAGCAATAATAAAGAGTGCCCATCGTTTTACTCCTCAGGTTCCAAATGGTCTTTTTTTTAAAGTTGTATATATACAAGGGATGGACAAAAATATAGAAACACCATACGAAATTCATACCTTAAATTACATGGGATTATAAATCATATTTCAATAAGACATTTAGCGACCACATTTAAGTGGAGGTAATATGACACAAATGTTGCCAGGCCTGAGCAATAAGGTTCCATTGGTCAGGGGTTTCAGTCACTCAGCTTCTGTTACCAGCTGGCTCCCAAAAGCACCCAGAGCAGGGCAAGAGGTGAAGCACATACAAATTTGGTGGGAAAGTTCTCAGCCAAGCAGGGGTCAAAAGGACAGTTCAGTGCTAATAATTAAAACCCCGATGCATTTCATACAGTGTTTCCATATTTTTCCCAACCCCCTGGATGTTCAGTACATACTCCACGGTTAAGATTAAACATCAAGAAAATGAAGTTGATGACGTTCTTCAAAAATTGAATACGCAGCATAAAGATCTACAAGGAAGAAATTCACACAGACTAAGACTTTTTTTTTGCTTGGTTCCAAGACTGACAGAATTGAGGAAGCTACACCTGAAATCAAGAATTGAGTAGCCCTTGAATGGAAAGTAATTGTGAGCATTAGAGATGAGTGAGCATACTTGGTAAGGCGATATACTTGAGAGAGTATCGCCTTTTTTGAGTACCTGCTGGCCGCGGGGGTTGGGGGCGGTGCGGGGCAGTGAGGGGGAGGCGGGAGGAGAGTGAGAGAGAGCCCTCTCTCTCTTCCGATCCCCTCCACAACCCCCCGCTCACCCCCACAGCCCCCCAGAATCAATAGGGACGAGCCAGCAGGTACTCGAAAAAGGTGATGCTCTCTCGAGTATATCGCCTTACCAAGTATGCTCGTTCATCTCTAGTGAGCATAAATGCTATCTAGAAAAGTAAGGATACAAGCACTAAAGCCAGACTAGTCAGTGCAATTATCTTCTCAACAGCTACGAATAGGCTACAATACTTGGTTAATCACAAAGGCAGACAGGAAACAGATCGACGCCTTCAGGTTATGGTGTTAGAGGAGACTGTTTTGCCCATCTTGTGGATAACAAGAATCACCAACAAAGACGTCCTGGATTACATCAAGTCTAAGACCTCATTAGAAGCCAAGATTACCAGCCAGAAACTATCCTACTTCCGCCATGTCATGCACAGCAAATCACTTGACAAATAACTCATTCTGGGAATGGTTAGTAGAAGTTGGAAGAAAAGGTCATCCAAGAACTCGCTGGCTTGAGCCATCAGATCTGACACCAACATGAAGTGTATTCAAGGAAGCCGTAATTAATAGATCTGCAGGAGAATGATTCACAGACTGACTAAAAATCAAACTTGATTGAACGGACAATTTTATTGAACTGTAATTCAACAGGGTAAACTACTACATTGGCTTATGTTTCTATTTACTTATTATGTATAAGTATATTGGTCATAAATAGAGATAAGCGAACGTACTCGTCCGAGCTTGATACTCGTTTGAGTATTAGCGTGTTTGAGATGCTCGTTACTCGAGACGAGTACCACGCGATGTTCGAGTTACTTTCACTTTCATCTGTGAGACGTTAGCGCGCTTTTCTGGCCAATAGAAAGACAGGGAAGGCATTACAACTTCCCCCTGCGACGTTCAAGCCCTATACCACCCCCCTGCAGTGAGTGGCTGGCGAGATCAGGTGTCACCCGAGTATATAAATCGGCCCCTCCCGCGGCTCGCCACAGATGCATTCTGACAGAGATCAGGGACAGTGCTGCTGGTGCCGGAGCTGCTATAAGGAGAGCGTTAGGAGTTATTTTAGGCTTCAAGAACCCCAACGGTCCTTCTCAGGGCCACATCTAACCGTGTGCAGTAGTGTGGAGGCTGCTTTTTGCAGTGTTGCACAGTTTCTTTTTTTTTGTATATCGGCCGTGCAGAGCATTGCGTCCTGCAGTAATTTTACATTGTCCAGGGCCAGTAGTGGTGAGGCAGGGACAGAAGACATATTTAGTGTATATAGGCAGTGGGCCTTTCCAAAAACATTTGGGAAAAAAAATCTATTTGGGCTGCCTGTGACCGTCCTCAGTGTACTGGTCTCTGCTGGGGGTAGTTGTCCTAATTCATACGCAGCCAGCTAAGTGTTACAGCAGGCTTGCGCAAAATGCTTTTCTGCCTCTGTGTTGCCTCTTACATTACTGCTGTATTCCTGTCCACAAGTGTACTGGGTCTCTGCTGGGAGTAGTTGTCCTAATTCATACGCAGCCAGCTAAGTGTTACAGCAGGCTTGCGCAAAATTCTTTCCTGCCTCTGTGTTGCCTCTTACATCACCGCTTTATTCCTGTCCACAAGTGTACTGGGTCTCTGCTGGGGGTAGTTGTCCTAATTCATACGCAGCCAGCTAAGTGTTACAGCAGGCTTGCGCAAAATATCTTTTCTGCCTCTGTGTTGCCTCTTACATTACTGCTGTATTCCTGTCCACAAGTGTACTGGGTCTCTGCTGGGGGTAGTTGTCCTAATTCATACGCAGCCAGCTAAGTGTTACAGCAGGCTTGCGCAAAATTCTTTCCTGCCTCTGCTGTGCGTTCCGTAAGCGAGGTCAGCCTCCAACCACAGGCCAATAAGCGGCACATTAAATTACAGCATTCTGTTTCTGCACTACTGGTAATACAGCATGCTGAGGGGTAGGGGTAGGTCTAGAGGACATGGACGCGGGCAAGGACGCGGAGGCCCAAGTCAGGGTGTGGGCACAGGCTGAGCCAGTGCGGTGGCCAGGGGTAGAGGCAGGGCCAGACCGAATAATCCACCAACTGTTTCCCAAAGCGCCCCCTCGCGCCATGCCACCCTGCAGAGGCCAAGGTGCTCTAAGGTGTGGCAGTTTTTCACAGAGACGCCTGACGACCGACGAACAGTGGTGTGCAACCTTTGTCGCGCCAAGATCAGCTGGGGAGCCACCACCACCAGCATGCGCAGGCATATGATGGCCAAGCACCCCACAAGGTGGGACGAAGGCCGTTCACCGCCTCCGGTTTGCACCACTGCCTCTCCCCCTGTGCCCCAACCTGCCACTGAGATCCAACCCCCCTCTGAGCACACAGGCAAGAGTGCCTACCGGCCTGCACCCACACCCTCACCTCCGCTGTCCTCGGCCCCATCCAGCAATGTCTCTCAGCGCAGCGTCCAGACTTCGCTAGCGCAACTGTTTGAGTGCAAGCACAAGTACGCCGTCACGCACCCGCACGCTCAAGCGTTAAACGTGCACATAGCCAAATTGATCAGCCTGGAGATGCTGCCGTATAGGCTTGTGGAAACGGAGGCTTTCAAAAGCATGATGGTGGCGGCGGCCCCGCGCTACTCGGTTCCCAGTCGCCACTACTTTTGCCGATGTGCCGTCCCAGCCCTGCACGACCACGTCTCCCGCAACATTGTACGCACCCTCACCAACGCGGTTACTGCCAAGGTCCACTTAACAATGGACACGTGGACAAGCACAGGCGGGCAGGGCCACTATATCTCCCTGACGGCACATTGGGTGAATTTAGTGGAGGCTGGGACAGAGTCAGAGCCTGGGACCGCTCACGTCCTACCCACCCCCAGAATTGCGGGCCCCAGCTCGGTGCTAGTATCTGCGGCGGTGTATGCTTCCTCCACTAAACCACCCTCCTCCTCCTCCTCCAACGCAACCTCTGTCTCGCAATCAAGATGTGTCAGCAGCAGCAGCACGTCGCCAGCAGTCGGTGTCGCGCGGCGTGGCAGCACAGCGGTGGGCAAGCGTCAGCAGGCCGTGCTGAAACTACTCAGCTTAGGAGAGAAGAGGCACACGGCCCACGAACTGCTGCAGGGTCTGACAGAGCAGACCGACCGCTGGCTTTCGCCGCTGAGCCTCCAACCGGGCATGGTCGTGTGTGACAACGGCCGTAACCTGGTGGCGGCTCTGCAGCTCGGCAGCCTCACGCACATGCCATGCCTGGACCATGTCTTTAATTTGGTGGTTCAGCGCTTTCTGAAAAGCTACCCACACTTGTCATACCTGCTCGGAAAGGTGCGCCGGGTCAGCGCACATTTCCGCAACTCCAAGACGGACACTGCCACCCTGCGGACCCTGCAACATCGGTTTAATCTGCCAGTGCACCGACTGCTGTGCGACGTGCCCACACGGTGGAACTCTACGCTCCATATGTTGGCCAGACTCTATGAGCAGCATAGAGCTATAGTGGAATACCAGCTCCAACATGGGCGGCGTAGTGGGAGTCAGCCTCCTCAATTCTTTACAGAAGAGTGGGCCTGGTTGGCAGCCATCTGCCAGGTCCTTGGAAACTTTGAGGAGTCTACCAAGATGGTGAGCGGGGATGCTGCAATCATTAGCGTCACCATTCCTCTGCTATGCCTCCTGAGAAGTTCCCTGCAAAGCATAAAGGCAGACGCTTTGCGCTTGGAAACGGAGGCGGGGGAAGACAGTATGTCGCTGGAAAGTCAGAGCACCCTCATGTCTATATCTCAGCGCGTTGAGGAGGAGGGGGAGGAGCATGAGGAGGAGGGGGAAGAGACAGCTTGGCCCACTGCTGAGGGTACCCATGCTGCTTGCCTGTCATCCTTTCAGCGTGTATGGCCGGAGGAGGAGGAGGAGGATCCTGAAAGTGATCTACCTAGTGAGGACAGCCATGTGTTGCGTACAGGTACCCTGGCACACATGGCTGACTTCATGTTAGGATGCCTTTCTCGTGACCCTCGCGTTACACGCATTCTGGCCACTACGGATAACTGGGTGAACACACTGCTTGACCCATGGTATAAGGAGAACCTTTCCACTCTCATACCCGAAGAGGAAAGGGGTTCGAGAGTGATGCTATACCACAGGACCCTGGCGGACAAAGTGATGGTAACATTCCCATCCGACAGCGCTAGTGGCAGAAGGTGCAGTTCCGAGGGCCAGGTAGCAGGGGAGGCGCAGAGATCAGGCAGCATGTACAGTACAGGCAGGGGAACATTCTCCAAGGCCTTTGCCAGCTTTATGGCTTCCCAGCAAGACTGTGTCACCGCTCCCCAGTCAAGGCTGAGTTGGCGGGAGCACTGTAAAAGGATGGTGAGGGAGTACGTAGCCGATCGCACGAGCGTCCTCGGTGACGCCTCTGCCCCCTACAACTACTGGGTGTCAAAGCTGGACACGTGGCCTGAACTTGCGCTGTATGCCCTGGAGGTGCTTGCTTGTCCTGCGGCTAGCGTCTTGTCAGAGAGGGTGTTTAGTGCGGCTGGGGGAATCATCACAGATAAGCGTACCCGCCTGTCAACCGACAGTGCCGACAGACTTACACTCATCAAGATGAACAAAGCCTGGATTTCCCCAGACTTCTCTTCTCCACCAGCGGACAGCAGCGAAACCTAAACAATACGTAGGCTGCACCCGCGGATGGAAGCATTGTTCTCTATCACCATCAAAAACGGGGACATTTTTGCTTCATCAATCTATGTATTCTATGCATCCTCCTCCTCCTGCTCCTCCTCCTGAAACCTCACGTAATCACGTCGAACGGGCAATTTTTCTTAGGCCCACAAGGCTCAGTCATATAATTTTTGTAAACAATTTTTATACGTTTCAATGCTCATTAAAGCGTTGAAACTTTCACCTGAACCAATTTGTATTTTAACTGGGCTGCCTCCAGGCCTAGTTACCAATTAAGCCACATTAACCAAAGCGATTAATGGGTTTCACCTGCCCTCTTGGTTGGGCATGGGCAATTTTTCTGACGTACATTAGTACTGTTGGTACACCAATTTTTTGGGGCCCTCGCCTACAGTGTAATCCAATTAATGTTTTGCCCACCTGCATTAAAGCTGACGTTACATCAGCTGTGCTGGGCACTGCAATGGGATATATTTATGTACCGCCGGTGGCTTCCTGGCACCCACCCATGCTGTGGGTCCACAGGGAGTTGTAACTGCATGTGTCCACTTCTAAAGAACCCCAGTCTGACTGGGGCATGCAGTGTGGACCGAAGCCCACCTGCATTAAACATGACATTACCTCAGCTGTGATGGGCAATGCAATGGGATATATTTATGTACCGCCGGTGGCTTCCTGGCACCCACCCATGCTGTGGGTCCACAGGGAGTTGTAACTGCATGTGTCCACTTCTAAAGAACCCCAGTCTGACTGGGGCATGCAGTGTGGACCGAAGCCCACCTGCATTAAACATGACATTACCTCAGCTGTGATGGGCAATGCAATGGGATATATTTATGTACCGCCGGTGGGTTCCTGGCACCCACCCATGCTGTCGGTCCACACGGAGTTGTAACTGCATGTGTCTACTTCTAAAGAACCCCAGTCTAACTGGGGCATGCAGTGTGGGCCGAAGACCACCTGCATTTAATCGGACGTTACCTCAGCTGTGATGGGCACTGCAATGGGATACATTTATGTACCGCCGGTGGGTTCCAGGGAGCCACCCATGCTGTGGGTGCACACGGAATTCCCATTGCGGAGTTGTACCTGCCTGTGACTATTTATAAAAAAATCCGGTCTGACTGGGGCATGCAGACACCTTGACAGAATGAATAGTGTGTGGCACATAGGTTCCCCATTGCTATGCCCACGTGTGCAGCTCCTGATGGTGGTGGCACAGGATTATATTTCTCATTGCCTCTGTACAGCATTGTGGGCTATCGTCCCGCCCCTTTTAAAGAGGGTCGCTGCCTAGCCGTGCCAACCCTCTGCAGTGTGTGCCTGCGGTTCCTCCTCATGGCAGACGCACTTATAAATAGACATGAGGGTGGTGTGGCATGAGTGCAGCTGAAGGCTGCGCAGGGACAGTTTGGTGTGCGCTGTGGGGGGGAGGGGGTGCGGTTGGGCAGCATGTAACTCAGGAGAAGTGGCAGCGGAGTGTCATGCAGGCAGTGATTGTGCTTTGTTGGAGGTAGTGTGGTGCTTAGCGAAGGTATGCATTGCTAATGGGGGCTTTTCAGAAGTAAAAGTTGTTGGGAGGGGGGGGGGCCCACTCTTGCCGCTATTGTGGCTTAATAGTGGGACCTGGGAACTTGAGATGCAGCCCAACATGTAGCCCCTCGCCTGCCCTATCCGTTGCTGTGTCGTTCCCATCACTTTCTTGAATTGCCCAGATTTTCACAAATGAAAACCTTAGCGAGCATCGGCGATATACAAAAATGCTCGGGTCGCCCATTGACTTCAATGGGGTTCGTTACTCGAAACGAACCCTCGAGCATCGCGATAATTTCGTCCCGAGTAACGAGCACCCGAGCATTTTGGTGCTCGCTCATCTCTAAAAAAGTAATAAAAAGTTTAAATCACCCCTCCCTTTTGCAATAACTCTAATAAAAAAATCTAAATCATAAAAGAAAAATACATATTTGGTATTGCCGCGTCCGTAAATGTCCGTTCTATCAGAATAGTGCATTATTTACCCCACACGGTGAACATTGTCCGAAGAAGAAAATAAAGAATGCCAGAAATGCACTTTCAGTGACCCTGTCTGCCAGAAAAAAAATGTAATAAAAAGCGATCAAAAAGTCATTTGTATTCAAAAATGGTACCAGCATAAACTACAGGACATCCCGCAAAAAATGAGCCCTCGCACAACTACATCGATGGAAAAATAAAAAAGTTATTGCGCGCAGAAGATGGCGGCAGAAAATAATTTTAAAAAATTAAATGTCTTTGAAAAAAAAATAAAAGTAGTACAGCAAAAAAAACTTGTACAAGTTTGGTATTGTAGTAATTGTACCGACCCATAGAATAAATTTATCATGTCATTCTTATTGAAGTTTGTGCGCCGTAGAAACAAGACGCACCGAAAGATGGCGGAATGTCATATTTTTCTTCATTTTACTCCACTTTTTTTAAGTTAATTCTTTAAGTTTTCCAGTACATTATATGGTACATTAAATAGCACCATTGAAAACTACAACTCTTCCCGCAAAAAACAAGCCCTCATACAGCGACATGGATTGATAAATAAATGGGTTAAAAGGGGAGAGGAAAAAACGAAAATGAAAAAAAAAAGAGGGCCGCGTCATTAAGGACCCCTGTCCATGGCCGTTGCGGAATATCGCCAGCGATATTCCACTGTGGGAGAGGAGGGCGGAGAGCTGTCAGGTCTCTGCAGTGAAGCTATCTGACAGATAGGCTCACCACGGAGAATCGTGACAAATCGCGGCATGCTGTGATTTAGATCCCGCAAGCGGAGAATCGCTATGATTCTCTGCTCGTGGACACCACGGCTGCGCTTTCCATAGCAATGCTATGGAACGTGTTCACTGCGTTACCCGCAGCTGGATTATTGCCATGGGTAACGCAATGAACATTCGCCCATGGACAGGCACCCTAAGGGGTTAATGATTGCAACAGGTAGCATCTGGCTAAAATTGTCTGAGCAAACATCCATGCGATTCCGACAGAAATCAAACATGTCAATGCATCAGGCCCCGTACGAATATCCTGCGGGTCAGTGCAGCGCTCTTTAGCTTCCATGGGATATGGGAACAGAAGACGCACCAGAGTGCCTCTATTAACACCACAACACGGGACATAGCACTTCACCTGGGCCCATGAGGTTGCTAACTGGACCCTAGAAGGCTGTTAACATATGACGTGGTCCAATGACTCACAGAAACAATTGTTACTGACTGATGGTGGGTTCATGAGTGGCACAGACCCCATTAAGCCATGGACTCCAGTTGTCAACAAGGCACTGTGCAGACTGGTGGTGGTTCCATATTGGTTTGTAGTGTGTTCTCATAGCATGGATCAGGTCCACCTAAACATGTAATTGGCCAGTGCCCGCTACGTTTCACAGCTTGGTGACCATTCATGGCTTCATCCCAACAATGATGAGATATTCCAGGAGGATAATGCACCGTGCTATCAGGTTCAAGTTGTCCAAAATGAGTTTGAGGAGTATTCTGTAGAATTCCTATAAATGGTGTGGCCTCACATTTGCACAACATGAGCCCCATCAAGCACTTATGGGATGTGGTGGAGAGGACCATTCATACCAGGAAGCTGTCGGTGACTATCTGGTTGGCATGGCTCAACATCCCTCCAGACATTTCCATCTACTTGTGGACCTGATGCCATGTCAAGTTGCTGCACTTCGCCAGGCTAGAGGAGGTCCTACAGAATATTAGTTCTTGTTCCTTGACTTTTGTCAAGGGTTTAAACCATGGCTGTGTATGTATGTAACCGTGGAAGGCAGGGTTGGTGCTGAATCCTGCAGGGAGTGATAGTCCACTGGTTCACGAGGTAGCAGGACATGGCACTAGATGGTGGACCCGCAGACACAGGCCTTGTGAAAGAGACACGGGCTCCGAGAGCAATGCCAACATGCGTCCGCGGCTGCGATCACAGGCAGGAGAGGGGTGAGAGAAGTTCCAGGCCTGAACTTCTGGCTTCTGGGCAGGAATGTCAGAGACATTACTGGCAGACACCGGTTCCATGCTGAAATCACCTGAACTTTAAGTCAAAATGGTGTGTTTTTGCTAATTTATTGGATAGTGATAATATAAAAATTCATCTCATAATCGTGGGAAAAAAAGTGGCACACAGGTTTAATCACCTAGCACATGGTTTGCAGAAAAGTCCCACGGTGGGCAATGCAATAAAGTAAAACTTCGATCATTCGTTGCGTTGCCACACCAAAGCCAGCCATATTGCCCTGAGAAGAGTATATTACATCGGAATTGTGTGTAAAACTGCCATTATACAGGTGTGGATGTTCACAAGCCATAACCTTAGGTAACGGCCTTCCATAACCTATTTGCAAACTGCTATCCCGTGACTTTTTGTATGTCAGTCTATACTACCCAAGTACTTGTTAACATGCAAATCATTCCCAAAAAACGTTTGTTAACGCCTCCTTACTGAGGGGACACTACCGCATCCATGCATTTATGAACAAACATTGTTTCCAGTCTGATTTCAGTACAAAGCCTGTCTGGAGAATATGCTGATATATAGAAGCCACAGACCATAGTATAGCACTGAGTATCCACAGATTGAGGCATGAGCTGCATTGTGTAAGAACGACCACTAGATGGCAGAAGGTGTTCTTCAATAACTATAGGGATTGACTTTTTTCATCACAGAATATACAAGCTACACAAGAGATCTAACTGCTGGCTAGTACCATCATTGTGTAAACCAGTGATCTCTACCTGTGCCGCAACACTACAGCTCCCAGCATGCCCTGACAGCCTGTGGCTGTCGCATATATGAACGATGTATTATACTTGTCAGACATTCATTTAGTGTATAGTCACTGTACTAGAATTGGAGGTATATGAGAGGGGTGCCGAAACTGATTGATCAACTCATTCGTAGGCTGATCTGGAACAACCCCTTTAACTCCTTAAGGACATGGTTGATTTGGGCTTAAGGACGCAACGATTTTTGGTGGATTTTCATCTCCATTTTTCAAAAGCCATAACATTTTTATTTTTCCGGCCGTTTTAAGGCTTGTTTTTTGTGTGGAAAACTGAAGTTTTTATTGTGCCATTTTTGGGTACATAAGACTATATTGTAAAATTTTTATTATTATTTTTCTTTTATGATAGCAGGGAGAGAAAACGCATCAATTCTGCCATAGATTTTTGTTGTTTTTTTTACAGCGTTAATCATGCAGCATAAATGATACAATACATTTTTTTCTGCGGGTCGGTATGGTTACAACAATACCAAAATTCTTATATATTTCTTAGGTTTTTCCACTTTTCTGTAATAAAAATAGTTTTTTTGGAAATCTTTTTTTCCTCTAAATTGCTGCATTCAAAGTCTTATAACTTTTCATTTTTCCATGGACGGAGCTCTGAGAGGGCTTATTTTTTGTGAGATGAGCTGTAGTTTTTATTGGTACCATTTCAGGGTACATACAGCTTTTTTGATCACTTTTATTGCGTTTTTTTGGGAGGCAAAAGGCTAAAAATCAGCATTTTGCCTCAGTTTTTAAGCCTTTTTTATGCTTTTTGCCATGCTGGATAAAAAGCATGTGCAACTTATTGTACGCGTTGTTACAGAGATGATGATAACAAATATGTGGGATTTTAATTTTTTTTTTTTACATTTTTTATGCTAATATGAGAAAAAGCCCAAAAAAGGTGTTTTTTTACATTTTTCTGTTTTGTACATTTTTATTATCTTTTTTTCACACCATTTGTGTCCCTGTGGGGGACTTATATCATAGCACTGATGATCGCTATGATAAGGCATTGCAGGACGCTTATTACAGCGATAATAGGCAATGGTAATACAGGACACCTGTAGGTGGCATCCTGTTACCATGGCAACCAAGCCAAGCTCTCGGCGATTATATCGCGAGAGCCCGATAATGTCACAGAGGGAGACGCTACCTCTGTGAACCCGTCCTACATAGACCGCGGCAGGGAAGGGGTTAACTGCGGGGGTCGCATCTCCGATGCACCCCTGCAGTTGCAGCGGGAGGCCAGCTATCAGTGAGAGACGACTCCCACTGCCGGATAGCGTGGGAAGTACCCCGCTGGCAGGATGTAAACTTACACCCTGGAACAGGAAGGGGTTAAGGGCTGGATGTAGCTAGACAATATTTTATTTGGGAACACCTCTTTAAGAATGTATTTCATACAGTGAGTAATATATGTTCTAGCATTCTGCATTACAGCGGACATCTGATTTGGCGCAACTTTACCGAATATATAATGGAACTGCATGTACTTCCTAATATAAAGAATCCCGCAAACTAATAGCAGAAATGATCCAAACATATAACTGAGCAGTTGTGATGTAATACTTATTAAAACTTTCTTTTCCGTAATTCAACAATATATGTGTTACGTCCATCCTGGACTGCCAGCGGGACTCTGGGATCAAATGGTACTATGGCAGTAAGGACGGACGAGAAGCATGCTAAACACAGGAACAGACAGACCACTTACAGTCCACCTACCAATGGACTAAGGGGACAGGATATGGATCGGGCGTCTGCCCACCAACGGACGGGTAGGACAAACAAGCAAAAATCGGGCATCCAACAACCAGTGGACGGGTGGATCAGACATAGGACGGACAAAACACCTAAACCAATGACTGACAAACAACCAAAATACTCACCAAGCATACCCACACATATAACAGGTGGAATAGCTAAAGAATGTACAAGGTATTAGTTTGTGGATTGGCCAAGTCACTTAAACCGCGAGCCCACTTCAAGGGCCCTCATTGTCTCATGGGTCCCTACTCTACTCTAACCCCAGTGTACCTGCCTGCAAGCAGGGTGATCGTCCCGATAGGGACGGCCCCGCACTGGAACCTAGGGACCTAACTCGCCCTAGATGATAAATTATCCAAGCAGCACAGGACACAGTTCGCACTAACACAGCATGGAACCCATACACAACAGAGAATGAACAAACCAACTCCCTCTAGGCAGAGGGCTGATATTTATATGCAACAGCCCAGTGATGATTGGCTGGCTGAACACCACACCCAGCTAGCCCAATCATGCCACACCTGTGTAAATGTGCTCCTGGAAACCCATAGTACTACAGGTTCCAGAAGCACAACCTAACAATAGGCAAAGGTAACACATTTTGTAATATAACTTGTGAAAGAAACTCACATTTCTTTTCTTCTCAGACAACTCTTACAACTTCTACCTATGTACATGTGGAGTGGTTGATGAGCAAAGAAACAGGTGATGCATGTTCTTCTTTGTACAAGTTTTTGCTCAATACATACCTCAATTACCTAACCTCAATACATAAATGGGGTAACCTTTGTCAGATAGACTACGCTTAAGTCCAGGGAACTTGCCACACAGGAGTTTTCACCTGAACCCATCCTTGCCTCGGCATCTGTTCTGTCGATCCTTTCTGCTTTGAGGGTCTCTGAGGGGCCGCTCTCAACTTTGCGGAATACCACAGCCATATCCTCCAGTTGCAGCAGCTGCCCAAGACCTGCTCCTGAGCAAACATGTCATTAAAATGGTTAACCATACCACTTATTGGGCAGATTTGACTCTTGGGGATGACAGTTATATGTGCTACCGCTGATTTTTATACCATGTTTAATCTGCTATAATTTTGCACAGTTCTCAAAATAGCAAGCGATGTCACATATTTTCCACACTTTTATAATGTAACAGTTCAATGGTAGTAATTAAAGTTCAGTCCACCTCAAAGATATCAATCAGTCTTTTAATTGCTGCTACTCACAGGGCCAATGGAAGTGCTGAGGAGACGGGCACTCGACGTGCTGTACCCTAATTCAAAATCAGTCCCCTACTAGTTATTACACCAGGTCAACACTAGATGTCCCCAGTGATTAAGCAGAAAATATAGCTTTCTTCTTACCCAGAGGGAGAACCATCCATCTATCACATTACAAGAACTTTAAGGCTGACTTAAAGCTGGTGAAATCGCTGCAGGAATTCCGCAACGGAATAACCACAGCAATTCATCTGGAAATTTGCAATGTTTAAATCCGCACCTAAATGCGCCTATGACCATGTTTTAAATTGCAGGTCAGCAGTTTTAACCCATTGTTGTGTTTGTGTGGGCAAGTGAGCACCAGGCCCACGCGAAGGTGACCCGGAGGATAAGGAACACCAGGTGAACTACCACGAAGTAACCCCTCTACCTATCTTCTTGAAAGGTAAGTGAGCATGGACCTAACAGACTGACAATAACTCAGACACTCACCAAGCATCCCCGCGTGCATAAGCAGATGGATTTGCTATAAGTACGAGGTATTGATTCGTATATTGGCCAAGATACTTAAGCCCGCAAGCCACTTCAAGGCTCCTCGTTGTCTTGCGGTTCCCTACACTACCAAGCCAACTAAAGCCAGACTTGCATACACATGATACACCAATCACACCAAAAATGCAACAAGGCACAATTCACACAGCAAGCTGCACCAAAAAGGCAACAAGACACAATTCACATAGAAGGCAGCACAGACAAGGAAACATGACTGCTCACCCTGAAAACCCAGCAGAGACTGCAAGGAGCTGGTACACATATGAGCACACACTCTGGGGATTGGCTGACCAGAGCAAACCACACCCAGCCAGCTAAATCAACCACCCATGTGCTAGAAACACTGAGGGAAACAGATTCCAGCACAGCACAATCCTAACACCCATTAAGGACCAAGCACTGTAAATTTACGACGCTTGGTCATGAGCTTTAATCCTGGCCGATAGTTAAAGGCGTTGTCTCGCGAAAGCAAGTGAGGTTATACACTTCTGTATGGCCATATTAATGCACTTTGTAATGTACATCGTGCATTAAATATGAGCCATACAGAAGTTATTCACTTACCTGCTCCGTTGCTAGCGTCCACGTCTCCATGGTTCCGTCTAATTTCGCTGGCGGCTTGCTTTTTTAGACGCGCTTGCGCAGTCCGTTCTTCTGCTCTGAGCACGAGCCGCTTCAGCGTGCTCGCCGCTACAGCTCTTCTGCGCATGCGCAGACGAGCTGTAACTTCTCGGGAGCGCGCTGGAGCGGCCATTCTGCTACCATCCTCTCTTAGAGGAAGGTGCAGAAACTTGAGCCGCCCAGCAGTGCCGAGAAGCCGCCCAGCCGCCCAGGTAAGTGATGGGTCGGGGGTGACGAGTGACTAACTGGCCTGGGCCCCAGGGCCTACCGCTGTGGCCCGGGGCCTACCGCTGTGGCCCGGGGCCTACTACTATCGCGAGGGGACTGCCGCTGGGCCCCGGGGCCTACCGCTGTGGCCCGGGGCCTACAGCTGTCGCGAGGGGACTGCCGCTGGGGCCAGGGGCCTAGCGCAGGGGAGTCGGGGCCTAGCACGGGGGAGCCGGGGCCTAGCACCGGTTACCTGCTGCCTGGCGGTGGGTGACTGTGGCCCAAGAGCGTGTGCCGTGGTCGGCCGCGTTCAATCCCGAGGCCCGGTCGGTGGCTTTGGGGTCTGGTCGGCGGCCGCGGTGGGTCCGGTCAGCGGCTGCGGGGCGTCTGGTTGTCAGGGAGACACAGCTGGTAGCGTCTCGGGAGCGCGCACGTCGGGCTACAGCAAGCGCGGTGCACCATGGGAGAAACCCGTGGTGCACCTTGAGAAAAGAACCGGCGGCCATCTTTGGGAAACGTTTTATAAGTTGCTGAAACACAAGAACTGTGAGTCGAAACCGGCTTTAAAACCCATTTACACGTGTGCATAGTAATGTATGCTTAAGAAGGGGGACTGGGCAATAAAAAAATTACACCCTTGCCTCGAGACAACCCCTTTAAAACTATGGCATGAGATTAAAGATCCTGCTCCTGCAATGTAGCTGGAGCAAATCAGGTCCTCGGCTGTCAGTAACAGCAAAGGACCCAGAGGAGAAGGCAGAAGCAGTTTCTAAATGCTTCTGACTTCTCTCTTGCAATCACAGAGGTGAGGGGGAACGCAAAAACATATTTCACTGGAAAAAAAGCCAAAAATGCAATACCTGATAAGATGCTGAGCAGGCACAATCGCCATAAGATGGGCACAATGGCCGTAGGGTCGGCACAATGGCTGTAGAACCTAACAATATGCAGCAATCCAGACTATAAACCAGAGGAGCTAAACTGTCCACTGCAGACTTATATGCAGCCACCCACTCAACCCAGCCCAGATTGGGGAGGAGCGACTGCATGGAACTAAATCTGCAATGTGAACGATACCACAGAAGCCAGCCAATAGATAGGTGCGTCCCACAATACAGGAATACAACTCACACTGACATGGCAGTGGGTTGCCCCATATCGCAACAGTGGGCCGCACTGGCTGACATCTTGGGCTCCCCAAGAAGTCTATAGCAAACTGCATAAAGGAAATATTGATACTCACTAATAAAATGCGGATGTTAGTTAGCATTTTGGCCAAGACGCACAGCTGATGGGCCGAACGGCAAGGCTACACCACGTCCGTCAGAACCTACACTATCTCACTGTAAAGTAAACTAAAATCACAGAGGTGAGGGGGAACACAAAAACATATTTCACTGAAAAAAAGCCAAAAATGCAATACCTGATAAGGTGCTGAGCAGGCACGATCGCCATAAGGCCGGCAAAATGGCCGTAGGGTTGGCACATTGGTCGTAGAACCTAACAATATGCAGCAAGCCAGACTAAAAAACCAGAGGAGCTAAACTGTCCACTGTCGACTTATATGCAGCCACCCACTCAACCTAGCCCAGATTGGGGAGGAGCGACTGCATGGAACTAAATCTGCAATGTGAACGATACCACAGAAGCCAGCCAATAGATAGGTGCGTCCCACAATACAGGAATACAACTCACACTGACATGGCAGTGGGTTGTCCTTTATCTCAACTGTGGGCCGCACTGGCTGACATATTGGGCTCCCCCAGAAGTCGATAGCAAACTGCATAAAGGAAATATTGATACTCACTAATAAAATGCGGGTGTTAGCATTTTGGCCAAGACGCATAAGTTGACGGGCTGAATGGCAAGGCTACACCACGTCCGTCAGAACCTGCACTATCTCACTGTAAAGTAAATTAAATTCTGTGGTATCGTTCATAGTGCAGATTTAGTTGCATGCAGTCGCTCCTCCCCAATCTGGGCTGGGTTCAGTGGGTGGCTGCATATAAGTCTGCAGTGGACAGTTTAGCTCCTCTGGTTTATAGTCTGGCTTGCTGCATATTGTTAGGTTCTACGGCCAACTTATAAAATAAGTAAAAAAAAGACAAATCCACAATAAAATAAAAATATGCATCTAAGAAAGAAAGCAAAACAACGCTGAAGCCAACCAAAACTGTCGCTATACGAGTCCTGTAATTTGGGACTAAACAAATAATACATCAAAACATCTAAAACAAAATTTAGGAACCCATTCCTGTAATTTATTTTAGTATAAATATACTAGTTTTAAAAATGAAAAATATAAATGTAAAAAATCTGTTATTTTAGCTTTTTACCACTTATAAAAATAAAAAAAATAAAAAAAATTCTGAGATGAAAAGATATTAAAAAAAAGTAGCCCTATATGTGATGGGAAAAAAACACTGCAAAAACGTTTTGGGTGGCTGAAAAAAATAAAAAAGATATGGTGGTAAAACTACCACATGGGTAAAATCCCCCAAAGTTTCTGGTCCTTTTGGACCGAAGCACCCTGGTTCTTTAGGGGTTAAAGTATATTATTCAAGTTAATTTTTGGTGATTTTTTTAAAAATACAACCAAAAATGTATGGGAATCCTTGTGCTTATAGCTCATGTACACGGCTGAGCGGTGCGCATGAAGTTTGCACGGTAGTGCACGGAGGCCATGCAGCTCCATACTATGCCTTTGTGTGAAGCTCCAGCAACTTCATTTGGTGCCGTCCATATGAAAATACTAGCTGGTATACCCGGCCTCACCCGAGTTAATTTGATGCAGGTGTTTAAGTGTTGTTTGCATGGAAACTTTTATGAAGTCAAGGTTACTTTAGAGTAGCAGAGGAATAAAATATGTATACACATAGAAGAGCGTTAGATTCTCCGCAAGCTGCATGTACTGATGTCTCTCCCACTGTCTTCATTTAGAACCTAAAGAATGCTCGCGTCAAATTTCACACTTTTACTACACCGAGAAGTTACATTACATAGGCGTGCACTTACTTTTGCACTTAGCATTGAATATTCGAGTTGTGACCCCTTTACTTTTCCTATTTAGGACCTAAAGAATGTTCCTGACAAATTTCATGTTTGTATGACATCGGGAAGTTAGAGAATCAGATATCGTACATTACATAGGGGCGCCAATACTTTTGCACTTAGTATTGAATTTTCGAGTTGTGACCCCTTTACTTTTCCTATTTACTACCTAAAGAATGACCATCCCGAATTTCATGTTTGTATGACATCGGGAAGTTAGAGAATTAGTAGTCAGTCAGTCAGTGAGGGCTTTCACCTTTATTTATTTAATGCTACATCCCTATCCTGTATATCCCTATTATACTCTCCAATCTCGCTACTGATCAATATGTTTACCTGCATTGTACATTATTAGTAGCAGAAGAATATAAAAGTATGTATCGGACATTCATGGCATTTCGGATTCTCACTGATCTTTTACAAGGTGACGTTTATACAATGCAATTTTTTATTTCTTTACTTAAAATTCGAAATGGATTAAAGAAATCAGTATTTAATGTTATTTTAGTGTGCGAATAGCAGCAAACACAAGAAAGCCCTTCCGCACCCAGCTGACGGCTCGGCCATGTGCATTAGACTTACTTACTATATGTTTTAGATCAGGATGCTCCTGTCTGCTTAGTTGGGCACATGGGAGTCATTTCTATATATGCTGCAGACCACAAAGTGAATGACCATTGCCTAGTCAGCTGAATACTACAGTGTAAGGGCTTAAACAGATGGGCGTGAGTGCAAGTACGCTCGCCGCTATAGAGCGTAGTTGTGCATGAACTGGGTTTTTTGGACTATTCAAACTAGTGCACGTGAACTTGAAAAAAACAGTGGGAAGATAGGTCCTTCCCTATCTTTAACGCATGTAGTACGTGCGCAGGTAAAGGTATAGTCCCCTGGTGCAAGTGCAGACTCATCACTGACTTCTAGGGTGACGTCACATCTTGACGTTTTCTTGGCAGACTGTTTTTGTGGGGTGGTTTGCCATTGCCTTCCCCAGTCATCTTTACCCCCCCAAAAGCTGGTTACTCATTTTACTGACCTTGAAAGGATAGAAGACTGAGTCAGCCTTGAGCCAGCTACCTGAACCAGGCGGGGATCAAACCCGCAAACTTCAAGTCGTGAGCGAGAGCTTCGGACTGCATTTCTGCTGCCTTAACACTGCCAGAATGCAGGAGTTTGAAAATAACTGTGGGAAGATAGCGGCTGCCTGATCTTTCCCGTACGATGTGTTCACTACGTACAGGGAAGGTAGGGCAGGGGCTATCTTTTCTCAGCCGTAGTATTCACAGCTGAGAAATCCCAATAGTAGAAACAAAACAACTGAAACCCTATTGAAATCAGTGGTTTTGTTTTGTCCCGTTATATGGCCGTGATTATCATGGGTGTATAAGGGGAGAAAAACACTCTCATGTGTTTTTGCCCTAAGGAAAATGGAACAATACCTCTGCAGCGCCACCTATTGGATGGCAGCATTCCTGCAAATCAATGTCCAACCCTTTGTACAAGTCTTTATAACAATGATTGGGAATTAAAAACCAAGCCAGAATCCATACACAGACAGCTGTTTAGGGTTTTTGCCCCTCATCAGTGTGCAGTAGGTTTATGGCTTGGCTAGCGAGAGGCCTGTGATGTGGGTCGAGAGGGGTATCATCTCTCCTTAAGGTCTGTTTCAGACAAACATGTATTTCTCCCTGAATGAGGCCATGGTAATCACGGCCGCATAATGGGACTAAACTAAGCCACTGATTTCAATGGTTTTGTTTTCACAAGCTTTTTCTCCTCCGTAAATACTACATGCGGCAAAGATCGGACAGCACCTACTTTCCCGCTACTATTTTGAAACTCCTGCTGTTTGGTGTGGAGTCTGAAAAGCTGGAGAATGGGGAAATTTTTTTTTCCTCATTCAGGTGCAACTAAGCTCCATAATGGTGAGTGTAGTTGCGCCAACGCTTGTTTGAAACCGCCCTAAGGAGAACGCCTAAATTAATAAACTGTATGGGAGGACTGGAATACCCTGAGAGGCTATCAAAATTGGGATTATTCACCCTGGAAAAAAGACGGTTAAGGGGCTACTAAATAACTACCAGTATGTATAAATACATGAGGGGACAATGCAAGGATCTCTCCCGTGATCTGTTTATACCCAGGACTGCGACGGTAACAAGAGGCTACGTCTAGAAGAAAACAGGTTTCATCACCAACACAGAAGGGGGTTCTTTACTGTAAGAGCAGTGAGACTGCAACTCTCTGCCTGAGGGCGTGGTCATGACAAAATCTATAGAGGAGTTTAAGAGGTTTTTTTTTCCTTCCTTTGGATCAACATGAGTGAGAATACCGCTAGTGAAAACGAAACCATTAAAATCAAAGGTTTGATTTCATCCTGTTATGTGGCCGTACAACGAGACTAAATCAGGCCCAACTGTTTAAGCCCTCAAGGCCGCTGTCAGATGAGTATATTGTAACACGGGTCCGTATTACAGACGACATTACAACCATATGTCATCAGTATTTGATCTGTATTGGCCTCCCTATATTTTATTTTCTACTGACTTGTATTCATCCAATAGAAAGTAAAATAAGTACAGATACAAAAACAAAAAAAAAATTGGTCATGCTGCGTTTTTGAAAACCGGCCATGAAAAATTCAGCCATGTAAATAGATACAGATATTTACATTAGCTCCGTATTGCGGTCCTAAAAAGCATGGACTAATTATGGAAGTACAATGTTGGTCCGTTGGTGTCTGGAATCTATTTGGTTTTCCGGCTATTGTTTTCCAGTGTGTTTTCCGGCCATCATTTTATGTTGCTGTTGTCCTATATTGAATTCTATTGAATGAACGTATAAAGTGTCCTTATCCTGAGGGATATTGTAAATTCTAGGAATAAACAAGTCCACGCAGAAAGCTCTAATAGAGAGGATTGCCAACAGATGTTCTGTCGATCTGATTCTTGTTACAAGCTTAGTGAATAATATATTAAAATGGATTGAAAGCAGAGACGGCCTGTAATCCACTTTCCTCATCCTTCTATACTAAAGATACTAAAGAGCAACAATGTGTTTGAGCTGTGACCCCAATGTTATTCTAACGTAGCCTGTTGCTTCGGATGTAGAAGATGTTTGAACAAGAGTAGAACAGTAATATGAAAGGGAACCTGTCAGTAGATGTGTGCAGCCCTAACATTGATTTGAAGGAATGCTGTTGTCCAGTGGGTGGCACTGCAGAGGTATTGTTCCATCTTCCTTATTTGCATAAATTACCCAGAGGAGCATGCATGGTCTTATAAGTCTCCTCACTCACCTTTCAGGTGTCCTTTCACACCCCCTCTGAGTGCTATTCTCTGGGAGAGATGATGCTATCCTGCGACCTACTCACCCCCTAGGTGCCTCCACACACTTTTTGGGTGCTCTCCTTAAGGAGTAACCACACTCCTCTTGGCCCTAACATAAAATGCTGACAGGCTCCTATGTAACAAAGAACTGTTTTAGGGCCTAACTGTTTATGGGTCTTGCTCTCATGAGCACATTTTGCGCGCGCGTAAAAAAGTAGGACCTGCTCTGTTTTGCACAACAAAAGTGGCATAGAAGTCTCTATGTCAGATATGAAATTACGCAAGGGCAAGGGTGTGACACTGCAAAACCCAGGAATAAAAAGACAGCTGGACCCTTTTAGGCTTAAATTGCCATTGAATTCCACGGAAAGGGAGGGTGACATGTGTGTGAACTGTCCATGAGCTCAAAAATTACAGTAATATGCGCAGATATGCACAATTGTGCGAGGATCAGGTGCGCATGGTTTTTTTGCGCATGTGAAACGCGCGTGCAAAAGTGAGAATGAGAGCCAACCAATTGAAAACAATGTGTTCTATTCTCTGCGCAATACAAGTACATATTCTTGCATGCAAACGCGCTCATGTGAAGCCGCCCTTACTGGGTAATCACTCTGTAAGGCTACTTGCACATAGATAATATGTTGTCTGACCAAAAAAACAATCCGAAAATTGGACAGAAATAGCAACTATTCATTTGAATGGGTGTAGGCACATAGACTTTCTGTCCTAGTGAGGGCTTTAACTGCCAAGCGTGTTTTTACTCGTTTTTGTGAGCGGGTAAATATGTGCAAAATATTCTTTCTGTGGAAAAAAATCACGCTCTTAAGCTCGAAGCTCGAAGCGTTAAAAAAAAGGCCTGAGAAAATATAGTGCAGCGCGTCCTATTCTTGGACGAAAAAAGCCCATGTACATGGGGTCCCATACATCCGACAGCGCACAAAGGGGATGTCCGTGTTCTGTCTGATGTGAGCTGCACCCGAGAATTTGAATGAGCAAATGAAACCAACAGGTAAGTATGATAGACACCACCTGGAAGCTCACATGGGGTCCACCTTGGAATTTACTTAGATAATGACAGTTCACAAAAAGTGCTCGTATGGTGTCAAAAAAGAGTAATGATCTGTTAGCCTTCAATTAACCCTTTCCAATCCAATTAGTATACTGGTTTTACACAACGGCACTGTTACGGCACTCTGACCCCCCGAGCGCCAGATGGGGTGCCCTGTACTTACCGCACCCCACTGTCCCTGCCTATTTGCCTCGGCCTGGCTAACCCCAGGCGGACAACTGGGCGGCGGTCCCTACTCTGGCTAGGGACCTGGCGACTACCTAGATGGAACTAACTACCGGGGGACCGAGTGCCGACAAGGAAGGCAGATGGAGATACCAACAGAAAATGCTGAGCACTAGACAAAGCTAGGGAAAGGAAGCTGACAAGCAGACTAGGAAACTGACTGAGCAGAACTGCAGACAGGACTGACTAGTGGCTGACAGAACCAATAACTGGCAGTGAGCTCAGATCACTGACAGTCTTTTAACTACAAGGCTCCGCCCAGGGGCAGAGAGTGGCAGGAGGCAACTCCTCCCACTGCTGATTAAGAAGGATGGAGGAATGCGGGCAGCACCCTATGGGCGGGCACACCCACGCCGCCGCACACCGGCCGCCCCACGCCGCTGGGAGAGCCCCGACCCCAGAGCTCCAGGACGCTGGTGCCGACGCCGCCGACTGCGGGACCCCGCGCCGCCCTGCATGGTAACATTACCCCCCTCTACTGGGGGACCTCTGGGCCCCCGGAAACTCGACCAGACTATCCGGACAGCGACAGTGAAAACGCCGTACCAACACACAGGAGCGTGAACTTCCCGTGCAGCCACCCAGGAATGGTCTTCAGGCCCAAAACCCTTCCAAGCCACCAGATACTGCAAGGTCCCCCGTCGCAGATGAGAATCCAGGATTTCCTGCACCTCATAATCGACCTCGCCCCGGACCAGGGTGGGAGGCGGGGGACCGGAGGTGGGTCTCACCGAAGGGACAAAGGATCTCAACCAGGACTTGTGGAAAACCCAAGCACTTTCCACGTGGTTGGCAACTCAAGTTCGTAGGCGAGCGGGTTGATTACACACGTAATAGCAAAAGGCCCTACAAAGCGCGGCGCAAGCTTTAAGGACGGAACCTTCAGTCTTAGGTTCCTGGAGGACAGATACATCTTCTGCCCCACCCTGTAAGGCTCAGAAACTGTGAGGCTCCTCCCACTGCGCAGCTGCATGCTAGACCCCACTCCTTCTAGATTCTTTTGCACCTATTTTCATACCCCCTGCAGCACATCAGTGGCAACCTCAGCTGCAGGACCGGCAGCCGGGGTAGGAAGAGAAGTCAGGAAATGGGGAATGAGACCAGAGTCCACATCCGCAACCATAACCCCAGGTTCCAGGATATTTTCGGGGGGCAGTGACTCACATTCTGGCACCCCAAAACTCTGCGAGAGGGCATCAGCCTTGACATTCACCTTAGGGATGGGCTTGTTTGGAATAAGGTCTATACCACAATCCCACTCTCTGTGAGGAGGCAGGGTCTCTGGCAGGCTTTTGGACAACACATCCCAGGAGTCAGACAAGTATTCCGGAATGAGCGTGGTATCTACTGAGCAGAGAGGAAGGGGAGCAAGATGGCTTTGGCAGGATGGTCCCCAATGAGTCAGTTCCCGGGTGGTCCAATTGAATTGGGGGTTGTGCAACGCCAACCATGGCATCCCTAGTACCATGTCTACCGACATTTTCTCCATCACCAGGAATGATAGTTCTTCCAAGTGGGAACTCCCCACCGTGAACTGTAAGACTGGGGTCCTCCATTCGTACCAAGCCCGTAGGACTTGACCAGGACTGACTAGTGGCTGACAGAACCAATAACTGGCAGTGAGCTCAGATCACTGCCAGTCTTTTAACTACAAGGCTCCGCCCAGGGGCGGAGAGTGGCAGGAGGCAACTCCTCCCGCTGCTGATTAAGAAGGATGGAGGAGTGCGGGCGGCACCCTACGGGCAGGCACGCCCACGCCGCCGCACACCGGCCACCCCACGCCGCCGGGAGAGCCCCGACCCCAGAGCTCCAGGACGCTGGCGTCGACGCTGCCGACCGCGGGACCCCGCGCCGCCCTGCATGGTAACAGGCACTATATACTGGCAAAAGCCAGTACTGCATGAGGTGACACGTTGGATAGGCTCCAACAGCAGAGAGACTGGCAATATACAGTAAGAGAACCCTGACAGACATCGGAGCTGTACAGCCTTAAATCATAATGTCTTCAGAGCTCAGACAGTGGTTGGGAAAAGGTTAAGGTAATACAATATTAAGGTTTAGTAGCCTTAACCAGGTGGTGTCTGACTATCATACTTGCCTGTTGGTTTCCAGTAGATTGGCTGATCCCCCTGGCAAGCAACACACAACAAACTGAACCTGAATAGATTAGCTATGACTTGTTTTTTTACTTGTTTTTTACTGTCTACCATACTTACGGAGTGACAGGTTATTTAAACGACTCCTGATGACGTGTCACTACATCGAAACAGAAACGCATTGAGTCCTTATTTAGACTCAAGTCTTTTTCAGAATATCAAGAGTTCAAAAAAACAAGATCCTTTCTGTTTGCTTTGTGTCTAGAGCAGAAAGTGGAGTATATAAGCTCAGGACTAGTGATGAGCGAGCATACTCGCTAAGGGCAATTGCTCGAGCGAGCATTGCCCTTAGCGAGTACCTGCCCGCTCGAGAGACAAGGTTCGGGTGCCGGCGTCGCTACTCACCACTCCCCCGTGCCGGCACCCGAACCTTGTTTCTCGAGCGGGCAGGTACTCGCTAAGGGCAATGCTCACACGAGCAATTGCCCTTAGTGAGTATGCTCGCTCATCTCTACTCAGGACGCATAATATATTTTTGCTATCTCGACAGATATAATCAACCATATGTTGATCTTTGCGATTTTTCCCTACAGCTAAATTTGATATGATGAGGAGTAGATATTAATTTATTATATCTTGGTTCTTACTGTCATAATAGCTGGCTCATATTGTAAGATACTGCACGGCCGTGTAGCCTCACATTCCAGCTATTTATTGATTATTGATTTCGAGTTCCTTGATTTTAATAGTATTAATAAAAGTTACATTTTAGGAAATGTATTTTTTCCTTTCGTTTTGGTCCACCTCTGAGATTTTGTTTAATAACAGATATATTAACTCAGCGAAGCTCAAGATGGTACAATAAGTATCATGTAAAAGTGTTTGGTAACTTAGGCCCTATTTGATTACATTAGCCTTATCCAGGTTAAAACAATGGAGGTCTAGATAAACAAATAGAACTATTTACAAGGTTCCTGTCTTCCCAATGTGCCGGAAATTGGTAGAATAAACATCTTTTGTTATATTAATCTGCAAAACCTTTTATGAGTAATACCTGTCCAATATCAGGGAGGATAAGTTTGAAGGAAATTCACCATCTATGCGGGAGGCAATCAAAGCAATAGAGGGGACATTGAAGTGTGGGAGGTAAGATAGTTAGATTGTCTGAAGGTCAACCAAGGATCCCACATTTTTTAAAATCTGGCATGTTGTCTGTACTCACATGAGATCAACTTCTCCATTCTACAGATGTGAGCAAGTTTGTTGATCCCTGATTAAATGGATGGCAGTTCAGGGTCTCTCCAACAGGTTGGAATTAGAAGTTTTGCTGCTGTGATCATTTGAATTGGTAAATAGTTTAGTTTTGGGTGAAAAGATTTTGATAGGAGTACAAGCAATGTGGTCAGTGATTTGTTTCATAAGGTTTGAAATAGTGTTCAAGTAACCCTGAATCTTAGGACAATCATCCCAAATTTGAGCAATTGTGCCCGATTCAGCATTGCAGTGCCAACATTTATCGACCAGAAATGAGGTTAAGTTTATGAAGCCATTCGGGACTATTGTACCATCTTTACAGGGTCTTGAATGAATTTTCTTGGATTTTTACACATCTGGAGAAAACCTTGGGAGTGTGATAGGATAAGGAAGGTAGTTTCCTTTGAGAAAGAGGTTTCAAATTCTCTCTCCCAAGCCAGAATAAAGTTGGGCTTAAGAGAAGAGGACCGATGCAAGAGACCTCCATATAATTTAGAAATCAATCCCAAGGGGAGGAAAGGCAATAATGAATATGCTTCTAACCAAGAGGGTTCGTGGAGAGTGCTCATTTTCTTTGCACAGACCTTGGAAAGTTGAATTATAAAGAAAGTTAAGAGGTAATCTTTCGTGAACCAGTGGTTGGGAAAAAGAATCTTGGGCAGTCTTATTTTTAAAGAAATCTATAACCGTGTCTTGCAGCCAGTTTTTCCAATTAATCAAGCAAGCCTGAGAGTTGTTTAAGTAGGACAGAAATAAGCTTAAGGTGCCAGCGAAGAAATTGACCTGATGGGATTTAAAGAGGTGAGATATTGTTGAAAGACTGTGATAGTTCCCTTAGTAAAAGGGCCAACGTCGGTGTAAATGTCATTTTGATTGTGTAGAGGGTTTCCCTTCAACCTGGAAACAGTAACTACCTACCCAGATACACCGCTTTATAGTAGTAGAAAGGATCTGACAGACTCATTACATCGTCATCTGGTTTGAGTATAAATTATCTGTATGGAAGTCTTGGTTTTTTGCCATTCCATAGGTAAAAATTTGCCTGTTTTTAAGAAAAAGGGCTTTGGGATAAAAATGGGGACTGTTTGAAAAACATACAGCATTCGATTAAAGTTTTAAGAAATTCTTCCTTCCCATCCAGAAGAGTAGGGAAAAGTTGAAGTCGTTAAGTTGCGTATCGATTTTTGAAATCAATGGGGAATAGTTCGCTGAAGAAAAGGTCACGAAAGACATTAGTTAGAAGAATGGCCAAATATTTTATATGTCCTACTGGTCATTTGAAAGGGGCAAATTTGTGGAGATCCTTCACCTCCTTCGCTGGTTGTAAGATATTAAGAATCTCAGATTTTGAATATTTTATCTTAAAGTTGGATATGGATCCAAACTGTTCAAAAATGTTTAGGATATGGAGAAAGGCTAATTTGGGGTTAGAAACAATCAGCAGCAGATCATCAGCAAACACTTCTATGGAAATGAGTGAAATCGCCCACTCACAACCCGCTAATCTCCTGTCTGTATAATTTTTTTAATTAAGGTTTCCATAGTAATTATAAAAAGGGAGGGGGAGAGTGTGTAACCCTGTCTTGTACCGTTATGTATGTTGAAGGCAGGAGACAGGGTACTGTTGATTTGTAGTTTTGCTGTAGGAGATGTATATAGAGTAAAAATGGCAGATATGAAAGTGGAGGGAAATCCAAATGTCGTTATTGAAGCATGCATCTACGCCCATTGAAATCAAAACCATTTTCGGCGTATGTACCAAAGAATTCTAGGAGTATCTTACATTAGTGTGCGTGATGTATGAAGTTAATGAGTCTAAAGGTGTTGTGATTGCCTTTACAATGTTTAACAAAACCTACTTGTTCGGGACCAATTAGGATAGGTAGAATTTGCTGAAGTCTATTTGCCAGCGGTTTAGCCCACCATTTAACTTGTGTTAAGCAAAGAGATTTGGCAATAACTACTACAGACTTTGTTGGCTTTACCTTCCATTGGGAGGAATGAAATATGGGCCGTCAAAGCTTGATCAGGGAGATGACCCCCATTAAGTAAATTATTACTTACTTTTAAAAATTTTGGAAGGAGAAGAGATTGGAATTTTTTGTAGTAATTAACTAGTAAACCATCAGGGCCTGAGGCTTTCCCATGATCAAACAAGCTTAATACTTTGGAGAGTTCCTTAATGGCAAAAGGTTCCAGCAGGAAAATACTCTCCTCCTCAGAGAGAGAAGGTAGATTAATAGAATTTAAAAAGTTGGATGGAAGAGTGTTTGAATCTGAGTGATCAGGGAGTCCATACAGAGAGCTATAGAAATTCAAAAACTCCTTTGTTATCAGTTTTGGTAACTATGTTATTGTTAGGAGATCTAATTGAGTCGATAAGCGATTTTTCTTAACCATCGATGTGTTTCTTAACCATGGCGGACATAATTTTTGAGCCTCTGTTACCATGAGCATAATTTAAAAGAGCTTCCGTGATATAACCGCGCTGAGCGAATGTTGAGTATGTTTTTGAGTTCTCTGGGAAGGTTGACGAGTTCGCCTTGTACTGCCACCACCTTGGAAAATTTACCCACATTTTCCAAAGCAGAGATGTGAGTTAGTAAGGAGCTTATTTTAGCAGAGGCGCTGTTTTTTTTGCATTTTGGCCAATTGCGATAAGCTCACCTTGTATGACCACTTTATGTGTTTCCCATTGCAGTGGTGGGGAGATTTCAGGCATTTCATTTCTG
This sequence comes from Eleutherodactylus coqui, assembly GCF_035609145.1. Lineage (NCBI taxonomy): Eukaryota > Metazoa > Chordata > Amphibia > Anura > Eleutherodactylidae > Eleutherodactylus > Eleutherodactylus coqui. Next base: position 471,712,191 of record NC_089837.1, on the reverse strand, counting down.
GCGAAAAAGACTTCTAGGGACTCCTTTATGAACAATTTTCCATCTAAAAGCACCTTTAGAAGAAGGGTCCTTTTACATGGAACGATTATCGTGCGAGTAATCATTGGATCGTGCGAAACTGGACGATCATCTCTCAGTGTAAACATGGCCAGCGATTGAACTACAAACTATAATTATCGTTCATCATTCATTGCACGCAGGCATAAAAATCTGATGATAATCGACCCCTGTAAACAGGCAATTTTTCATCTATGAATGACTGTTTGCTTATATTAAATGGAGGCAGGCGGCTTGAAAAGAGATCTCCGGACCACTCTGTCTCCATTCACTGAGCAATTATCACTCCTGTGTGAAAGCACCGAAGAAATGATCGTTGTGGTGACTGTTAGGCGCTCAAATGGGTTCTCCCACTTCTACCTGTTTTCAGACAGCTCTGTACATTGCGCAGTGGGCCAGGCTGGTACTGCAGGCTGAATCCTATTGAAGTGAATAGGACTCAGCCTGCAGTACCAACCCTGGCCACTGCGCAATGGACGGAGTTGTCTGAAAATAGCTAGAAGTGGAAGAACCCCTTTAAGTGCTTGAGAATTCTCCCATGTAAAAGGATCCATATTTCTGTGAAAACCAGGGCCAACTATAGACTTAAAAACTTCAATACCACATAGAGAGGATGGCATAACTTTTATAATATCTTTGAATGACTGGTTAGTGTAATCACTGCCAAACTTTACAAAAGTAAGTCATTATATATCCTAATTATTATCAGTGCTTAGAGGCACTTTTCAAGAGTGTGGGTTGTATGCCATGTTATCATCATCATCCATCTGCCAGACAGAAGTGACTCACATTACCTATTGCACACTGGTACTGTTTATCTTAGGAGCTGCACAGAATGGCACTCAGAGAAGGCAGACTTCAGAAGACTAGCTCGTGAAATAAGAAGGGTGAAGAGGATTGAAACTTCATCCCATAATGGTAAAAATCCTGTTTGATCCATTGTCAGGGTGAAACACAGACAGTCTTGACTGCTGTGCAGACTGCAGGAGTTTGAGTGCTCCCCCAATACCTAAATTTCATAACAATAGTTGTTGGGTGTGCATTTATAAACTTAATTTCCTTATATCACCTGCCCCTTTCAATACCAGTCATATAATACTCCACATTTTCCTCCACCCCATCTGACTGCAGGGCTGATGTCCACCATACTATATAGCTGCAACAGGGTCTGCCGGCGCCTGTAGCTTCCCTCCTGCCCTATCCTACCTCTATTCTTGACTCTTTTTAAGCTTTTTTTAAAATCCATAAATAATCCCCCATCACACTGGCATCCTATCCATCCGACTAGTTAGCTTACTTTGTTTCCCCCCAGTCATTCTGTGTTTTAAGGGGACACTGAGACCAAGAGGATGGCTGCGATGCCACCATGTACTGTGCTAGATGTTGCCTTTCTATCCAGTCTGTGCAATCTACATAACTAGATTCTGACCTAGTTAGTTTATTTTAATCTATATTCTTGTCTGCTCATGACCACACTTTTTGACTGCCTGCCTAAAGGTAGTTCTAGACGAGCAGATTCTCGTTTGAATTATCGAACAAGCGAGTGACGTCACCGCCGGCTAGTTCACTGTTGTGCAGTCTGTTTGGATAGGCAGAGGCGGTACTGGTGTACCTTGAGGCCACCGGAAGCTAGGGGTTTGACAGGGGTTGCATGGAGGAACGCCCCTGTCACGCCCCTAGCTCCCGCTTGGCTGAAGTCTTGATGGATTTTTGCCTGGGCAGGAGGGTTAGGGTTATTTTTCCTGTTAGGCTTACATTATATGTAAGCCTAACAGGAAAAGTAAGCCTACCCGTAACCCTCCAGCCCAAGCAAAAATCCATACCGACACTGCTGCTGCGATCTGGGGCTCTCCTGCTGTCGCCGCTGCCACTGGACCTCCTGGTCCTCCACTGCAGCTGGGTCTTCTGCTGCAGCCGGGTCTCCTACTGCCGTCACTGCTTTTCTCCTGGTGCTGCCCTTTTCTCCCGACACTGCCTATTCTCCAGGCGCCGCCTCTGCTGCCCCGTCTCCTCCTGCCGCTGCCTCTTCTCCTGCCACCGGCTCTTGTCCACTTGTCGCAGCTGCCATTGCCTCTTCTCCTGGCCCCAGCGCTGTTGCTGCCACCGCCTCTCCTTGTGTCGCCAACGGCACCTCTCCTCCTGCTCCTGCGGCCACAGTGGCCTCCAACACTCCCACTCTTGCCACTATCCTCCCCGACGGACAACGGCACTTCGGGGATGAAACACACCCCCATCCAATCACAAGCTGGGGGCGTTATTCCATGTCAAAACTGCTGTATTATGTCACCACTCCTAACTTTCGGTGGCAACATAATACAACAGTACCGGCAGAGACATTGCTGCCTCGCTCAAAGTAGCATCGTTCAGTATCGTTCAATCTTTCACAATTGTTGTAGAAGTGAATGAGAAGGATTGAATGATCGCTGTTTAAATTGAACGATAAGTTAACGAATAAACAATGTTTTTTATGCCTGCAGAAAATGAACAATGAGCAAAAAGCAAATGAGTCCCATTTATAGTTCAGCCGTTGGCTCATGTTTAAACCAAATGCTTATTGTTCACTTTCATTCAATTCAGCAATTTTTTGAATGATTATTAGAGATGAGCGAACGTACTCGTCCGAGCTTGATACTCGTTCGAGTATTAGCGTGTTCGAGATGCTCGTTACTAGAGGCGAGCACCACGCGATGTTCGAGTTACTTTCACTTTCATCTCTGAGACGTTAGCGCGCTTTTCTGGCCAATAGAAAGACAGGGAATGCATTACAACTTCCCCCTGCGACGTTCAAGCCCTATACCACCCCCCTGCAGTGAGTGGCTGGCGAGATCAGGTGTCACCCGAGTATATAAATCGGCCCCTCCCGTGGCTCGCCACAGATGCATTCTGACAGAGATCAGGGACAGTGCTGCTGGTGCCGGAGCTGCTATAGGGAGAGCGTTAGGAGTTATTTTAGGCTTCAAGAACCCCAACGGTCCTTCTTAGGGCCACATCTGACTGTGTGCAGTACTGTTGAGGCTGCTTTTTGCAGTGTTGCACTTTTTTTTTTTTTTTGTATATCGGCCGTGCAGAGCATTGCGATCTCAGTCTGCAGTAATTTTACATAGTCCAGGGCCAATAGTGGTGAGGCAGGGACAGTGAAAGAGATATACTGTGTATATAGGCAGTGGGCTTTTCCAAAAAAAATTTGTGAAAAAACATTCTATTTGGGCTGCCTGTGACCGTCCTGAGTGTACTGCGTCTCTGCTGGGGGTAGTAGTCCTAATTAATACGCAGCCAGCTAAGTGTTACAGCAGGCTTGTGCAAAATTCTTTCCTGGCTCTGCTGTGCGTTACACATCACCGCTGTCATCCTGTCCAGAGGGAAACAGTCTGCAGTAATTTTACATAGTCCAGGGCCAGTAGTGGTGAGCCAGGGACAGTGAAAGAGATATACTGTGTATATAGGCAGTGGGCTTTTCCCAAAAAATTTGGGAAAAAACATTCTATTTGGGCTGCCTGTGACCGTCCTCTGTGTACTGCGTCTCTGCTGGGGGTAGTAGTTCTAATTAATACGCAGCCAGCTAAGTGTTACAGCAGGCTTGCGCAAAATTCTTTCCTGCCTCTGCTGTGCGTTCTGTAAGCAAAGTCAGCCTCCAACCACAGGCCAATAAGCGGCACATTTAATTACAGCGTTCTGTTTCTGCACTACTGGTAATACACCATGCTGAGGGGTAGGGGTAAGCCTAGAGGACGTGGACGTGGACGCGGGCGAGGACGCGGAGGCCCAAGTCAGGGTGTGGGCACAGGCCGAGCTCCTGATCCAGGTGTATCGCAGCCGACTGCTGCGGGATTAGGAGAGAGGCTTGTTTCTGGCGTCCCCACATTCATCTCACAATTAATGGGTCCACGCGGTAGACCTTTATTAGAAAATGAGCAGTGTGAGCAGGTCCTGTCGTGGATGGCAGAAAGTGCATCCAGCAATCTATCGACCACCCAGAATTCTGCGCCGTCCACTGCTGCAACTCTGAGTCCTCTGGCTGCTGCTCCTCCTTCCTCCCAGCCTCCTCACTCCATTACAATGACACATTCTGAGGAGCAGGCAGACTCCCAGGAACTGTTCTCGGGCCACTCCCCAGAATGGGCAGCAATGGTTCCGAATCCTCTCCCACTGGAGGAGTTTGTCGTGACCGATGCCCAACCTTTGGAAAGTTCCCGGGGTCCGGGGGATGAGGCTGGGGACTTCCGGCAACTGTCTCAAGAGCTTTCAGTGGGTGAGGAGGACGATGACGATGAGACACAGTTGTCTATCACTCAGGTAGTAGTAATTGGAGTAAGTCCGAGGGAGGAGCGCACAGAGGATTCGGAGGAAGAGCAGCAGGACAATGAGGTGACTGACCCCACCTGGTTTGCTACGCCTACTGAGGACAGGTCTTCAGAGGGGGAGGCAAGTGCAGCAGCAGGGCAGGTTGGAAGAGGCAGTGCGGTGGCCAGGGGTAGAGGCAGGGCCAGACCGAATAATCCACCAACTGTTTCCCAAAGCGCCCCCTCGCGCCATGCCACCCTGCAGAGGCCGAGGTGCTCAAAGGTCTGGCAGTTTTTCACTGAGAGTGCAGACGACCGACGAACAGTGGTGTGCAACCTTTGTCGCGCCAAGATCAGCCGGGGAGCCACCACCATCAGCCTCACCACCACCAGCATGCGCAGACATATGATGGCCAAGCAACCCACAAGGTGGGACGAAGGCCGTTCACCGCCTCCGGTTTGCACCGCTGCCTCTCCCCCTGTGCCCCAACCTGCCACTGAGATCCAACCCCCCCCCTCTCAGGACACAGGCACTACCGTCTCCTGGCCTGCACCCACACCCTCACCTCCGCTGTCCTCGGCCCCATCCACCAATGTCTCTCAGCGCACCGTCCAGCCGTCGCTAGCGCAAGTGTTGGAGCGCAAGCGCAAGTACGCCGCCGCGCACCCGCATGCTCAAGCGTTAAACGTGCACATAGCCAAATTTATCAGCCTGGAGATGCTGCCGTATAGGGTTGTGGAAACGGAGGCTTTCAAAGGTATGATGGCGGCCGCGGCCCCGTGCTACTCAGTTCCCAGTCGCCACTACTTTTCCCGATGTGCCGTCCCAGCCCTGCACGACCACATCTCCCGCAACATTGTACGCGCCCTCACCAACGCGGTTACTGGCAAGGTCCACTTAACAACAGACACGTGGACAAGCACAGGCGGGCAGGTCCACTATATCTCCCTGACGGCACATTGGGTGAATTTAGTGGAGGCTGGGACAGAGTCAGAGCCTGGGACCGCTCACGTCCTACCTACCCCCAGAATTGCGGACCCCAGCTCAGTGGTGGTATCTGCGGCGGTGTATGCTTCCTCCACTAAACCACCCTCCTCCTCCTCCTCCTCCTACGCAACCTCTGTCTGAAAAGCTACCCACGCTTGTCAGACCTGCTCGGTAAGGTGCGCTGGCTCTGCGCACATTTCTGCAAGTCCCACACGGACGCTGCCACCCTGCGCACCCTGCAACATCGGGACAGAGTCAGAGCCTGGGACCGCTCACGTCCTACCCACCCCCAGAATTGCGGGCCCCAGCTCGGTGCTGGTATCTGCAGCGGTGTATGCTTCCTCCACTAAACCACCCTCCTCCTCCTACGCAACCTCTGTCTCGCAATCAAGATGTGTCAGCAGCAGCAGCACGTCGCCAGCAGTCGGTGTCGCGCGGCGTGGCAGCACAGCGGTGGGCAAGCGTCAGCAGGCCGTGCTGAAACTACTCAGCTTAGGAGAGAAGAGGCACACGGCCCACGAACTGCTGCAGGGTCTGACAGAGCAGACCGACCGCTGGCTTGTGCCGCTGAGCCTCCAACCGGGCATGGTCGTGTGTGACAACGGCCGTAACCTGGTGGCAGCTCTGCAGCTCGGCAGCCTCACGCACGTGCCATGCCTGGCCCACGTCTTTAATTTGGTGGTTCAGCGCTTTCTGAAAAGCTACCCACACTTGTCATACCTGCTCGGAAAGGTGCGCCGGGTGAGCGCACATTTCCGCAACTCCAAGACAGACGCTGCCACCCTGCGGACCCTGCAACATCGGTTTAATCTGCCAGTGCACCGACTGCTGTGCGACGTGCCCACACGGTGGAACTCTACGCTCCACATGTTGGCCAGACTCTATGAGCAGCGTAGAGCTATAGTGGAATACCAACTCCAACATGGGCGGCGTAGTGGGAGTCAGCCTCCTCAATTCTTTACAGAAGAGTGGGCCTGGTTGGCAGCCATCTGCCAGGTCCTTGGAATTTTTGAGGAGTCTACCCAGATGGTGAGCGGGGATGCTGCAATCATTAGCGTCACCATTCCTCTGCTATGCCTCTTGAGAAGTTCCCTGCAAAGCATAAAGGCAGACGCTTTGCGCTCAGAAACGGAGGCGGGGGAAGACAGTATGTTGCTGGATAGTCAGAGCACCCTCCTGTCTATATCTCAGCGCGTTGAGAAGGAGAAGGAGGAGCATGAGGAGGAGGGGGAAGAGACAGCTTGGCTCACTGCCGAGGGTACCCATGCTGCTTGCCTGTCATCCTTTCAGCGTGTATGGCCGGAGGAGGAGGAGGATCCTGAAAGTGATCTTCCTAGTGAGGACATCCATGTGTTGCGTACAGGTACCCTGGTACACATGGCTGACTTCATGTTAGGATGCCTTTCTCGTGACCCTCGCGTTACACGCATTCTGGCCACTACGGATTACTGGGTGTACACACTGCTCACCCACGGTATAAGGAGAACCTTTCCACTCTCATTCCCGAAGAGGAAAGGGGTTCGAGAATGATGCTATACCACAGGGCCCTGGTGGACAAACTGATGGTAAACTTCCCATCCGACAGCGCTAGTGGCAGAAGGCGCTGTTCCGAGGGCCAGGTAGCAGGGGAGGCGCAGAGATCAGGCAGCATGTACAGCGCAGGCAGGGGAATATTCTCCAAGGCCTTTGCCAGCTTTATGGCTCCCCAGCAAGACTGTGTCACCGCTCCCCAGTCAAGGCTGAGTTGGCGGGAGCACTGTAAAAGGATGGTGAGGGAGTACGTAGCCGATCGCACGACCGTCCTCGGTGACGCCTCTGCCCCCTACAACTACTGGGTGTCGAAGCTGGACACGTGGCCTGAACTCGCGCTGTATGCCCTGGAGGTGCTTGCTTGTCCTGCGGCTAGCGTCTTGTCAGAGAGGGTGTTTAGTGTGGCTGGGGGAATCATCACGGATAAGCGTACCCGCCTGTCAACCAACAGTGCCGACAGGCTTACACTCATCAAGATGAACAAAGCCTGGATTTCCCCAGACTTTTCTTCTCCACCAGCGGACAGCAGCGATACCTAAGCAATACGTAGGCTGCACCCGCGGATGGAAGCATCGTTCTCTATCACCATCAAAAACGGGGACATTTTTGCTTCATCAATCTGTGTATAATATTCCTCCTCCTCCTCCTGCTCCTCCTCCTGAAACCTGACGTAATCACGCCGAACGGGCAATTCTTCAATGCTCATTAAAGCGTTGAAACTTGCACCTGAACCAATTTTTATTTTAACTGGGCTGCCTCCAGGCCTAGTTACCAATTAAGCCACATTAACCAAAGCGATTAATGGGTTTCACCTGTTGGTACACCAATTTTTTTGGGCCCTCGCCTACAGTGTAATCCAATTAATTTTTTGCCCACCTGCATTACAGCTGACGTTACATCAGCTGTGCTGGGCACTGCAATGGGATATATTTATGTACCGCCGGTGGGTTCCAGGGAGCCACCCATGCTGTCGGTCCACACGGAGTTGTAACTACATGTGTCCACTTCTAAAGAACCCCAGTCTGACTGGGGCATGCAGTGTGGGCCGAAGCCCACCTGCATTAAACATGACATTACCTCAGCTGTGATAGGCAATGCAATGGGATATATTTATGTACCGCCGGTGGCTTCCTGGCACCCACCCATGCTGTCGGTCCACACGGAGTTGTAACTACATGTGTCCACTTCTTAAGAACCCCAGTCTGATAGGGGCATGCAGTGTGGGCCCAAGCCCACCTGCATTAAACATGACATTACCTCAGCTGTGATGGGCAATGCAATGGGATATATTTATGTACCGCCGGTGGGTTCCAGGGAGCCACCCATGCTGTCCGTCCACACGGACTTCACAACAGGGAGTTGTACCTGCCTGTGTCTACTTATAAAAAACCCCAGTCTGACTGGGGCATGCAGTGTGGGCCGAAGCCCACCTGCATTTAATCTGACGTTAGCTCTGCTGTCCAGGGCACTGCAATGGGATACATTTATGTACAGCCGGTGGGTTCCAGGGAGCCACCCATGCTGTGGGTGCACACGGAATTCCCATTGCGGAGTTGTACCTGCCTGTGACTATTTATAAAAATCCCCGGTCTGACTGGGGCATGCAGACACCTTGACAGAATGAATAGTGTGTGGCACATAGGTTCCCCATTGCTATGCCCACGTGTGCAGCTCCTGATGGCGGTGGCACAGGATTATATTTCTCATTGCTTCTGTACAGCATTGTGGGCTATCGTCCTGCCCCTTTTAAAGAGGGTCGCTGCCTAGCCGTGCCAACCCTCTGCAGTGTGTGCCTGCAGTTCCTCCTCATGGCAGACGCACTTAGACATGAGGGTGGCGTGGCATGAGGGCAGCTAAAGGCTGCGCAGGGACACTTTGGTGTGCGCTGTGGACACTGCATCATGCGCGCGGGGGGGGGGGGGTTGGGCAGCATGTAACCCAGGAGAAGTGGCAGCGGAGTGTCATGCAGGCAGTGATTGTGCTTTGTTGGAGGTAGTGTGGTGCTTAGCTAAGGTATGCATTGCTAATGAGGGCTTTTCAGAAGTAAAAATTGTTGGGGGGGGGCACTCTTGCCGCTATTGTGGCTTAATAGTGGGACCTGGGAACTTGAGATGCAGCCCAACATGTAGCCCCTCGCCTGCCCTATCCGTTGCTGTGTCGTTCCCATCACTTTCTTGAATTGCCCCGATTTTCACAAATGAAAACCTTAGCGAGCATCGGCGATATACAAAAATGCTCGGGTCGCCCATTGACTTCAATGGGGTTCGTTACTCGAAACGAACCCTCGAGCATCGTGAATATTTCGTCCCGAGTAACGAGCACCTGAGCATTTTGGTGATCGCTCATCTCTAATGATTATCATTCCATCTAAAAGCACCCTTAAGCTAGCCATGCCGCACCTGAACTGATACTATGTTGCTCGCCGTTGCCGACTCTGGCTCCTTTTAGATTCCACAATTATCGGTTGCACGAGTGAATGAACTGGTGACATCATCACCATCTCATTCACTCTCGTGCAGCCTATATAGACAGATTCATTGTTGACTTGTTCAATGAGAATCGTTTAGTATCGTTCAGCGTTTCACATAATGAATGTGAATCACTGAGCAATCAGTGTTTAAACTGATTGAGAACTGAATGATCCAACGATGGTTTTTATGCCTGCATACAATGAACAACAGCCAAGAAGCGCACTATTCTCATTCGTCATTCTATCATTGAATGATTATTTACTTTCACTCGCATGAACGATTTTTTTAACAATAATCTTTACATTTAAAAGCACCCTTTGTCTGACACTGACTCAATCAGAAGGCCCAATGAAGGCTATTGGGTCAGAGGCCTTCCTCCTGGAGCCTACACCGCGATTGAGGTCTTCCCCACTCAAGTGGCTACTATTGGAGTGCTATGGACTTACTGACTCAGAGTGATCAGACATAGGAGAGCTGTGTAAAGTTAACTTTATGCAGGATGATGAATGGCCAAATAATCCCTTAAAAGAGCAAATTCAAACAATAGTTGTCCAGTGTAAACATGGCCACCGGCAGGGATATGAGCAATAAGTCGCTAGTCGTTTCATTTCAGCTTAACAAAAAAGTAGTCGCTGGTTGATCAATAGTCGTCTGGTGTAAAGTCACAGTTGTTTGTATTTGAGTGACTTGCAAACGAATTTGCATGGAGATCTCCTCTATGAATGATATGTGGGCAAACAACTAATGATCAATCATCGCTCTGTGTAAAAGCAAACAAATGACTGTCCTTTGTATGCCTCAGCAACTTTTCTGAGCGACTAGCTGAACGATAGTTGCTCCGTGTAAAGACACCTTATGAAGTCGTATGGCAGACGCAAAGTGGGCTAACATTAACTGAGACTCCCACTGATCTTGAGAACAGGGATTCCATGTCCCCTCTCTTCTGTCACTCTGGCAGTGCTACTCCTACCCACAGTGACCTCACATTAAATGGATCGTTTGCCAAGCATGCGCTATCGATGCTCCATTGAATGGAGAGGCACTGTGTATATGCGACTGCTGCTCCATTTAGTCTCTTCTTCATTTTGGGGGTGCAATAAGCCCACAGTGACAAGGAAGGGGACAGGGGACCCCTGTTTTTAGGATCGGTGGTGGTCTCAACAGACCCCCACTGATCATAAAGCTATACCCTTCAACTCTCTTATAAGCAGCATCCGGGGTTTGAGTCACTCACAAAGGAACCTTCTTTAAAATGATTATATCTTTATTGTTCCATTCTTTGTAGCTAGCAACGTTTCAACTGCTCACCGCAGTTTTTGTCAAGCCAAGGACTGCAGTGAGCAGTTGAAACGTTGCTGTCTGCAAAGAATGGAACAATAAAGATGTATTCATTTTAAAGAAGGCTCCTTTGTGAGTACCTCAAACCCCGGATGCTACTTATAAGAGAGTTGAAGTTTCTATGTGTCTTGGATGAATAGTCCACATCCTGGTAAGCCTGCATCAGTGCCTCCCTTTTCTGACTTCCATCTTGATTTAAGGACTTTTGTGGCATAAAGCTATACCCTAACCTGTAGATAAGGGATAACTTTAGATTCTGGGATAACCCCTTTAAAGAAGTGGTGTTTGGGTTTAGTGCACTGAAAAGAGTTATTGATAAATGAAGTGCTGATCCCTCTAACCCACTTCCGGGTCATATGTCACAAACAGCAGCTGAACTAAACAGACAAGACATTTGTGAGAGCTTTTCTCTAGAGGAGGCTTCTCTGCCAAGGTTAATGCTTCCCCGTATAAAATGTAACCACAGCGTTCAGCTCCTGTACACCGAATGCTCCCAGCTCTAACAGCTTCGCCATTCCTGTGGTCAGGCTGGAAGAATCCCAGGAGTTTTCAGGCTAGGTATGCAGTATACATATACACCCTCTCTCTAGCTGCTAACGGGAAGTTTGTCTGTAAACTTTCTATGGGGATCAGAGGTGAAAATTTTAAATCTATGGAAAAGTTGAGTAGTTTTTGCAATACTTTGTTCACCTATTTAATTTCCTATTGTTTATATAGCACAATTCTGTTGTAAGCAAAGTGATTGATAAGGTATTCTCAGAGGTACAACTTGGAGCTCCGAGACCCTATGCAAAAATCTGAAATTGAGCATTTCCAGTCTAGTACATCGCAATTCTTATAGTTTTCTTGTCCTTTTATATGGTAGCAGTGATTTTTGGTCCCACAGGCACCAAGTCCAGGTGCAACATGCACCTTTGCACCACCTATAGCTATGCCACTGGATATACTGCTGAATTGCATAACTGAGCATGACAGCATGAGAAAAGTCATATGTGTCAACATCTGTCCACCAAATACCATCAGTTGTTCTCCTGCTGCACCACCCAAATGTCCAAGTCAGCTGGATAGTTGAAAGGTCTTACTGCATTACCAAACCCCAGTATGGGGAGCTGTGCAGCAAGTCCTGTCATAGTCCTGTCAACTTAACCCTTTCCAATCCACTGTCTGATGTCTGAAGACATTCTGATTGAAGCCTGTGCAGCTCCGATGTCGAAAGACGTCCGGCAGGGTATTCTTACTGTATATTACTGGCCATCTGTTGTCGGGGGCCTCTCCAGCATGTCCCATTCCACAGTACTGGCTCTAGCCAGCAGATGGCCCCATTGTATAATGGCAGAAAGAGAAAAACCCCTAGGAAATCCTGAATCCAAAATTGGATTGCAAAGGGTTAAAGCAGTACTCTATTCCTGTTTCATTAAAAAAAGAAAATTCATTAAAGGGGTTGCCCAGTTGTAAACTATTGATGGTCGATCCTAACAATAGGTTATCAAGAGTAGATTGCAGGGAGTCCATCACCGGGGACTCCATGGATTAGCTGTTCTTTTAGCCACTGCTCTTGTGCACTGAACTAATTTCTGCATGAACCACACAGCTCTGTTCTTACTATAGTGGCCTGGCTTGGTATTGCAAGCCAAGTTTCCATGACTTAGCCTGCAATACCCACCTGCAGTGGAAATGCAGTTGCCTGCTCCCAGCAGAAATCAACTCAGTGCAATAAAGCACTGGCCCAGAGAACACTGATTAGCAGGGGGTCTCTGGCAACACACCCTCGCCAATCTTCTATTGATGACCTCTCCTAAGGAGAGGCCATCAATAGTTTACAACTGGACAACCCCTTTAATTACTGAAAAGGTATACAACTTTGTAGTATACTTTGTGTTTCAATTCTTTTTTGCTTGCAGCTATGGTGTGGATCAACTGATAGCTTTGCTTCTGGTGCCCAGCATCCCAGCAAACAGATGATTTTCTTACCAGACATTTTTTCTAATTTTAGCTAGACTAATTTAGAATTAGGATCAATAAAATGACAATAATGACCGAAATATTCCAAGGTTGTGACAGACGTACAGTACATCTTCTGATAAGCTTGTAGAAGTTTGCAGTCTCATATTTTGCTTTGTGCTAAAACCAACCTGTCAGCCGATTTATGTTGCTCATACAGTTTGATTGTCAGTCTTCTGCATATACGCAAAGATACAGAAAAATCTGTCAATCACTATGTCTGGTTGGGGTAAGCAAGACTCTCGCTGCCTTTCCTAGGAGTCCTGTCAGAAATCCTGCTGAAATCATTTAAGCTGACATATCACAGCACTCAGCATCTCTCCCTCTGTTAAATCTTGCCTTCAGATAGAGCAGCATAAATCATAAACCACATTTGCTTTAAAGGAACCTGTCATGGCCTTTGATTCCTGAAAAGTATGTGGTCAGGAATGGGGAGTCCAGGTAATGGGAGACTACACACACAAAGTGAGTCAGGTATGTTTACAGTCAACTTACTTTTATTTGGCATCCAGGTGGAAAAATATTAACATCCATTACAGTCCAGTTTCTCCAATCCAGTTTTAGAGGTGGTGGCTGGAAGTGCTGCCCCCCTTTATCAGCTTCCATACTGCTTGTCTGAACCCGGGATGCTTGCAACCTGCATTAAGCACTTTTTCCTCCAACCGTAAGTCCCAGAAAAATGGCTGTTTGGACACTATAAAGCACACCTGCTCTTTTCTTTACATCAGTCTGAATCTTCACTGAACCCACTCTAAAAACCCATTGGAAACACACTGAGACACACTGGAGCGTCTAGAACATTATTAGAATTTATATAATTTTGGTTCCCTCCATCTGTTTAGGGACGAGAGTTTGGAGGCTAGAGACGTGCTGAATCACTGAGGCTGCTCAATCCCTTCTCAACTGAGCTCTATGATCTTCCAACTACCAGCTCCATGACATTAACCTTTTCCAATCCAATCTGTATCTTGGTTTTCCTAGGGTGCTTACTCTTTTTCTGCTGTTATACAACGGCGCTATCTGCTGGCTAAAGCCAGTACTGCATTAGCTGACACGTTGGATAGGCTCCGACAGCAGAGAGGCTGGCAATATACAGTAAGAGAACCCCGACGGGCGTCTTCTAACATCGGAGTTGTACAGTCTTAAATCATAATGTCTTTAGACGTCAGGCAGTGGATTGGAAAGGGTTAATACAGCCTATACAAAAAGTAAAAAGAATGAAACCATTACAGTATAAAAAATAGTGCAGCACATACGTTTCCCCGAACCCCCTCAACATTATGTAGTGACAGTTCAGGGCAAGTGTTTTTTTCGATCTCAATGGGTAGATTGAGGCATTAGCTTGTACAAGATAGGCTACTAGAGTTTTGACACTTCTTGGAGGGCAGTATTAAAGAAAGAACACTCTGGTTAATAGTGTTTCTTGAGGCGTTCCTTGGTTGGCGCTGTTTACTAAACACTATTTCCAAGGGTATGGTACAGTCTTTGGGAGCACTGGGGGTGCTCTGTGATTGGCATGGTTTTTAGTTTTTGTGAAACTATTTGGATGGGCACTCTCTAGCTGGCCCAATTTGAGAGAACATCTTCTGATTAGGAAGGTTCACGATCACACATTCTGTCTGGAACAGTTTATACAGGCAGTTCTGGTGTGCAACGTTTATGGAGGCAACATGGCACTGCGTTTATTATCGTCTGGTCTGTATTTAAGGACAGGCTTATGAGCAGAACATTATGAGCATTTCTCCATTTGCAAATCATGTTGTATCTCCCTGAAAAGATATCCAAAAAGTTGACAACTACTTTTGTTTTAAAATTCTTTTCTTTCAACACAAGAACTCTTGATCTGAAATAACGTACAGGCACCCTTTCGCTTCCGTTTCCCAGTTTTATTAACTGGTAGTGTGTTCAGCGCTCGCTAAGTCTGTGGTTAGCCAGTGCTACATGATCTGTCTCTCTTTGACCATATAAAGAGATGTGTTTTATCACAGGAAGCTGAGAATAATGCATTGGGGAATCCCTTGTGGAAGTGAATGGCATGGGAATTTGCAAGCGCCTTGTTATCAGTAGAGCCAGGTCACAGAGTGGCAGAGTCTGAAATTGGCCTGCCTATGTATAAACACCCAGCGGTGATTAGGTGATGGAGGGGACTCTGTAGATCTGTTCAGTACGGGATGTTGACTGTACACAGGGGGGAGGATGGATATTCTCCTGGCTGATTGGACTGGAATGTTTTTAGCTTTCAGGCAAAAAAAGGGGAAAAAGCTACAGGAAACCCATCTAGACTTCACAAAGTAGGACGGACGGTGAATAATGTATCCTTCCCATTAAATGACTGTAACGTCTGTACTACTTAAGCCTGCGCTACGAAGTTATGAAAAAAGAAACCTGCAACGTGTCAGTTATTTATAACTTATTCCAACTTTGTTCCCAGTAACTTTTTTACTGCTGCTTTTTGGTTATCGCTCATGTTTGATCACTATCATGAACCTCTGCTGAATTTTTTATTTACAGACTGATGTGTTTTCTAGACCTGCTCGTAAAATGAGAAATTGAAAATTCACAGTGCCGGATTTACTGCATGAAAGGTGGAAGTATTGTTCAGTTCCATCCACTGCGTAGAAATATATTCATTTTTATAGCTTTCTATGGAAAAAGGAGGCTGTCATGTAGGCACAAGATGGTTGTGTGACAAAGGGACCTGTTTGTAGAAACAACTTATGGTTCCGTAAGAGCAAACTGATTTTTCATATTTACGTACTGTAGAACTTAAAGGGGTTGTCCCGCGGCAGCAAGTGGGGTTATACACTTCTGTATGGCCATATTAATGCACTTTGTAATGTACATTGTGCATTAATTATGAGCCATACAGAAGTTATAAAAAGTTTTTCACTTACCTGCTCCATTGCTGGCGTCCTCGTCTCCATGGTTGCCGTCTAATTTTCGCCGTCTAATGGCCAAATTAGACGCGCTTGCGCAGTCCGGGTCTTCTTATCTTCTCAATGGGGCTCCGTGTAGCTCCGCCCCGTCACGTGCCGATTCCAGCCAATCAGGAGGCTGGAATCGGCAATGGACCGCACAGAAGAGCTGCGGTCCACGGAGGGAGAAGACCCCGGCGGCCATCTTCAACCGGTAAGTAAGAAGTCACCGGAGCGCGGGGATTCAGGTAAGCGCTGTGCTGTTTTTTTTTTAAAGTCCCTGCATCGGGGTTGTCTCGCGCCAAACGGGGGGGGGGGGGTTGAAAAAAAAAAAAAAACGTTTCGGCGCGGGACAACCCCTTTAACAAAAAGGTCCAAATTCTTTTATAAATATAAATGTTAAAAAGAAGGAGATTTAGAGCGTACTTGCTGTGTGCCGCTGATCACCATGCACTATCTTGGCGTGTATGTGCGCTTAATACGCGCCAAGATGTGCTCTTTATTGCATGCGTATTTCACGCAGTATTTCAGCATCAACTTGGGAGACTATGGTATATTGGTACAGTGTATTCCAAAAAACGCACGTGGGGTACACTGTCGCCACACAGTCGTGTGAAGGAACCCTTTGGCTGTGCTTTGCTGTTGCCAATCCTGACATCTGCTAGTCTCACGTCTACATCTGTGTTCACACCATCAGGTACTGTGCCTTGGTCTTGTGTAGCATCAGCAACTAATGGCTAATTCTGAAAGTAATGGTCTAGGGAGCCTGCAGCTAGGACCAAATGCAGCTTGGGGGGGTCAAGGGTGATAACTAGGAATCCCCAAGTGCTGTCTACAAATATAGCCTTAACCCTTTCCAATCCCCTGTCTGACCTTTGAAGACAGTATGATTTAAGGCTGTACAGCTTCGATGTTGGAAGATATCCATCGGGGTTCTCTTACTGTATATTGCCGGCCTCTCTGCTGTCAGAGCCTATCCAACGTGTCACCTCATGCAGTACTGGCTTTAGCCAGCATATAGCGCTGTTGTATAATGGCAGAAAAGGAGTAAGCCCCCTAGGAAAACTAGGATACAAACTGGATTGGAAAGGATTAAGTCAAAAGAGTGTGTGGCAAGGCGGATCCTCATTCATCTACCTGACAATTTCAGAACAGACATTTTGCTTGAAGGTGTTTCAGGCCCCATAGCACACTTGTAGAGCCCTTGAGCGGCCAAAATGATGGAGAACCCTCACAAATTACCCCATTTTAAAAACTAGACCCTTTAATGAATTCATCTAGGGGTGCACTGTGAATTTTGACTCCACAGTTTTTGAATCAATCTAAGCAAAGCAGCAGAAATTACAATTTTCATTTTTGTTTTTGCCAATAATGTCATTTTAAAATTAGTTTTTTTCATACAGCACAGATATGAATTATAACGTTCACCCCAAAATGAATACCCCTGTTTGTCCTGTGTTCAGAAACATACCCGTCGTTGCCCTAATATTATGTCTGTATGCACAACGGGGCCCAAACAGAAAGAAGCAGCCGATGGCTTTCAGAACAGACATTTTGCTTGAACATGTTATAGGCCCCATTGCCCACTTGTAGAGCTCTTGAGCAGCCAAAATGATGGAGAACCCCCACAAATGACCCCATTTTGAAAACTAGACCTCTTAGCGAATTCATCTAGGGGTGTACTGCACATTTTGACCCCATAATTTTTGAATGAATCTAAGCAAAACGAAAGGAAAAAAAAAAAATGTTTTTTTGGCATTATGTAATTTTAAAAGCAGCTTTTTTTTGTACAGCATACATATAAATAAAAAATTTCACCGCAACATGGATCCCCCTGTTTGTGCCGTGTTCAGAAGCATACCCATTGTAGCCCCAATCTACTTATAGGACACATGGTTAGGCCTATAATGGAGGGAACACCCATTGAATTTCAGGGCACAACTGAATACATTCTAGGCCCCATTGCCCGCTTGTGCAGAAAAAATATTGACACCCCCCCCCCCACCCCCACCACACACACACACTTCCTTCGGCATTCCCTAAATCTTAGATAAAATTAGTATGGTAAACTGTGTGGTATGTCTGAAGACAGGGGTAATAATGGAGGCCTGGCTGGGATAAGCACATGGGGCAATAAAATCGGGTATCCCTCCTCCTCAGTGGCACTTTGTGGGGGGTATTTCTTGACCTCAGTGGCAGGGATGGGGTTTAAAAAGTGGCGCTCTGTGAGTCTTCGTAATCTTGCTGAAGTACCTCGAGCTGAAAACAGAAGGCACTCAACAAGCTGCTCCTGGAACTGCAGGTAGGCGAGCGTTCCCGGGGCTTCTTTTAAATTACGTATTACAGGTAGCGGTCTGAATAATACCAGTCTCACACGGCCGTACGTGAAATCCGTTTGCTGAGGCCCGCAGTGGCTCCCAGCTGTGAGCCCGGCCGTGACCCTGCATATGACTGAGTAATGTACTGCTCATAACTGTATACTCACACAGGCGGTCATGCGCAGTACACCTTTTGTGTTCGTATTTCCCGCGCCGTCGTTTAGTGATGATGCGGGTACCCACAGCCCGTACATAGTGTAGTTACGCATGGGCTTCGGGTATATCCGCGACCATAGTGTACAATGGGCTCTATGTTACAGATATCCGCTGTAAAATAGAACCTGCTGCGTTCTGTTTTCTGAGAGTGGTTACGTAATTCCAACCCGCCAATGTAAGTGGAATTGTGTAATCGAATGCATTTGATTGATCTGCGTATTACCGCTCTTGTGAGACTGGCTTAAAGGGGTTGTCCCGCGCCGAAACAGTTTTTTTTTTTATTCAATAGGCCCCCCGTTCAGCGCGAGACAAACCCAATGCATGTGTTTAAAAAAAACAAAACGTTTAGTACTTACCCGAATCCCCGCGCTGCGGCGACTTCTTCCTTACCTTACCAAGATGGCCGCCGGGATCTTCACCCTTGATGCACCGCGGGTCTTCTCCCATGGTGCACCGTGGGCTCTGTGTGGTCCATTGCCGATTCCAGCCTCCTGATTGGCTGGAATCGGCACACGTGACGGGGCGGAGCTACGAGGACCAGATCTCCGGCACGAGCGGCCCCATTCACCAGGGAGAAGACCGGACTGCGCAAGCGCGTCTAATCGGGCGATTAGACGCTGAAATTAGACGGCACCATGGAGACGAGGACGCTAGCAACGGAACAGGTAAGTGAATAACTTCTGTATGGCTCATATTTAATGCACGATGTATATTACAAAGTGCATTAATATGGCCATACAGAAGTGTATAACCCCACTTGCTTTCGCAGGACAACCCCTTTAAGGTAGATCGCTACCTTTTCATCACGTCACCGGGGACCGCTCATCAAGGCCTCCGGCCACTGCTCCAGGCTACCTTTAGGTTCAAATGCGGAGGCATCCGGTAAAAAGTTTCATCCCACCGATCGGATAAAGGCGATCACGTGACCGGGGTCCCCTGTGAAATCTCCAGGTTCCTGGCTATCTCTGGTAGCCAGGTCAGAAAGATTTTAAATTTTCCGGGCAATCCTCAACTTTTGCACAATGCACATATGTCCGCCATTTTGGGTAAGGTCCGCGGATAAATATCCCATCAGGGAACAAATCCGGGGACCATAGTTTTATCTCCCCCCATGGATACAATCCGTAAGGGAAGATGAAACTTTAACTTTCCATGATCACCTTTATCCATTGGATAACAGTGATCATGTAATCGGGAATCGCATACAGCGGTCCCCGATTACATCTCCCTGCAGTCGGCTATCTTTGACAGCCGGGTGCAGGGAGATTTTAAATTTACCAGGCTCTCTGGCCTTCTGCACATGCACGCCACATCAGCGCATGCGCAAAAGCCTGCGGCAGGTCCTGATCGTGGGACTTCCCGGAGGATAGTGATGAGTATTTTTAGTTCCCCTCATCGCTCTGATCCAGGAGGCAGCTGAAACTTTTTTTTTTCATTTTTCTGTGATCGCTGTTATCCATTGGATAATGGTGATCATGGGTCCAGTCACCACGATCCCCGGTGACATCTCCTGCCTCCTGGCTACCCTCAGTAGCTAGGAGATTTCAAATTTCCTGGGCCTCCTGGCCTTCGCTGCGTGACATAATACATCTAGCGTGCATGCACAAAAGGCAGCGTCAGGTTCTTTCTGGACCAGATCGCCGCGGGACATTGTGGAGGATGGAGGTGAGCACTCTCAGCTCCCCTCCTGGATCCACGTTTGATAACGCTGATCGTGTGACTGGGGGTCTGCTATCCTGGCCCTCTGTGACAGCTCCAGGTTGTCGGCTAACTCCGGCAGCTGACAGCATGGAGCTGTCACGTCCTCAGCTCACGTGGCTTTAATCCTCTGAGCAAGCGTGCTTTTATGATGCTGGGGATTAAAGCCCACTAAAACAGGATGTAAAAAGTCTTTGCATTGGTCACTAAGGAGTTAAAAACACCCTCATAGAAGCAGACGGAAAAAAGGGGAATACTCTACATCAGGGGCGTCAAACTCATTTTCACCGAGGGCCACATCGGCCTTATGGGTGCCTTCAAAGGGCCGATTGTAATTGTAAGACAATATAGTAATAGTGACCCACATAGTGGCCACAGTAGTAATAGTGACCCCAGTAGTAATAGGGTCCCCATAATAGCCCCAGCAATAAGTGACCCCCATAGTGGCCCCAGTAGTGATAGTAACTGACTCCAGTAATAAGAATGACCTCCATAGTGGCCTCAGTAATAACAATGACCCCCATAGTGCACCCAGTAGTGATAGTGACCCCCATAGTAGCCCCAGTGGTAAGTGACCCTGATAGTGACCCCAATAATAATAGTGACCCCCCATAGTATCCCCAGTAGTAAGTGAGCATAGTAATCAGAGTGACTTCAATAATAAGAGTGGCCCCCATAGTGGTCCCAGTAGTAATAGGGTCCCCCATAGTGGCCCCAGTAGTAATAGTGTCCCTCATAATAGCCCCAGTAATGAGTAACCCCCATAGTGGCTCCAGTAATAACAGTGACCTCCAAAATGGCCCGAGTAGTGATAGGGACCCCCATAGTAGCCCTAGTAGTGATAGTAACCACATAGTGGCCACAGTAGTAACAGTGATCCCAGTAATAATAGTGACCCCAGTAGTGACTCCAGTAATAAGAGTGACCCCCATAGCAGCCCAAGTAATTACAATGACCCCATTAGTGGACCCAGTAGTGACAGTGACCCCCATAGTGGCCCTAGTGGTAACAGTGATCCCCATAGTAAGTCCAGTAATAATAGGGATTCCAGTAGTAAGCGACTCCAGTAATCAGAATGGCTCCAATAAGAATGACCCCACAGTGGCCCCAGCAGTGATAGGCTCCACCATGGTAGTCTCAGTAGAGGTAGTGACCCCTCATAGTGACCCTAGTAGTAATAGTGACTCCCTTAGTGGCTCCACTGGTAATAGTGACCCCCATAGTAGCCCCAGTAGTAACACTGACCGCCACAGTAGTACCAGTAGTAATTGTTGCCCCAGTAGTAACACTGACCCCTATAGTGGTCCCAGTAGTAATAGTGACCCCCACATCAGCCTCAGTAGTAATTGGCCCATGGCTGGCCAGCATTCCTACAGGCATTCCACTCACCCAGCCACTGCTGAGCCTGTAACTGCTGGCTTCTCCCCTTGGCATCCGCTCGGCGTACAGGATGGCACACACAGACACGGCAGGGAGGAGGTCAGCGATCACGGACTCTGCACTGCTGCCGGACCAGAGCTGCAGGCTGTGTGAGTCAAGTGCCTGTTAGGTTGTTGCATGGCTGGTGGGCCACATAAAATGAGGCAGTTGGCCAGAATTCAACCCGCGGGCCTTGTGTTTGACACGTGTGCTCTACATGTTTCAAGCGTCACATTTCAGGCTCTTCCTCCTAATATCATTCCAAACCTCATGCTTCTGGTTAAAAACAAACCACTTCTACACTTATGGTGAATAATCAGTCAATCACATTAACGATGCACATGACCTCAAATCAACTGTGTGGTGTACTAGGGCTTGTAGATAAAAGATCAGGAAATTCAAAGTAAATATGAAGTTTTAGTTTTACTTTATATAAGTGCTGGAAGAAATCTTGTGTTTTGGAATTGAATCCATCCATGGCTGAGGCGGCTTCTGTTGTGGCCCGGAGTTGGGGGTACCTTTGTAGTGTGTGTACTGGTTTCTTGTATATCTGTGTTGGTTTGTGATCTGTGTTGGTGTTACCAATCTTTGTGGTGGCAAGTCTGTCTCCTTTAGATTGTTGTGTGTGGTGTGATTGGAGGTCTAGAGAAGTTAGGGGCAAAGTAAAAATAAGGGGAGAGGAGAGATGTAGTCGGTGGAGGAGGTTGTGTGAGCAGGAGGCCAAAGCTCTGGTGATTCTGCCTGAGCAGAGCCACTGGGGATCCCTTTTGCCATGGGATGCATGCCGTTGGGGGACTAGAGCTCGGGATCCGGAGCCTCTTGGAGGTGATGGTGGTTATGATCGCACGCTCCCCTATTTATCTACTGCGTCAAGCGACAAGGTTGAGAGTAACCAGGGACTTCATACACAGGGAGTGTGGTTGGAGTTATCAAAAGAAAGGACAATAACAAGTAAGTTAGAAGGATGGGTGGTGTGTTTTTCCCTCCATGTCAGGAGAGTATCCCTAGGAACTTTACCTCAGATAACTGAGACTGAAGATGTCTAAAGTGTCCGGAGAGAAAAATAACTCCTAGAAATGTGTGGGTTGGAGAAGTGCATCAGAGGGAACTTTGCAAAAAGTCTTATGCCTAAGATTGTCACCGTATTTTGTTCTTGGATAGTCAAAGCTGAAAACGTGAGTAAAAGTAAACCGTGTGCCTTCAGTTTTGAAACCTAACATTTGACTGTGGACTCTTTTATTCTGCTCAAGTGGTTGTTCGCTTGGTAAGAGGCACTGGTGTCACATGACATATAAGGAAAAACTCATTTAACAAGGCTACAAATCTTGGGTCCTGTACCTGGTTGGACATGCCGCACCTTTGAATGCAGTGGGTAGAGATGGTAGAGCCACCTGTGACACAACAGCCATTTATTCCCCGCTGTCTTACCAGCCAAAGGGCCGATCTCGTGTGCTACACTTGCACTACACATCCCTGCACGAAGCTACTAAGATTCCAGGATTGTGTCTGTTGTGGGTGAGCTGGTTGCACTTTTCTGTTATATAGGACAGCGCCTGCATGGGACTCTAAAAAGAATTGGATTTCTGTGTGAGGCCGGGGCTTTAGGCCTCTTTCACATGAGCGACAGTGATATCGCCGCGAGAAAACCTCAGCTATATCGCAGCTGTTTACTGTGCGATATTGCTGCATTTTCTCGTGGTGATATTGCGATTTTGTAGCACTTTTTTGCTGGGATTTCCGGGAGGGCTTGAAATATAATTCCTTCCCGAATATGAGCCCTATCTGCATTAAAAAAAAAAACAACAACAAAAAAAGATACATTACCTAAGAGGCGCTGTCCGCTCTACTGCACTTCTCCTCCGCAGCTTTGGCACTTGTTTGTAGTCTTTAGCCAGCACTTCCTGGTTAGGGGTTTCAAAAACCACACCTCCAGGAAGCACTGACTTTGAATGGTTCTTGAGTGCTGTGGCTCAGCCAATCACTGCAGCACTCGATTAACCAATCCCAGCCATTCAATGCAATGACTGTGATTGGTTTATTGAGCGCTGCAGTGATTGGCTAAGTCGCGGTGCTCAAGAACCAATCAGAGCCAACGCTTCCTGGAAGCAGGATTTTTTGAACCCTCTGACCAGGAAGCACTGGCAGAAGACTGCAGACAAGTGTGCCGGAGCTTCAGGAGGAGAAGTGCCGAGGAGCGGACAGCGCCTCTTAGGTGATGTATTTTTTTTTTGTTTAATGCAACTAGGGCTTATTTTAGGATTTCATCACACCGCACGAAAATGCAATACAAAGGAAGGCTCCAAAAGGAAACATGGCCTACAAAACATCGCCAATTGTGGCTGTACAGAGCTTGCTGTGATTTTTTTTTTGCGCAATGTAGCAGCCTACAAAACATCGCTAATGTGAAGGAACCCATAGGAGAGCATGGGCTGCACATACATGCGGTTTGTAGCACTGTTGAATTGCGAAAAAAACGTGCGATTTTGTCGCCCATGTGGAAGCGGCCGTAGAGGACACTGCAGGATCCAGGGAATGGGTAAGTATAAAAAATACATCATCCGGCTCCCTGATACCTCCCACAACAAGACAATACCTTAGTTTATGGTTCTGTGGGGACGTGACCATTTCCCTTTTGGGTGAATGCACAGGGCAGATTTGAATTGCGGAATCCAGAGCAGGAGACCGCCTTCAGATTCCGCAGCAAATACTGCCCATAGCATGCAATGCAAAAAGGATTCTCCATGCACACGAGCAGAAAGCAACTGCGGTTTCAGCTTGCGGATGAAAAATCGCAGCATGCTCCATTTTCCTGCGGATTCTGCACATTGAAGTCAATAAAAAAGCCATCTAACCCACATATTCCGCGGCAAAAGCAGAAGTTTAAAATAAAAGAATCCGTACTGCACATGTCTGACGGCAAGCCGTGTGGACCATCCGCTGTACAGAAAAGAAGGAGAAAATACAGGTATGGGCGGATTCCGGCTGGCCACAGGGTCAGATTCCGCTGTGGGTTCCCGCATGCGGAATCCGACCCACCCATGTGCAGGCGACCTTAATCAGAGGTAAAATCCACAGCATTTGGGATTTGCTGTGGATTTTGACTTCCCCACTGAACCCAATTGGGAAAATCGGCAACAAATCTACAACCAATCTGCAACATAAACATGCTGCAGATTTACAGTCAATTTTTTCCAGTGGCATGGGCAACTTCACATTGGTATATGCGTTTTTGCGAACGACTTAGTGCACCCGTATCAACATATTGCACCCGCTAGACATGTTTTTTTGCACAGAAGATACTACCACGCCCGACTTAAATGGCTATTTAGCTTAATGAGTTCCAGATGTGTTCTTTTTCTCATGGGGATACGCAGCATATTGCACATCCCGTTGTGCATTGCACACGCATTTACACACCTCCCATAGACTCCTATGGGGACCTTTGGTGTGAAATCAATGGGTTCTATTTTCTGCGTATTATGTGCGCAAATTTTGTACATGCAAATATGCACGCAAATACGCTAATCTCATCCACTATGCTGTTTTTCTGCAGGTTTTCCACCTTTACGGCTTTTAAACACGTACGTATGTGTGATTGCAAATACATTTGCACTATGAATGAGGCGCTTTTGCGTCATATGCACCAACAAAAAAAGTATTGAGAACGAACCAATTGACATCAATGGTTTCTACTGTCTGCATATTGCACAAGCAGATATGTCCATCTGAAGGAGCCCTTAAAGTCGAGACAGAAGATCCGATGCCTAGATGTCCCGTGTGAACAATTGCTAAAATTGGAATATTTTTGCTACCAGATTCTGCGTTCTCCTTCGTTTTAACAGTAATCTGTAAATCCAATCTTTTCTGTTATCACACAGGATGACGTCTCGGCGTTCTCTCCCAGCTGCTGTGTAGTTTTGACCATACAATCCTTGTATTTGCCATATAAAGAAATACTTCCAAGCTAAACCAAGCAGCTTCCCAGGACGGCATTTGCTTTTTTGACATGTGTTTGCCTCATAAATGACATTTTGTGTGTAAGTGGCTATTTTTACTCTAAATATTGCATGCTGCGCTTTATTTCCATCTAAATATTTTATTGTACTTGTAATGTAATGTCTGTTTGAAATGTAAGATTATTGCCAGGGAAGTCACATGACCCATCTCAGCGAAAGCGT
The DNA here is from genome assembly GCF_035609145.1 of Eleutherodactylus coqui. Classification (NCBI taxonomy): domain Eukaryota; kingdom Metazoa; phylum Chordata; class Amphibia; order Anura; family Eleutherodactylidae; genus Eleutherodactylus; species Eleutherodactylus coqui. The sequence goes on along the minus strand of NC_089837.1, from coordinate 471,686,782 downwards.
CTACACAGTAGTCGAAGGCGTATAAACATTGCCAAGACTCAACTGTACATAGTAGACATAGACAGGACCATAGAGGTCACCGGAGGTCTCTAGGATTGCCTCAACTTTATAGAGCCTTAAACACAGAGTCCTGACAGGCAAAAGGTCCATCTGTCAACTGGAACGTCCCCGCTCCACCTCTGGGGACCCCAAACTGAAAGACTGGGACACCCCTATACTCCGGCCCCACAATGGAGGGTCATGAGATCTCATGTGCATGGGCGCAAGTACAGGGGGATCATCAAAGGCGTAACTTGAAGCTCCTGGGCCCCAATGCAAAACCTATGACAGGGCCCCTGCTTATAATGCTTTATTCATAGTACTGGGCTCCCTATATGGAGAAGAGAGGCCTTATTGGTCTCCTAAGGCTCCTGGGCCTGGGTGCAACCACATCCCATGCATCCTCTATAGTTACGCCCCTGGGGATCATCATTAAACTAGAGGGGTTCAGAGGTCTGTAGTGAAAAGCTATGCGTCAGAACTAGAGATGAGCGAACGTACTCGGATAGGCACTACTCGTCCGAGTAATGTGCCTTATCCGAGTACCGCTGTGTTCGTGCTCAAAGATTCGGGGCGCTCCGCTGCTGACAGGTGAGTCGGAGCGGGGAGCGGGGCAGAGCGGCCGGGAGAGAAGGAGAGAAAGATCTCCCCTCCGTTCCTCCCCGCTCTCCCCTGCAGCTCCCCGCTCCGCAGCGCGTCCCGAATCTTTGAGCACGAACACAGCGGTACTCGGATAAGGCACATTACTCGGACGAGTAGTGCCTATCCGAGTACGTTCGCTCATCTCTAGTCAGAACCCAATAAATGTTGGTGTGTATACTCAATGAGTTTCCCAAATTAGGGGCGGTTTCAGATGCCTGTATGTGTAATGTATTTGCGCAGTGAACAAGGTTTATTTGCATGCAGGGCCAATGCACAGCTGCACACGCTCGACGCTCCTTCATTGATTCAGGGCAGCTTCACAAGAGCGCATTTGTGCGAGCAAAATATTCACGCACATTGCTCAATGAATTGAACCCCCCGGTTTAAATAGGTTCATTCTCACTTTCGCTTTTTGCACAGGCTTTTCACAATAGCAAAAAAACTGCAACATGCTCTATTTTAGTGCGCATGGGATATAAGAAAACTCTGTGGACTAATTACGCTGCATAAGCTTTTAACCCCTTCCATCCATATGACGTAAGGGTACATCCTGCTGGCGGGGTACTTCCTGCAACTGGATGTACCCTTACACCACAGGGATAGCGCGAGATCATAAGAGATCTCATGCTATCCAGCGGCGGGAGCCGGCTGTCAGTGATAGCGAGCCTCCCGCTGCAACAGGGAGATGCGACCCCCACTGCTAACCACTTTCCTGCTGCAATCTATGTAAATCGCGGCATGGAAAGGGTTCACAGAGGGAGCACCCTCCCTCTGTGACATTGCCAGGCTCTTGCGATATACTCGCCATGGCAACAGGATGCCAGATACCGGTGTCCTGTATTGCCAGTGCCTCTGATTGCTGTAATAAGCGATAAGGCATTCCAGGACAGAAGTCCTGCAATGCCTTATCTTAGCGATCAGAGTTGGCATGGTGCAATTCCCTCAGAGGGACAGAAATAGTGTAAAAAAAAGAAAAGAAAAATGTACAAAAAATAAAAATGGAAAAAAAAACTGAAAAAAAACCCCTTTTTGGGGCTTTCTCATATTAGCAGAAAAAAAAATGTGCACTTTGCCTAACCAAAAAATGCAATAAAAGTGATGAAAAAGCCGTAGGTACCCACCTTAAAATGGTAACAATAAAAACTACTGCTTGTATTGCAAAAAATATGCACTCACAAAGTTCCGCCCATGAAAAAATAAAAAAGTTATAGAACTTTGAATGCAGCGATTTGGAAAAAAAAGAATTCCAAAAAGGGGTTTTTATTGCAGAAAAGTGGAAAAACCTAAAAAATATAAGAATTTTTATATCGATGTAACCGTACCGGGCCGCAGAAAAAAAATGTAGTGTGTCATTTAAGCTGCATAATTAATGCTTTTTAAGAAAAAAAAATCTATGGCAGAATTGATGCGTTTTCTCTACCTGCCGTCATAAAAAAAAAAAATAAAAGTTTTACAATATAGTCTATGTACCCAAAAATGGCACCGATAAAAACTACAGTTCGCCACCCAAAAAACAAGCCCTTATACGGCCGCGTCGACAGAAAAATAAAAAGTTATGGCTTTTGAAAAATGGAGATGAAAATCCGCCAAAAATTGTTGCGTCCTTAATAGGGATGAGCGAGTATACTCGCTAAGCCACTACTCGCTCGAGTAATGTGCCTTAGCCGAGTATCTCCCCGCTCGTCCCGAAAGATTCGGGGGCCGCCGCAGCTGACAGGCGAGTTGCGGCGGGGAGTGGGGCAGAGCGAGCGGGAGAGAGGGAGAGAGAGATCTCCCCTCCGTTCCTCCCTGCTCTCCCCCGCAGCTCCCCGCCCCCGGCCCCCGAATCTTTCGGGACGAGCGGGGAGATACTCGGCTAAGGCACATTACTCGAGCGAGTAGTGCCTTAGCGAGTATACTCATCCCTAGTCCTTAAGCCCAAAATAGGCCATGTCCTTAAGGGGTTAAATGTGTTCTGCGCCGATGTGAACAGTTCCCGGCAGTGCAAAAAGGACAGTAAAATGCGCAGATATGTGCGCAATAGCGCAAAATTCACAGCGCTAAAAGTTACACTATAACATGTTTTTTTGTACATACACTCATGTGAGCCTGCCCTAAAAAGGCTATTTAGCCTAATGAGGTCCAGATGTCTTCTTTGTCACGGAATTGCACAGTGCATTGTACAGTTGCACGCATAATGAGTGCGCATTTGAGCACCTGCGATAGACTTCTGTGGGGCCCTTGGTGTGCAAATATACAGGAAAAAAAGAACAAAACACGTACATGAGACTGAACTGGGCAAATATGGTCATCTGAAACAATCTTAATTGTGATGTACTCCTATATTTTACACTTCAACAGTGCCAAATATCCCCCTGGGGGCAACATTTACTACTATTTTTTTTTTAAGAAATCTTGATCCCATTGCCCAATGAATATACACATAAAACTTTTATCAGGGGCTCAACTAAAGGCTCAGGGGCCCTGATGCAAAACGTGAGCTGGGCCCCCCCCCCCCCTCTATCTGTATCTATACCTGTACCAATACCTAAACCATGCTGCACAGAGACATAACTTTAAGCTTCTGGGCCCCAATGCAAAGCCTGTAACAGGGCCTCCAACTATAATGCTTTATTCATAGTACTGGGTTCCCTATATGGAGAACAGAGGCCTTATGGGCCCCCTAAGGTTCCTGGGACCGGGTGCAACCGCATCCCCTGCACCCTCTATAGTTATGCCCCTGATTTTCATAGAATCCTAGAATGGTAGAGCTGGAAGGGACCTCGAGGGTCATCGGGTCCAACCCCCTGCTCGGTGCAGGATCACTAAATCATCAACCCAATTTTATTGGGTTTTGCCCCATATTTTTTTTTTTCTTTGCTGGAGACCTCTGAACACTTTTAGTTTAATCATGTTCACCCTGCATATTGGCTGTGTTTATATATACCAGGCTTTGAATCCCAGTCCCCCAATGAGGTGGTGATAATAACTGGTCAAGTGATGTTTCTCTGGCACTTTTCTCATGTTAGTTGCAAAATTTGTTAGAAAAAGTCTCAACAATTAAAATGAACAAATCTTCAAATGCACAAACGACTCCTTAAGTTATGCATGTTATTATAGATTTATGAATGGGGTCTTCTTGCAGCCTTACAACTTCTCGAGCCCATGGCAAAACCAGTGTGGATCCTTTTTTTTCTGATTGCCTCCTACAGACTACAGAATGTATACTTCATATTTCCAGGCAGATCCAGACTTGCAAAAACAAACAGATGCACGCACCATGCGCAATGACATGACTCTTTGCAATCTGCCACAACTGGAGGTGATGCGTGCGGTAGTATGCGGCATAGGATAAAGGGCCAACAAAAACACCGGTACAAGTGGTACAAAACCAAAGTTATGACTCAATAAACTCACATTACCAGTTACATGTGATGTAGGCAAAACAAAACTGGCGTTAAATTCCCAGGATCATTTTTTTTACTTCATGTTCTTTGTGTATGAATAAATGAATTAGATTTACTGATTTTATGCAAAGAAGAATAAACGGGGAAAAAAATTAAAATCCCAGGTTTTATGGTATAGTACATCAGTAAAGTGCTACAACTTAGGAACAAAAAGTGTGTTTGGGCCCTTTTACACCGGATGATCTTTTACTGCACAGAAGCTCGGCAGCTCGTCCCAGCGATAATCATTCCTGCGCTTTTACACAGGAACGAGCATCGCTCAGTGAATGGAGACGAAGCAGGACGGGGATCGTTCCTACCTGCCTGCCTCCATTCACAGTGAACAGGTAGTCATTCATAGATGAACGACAACCTGTTTACACGGCCGATCTGTCATTCAGTTTGCTGCATGCAGAAACTGAAAGAGGAACGAAGTGCACATGAATTCTCGCCCGTCATCCAGTCGGGCATGCATACACACTGAATGATAATTGTTCAGATTTCTGCGGGAACCTGAACCATTTGTCAGCCCATGCAAAAGTGCCCTTACGCAGTGCTATCAGTACAGTTAGTCCCTTGCTTGTGAACAGATTCCGTTCCAGGAGCCTGTTCGCAAGTACATTTGTTTGTATGTCCGAACAAATGGTTGTATGGAGGGGATCGTGGGTGGATCCCGCTCCATACGTCGGGTGCAGGGTGTTCTTACAGCCGTCACCCGGTGGTAGCAGTTCTGACAAGCCGCGCCGCTCATCGGGACTGTTAACACTTTAAAGCGTTGAGTTCCCACGAGCGGTGCGGCTTGTCGGAACTGCTGCCACCGGGTGTCCACTGTAAGAAACAGCAGGCACCCGACGTTCAGGGGACCCATAGAGTGTCCCGCGATAAGATTGCTGGACGCTGTGCGGTTGCTAGGCAGCCGGGGGCCTTCTGAAAGACCCCAGGGCTGCGGATACAGAGTGCCTATCAAGCCCACGGTATGATGTAATGCCATAGCATTACATCATACTGTGCAGGACAGATTGTTCGTATCTTGCGAAGTTCGTAACTCGAACGTTCGCAAGTAGGGGACTATCTGTAGATCAAAAGCAGTGGGGTGGGCTTTGCCAACACAATGTAATGCCTATGAGCGCCGTTAATCATCATATAGCTAGCAGGCTTTGAATATGCTGAGACATGCAGTTCATTAACATCGGGTATCATTTAATATATATGATATATATATCAAAAACGAAAAAAGAAAGGAGGGTTTGATACCTTGTCGCCAGTAGAGCAAAGTGTGATTGTTCTCGGTAAGAGAAACCAAGTAATGATGTAGATATGATACTTGCAAATATAAGTGCAAAAATAAGTACAAATTAATCCCACCATGTCTGTGCCTTGTCATAAGTATGCGTGTATATATATGCATGCTCCTTCGGATCCATTTAATTTTGCTTTGATGAAGGGCCCTGAGAGGTTCGAAAGCTAGCTATAACATCATGTATTTTTGTTAGCCATTAAAAGGTATCATATCTACAAGATTATTTGGGTTCTCTTACTGAAAACAATCTCACTTTTATATATTGCATATACTATATAAAACTTTTTTATTATCAAAAGAGTCTGCTATAGCACATTGCCCTGACTGAGCCTTAAACCTTGCACACCCGGTCAAGAAGCTTGTTTTCTAACCTCTTCTACTGAACGGCTGATGGATCATCTTCTTATTGGGCCAAATTCCTACAGTTTCCTTGGAATAAGGGGGTCCTGAAGGGCAATACTGACAACCAGTCAAGTTTTTGATTCTTAACAACAATACAGAAGACACAATTTGGTAATACACTAATGTAATAGAACTGACGAGAGCCAAGTATATCCGATCCATTACGCCTTTCAAGTGCAAATAATGGGAATATGGTTTCCGTCCAAGACATTTCTGGCAATGAAAGTGTTAAGCATCTTCTTCCAAGTCCAGCTGTTGCATGGGATGTTACGGTAACTTACACCAAACATATGGCTGCCTTCCACAAGAGAGCAAGGAGGCCAGTGAGGCTTGTGGAGGGGAGTTGGTGAAAGGGACTGACTCTCTACTTGTTGCAAGGATTTATCACTGTTTAGATGTGCTCCCTGCCTCTCCCTGCCTCTCAGCAATCTGCTCCGCTCTGCCACAACACATAGACTCTCACAGACACTTTCCTTCACTGACTCCTTCAACCTTTCACTTACAACACTTTGCTGAATCCAAAGCTGCTGCCTACAACTTAAATGGGTGCAGCCCCCTGCTAAGAAGTGGAGAGTGGGCTACAGATCAACAGTAGGATTCCTCAAGGAGTTGGATGTATAACATGAAGAATCCTCAGAGACATGTGGGGCGAACGGATCAGATGTTGGGTGCTATGGCTGATATCCTAGGGTCCTTTGTACTTCCAAGTCATCAATGGGTATGTGCTATATGGATCTTTTGCTCTTGTGTGTTTTAGATGGCCAGTTCAGGCCAAAGTCATGCAATATTAACAGTTAAACAGCATTTTAACTCAAACATTTGTTGTTTTACCTGTTGACTAGAAGCCTTAGATTGTAAGCTCTTGAGTTCTTCTTAAGATTCTAAGTATATTTAAGTTTACAAGGAGTAAAACTATCATCAAAATGCACAAAGTGTTGTAAAATGTTGAGGTTTTATTCCATTAGGCAATAGTTCTTAGATGTCCAGTGAATGATCATCAAAGTTATTATCTAACAGTAATGTATAGTGAGTCATCATCACATTTACACCATTTACATTAGAACCAAATAGTTGCCAAACCGTAAACTGAGTAACAACTTTTTACAATTCATTTCATTTCTGCACTTTTTGGAATATTCCCCACTTCATTAGCATGCAGTATTTAGTAGTTGTTCATTGGCAAGCTCACTGCCCCATATCTTATGATATATATATATGTGTATGTATATATATATATATATATATATATATATATATATATACACATATATATTTATTTATTTACACATACACTAATATATATATATATTAGTGTATATATGTCTATATATATATATATATATATATATATATATATATATATATATATATGTGTATGTGTAAATAAATAAATATAAATATATATATATATATATATATATATATATATATATATATATATATATATATCATAAGATATAGGGCAGTGAACTTGCCAATGAACAACTACTAAATACTGCATGCTAATGAAGTGGGGGATATTCCAAAAAGGACAGAAATGGAGGGAATTGTAAAAAGTTGTTACTCAGTTTATAGTTTGGCAACTATTTGGTTCTAATTAGACCCCATTTTATATGCAAAGTGTAACATAGCAGCTACTTGCCACACTAGATATAGAGGAAGGTGGCACTTAGTTAAATTGAACTAATATGCAGTAAAACTTTAGCAACACACTGTAGTAAACTTTAATAGATCTAGTAAAAAAAAATGATTATAGCGAATTCCTACTATCTTTTAAACACTGTGTAGGAATACAGTCGTGTGTACTTTTGTCATAGAGACGGAAAAACAGCATCATAGCTACTGAGACAGAACATGATTTATCCATTTCAATACCAAACTCAACTGCGGCCTTGAGTTTGGCGTTGTAGTGTCCTTGTGGAGGTGACTATACCCCTTGTATATTTTCTGCGGACTGTATAAGGCCGCGCTCACACGACCGTGTTTCCAGCGATGACAATAAGTACTTACTGCATGCCGCACTACCTTGGTGCGGGTGCATGCGTAATACACGCCGAGATAGAATATGCCATGATTTTTCTCTTGCGCACATATGCTCGTGCCAACGTCACAATGAAAGTGTATGAGCGATTGTTATTGCATATTCCACGTGCAAAAACGGCGTAGGTAATACGCATACGGTCATGTGAGCCCGGCCTAAGTTGCATATACCATTTTTACTGGTTTTACTGCTCTTTTTGTGTCTCTATCTGTAAATCGCAAAAGCATTTTCAGTATTGGCCGGGGGAGCGGCTTTCCAAATCAGAAACACTTGGTTTTCTTTCACATTTCTGCTTCATGCTGTGACATGTGATACAATTGTAATTCCATTTTCTATTGTTTTTAATATGGAAGTTTAAGAAGAAGAAAGTACATCTGCAATCGGCCTTCTCTAAATAGAAGAAAGCTAATGTATAAAGCAAAAATATATAATGCAAATACAATAAGCAACAGATGACTAATAGTAACGTCTAATGATAATATGTATCACTTCTGCTCATTGACTGTGCTGAAAGAGTCAACCAGAGACATCCTGAGGGCAGTTGCATCACCCAAGAGTTTATTTATTTTCTAACTAAGTAGTTGGCTGTCTTCAAAGCCGAGACACTGAGACAAAACAGAGAACTGGATCAGAGGGAGGAGAAACAGAGATCCAGATAAGGGATTGGTGCTCTGGAAATTAACTTCTTGTCTGCTGTTGGAAAGTTTCTTTGTTGTTTTTTTACATGGGTGTGATGATGGAATAAGAATACTATAATTAAGCAACACCAAAAAGATCCAACACAAATACATGTCAAGGAAAAGTAGGGCAGAATGGGTGACGTGTGCTACATGTCTTTTAGGTAAATGGCAGATACATTGACGACTTAACAGCTGCAATGTGAAGGTCTTCTGGGAAAGGTGGGGGTGGACAGCTTTCTGTGGCATCTAAGATTAAAGCTAATGCATTAATATGTTTACATTCCCAGAATTGGACCGGTCAGGTTATTAGTTGCCTCAGGGTAGCTTCAACTTTTAGTTTTTCCAGGAGACACGTTCAAGCGTTCATTCCCGAAGGGATCCTTACCAAGGTGTGTTCTTCTCATGAACTTTCACACCCAGGACCTTGGGGGCAAAATGTTCTCTTTGGGAATTACAAGCCCTGCTAAATTGTTGTAATGAGATATGCATACAAATACGGTACACGGCGGTGAGAAAGAACTCAGTTCGTGGACAGCATCCAAGAGGAATTCTTACAAAATGTTCTTTTAAGGAGAAATATCAACATAAGACTGACGCCTTCTATGTGGATGGAGGTTCTCAAGCCGCCTTAACTTATACTCGAAGGGTTTGGATCTTAGTAGATATGGCAGTGCATTCCGTTAGATGTCTCTGAAATTAAAAAGACGGCTTATTTCTGTATTATGTGTTCTGCGTAAGTGAACTATCAGAAACATAATTCATTGTATACAAGGTTTCATCTCATGTTCATTTGGATATTTGAAACATTCCAAGGTTAATTAAGTTCCTATGATATTGTCTATACTCTAACTGCAGCTCATATGGACATTCGCCGACTCATGACGACTTATGTTCATACTCAAGTGAGTCTGGCGAATAGTTGATGATGTGCATCTGGCTTCTTTATCCCATGGCAATCAGTTGCTATCACTGGGAAAAGGTCCAGCTGGCCATGCACTATGCTACAGGAGAAATGTAGTATGAATGACCAATGAATGGCCGTTCATGTATTACATGAATGGGCTGGTTCTGCCAGTGCTAATCTCATAGAGGGGGGTCCCTAGAGTGAAATCGCTGTCTACAATGTCTATGCCCCCCAATAGAACATATGTATACAGGCAGGGGCGTAACTAAAGACTCAGGGACCCTGATGCAAAAGGTGATCTGGGGCCCCCCCTCTATCTGTATCTATACCCGTACCCATACCTAAACCATGCAGAGACATAACTCTAAGCTTCTGGAGCCCAATGCATAACCTGTAACAGGGCCCCCAACTATAATGCTTTATTCATAGTACTGGGCTCCATATATGGAGAAGAGAGGCCTTATGGGCCCCCTAAGGCTCCTGGGCCTGGGTGCAACCGCATCCCCTGCATCCTCTATAGTTACGCCCCTGTATACAGGTTGTTCTAATGATAAGATGTCTTTAGGGCTGATCATAGACACGGGACGATGTTGGGCACTTCAGTGTCCGACAGCCGCCCCAGCGATGACTGTTCCTGTGTTTTTACGCATGAATGATCATTGCTCAGTGAATGGAGGTGTAGTGGGTCGGGGGTCCTGCTAGCCCACTTCACCTCTAGTCACACTTAAGAGGCCTGTTTACACGGGACGATGCAGCAGCACATAAACAATGATTTTATGGTCCGATCAGCAATTTATTGCTTTCAGACTGCGCAATTATCGTGCAAACTACTCAATTTAATGAGTGGCTTGCACAATAATCAATAAAAGATACTTGAATACAATAGTAAGCGCAGAGCAAAGATATCATAATGGTCCTTTTCCTGAGCATGCTCTCCTTACTGTGTCAAAATTAATGACAAAAATATACATAGCAAGTTATACATTTTTCTAATGGCCTTTTCAGCACCAATGCTTCCTCATCAAAGTGTGCCTGGCACATGTATCCATAGGTGCATAGCCTATAGATGCCTCCTAGTGTGCCTGCCTCAGATTAACCCTTTTCAATCCACTGTCTGACGTCTGAAGACATTATGATTTAAGGCTATACAGCTCTGATGTTGGAAGACGTCCGTCAGGGTTCTCTTACTGTATATTGCCAGCCTCTCTGCTGTCAGAGCCTACCCAATGTGTCACCTCATGCAGTACTGGCTTTAGCCAGCAGATAGCGCCATTGTATAACAGCAGAAAAAGAGTAAGCCCCCTAGGAAAACCAGAATACAAATTGGATTTGAAAGGGTTAACACAGTGCACATTACCTGTTATGTCTGATGTTCGCCACATATGGATATATGTATAAAAAATATAGCCAGCGAAAACATTGTAAAATAAACTGGATGTGCACCATTTTCCCAGTAAATTTGGTGTACATCCACTAAGGATAATTTATTGCATTAAGCAGCACATCAATATAGAGCAGCAGCTATGTGTCAAGATATGGACCCCATTGCTCCAATAAGTATGAATGAATGACTTCCATTATGTAGATTGAAAAAAAAGTCCCAGGTCCATCAAGCTTAATCGTTTTTTGATCCACTGATTTTAACCCTAAATGCCATAGAGAAGCATTTAGACTTTTTTTTTTTTTGTAAATGCAGACACACGGTCGTATCTGCCGTTGCTACCTCTTAGGTTCGGGCATTCCACAATTGGACTACCCTGCCCATAAAGAACCCTTTCCTACATTGATGTCTAAATCAACTTTCTTGCACCTGTAAAGAATGTTCCTTCATCCTTCTTAAAATCCTAAGATTGCAACACAATACACATCTTATTTAGGGCGGCTTCAGATGGGCGTATGCACAGATACACTTGCCTCGGTGCAATGTATTTGCGCAGTGAACGAGGTCTGATGAAGTATATTTGCATGTATGTCTGCGCATAAGGGCTTGGTCACACGGGCGCCGATGCGCCTGTCTTCCTGCACGAAGAAGACGGCCGCACCTGCAGTGCGGACGACTCTCCGCAGCGCCGGAAGAAAGAACACATGACCGGCAATGGAGCCGGTCATGTGTTCTTTCTGCTGGCAGTGTGGAGAATCATCCGTACCTGCAGTGCGGCTGTCGTATCCTGTATCGGCGCCCGGATGCACCCATGTGACTAAGCCCTCACACTATACTTTTTCGCATGCAGGGCCAGTTAACACACGTGACACATCCCTTCCGTGGATTAAAAGGCTATTTAGGTCCAGATGTGTTCTTTTTTTCACAGAATTGCACAGCATATTGACCATTTGCATGCATATTGACTGCATATTTGCGCACCTCCCATCAACTTCTATGGGGCCTTTGATGTGCAAATACGCTGGAAAATAGAGCAGCACCAGTACCTATGGCAAATTAATGAAATATTGCACGTAAATGAAGTGCTGCATCTTTAGAGCTTCTTCACATTACCATATTTGCGTAAAATATTTGCACACAAAACACAGAATAGAACCCATTGGCTGCAATGAGTTTGTTCTCATGAACATTTTTTACGCTCACATTCTCTGTACGTGCAAAAAAGTAGGACCTGCCCTATTTTGCTGCATATTTGCGTATCAAGGAACTCATAGAAGTCTATTGGAAGTGCGCAAATACACAGTCAATACCCGCAGAATACGCTGAGCAAAATATGGGATGCAGCACTATACCGTCCTGAGCTATGGTACAGGCATCAACTGTCAACTAAATGTGAATGGTGAAAAGACTATAGCAACCAGCAAATATGACGCATATTTAATGTACGTGCCATTATATGAGTATGCTGAAAGCAACAGTCTTTGTAAATGGCATCCAAAAGGTTTATTTTCTTTTCCGTATTACTCAAGGGTCTCCTGGGCTATTAATCACATTGGGGGTCCCTACTGCAGCTTCACCATGGAGGTTTCCCATGCTGATCTGACATGGATATATTTGGTTCAGCATAAACACAAGGCTGATGGCTGTCACAGCTGTCATAACAAGTGAACATGTCTGGGAATGACATGAAAGATAGTAGGAACAGGTAGAAAGATCGCAAAGAAATGTGACAGAGAGTGGATCTGTCAGACGAGAGCGTGATGGTGATAACTCTTATCAATCATTAGAGATAGAGCAACACAAAAAGCACATACAGAACAATAAAGAATACAACGGACAGAAAAGGTAACAACTAGCGCAAATAATAGTAGCTTGAAAGCTACTTGTTCTGCACATAAGGATACAATGTAGGAACATAACATTCTTTTTTGGCACCTATTGGTAAACAAATGTGATGCTACAACTGTGATGTTGGAAATCCACTGAATTTACCAAGCCAGTCGTTAATTACTAACAAATACATGAAAATAGCTCATAGTTAGAGATGAGCGAACGTACTCGTTCGAGTATTAGCGTGTTCGAGATGCTCGTTACTAGAGATGAGCGAACGTACTCGTCCGAGCTTGATACTCGTTCGAGTATTAGCGTGTTCGAGATGCTCGTTACTCGTAACGAGTACCACGCGATGTTCGGGTTACTTTCACTTTCATCTCTGAGACGTTAGCGCGCTTTTCTGGCCAATTGAAAGACAGGGAAGGCATTACAACTTCCCCCTGCGACGTTCAAGCCCTATACCACCCCCCTGCAGTGAGTGGCTGGCGAGATCAGGTGTCACCCGAGTATATAAATCGGCCCCTCCCGCGGCTCGCCACAGATGCATTCTGACAGAGATCAGGGAAAGTGCTGCTGCTGGTGCTGCTGCTATAGGGAGAGCGTTAGGAGTTATTTTAGGCTTCAAGAACCCCAACGGTCCTTCTTAGGGCCACATCTAACCGTGTGCAGTACTGTGGAGGCTGCTTTTTGCAGTGTTGCACTTTTTTTTTTTTTTTGGTATATCGGCCGTGCAGAGCATTGCGCCCTGCAGTAATACTCCAGGGACAGAAGTGCTTAGGCAGGGAGAGCGTTAGGAGTTATTTTAGGCTTCAAGAACCCCAACGGTCCTTCTTAGGGCCACATCTAACCGTGTGCAGTACTGTGGAGGCTGCTTTTTGCAGTGTTGCACTTTTTTTTTTTTTTTGGTATATCGGCCGTGCAGAGCATTGCGCCCTGCAGTAATACTCCAGGGACAGAAGTGCTTAGGCAGGGAGAGCGTTAGGAGTATTTTAGGCTTCAAGAACCCCAACGGTCCTTCTTAGGGCCACATCTAACCGTGTGCAGTACTGTGGAGGCTGCTTTTTGCAGTGTTGCACTTTTTTTTTTTTTGGTATATCGGCCGTGCAGAGCATTGCGCCCTGCAGTAATACTCCAGGGACAGAAGTGTGGAGGCAGGGACAGAAGACACATTATTGATTGAATATAGGCAGTGGGCCTTTTCTAAAAAAAATTGGGCAAAAAATCTATTTGGCCTGCCTGTCACTGTGCTCAGTGTTCTGGGTCTGTGTGTGCTGGGTGTAGTAGTTCTACAAAATCATACGCAGCCAGCTAAGTGTTACAGCAGGCTTGCGCCAAATTATTTCCTGGCGTTCCGTAAGCGAAGTCAGCCTCCAACCACAGGCCAATAAGCGGCACATTTAATTACAGCGCTCTGTTTCTGCATTACTGGTAATACAGCATGCTGAGGGGTAGGGGTAGGCCTAGAGGACGTGGACGCGGGCGAGGACACGGAGGCCCAAGTCAGGGTGTGGGCACAGGCCGAGCCAGTGCGGTGGCCAGGGGTAGAGGCAGGGCCAGACCGAATAATCCACCAACTGTTTCCCAAAGCGCCCCCTCGCGCCATGCCACCCTGCAGAGGTCAAGGTGCTCTACAGTGTGGCAGTTTTTCACAGAGAAGCCTGACGACCGACGAACAGTGGTGTGCAACCTTTGTCGCGCCAAGATCAGCTGGGGAGGCACCACCACCAGCATGCGCAGGCATATGATGGCCAAGCACCCCACAAGGTGGGACGAAGGCCGTTCACCGCCTCCGGTTTGCACCACTGCCTCTCCCCCTGTGCCCCAACCTGCCACTGAGATCCAACCTCCCTCTGAGGACACAGGCACTACCGTCTCCTGGCCTGCACCCACACCCTCACCTCCGCTGTCCTCGGCCCCATCCAGCAATGTCTCTCAGCGCAGCGTCCAGACGTCGCTAGCGCCACTGTTTGAGCGCGAGCGCAAGTACGCCGCCACGCACCCACACGCTCAAGCGTTAAACGTGCACATTGCCAAATTGATCAGCCTGGAGATGCTGCCGTATAGGCTTGTGGAAACAGAGGCTTTCAAAAACATGATGGCGGCGGCGGCCCCGCGCTACTCGGTTCCCAGTCGCCACTACTTTTCCCGATGTGCCGTCCCAGGCCTGCACGACCACGTCTCCCGCAACATTGTACGCGCCCTCACCAACGCGGTTACTGCCAAGGTCCACTTAACAACCGACACGTGGACAAGCACAGGCGGGCAGGGCCACTATATCTCCCTGACGGCACATTGGGTGAATTTAGTGGAGGCTGGGACAGAGTCAGAGCCTGGGACCGCTCACGTCCTACCCACCCCCCGAATTGCGTGCCCCAGGTCGGTGGTGGTATCTGCGGCGGTGTATGCTTCCTCCACTAAACCACCCTCCTCCTCCTCCTCCTCCTACGCAACCTCTGTCTCGCAATCAAGATGTGTCAGCAGCAGCACGTCGCCAGCACGCGGCGTGGCAGCACAGCGGTGGGCAAGCGTCAGCAGGCCATGCTGAAACTACTCAGCTTAGGAGAGAAGAGTCAGACAGCCCACGAACTGCTGCAGGGTCTGACAGAGCAGACCGACCGCTGGCTTGCGCCGCTGAGCTTCCAACCGGGCATGGTCGTGTGTGACAACGGCCGTAACCTGGTGGCGGCTCTGCAGCTCGGCAGCCTCACGCACGTGCCATGCCTGGCCCATGTCTTTAATTTGGTGGTTCAGCGCTTTCTGAAAAGCTACCCACACTTGTCATACCTGCTCGGAAAGGTGCGCCAGCTCTGCGCACATTTCCGCAAGTCCCACACGCACGCTGCCACCCTGAGGACACTGCAACATCGGTTTCATCTGCCACTGCACCGATTGCTGTGCGACGTGCCCACACAGTGGAACTCTACGCTCCACATGTTGGCCAGGCTCTATGAGCAGCGTAGAGCTATTGTGGAATACCAACTCCAACATGGGCGGCGTAGTGGGAGTCAGCCTCCTCAATTATTTACAGAAGAGTGGGCCTGGTTGGCAGACATCTGCCAGGTCCTTGGAAACTTTGAGGAGTCTACCCAGATGGTGAGCGGGGATGCTGCAATCATTAGCTTCACCATTCCTCTGCTATGCCTCTTGAGAAGTTCCCTGCAAAGCATAAAGGCAGACGCTTTGGAATCAGAAACGGAGGCGGGGGAAGACAGTATGTCGCTGGATAGTCAGAGCAACCTCATGTCTATATGTCAGCGCGTTGAGGAGGAGGGGGAGGAGCATGAGGAGGAGGGGGAAGAGACAGCTTGGCCCTCTGCTGAGGGGACAGATGCTGCTTGCTTGTCATCCTTTCAGTGTGTATGGCCAGAGGAGGAGGAGGAGGAGGAGGAGGAGGAGGAGGGGGAGGAGCATGAGGAGGAGGGGGAAGAGACAGCTTGGCCCACTGCTGAGGGTACAGATGCAGCTTGCCTGTCATCCTTTCAGCGTGTATGGCCAGAGGAGGAGGAGGAGGATCCTGAAAGTGATCTTCCGAGTGAGGACAGCCATGTCTTGCGTACAGGTACCCTGGCACACATGGCTGACTTCATGTTAGGATGCCTTTCTCGTGACCCTCGCGTTACACGCATTCTGTCCACTACGGATTACTGGGTGTACACACTGCTCGACCCACGGTATAAGGAGAGCCTTTCCTCTCTCATTCCCGAAGAGGAAAGGGGTTCGAGAATGATGCTATACCACAGGGCGCTGGTGGACAAACTGATAATAAACTTCCCATCCGACAGCGCTAGTGGCAGAAGGCGCATTTCCGCGGCCCAGGTAGCAGGGGAGGCGCAGAGATCAGGCAGCATGTACAGCGCAGGCAGGGGAACACTCTCTAAGGCCTTTGACAGCTTTATGGCTCCCCAGCAAGACTGTGTCACCGGTCCCCTGTCAAGGCTGAGTTGGCGGGAGCACTGTAAAAGGATGGTGAGGGAGTACGTAGCCGATCGCACGACCATCCTCGGTGACGCCTCTGCCCCCTACAACTACTGGATGTCGAAGCTGGACACGTGGCCTGAACTCGCGCTGTATGCCCTGGAGGTGCTTGCTTGTCCTGCGGCTAGCGTCTTGTCAGAGAGTGTGTTTAGTGTGGCTGGGGGAATCATCACGGATAAGCGTACCCACCTGTCAACCGACAGTGCCGACAGGCTTACACTCATCAAGATGAACAAAGCCTGGATTTCCCCAGACTTCTCTTCTCCACCAGCGGACAGCAGCGATACCTAAGCAATATGTAGGCTGCACTCGCGGATAGAAGCATCGTTCTGTATCCCCATCCAAAACGGGGACCTTTTTGCTTCATCAATCTGTGTATTCTATTCATCCTCCTCCTCCTGCTCCTCCTCCTGAAACCTCACATATTCACGCCGAACGGGCAATTTTTCTTAGGCCCACAAGGCTCAGTCATATAATTTTTCTAAACAATTTTTATACGTTTCAATGCTCATTAAAGCGTTGAAACTTTCACCTCAACCAATTTTTATTTTTACTGGGCTGCCTCCAGGCCTAGTTACCAATTAAGCCACATTAACCAAAGCGATTAATGGGTTTCACCTGCCCTCTTGGTTGGGCATGGGCAATTTTTCTCAGGTACATTAGTACTGTTGGTACACCAATTTTTGGGGGCCCTCGCCTACAGTGTAATCAAATTAATTTTTTGCCCACCTGCATTACAGCTCACGTAACATCAGCTGTGTTGGGCACTGCAATGGGATATATTTATGTACCGCCGGTGGCTTCCTGGCACCCACCCATGCCGTGGGTCCACAGGGAGTTGTAACTACATGTGTCCACTTCTAAAGAACCCCAGTCTGACTGGGGCATGCAGTGTGGCCCGAAGCCCACCTGCATTTAACATGACATTACCTCAGCTGTGATGGGCAATGCAATGGGATATATTTATGTACCGCCGGTGGGTTCCAGGGAGCCACCCATGCTGTGGGTCCACAGGGAGTTGTAACTGCATGTGTCCACTCGTGGGTATGAGCCCTAAGTCAGAAACAAAAGCACAGAAAGTCAGTATTCAAATTAGCTACTAACTTAATACATGGTGCCTCCACTAAGAAAAACATGTTTACTGTATAAGTATCTGAAAATGAATGTATGCGCAAATTCGCTAGCCTCATCGGAACGTATTTGCATAGTGAACAAGGTTCATTTGTGCGGATATTGGTGGATTGTACTGTACCTGATCATATGCATGCCTAACTAACTTAAAAGGCCCGGATTTAAAAGGCTATTAAGCCTAATGAGGTCCAGATGTGTTCTTTTCCCCACTGTCTTGAACAGTGTTTCACGCATCCCCTTGTGTATTGCGTGCATATTTGTGCACCTCCTATAGACTACTATGGGGCCCATGGTGCACAAATACGCAGCAAAAGAGAGCAGACCCTATTTTTTGCATGCAACTGAAATGCCATCGACGGGTTCTATTCTGTTTATTGCACTCATATATTTTGCATGCGCAAAAACATGAGCAAATACTTTCGTCTGAAGAAGCCCTGAAGGTGCATTTAGATGAGCCGATTATCGTATGAGCGAAGGTGAACGATGAACGAGAATCGCTCACTTTTCGTTTGTTGGTCCTTTTATGCAGGCATAGAAATCTTTGTTCGCTTACTGTTCGGTTTAACCAGCGCTCATTCAGTCCCTCTTATTCGCTTATACAGTGAATGTGAAAGACTGAACAATTCTCATCTGAATGAGCCAACAATGTATCTGCCTGTCTAAGTAGGCTGCATGAGAACAAACAAGCTAGCACTGACGTCACTGGCTCATTCAAACGAAAACCGGCTCGACTAAAAGGACCCCAACTCTGGTCTGCCCACATCCTGTGATTCATATGATCCTAGAAGAAGTAGTTAACTTTGTGACTTTATGTTTGTGCTGTTCATTATTAGGGTCAGGGACCATGCAACTCAACTAGTCCAACAAGAGTTCGGTTACGCCTATAGTGGTTGCGGGTTTTCAGCCATCCTTCATTGTGGCTGTGAGCCCCTGAGGATACTACCCTGTCCAGTCGGGAGGGGTATCATCACTCCTTAAGGAGAGCACCTAGAAGGTGTGTAAGGAGACTTATAAGGCTATCCATACTCCTCTGGGTAATATATACAAATAAGGAAGATGGAACAATACCTCTGCAGCGCCACCTATTGGATGGTAGCATTCCTGCAAATCAATGTCCGATCCTTTATACAGGTCTTTGCAACAATGATTGGGAATTGAAAACCAAGCCAGAATCCATACACAGACAGCAGTTTCGGGGTGTTTGCCACTCATCAGTGTACAGTACGATCCTGGCTTGGCTAGTGAGAGGCCTATGACGTGGGTTGGGAGGGGTAACATCTCTCCTTAAGGAAAGCACCTAGAAGGTTTTCATGGAGTTGCACCAGCCACTCCCTGTTCTGCCCAGTGCCACCGTAGGTCCAGGTGATCACAAAATCTCTACTACGAAATTGCACCCAATCACCCTTGACAGTAAATGTGCAAAAATGCATGTTACCAACTCTTAGACTTGGTTCCAAGTTCTTGGAAAGGGCAACCAAAACTACTCAAAAAAACGTTTAACTCAACTTGCAGCAAAACACGATAGTACACATATAACAGTACTCTACACAAATGAACATCTCAGCGTCAACACTATCTACTAATGTCAGCTTGTCACGGGTTAGCTTAACCTTGTGACTTGAAGGGTACCAGTTCAGCCATATCACTAGCTTACAGGACCTGATCACACTTAGACCACAATGCAGCCAATCTTCCATAATGTATAGGCCACCAGCTTACTTTCAGGACTGAAGGGCGTAATCTGGTTTCCCACCATCTGGAAATAACCCCTTGGATGGTGGGGGGACCATGGGCAGGTTTTCTGATGGAGGGCCTGCAGAACTGGCTGCAAACACTTCTGTCTTCGAACTGACTACAGTCCCCATACCATAGCATCCAAAATGAGCCCAGTCACAGGGCCGACAAGTTGTCAAAAGCAGTTTCCAGCAAGGCACAGATGGAGGAATTAACCACATCGCTGATGATGATAACATTTATTGCAACAGAAGAACATGTAATAGTCTGCGGTAAGCAGTGCTATGCTTCCGTAAGGGACAAGCAGAGGTCTCTCGACCGGTTTGCCACAAGGGAGATGAGATGGCTGCAGCCAAAACTGCTTCAGAATTAAATGCCGGAAGAGACAGATTGATCTCGCCTTGAGTCCTGCGAGGTACAAACCACTTTCCTGTATTCACGGCAGGGTACCGGTTCGTAATGCACTCTAGTAGACAGTGAGACTGATACAATATCCCTGTTGCCTCCCTCAGCTTCCTATTTGCTCTGACCCTGCCACGTACATCACTCCATTAATATAGAGCATGCCTATGCTACCAGCGTCTGCGCACCTCCCCACGTGAACATTTGCAACGGATCACATATTAAAACAAATGGGCATAAGCCGAAAGAAGCCAATTTTCCACTTGGCTTCTAGGGACCAGGCTCGACACCTAAACCACTATTCCAATGGTTGCAAGAACCGAACCAGGCTAATATGCACAACTTAACTAACAAAAAGAAGGGGTTACCCCTGTCACAATTTTGGCCTTCCAGAACCTCCTCCTGAAAGCTGGCAAATGGGAAACTATCATTGCTGTTGACCAGCTACCGTAACAGGGCATAGTGGTGGAGTGCCGCAAGCCTTCTACAATTTGGGACACTAGACACTCAGTATGTAGCTAAGCACAACACAACATACACGACAGATATACAGGACAACAACATCACAACAGAAACGTTCTCCAGTATCACACACTGCTACCCTCCAGGGGTTCGGCTCCCATGCAGTGTATTGTAGTCTACTGCAACCATTTCACCAAGATGACTTCTCTGTGCAGCGGCATCACACATATTGGGCACCCCATTTGTAAGGACCCTTCTTAAGGAATCTCTCCATGCATCAGTCCTATTTATCTCCCCCACAATTGAGGACCTCTGGCTCTTAGGCGCCCAACAGTCATTCCAACGATATCGCTCTTGTGCTTTCAGGAAAGTGGAGGCAGAACAGGTCAGATATCTATTCCGGACGCTCGCCTCCACTCACAGTAAGCAAGACGTCATTCATAGAAGAACAATTGCGTGTTTACGCAGTCAATCATCATTTGATTTGTATGCCTGTCTGAACTGAACAGCAAGCGACAAGCAAACAAATTATCATTTATCATTCAGTTGCTACCAATGTTTACACTCAATGATTACCGGCTGGTTTCTCATTTGATCCAACGATAAACTAAACAATAGGAGCAGCAGTGCTCACTAATTAGTTCAGTGATTTGTTGTAAGGATGGTACATTGGGTGATCTCCAATTTCTAGCAATCATTAACTTCACGGTGAGTAGAAGTAGCACTGCTACCGTAGTTGTGGATTTGGGGATATTTAGGGAACACTGTATATCACAGCCCCTCCAACGCATCCTTTTGGTTCCTGGGAATAGCCTGGCCAATCTATCGGGAGAGTAGTACCAGCTTGTAACCACTTTAAAGTGGGCTTCCAGTAGATTGGCACATCAAGAGGCTCTTTGAGCACCTAAGAAGGCTCTTGTCCATTGTTCAGGTGTAAATTTACGTTTAGTATCTCTCTTCCAATTTAGTATATGAGCTTTTTTATACTTCTGCTTTTCCTTCTCTCTCCCTCCAATGCAAAGATCATAGAAATTTTTTGGTGGTATCTGTGATTTTAGACCTTATCCTGGGTATTTTTGTGCCACGCTCCCTCCAATGCAAAGATCATAGAAATTTTTTGGTGGTATCTGTGATTTTAGACCTTATCCTAGGTATTTTTGTGCCACGGAGTCCAAAAACACCATCCATTTTGTTCTAGGAGCTCTAGTTTTTGAGATATTGCTGATGTCATTATCTATTGTTCTTATGATTAATTACCCGCCAGCATTTGTTTCCTATTAGTACTCATGATACTTATGATTCTGCCGATGTTCTGTTAATGTTGTTGTTTGCGTGTGTATTTTAACATGTTCTGATGTGTTTAATTTATGTTACAAGCGTTGGCATGGCTTCAAATGTCGAAATCATCCGAATGGCTTTTGTTTCATTTGCGGGTGTACACGTTCCTTCAGCATAGAAAAGCTATAAATTGACTTTGCAAAAAATAGCTTATTTGGTCTATTTCAAAGTAAAACTGGGGGACCAAGATGAGCCTCGGGCGCCTCATGTGTGTAAAACATGTACAGAGCATCTGCGGCAGTGGGCGAATGGCAGAAGGAAGTGCATGAAATTTGGTAAACCAATGGTGTGACGAGAAGAGGCAAAGCACAGAGACGGATGTTACTTTGGTTTGGTGAATGTAAGGGATATCAATGGGATTAATTGGAGTAAGTGGACATATGCACACTTCTTTTTGTACTCTTGGTTGTAACATGAGCATCAAATTGCAGGACTTGCACAGTCATTTTGATCAATTTCTAGATTTTCTTGGTGATGTAAGTGAGAGTGACTTCCCCAGGAAATAAGGACCATGGAAAATCGGT
Source organism: Eleutherodactylus coqui (assembly GCF_035609145.1). Lineage (NCBI taxonomy): Eukaryota > Metazoa > Chordata > Amphibia > Anura > Eleutherodactylidae > Eleutherodactylus > Eleutherodactylus coqui. The sequence continues at coordinate 471,664,569 of NC_089837.1, read as the reverse complement.
ATGGTGGATGATTGGATATACATATAATGGTGGACTAGTGTTGGAACATCCAGCTCAAATAGCCAGTAACATCTCATTGCAGGAAATCGTAGAAACGCTATTCAGAAACAACTTTTTGACAGTGAAGGTGATCAATGAGTGGAACAGGTTACCACGGGATGTGGTGAGTTCTCCTTCAATGGAAGTCTTCAGACAAAGGCTGGACAAATATCTGTCTGGGATGATTTAGTGAATCCTGCATTGAGCAGGGAGTTGGACCTGGAGGTTCCTTCCAACTCTACCGTTCTATGATTCTATGGTTTCAGTGACATGTCTCAATGAAAGAACTGTGTTTTGTTGTTCGTGTTCTAGGCTTCTTGGGATTTATCTTCACACCTTCAGCTTTTAATTCCCATTTCTAACATGTATAATACAAAATGTTTATACAAGTTTATACGGATATGTCATATTTTCATAAGCAGACTTGATGGGGAAAAACTAATATCATTTCTATGGCCCCAAAATACCCCAAAAAGGTTCTAACATCTTAGTTACCAAAAGTTGTGTTCCCCAGTGTAATCGTTTCATGTAAAAGGGTCCTTAAACATGGCTTCAGTCACACATGAGCACACTTCCTGCTAGCAGCTTCCTTATGTAACCTTCTCTTGGTCTCTGCTAACACTGAGCCATCTAGTGGTAACAGTTAATATTGCAGTCTAAATTCATACACTGGATTACACTCAAACAGCAAAAGAGAAAACAGTGAACATAGTTACATAGGCTGCCACATTGGAAAGTGGCCTGCATGTGATCACCTTTAAAAAATTAAATTCTGCTTAAATTATGCTTCCTTTGGTCTCTATTCACCTAATTAAAGTCAATTCAGGGTTCAGTTTTCAACTATTCAAATGCTATTTGAACCTCATCCAAGGCCGGATTCACATGAGCGTATTTGTGCAGTGCATTACGCACAAAAAATCCACATGCTGTGAATAGAACCCATTTATATTCAATGGGTTTGTTCACATAAGGGTTTTTTGAGTGCACATCTTGTTTGCCTTTGTTTCCCTGCGCATGCTCTTATTTCCAGCTCAGGGAAAGAGCACATATTGAACTAATTACACTAACAGCCTATTTCAAGGAAAACACGCACAAATGCCCAAGGCCTATTGCACAAATGCGTGCTCAAATGCGCTTATGCCCATGTGACACCAGCCTAATTCTGCAGAGCAAGGTAAACTGTGGTACTAGAAATTATACAATCTTTTGCATTCTTTTAATAGGTAGTTAGTAGAGATGAGCGAACATGCTTGTTCGAGTATTAGCATACTCGATGGTGCTCGTTACTCGAGCGAGTACCACATCGTGTTCGACCCCTCCCCGCTGTGACGTGCCAGCGTGCGCACGTCCACAGCAGTATGTGGCTAGCTGGCTGGCTGAGAGAGAGAGAGAGAGAAAGAGAAAGCTCGGCACCCGGCGGGTCCATTGCAAAAACGCTCTGGTCTCCCATTGACTTCAATAGGGTTAGTTACTCGAATAGAGCTCTCGAATATTACGAAAAGCTCGACTCGAATAACGAGCACCCAAGCATTTTGGTACTTGCTCATCTCTAGTAGTTAGTGGATTTCTTTTGCCTCTTAAGAGCAGCTTCACACGGATGTATTTGAGTGCACCAAATTTGCGAGCGCAATACGCAGAGATTAGAACCCATCGATTTTAAGGGCTTATTCACATGGGCATATATAGGCCGGGTTTTCACGCCCCGGCCGGTACGCGCTGCCCCTCTGATGCATTGGTTTACAATGCTTTAGTGCACATGGGCGTATCTCCACAGCGTAAAAGCGCCTGGTCAGGCACTCTTACGTCGGCGATGGCAGCTGCATCGAATCCTATGGGAACCAATGACAGCTGCAGGAGAAGGGAGGTGGGAGGGAGTTTAGCATCGTGACTTGGGGGGGTTTCCCACTTGCCTTCTGCATCCAGCTGTTTTCTGCATGGAGCACCCGGCTGTTATACAGCGAGCACTCCGTGCCGGGTATGGAGAACACAGCTGGATCGCTCTGTTCTTCATACCCCGCCTGTCATCAGGGAGCGGGATACAGCTGAAACAATAGTATCAGCTGTATCCCGCTGTGAATCCCTGATAAGACTCATCGTAGTTTTTCAGCATGCTGAAAGACGACAATGAGCGACGGCATAACGAAAACTGCATGTTGTCAGTGCAGTTACACACAACGATTATCGCTCAAAAGACGGCTTTTGAGCAAATTTTGAGCGATAATCGTCGAGTCTAAATGGGCCTTAACTAGAGATGAGCGAGCACACTTGGAAACAGCAGTTACTTGGGGGGGCGGGGGTGAGCGGCGGGCGGTAGTGGGGGGTAGAGTGAGAGAGATATCTCTCTCTCTCCCCCCACTCACCCCCGCTGCCCCCCCCCCCCGAGCACGCTCGGATCAGTAAGCAGTTACTCGAGATGAGCGATGCTCGCTCGAGTAACTGCTGTTTCCGAGCGTGCTCGCTCATCTCTAGCCTTAACACATATATCACAATAGACAGCCAATGGGGTGCTTGAAACAAAAACACATGACGCCAGAGGCAAGATACAATTTACAAGGAAGCAGACTAAAAATAACTAATAGTGCAAGAAAAAATCACATCGGCGGTCCATAGGTTTGCAAAATATGCATCCCAAATCAAGAAGCTTGCGATGATGATCTCTACCCCGTAATGGGCAGTTAACTATTTCAATACCGCAGACTTGCAGGGAAAGTGTAGGCAGGGACATCATTATGGAAGTTAGTCACCAGATTCTAAGGGATTTTCCTGCAAATGGTTGACTTTCCCATGTGATCTATGTGAGGTAAAGAACATAATTACATGTTCGGTCTCATCTGTTGTGTATATCATTTCTTCGGGAAGTACACCGCCGGTGGGGTTGTTGGGAAAGGCTGGCATTTCATCACACATCTCCCTGTTTACCCTTCTTTCCAGTCCAGAAGTTTTACAGTCGTTTCACGACTAATTATCATCAATCTGCTACAACACAAACCGCACATCAAGCCGGAGAAACATTGTATTTATCCGCATTCATTGACTAAACTCTCTGCAGGATACAACGTTATACGTCCCGCTTCCAGCAGGAACATAGCGAGATGCCGCGATTGATGAAAGCCAGATTTCAGCTTCCATTGTTCTGGGGTTATTAGTTTTCAGAAGAGGAGGACAGAAATGTTCCAAGATGAATAACACTTTTTATTTTGTTGGAGAAAAAAATTCCATTTGCTAAATTATCTAAAATTAGTTTTTTGGAAGTTTGTTATTGCGCAATTGAGCTATTTTAGTGAATCTGTGTTTATTACGTCTGTTACACAATAACAGCTTCATACGATTTATCATATAAGCACGCCTTTCTTGGCGATATACCGAAGAACTGATGTGCTCTAGAGATGAGCGAGCGTACTCGGAAAAGCACTACTCGCTCGAGTAATATGCTTTATCCGAGTATCGCTGTGCTCGTCCCTGAAGATTCGGGTGCCGCTGTGGCTGACAGGTGAGTCGCAGCGGGGAGCAGGGGAGAGCGGGCGGGAGAGAGGGAGAGAAAGATCTTACCTCCGTTCCTCCCCGTGCTCCCCTGCAGCTCCCCGCTCCGTGCCGGCACCCGAATCTTCAGGGACGAGCACAGCGATACTCGGATAAAGCAAATTACTCGAGCGAGTAGTGCTTTTCCGAGTACGCTCGCTCCTCTCTAATGTGCTCACATTTAAGGCTCATTCACATGCGCAAGTTCCTTCTGATAATAAGATCGGCTTCAGATGGACATATTTACGCACGCAATACGTAGAGAATAGATCCTATTGATATCAATGGGTTTCTTCACATCAACGAATTTCGTACGTGTCTACTGATTAGCTGAGCCTTTGTGCTCATGCACTGAGCTGATTTCTGTAGCAAGGAGACAGCTCCGTTCTTACTGTGGCTAGACCTGGTATTGCGGACCAAGTTCCCCTTTATTTCAATACTTATAATACCAAGCCTGGCCACTACAGAGGGAACGGAGCTGTTTGCTTCCTGCAGAAATCATCACAGTGTATGAGCACAAAGGCCCAGCTTACAGTTGGTGGACCACCAATCTACTATTGATGGCTTATCCTAAGAACAGGTCATAATTTACAATTAGACAACCTCTTTGAGAAAGTCACAAATTTTAATCAAAAATTTGATCAAAAATACTAAAACCCTGATGGAGGTGCAATGTCATATCAACTTATGTGACAGCTCAAGAAAAACACTAATTGTCAACACCCGTAAAGGTGCGCTTAGACGGATCATTCTAAAAATCGTTTGAAAAAAAGGGAATTAGAATTGTGCGATTTCCATCCGTCGTTCAGTTTCAGCTGACATAAAAATTGTCATCCGCTTGTTGGCTAATTGTTACGTTTAAACACTGATCTTTAGTGTTTCACGAGAAGTGAACAATACCTAACGATGATTTGCCTGTCTAAGGCCTTATTCACACAAATGTCATTTTAATGCTCCAATAGCGCACTAAAAAAATGTGACTATTGGAGCGTAAAATCCCATTAACGAAGAATAGCCGCGACCAAGTCACGGCTATTCTTCACGATTTTATTGTACATTTGCATGCCTGGCTGTGGTGAATTAATGCCGCAGCCCAGAAATCCCTCGGTCGGCAGAACCACTTTTAAGTGACTTAAATGCCTCAACTTAAAGGAGATGTCTCGAGGAAGCAGTTAATTTTTTTTTTTGCCCAGTCCCCCCCATTAAACACACATTACTAAGCCCCCCTGTAAATGACATTTCTAGCTGGTTCGTACTTACCGTTCCAGCGTTTCAGCAAGTTATAAAAGTTTCCTCAAGATGGCCGCCGGCTCTTTCCCAGTCGCTCGCTGCAGCCCGACGTGCGCGCTCCCGAGACGCCGCCAGCTGTGTCTCCATGGCAACCGGACGCATCGCAGCCGCCGACCAGACGCCCCGCAGCCGCCGACCAGACAGCAGGTAACCGGCGCTAGCCCCCGGCTCCCCAGCGCTAGCCCCCCCGGCGCAGCGACAGCCCCCCCGGCCTAGCGACAGCCCCCCCCATCGCAGCGACAGCCCCCCCGGCCTAGCGCTAGCTCCCCCGGCGCAGCGACAGCCCCCCCCGGCCTAGCGACAGCCCCCCCCATCGCAGCGACAGCCCCCCCGGCCTAGCGCTAGCTCCCCCGGCCTAGCGACAGCCCCCCCGGCCTAGCGACAGCCCCCCCCATCGCAGCGACAGCCCCCCCGGCCTAGCGACAGCCCCCCCCCATCGCAGCGACAGCCCCCCGGCCTAGCGCTAGCTCCCCCGGCCTAGCGACAGCCCCCCCGGCCTAGCGCTAGCTCCCCCGGCCTAGCGACAGCCCCCCCGGCCTAGCGACAGCCCCCCCCGGCGCAGCCCGGCGCAGCGGCAGCCCCCCCCCGACCCATCACTTACCTGGGAGGCTTCTCGGGGCTGCTGGGCTGGGCTGGGCTGGGCTGGTCTTCTCCGCTGGGCAGCTCCAGTTTCTGCACCTTCCTCTAACAGAGGATGGTGCAGAATGGCCGCTTCAGCGCGCTCCCGAGCAGTGACAGCTCGTCTGCGCATGCGCAGAAGAGCTGTAGCGGGGAGCACACTGAAGCGGCTCGTGCTGAATGGAGAAGACCGGACTGCGCAAGCGCGTCTAAAAAAGCAAGCTGCCAGCGAATTTAGACGGAACCATGGAGACGAGGACGCTAGCAACGGAGCAGGTAAGTGGAATAACTTCTGTATGGCTCATATTTAATGCACAATGTACATTACAAAGTGCATTAATATGGCCATACGGAAGTGTATAACCCCACTTGGTTTCGCGAGACCACCCCTTTAAGGCACTTGTCATTGTTTAGCGGCGCTAGCTGCTGCTAAACTCCCTCCCTCTCCCATTTGCCGGCTGTTCCCATAGACCTCCATAGGAGTCTATGGAGTCTCTTGCGTTTTGCGGTCTAAAGATAGGTCTTGTCCTTTCTTTTGACACAACCAGAAATTTTGGTGTTGAAACAGCGCGCCTATGTCCTATCTTTTGCGGTATGATTTATTTTTTGTCGCTCAAAAAATGGTTCGTCTAAAAGAATCCATAGGAAGCCTTTTTGACGCGTCTGTTTTGCTTTTAAATTATGTTGGTTTGAATGGGGCCTAAATAGGCTACGCAAGCACAAATAAGCTGGTCATGATGTCACCAGCTTGTTAGCTAGGGAAAACGAGAATCGTGAGGTTGTCATTAGATGTAAAAGGAGCATTAGCCTCTGCTGCACCATAAAGTGCCGAGATTTGATCAAGTTGGTCAAGCTACAGGATACTGTGCGACATGCTTGAGAGATAAGCCGCAGTACGTCTAGTAAATTATTCAGCAATTCATACCACCTTGATGATGCTTGACCAAGAGGACGGCTGAATCACCGGTATATCACCACTGACTGGAAACTACTTATGAGTCATGCGGCAGCAATCGAGAGACATAAAGTTCATCATAATCGATGAAATATCTACGGTACGGCTACCAGATGTTATGTGTGAGTGATTCGCAACTTAAACAGATGAAGAACAAAGACAAAACATATTTTTAGTGTTATAAATCTGCTATTCTTTGGCAATGTGATACAACTGCCACCAAGTAAGAGATCAGGAACTCCAGTTTTTACGAACAGTCTGAACATCTTCAGCCAGCAACACATCCATGTCGTATATCTGGATTTCTCTAAAGCATTTGACACCATGCCGCATAATGGGTTGATATATAAAATGAGACAGCTCGGATTGGGTGAAAACGTGTGTAATTGGGTAAAGATCTGTCTCAGAGATAGAAAGCAGAGGGTGGTAATAAATGGTTCCTACTCTGATTGGGCCACCGTCGCTAGTGGGATGCCACAGGGTTCAGTATTAGGCCCCATTTTGTTCAATATATTTATCAATGACCTGATAGAGGGACTACACAGTAAAATATCAATATTTGCAAACAATACAAAATTATACAATATATATAATGCAACGGAGAACAATGTACGGTTACAAACGGACCGAGATAAGCTGAGGGCTTGGGTTGAAAAATGGCTAATGAAGTTCAAAGTCGATAAATGTAACGTTATGCACGTGGGCAGGAGAAACGGATGTCATCAATACACACTAAATGGGGTACTGCTAGGGAAAAGTGGTATTAAAAAAGACCTGGGGGTACTAGTGGACGGTAGAATTAACTGGGGCAATCAATGCCAGTCAGCTGCTACAAAGGCATATAAAGTCTTGGGGTGCATTAAAAGAGGTATAGGGGCGAGGGACAAGAACATTATCCTCCCACTATATAAGGCACTTGTCAGGCCTCACATGGAATACTGCGTACAGTTCTGGTCACCGGTGCTCAGAAAAGATGTTGCAGTGCTTGAGGGGGTCCAAAGAAGGGCAACTAAATTAATAAGTGGAATGGGAGGACTGGAATACCCAGAGAGGCTATCAAAACTGGGATTATTCACCCTGGAAAAGATGGTTAAGTGGCAACCAAATAGCTATGTATAAATACCTGAGGGGACAATACAAGGATCTCTCCTATGATCTGTTTATACCCAGGACTGTGACGGTCACAAGAGGGCATCCACTACGTCTAGAAGAAAGCAGGTTTCGTCGCCAACATAGAAGGGGGTTCTTTACTGTAAGAGCAGTGAGACTGTGGAACTCTCTGCCTGAGGACGTGGTGATGGCAAAAATTAATACAGGAGTTTAAGAGTGGGCTAGATGTCTTTCTAGAGAGCTATGATATTACAGGATCTAGACATTAAATAACCAGCGGGGTTATTGATCTGGGTCTTGGAGTCAGGTAGGAAGTTTCAAACATTGATCCAGAGATTATTCTGTCTGCCATTATGGAGTTGGGAAGCAATTTCCCCCCCACAATGGCTCTACTATATACTGTATATGTTTTGACATGAAATTCTAATACTTATGTTATATATAATGGTAGAGTTGCTCAGTGCAGGATCACTAAATCATCCCAGAGAGATGTCTGTCCAGCTTCTGTTTGAAGACTTTCATTAAAGGAGAACTCACCACCTCCTGTGGCAACCTGTTCCACTCATTCAGCACCCTCACTGTCTAATATCTAATCTGTGTCTCCTCCCTTTCAGTTTCATCCCATTGCTTCTGGTCTTTCCTTGTGCAAATCAGAATAGGGCTGATCCCTCTGCACTGTGACAGCCCTTCAGATATGAAGGGATATATGGTTCTACTATTTATGTTGAGACATGTATGTCCATTAACACAAGAAAAAACAGCATTTACCACAGCCCTATATTGTATGCCTAATCAGGCTAGACTTTGATGTAGTGCTTGGAGTGCAGGAACCTCTTGCCATCCTCGTTGTATATCAAAAGGATCATCCAGCATTTCTTGACTATTTAAACAGTCCTATAATTAAGGGGGTTGTCTGGCATTTTTTTAAATACATGTTCCCCTTCATAGGAAATAAGAAACAAGCTTATATTCACCACTCTACCTCTACTGGCTCCCCACATCTCCTGAGACGTCATCTCCAGGTCTCCCCCATATTACAATGTTTACGAGCTGCAGCAGCCTATGTATGTAATAGAGTACCAAGGTCTGTGATTGGCTGCAGCAGCTTGTGACAACCTGTACAGCCTGTAACAAAGACCAGGAACATAGAACTGCAGCATGGTAGATGCGGGGACCCAGGAGAGGTGAGTATAAGCTTGTTTGCTATTTTTTTATAATAAGGAACATGTTTTTTTAGTGTGAATGACAGAATCCCTTTAATTATACATTTAACCCTTTCCAATCCACTGTCTGACCTGTGAAGACATTATGATTTAAGACTGTACAGCTCCGATGTTGGAAGACATCCGTCGGGGTTCTCTTACTGTATATTGCCAGCCTCTCTGCTGTCGGAGCCTATCCAATGTGTCACCTCATGCAGTACTGGCTTTAGCCAGCAGATAGCGCTGTTGTATAACGGCAGAAAAAGTGTAAGCCCCCTAGGAAAACCAGGATACAAATTGGACTGGAAAAGGTTAAAAGGATGTTGTAATATAGATAGTCCAAGTTCCACTCTTGCCTGTTTGAAGCAGATTCCTTACTCTTTATAATAGCCTGTAATATCAGTATGTGCACAGGTAATTAAAAACACAATGGACTAATCAAAACCCTCTTACAATTAACCTACCGTATATACCGGCGTATAAGGCGACGGGGCGTATAAGACGACCCCCCAACTGTCACCTTATACGCCGGTATTCAGTGGAGAAAAAAAAAAAAATTTTATTACTCACCTCCCACGGCGTTCTGTCGCGCTCCGGCAGGATGTCGCTCGCTCCGGCAGGCTGTCGCTCGCTCCTCGTCCCCGGCGCAGCATAGCTTTCTGAATGCGGGGCTTGAAATCCCCGCTTCCAGAAAGCTAATACACACGCCGGCAGCCATGACATCATTGAATGGCTGTGATTGGCTAAAGCACACGTGGCTTCAGCCAATCACACTATTCAATGACATCATTGAATGGGTGTGATTGCTAACACGTGCGCCTTCAGCCAATCACAGCCATTCAATGATGTCATTGAATAGTGTGATTGGCTGAAGCCACGTGTGCTTTAGCCAATCACAGCCATTCAATGCTGTCATGGCTGCCGGCGTGTGTATTAGCTTTCTGGAAGCGGGGATTTCAAGCCCCGCATTCAGAAAGCTATGCTGCGGCAGGGACGAGGAGCGAGCGACAGCCTGCCGGAGCGAGCGACATCCTGCCGGAGCGCGACAGAACGCCGTGGGAGGTGAGTAATAAAATTTTTTTTTTTTACACTTTTTTTTTTTTTGTATTACCGGCGCATAAGACGACCCCCGACTGCAGAGCAGATTTTTCGGGGTTCAAAAGTCGTCTTATACGCCGATATATACGGTATTTATATTCTGCTCCTATTCTGCCAACAAAGACAGAAAAATGAAAATACAGAGAGATATAGCATAGATACCAAGGTCATTCCAAAAGTTCTTAGCCTAACTATGAAAGAAATATTTTTCATTTTTACTTTTCATTTATTTTTCAGCAGAGTTCCCTGACATCTTGACACACTTGGCCCACCAGGTTTAAAGGCTAAGATACCGGTGGAGTAGAAGTTTTTGTTGAAGCATGATAAAACCTCCTTCACTGCACAAATGATGTCATCATCTTTCTTTAAACGCATCCCTGCCAGCTTTTTTTTTTAAATTGAGGAAGAGATGAAAGTCTGAGGGTACCGAATCAGGGGAATAAAGTGGGTGTGGCACGATTTCGTAGCCACATGCATGAATGGCAGCCATAGCAATGATGGCTTTGTAGCGTTGTCCTGGTGGAAGAGGACACCTTCTGACAACTTTCCATGTCACTTCTACTTGATCTCCTTATGCAGTTGCCTCAGCAGGTTAACGCAGTATACTCCTGTCACAGTTTGTCCTTTTGGAAGGTAGTCCATCATCCCCATGCCATTTAAGTCCCCCAAATACATTGCCTCGACCTTTCCAGCTCAGGACACTGATTTAGCCTTCTTTGGTGGAGGGGATGAGGGCTGTTTCCATTGCATGGAGCTCTGTTTGAACTCCAGCTGGAAGTGATGGACCCAGGCCTCCTCCACAGTTATGAATTGTCTTGAGAACGTGTCTGGATGAGCTCTGAACAGCTCAAGATTCTCCCATTATGTGTTGTACCTCACCATCTTCTGGTCAACACTCAAGAGTTTTGGAACTCTTCTTGATCAAACCTTCTTCATTCCCAGGGTGTCAGTGAGAATGTGATCAATGGTTGTCTTAGGCAAGCCTGCAGTCTCAGCAATATGCACAGTAAATCTTTGGTCGTTCATGACTATTTTAATGGATTTTCTGGGATAGCCGCATCAACAGGTAATCCAGAGTGTGGGTCATCTTCAATACACCCGTCTGCAGGCGGCCTAAAGGTACTTTAACACTGAGCAAAAAGTGATCTTCAGCAATAGTTGTCCCCTGTAAAGCCTGACATCTTAATGAGGAAAAAATTGCTAATTAGTCGCTAGTCGCTTCATTTTATTGAGCTGACACAAAACAATTAGGGCTTCTTCAGGCACCCGCATTTTCGGGTGTTTTTGCACACATAAAATATATGCGCTCTATGCGCAGAGAATAGGAATCATTGATGTTAATGAGTTCACCATCATGAATGTATTTTGCGTATGCATTTCGCGAAAAAAACAGGACCTGCTCTATTTCCTGCGTATCTGCACCCCAAGGGTCCCATAGAAGTCTGGCAGGTGCGCAAATGTGCATGTAATATGCACAGAAATGCGCAATACACTGCACAATTCAGGGGAAAAAAGAACACATCTGGACCTCATTAGGCTAGGAGTGTGTCACACATGCATGTGAACAGGCCCTGTGTCTTCAAAAAGTACAGTACTATGTACTAGAGATGAGCGAGTATACTCGCTAAGGCACATTACTCGAGCGAGTAGTGCCTTAGCCGAGTATCTCCCCGCTCGTCTCTAAAGATTTGGGGGCCGGCGCGGGGGACAGGTGAGTTGCGGCGGGGAGCGGGGGGGAGAGAGGGAAAGAGAGATCTCCCCTCCGTTCCTCCCCGCTCTCCCCCGCCCCCGCCGCCGGCCCCCGAACCTTTAGAGACGAGCGGGGAGATACTCGGCTAAGGCACTACTCGCTCGAGTAATGTGCCTTAGCGAGTATACTCACTCATCTCTACTAGGTACCTAATCAGACCTCGTTCACTTCGGAAATACGTTGTGCTGAAGCATGTGCAATTGCGCATACGGTCATCTGGAGGCGCCCTCAGTGAGTGACTTCTCGTGCAGTGTAAACAGGGTATCATTCTTATTGGAACGACTACCTGTTTGCAGTGAATGGAGAAAGGGGGGGCCGAAAGAGATCTCCGATGCGCTCCGCTTCCGTTCACTAAACGACTATCACTCTTGTGTCCGCACCTGACAGTTGTCCTGTGTCAAGATACAATTCGGTTCATAAAAAACGGACTGATTGTAATGAGTATGTTTAATGTGTCGGTTTCATACATTCATGTTTGATCCGTGTGTCATCTGTTTTATTTTTCTCAAGTGCCAAAAAAAAAAATGAAGGAAGTCCATTTTTTTTTCTAGACTTGCTTAGTAATAATCAGTGAAAACTGAAGTGCACATGGATGTCCTCAGTGTGCCCTCCATTTGTTCTCTACTCCTTTTGACTTGTTTAGGTAACTGTCATCCGAGAAGCTGGACCAGGTTAGGATATGCTGCATTTTCTTTACAATCAGGGCGCCTACCCACTGGCGTTTGCGATTTTCGTGCGTGAAAAACGCAGCGTTTTCCAAGCGTTTTTCGCGGCATTTTCGTGGCTTTTTCGCGCCTTTTCCGTTAATTTCCATTGACATTCATGGGTGCATTAAGAGAAAAAACCAATCGCAGCCATTGTTTCCTGGAGGCGGGATTTATGAATCCTGTAACCAGAAAGCGATCTTCTGTGGGCTGGGATGTCTTATTGTACTAAGTAAGTATAATAAGACCCCCCCCCCCCACAAAAAAAAAAAACAAAAAAACTTAGTGCCTCTTTTGGGGCAAAAATCAGGGTTTTATTTTCAGGGAAACATAGTAGTTGCAAATCTGCACAGCACACAGATGTACAAATCTCTTATGTATATAAGCCGTAAGACTAAGTAAAGTTGTCGATGCTGCTGATGAACTAGTCATGGTGAACGTCTCCAGGACAGAGGTTAACTTCCACGCTCTTCTTTCACACGATGCAGATTAGGAGCTCTGGGGTTATTCTCAGGGGCCGACATCTTTGACATGGATAAGGCTTTTTAATGTGAAAATAAAAACAAAGGCAGCAAGCCGGAGCCGGGGGGCAGCGCTGAGCGGGCGGCAGTAGGGCTGCTGTCATGAGTGTAGCAGACCTTGGTCATGTACGGGGAATATCAGCCGCGTCACAAGCTCCATCTTGGCTGCACAAGGGAGTGTCCTGCTATTACTCAGAGCTCAGACTGGGTGGGATGTAGATTTTTTTTATGGCACATGGAAGAGAATATTAAAGAATTCCAGAACTGTTTAACTCTTTAATTTGAGGTATTCTACAATTTCAGCTGTAGTTTCAAGATGATTCGGAAGTCCATTTATGCAACCAACCACCATAGTTTGAACTATAGAGATTACAATGGTGATGCCACCTTTATCATCTTCCTGATTTTATAACCTAAACACTAAAGGGCACATTTCCAACATGTATTTCTTTCTGGTAAGTTTGCCATACGTGTAAATGGTGTAATTTATAAGCTGCCCATATAGATTAGGCCTCTTTCACACTAGCGACCATCTGAAGAATTAGATTCCAATGTATTTGTTCAGATGGCCAATTTTTAGCTGTGCCAAAACGTCGCGGCCGCGATGTCCTATTATATGACAATGTTTCGACATGGCCTGAAAAGATAGGTCTTGCCCTATCTTTCGGCGGCGATGAGCTGGCACCTCCCATATGATTCTATGGAAGATGCCAACCAAGGAAAGGGGAGGGAGTTTAGCAGCAGGTAGCCCTGGTAAACCATGTCAGCTGGCTCTATTTAAATAATAGAAGCCATGCTGAGCATTTATGTCGGCCAAAGGAATTCCCGGCTGCAGTGTAAATACGCCACACCCGGCCGTGTGAATGGACGAGAAAAGACGAATTTTAGCTGTAACTTGGTTGCGCCTTTTTCTTGTTCATGCCTTCTTCAGCCTGATGCAGTTGGCCGAAGAGCAGCAATGCTTGTGTGAATGAGGCCTAAAAGTCAACCGAAATGGCAAAATGTAACAATTTCAGCCAAAAATTAAATATGAACATTCGTTCACGATGGCCAATGACAGAATATTACCTGTCAAAAACGGGATCTTTCAAGTTGAATTTTTCAGCCGCCGTTGAATCTATACACATATACTGTATGATATGGTCAATCAAATATGTCAGTTATTCGCCACTTTGCACAAACCCACTCTGTTGATTTTATTTTTGCAAAGGGTCTCCCTGATCTGTCATTCTAGTCCCATCCAATGGACAATTGATTGGCTGTATAGTATTAAAACGTTAAAGGGGTTGTCCCGCGCCGAAACGGGTTTTTTTTTTTTTCAACCCCCCCCCCCCGGTCGGCGCGAGACAACCCCGATGCAGGGAGGTAAAGAAAGCTTACCGGAGCGCTTACCTTAATCCCCGCGCTCCGGTGACTTCAATACTTACCGCTGAAGATGGCCGCCGGGATCCTCTGTCTCCGTGGACCGCAGCTCTTCTGTGCGGTCCATTGCCGATTCCAGCCTCCTGATTGGCTGGAATCGGCACGTGACGGGGCGGAGCTACACGGAGCCTGCATTCTGCACGAGCGGCTCCATAGAAGACTGCAGAAGACCCGGACTGCGCAAGGGCGGCTAATTTGGCCATCGGAGGGCGAAAATTAGTCGGCACCATGGAGACGAGGACGCCAGCAACGGAGCAGGTAAGTATAAAACTTTTTATAACTTCTGTATGGCTCATAATTAATGCACAATGTACATTACAAAGTGCATTAATATGGCCATACAGAAGTGTATAGACCCACTTGCTGCCGCGGGACAACCCCTTTAAGCCTAAACAAATAAAAGCAAAAACGCAGTATGTCCAATCAGCTAATTGGATTCTTCTCGTTCCAAGCTAACTTTCAAAACTTTCAAGTAGCCAGATGACTTAGTAAGATCCATATGAAACACGAAACTGGGTGAACAAGAAACGATTACTACCCCACACAATTAACTCTTGACGTTATGTCACCAAAGGCACGTATTTCATTATCAATTTGCATGGGCCTTCCCATTTTGGCCAATCATAATCTATATGTATGGCTAGCTTTACTGTTACTTACTGTTACTATTTCCCGGTCACCATTTGATAATGGCTGACTTAAAAATCAGCGCAGTAGGGTAATCGACGCTATGAAGAAGACGGTATGCCGAAACACATATTGATGTTGCTGGCTGGATCTTTAATGGTTACTCAATGAACCAGAAGCTTTTATTCGTCTACAGCTGGATGCTGGATTGCTTTGTTGAAAGCCATCTTATGGTGTAAGTCCCTGGCACTCGGGATTAAATCTGGGCATGCGTCATATTGGGAAATGTCGGGATCATTGAGCTGGTAAAGTGCTGGACTTTACCATAGTTTTATGTGGATGGCTAATTTACTGTTACTATTCCCAATCACCACTTTATAATGGCTGATGGAAACATCAGCGCAGTAATGTAGTTGCAATGCCCCGTTGTACCCCCTAAATTCACCACTACTTGGATCACTACCAATCAGAAAGAGATGGCAGATCCTGGTGATATGCTATCACATTATGAGATCGGGGTTTCCAAGATTGTAATCATTGGTGGCAGTTGGGTAGACAAAAGAAAAGAAAAAAACAATAGTACTCCCCTCCGCATGCGCCGATCCTCCAATCTTCTATCTACCACCTCCATCACTGGTACCAGCAGCACTTTTGGGTCCCCTATCCCTTAGTCCCTGAAGTGATGTCACACGTAGCTTGACTGAAGAAGGGGTTCTCCTCGAAACCCGTATCCTATGCTGTTTTTTTAATATACTTAATAAAAGAGAAGTTGGAAAATACATCCTACCGTCCCACCTTCTTTTTAGGAAAGTTGCGCCCATCCATCAGTCTTTTCTTTCTATAGGTCTTCACACATCTGCCATGCCCACATTGGTGGGTTCTCCTGATTGGCAGCACCTCCTCAGCTCACAGCCCTTCCTAAGGTTCTTTTGGTCTCTAGACATTCATCTGGGACATGCCATCGTGTTTGCATTTTACATAGTTTGGGGTATAGGGGGCCAAAGACTATATACAAGAATTATCTCGGACAACCCCACTCACCCTTTTTAAATTGTGAGTAAGCTAGAAAATTGGGAGTTCTAAAGTGCAGATTTAAATGAACATATATGTATAAAACCCTCCTGCCACTTTTTAACTTTTTTGACACAAAGAAGAAGTCCTCAATGCGAAATACGAGAAAAAAAAACATTCAAGGAAGCCCTATCTGGTTTATGCTTATATGTACTCAATGATACACAATGTCACAGACAAGGAGACCTGGCCATTGGAGGAGCATGCCGGTTCTGAAAATGTACCAACTAGTGAAATTCTAAAGTATGCCTCGTCCAATAATTAACATGGATCCCGGACACGTATTACAGGAATAGACAGGCGTTTAGTAATTTTCGGCCCTTGTGCTTTTCAGACAATTACTTGCAGAATTCTTTGTTCAAACAAGTGGTTTTCATGTCATGTATCATAAGGGAGGAATGTTCTGAATGCTCAGAGCTCAAGTGCTGCAAACAGCGCCCTGTGATTTGTGACATAGTGAACTTATATGGACAAGCAAACAAGAGCCGCAAGGCATAGGGATCACTTCATAAATTAATCTCTTCCTGGATGCTGAAAAGGTTCCATTGTTCGGCTGCGCTGGATGACAGGAAGGCTGTCCGAATAGCCGAACATAATAATCACATTGATTTTGCATGCAACACAGGAAAATCAGTCTTCCAATGCGGACAAAACAGTACATCCCATTTCTAGTTGTTGGCGCTTTGATAAGTGCAAAGAACTGCTATTTACTACAATGGACAGTGCACATAGAGGCATTCGCTGCGCAAATACGCAGAAAGATAGACAGGACCCATTGCGGAAAAAGTTAATAAGAATGAACTCATAGAAGTCAATGGGTTCTATTCTTTGTGTTGTGCGTGTGCAAAAACATGCACAAATATGTCCGCGTGAAGCTGCTCCAAGGACTCTTTCATACAGATGTATTTGCGCATGTAAAACGCAGAGAACAGAACCGATTCATTTCATTGGGTTCGTTACCACTTTTTGAACGCACAAAAAAATAGGACCTGCTTGTTTTTCCTGCGCATCTGCACACCAAAGAAGTCTATGAGAGGTGCGCAAATGTGCAAGCAATTTGGAGAAATATGTACAAAACTTTATGCAATACCGCAGGGAAAAAAATGTATCTGGACCTCATTAGGCTAGATAGCCTTTTAAATAAGGGAAGGGGGGTTTGCATGAACATGTGAACAAACCCTTAACGGAAAACAAAAAGTACAGTTCTATATGCCGATACGCACGCAAATCAACCTCATTTACTGCGCAAATATGTTGCGATAAGGCGCGCGTGTTTGTACATGTATTTGGCTGAAGCTGCCCTGAGAGTTTTAAACCCTAGTCTTTAAAAATGTCTCCCAAAGTATTAATCGATATGCATCTAATGTTGGTTGGCGGTGCAGTATTTTATACCATTTAATATTGTCCACACATATATACAGGATAGAGAGATAGATAGATAGATAGATAGATAGATAGATAGATAGATAGATAGATAGATAGATAGATAGATAGATAGATAGATAGATAGATAGATAGATAGATGGATGGATGGATGGATGGATGGATAGATAGATAGATAGGAGATAGATAGATAGATAGATAGATAGATAGATAGATAGATAGATAGGAGATAGATAGATAGATGATAGATATATAGATAGATAGATAGATAGATAGATAGATAGATAGATAGATAGGAGATAGATAGATAGATGATAGATATATAGATAGATAGATAGATAGATAGATAGATAGATAGATAGATAGATAGATAGGAGATAGATAGATAGATAGATAGATAGATAGATAGATAGATAGATAGATAGATGATAGATAGATAGATAGATAGATAGATAGATAGATAGATAGATAGATAGATAGATAGGAGATAGATAGATAGATAGATAGATAGGAGATAGATAGATAGATATGAGATACATAGATAGATGATAGATAGATAGATAGATAGATAGATAGATAGATAGATAGATAGATAGATAGATAGATAAGAGATGGATAGATAGATATGAGATAGATAGATGATAGATAGATAGATAGATAGGAGATAGATAGATAGGAGATAGATAGATAGATAGATAGATAGGAGATAGATAGATAGATAGATAGATAGATAGATAGATAGATAGATAGATAGATAGATAGATAGATAGATAGGAGATGGATAGATAGATATGAGATAGATAGAAAGATATGAGATAGATAGATAGATAGATAGATAGATGATAGATAGATAGATAGATATGAGATTGATAGATAGATAGATTGATAGATATGAGATAGAGAGATAGATATATATGAGATAGATAGATAGATAGATAGATGGATAGATAGATAGATGGATGGCTAGATAGATAGATGGATGGCTAGATAGATAGATAGGAGATAGATAGATAGATAAACATGTGGCTAGATAATGGATGGATAGATAGATAGATAGATAGATAGATAGATAGATAGATAGTTTCAAGACAAACTCTAGAGCAGGCTTCTAATCTGATTACCTATTCCTCACCACTGCCTTTGGAATCAAATGTTATTTAACCAAATACATTTGAAGTGATTCAGTCGTAGTTTATTTAATTGACAATAATTTGTCAAAATTTATTAGAGCAGAAAAAGGGGCATCAGCTATCTGGTTATACAATGACTACATAATCCTGAAAACATATCCTAGTGCACGGTGAGAGCGGGTCAGCAATATAATAGTTACTACTTGTACATTATGTGATGTCATTATTTCTATTCATCTGAGAAACATATGATTGTGGCACATTTCCTGTAATTGACCTACTAGGAGCATTGAGCATATCTGAAGTCTTGTGCCACATGTGTGCTGTCCATGTATTTCACAGACAGCCCTCGGACCTATTAAACCCTATGAGACTATTCATATAGGCAAGTTTTCCCACAGACTGATGAGCCGTGTGAAAAAATAGCAGCATGTCCAATTTTGGTCAGTATCACGGATGATAGGACATGTAATGTCCATGGCCCCTGCAGATTAGACAACACATGGACCACTGTCTGTTTGTCTTCGAATGCGAGTCAGGGCTTCTTCAAGCAACTATATATGTAATTGTGCAGCTTTCAGCGCAAGGTAAATTTGTGTGCGTATCGGCACATAGTACTCTACTTTTTGCACACGCACAGGCTGTTTACATGCACAAAACACCCCCACACTGATTTAAAAGGCTATTTAGCCTAATGTGGTCCAGATGTCTTCTGCTTTTCATGGAATTGCACAGCATATTGCGCATGTTCCTGTATTTTGCGCTCTGTAGGGCCCTTGGTGCATAAATACACAGGAAAATAGAGCACAAAATGCGTGCACAAAAACATGAGAACGGACATATTAAAATAAATGGGTTCTAGTGCAATATATCTAGATAGTTATGTAGTCTTATTGGGTTTCTGAAGAATTGGGATCAGCCTAAGGAAACGCGTGGAACTAGAACCCTGTACCTATGGGAACCAGAATCTTGTTCCGATAGTATTTTCTCAGCGGTATATTCTTATTCTACCACTAATTTGAGATCTTTTGAGGTTTCACTTTAAATACGTGTGAGATTAACTCTATCATTGAATCTGGATCTGTAGGGCCTCTGATTGCCTTAGCATGTAATACACAATGCCCAAGATTTGTTTTCACTTCTCTTTTTATTAGTTTATCAATAAACTTTAGTTCTAAGATGTCGTCTATTCCTATGATGGTTTTTTTTAAAAATTTAACTAATTGGTTCCCCTCTGCCTCAGTGACTTTGTTTCAAAGTAATGAAAAAAACCCCAAAAACTTTTATACATCCTTAGGGTGCATTCAGACGACCGTATATCGGCCGGGTATTCATCCGATATACGGCGTCTCTCTCTGCAGGGGGAGGAGGCTGGAAGAGCCAGGAGCAGTGCTCTGAGCTCCCGCCCCCTCTCTGCCTCTTCTCCACCCCCCTGCACTATTTTTAATGAGGAGAGGTGGGAAATGGGCGGAGCTAATTCCCAGAATTTAGCCCCACCTCCTCTCATTGCAAATAGTGCAGAGGGGCGGAGAGGGGGTGGGGTGGAGGCAGAGAGGGGGCGGGAGCTCAGAGCACTGCTCCCGGCTCTTCCAGCCTCCTCCCCCTGCAGAGAGAGACGCCGTATATCGGCCGGCGGGAATACCGATATATGGTCGTCTGAAGGCACCCTTAAAGACTAAGGCTGGGATCACAAGGGTCGTATTCCTGGCGGAAATCTTGCGGCTTTGCCGCAGCAAAAAACCGCAAGCTCTCCACCAGGAAAGTGCAGGTTCAAAACCCATGGCACATGGCCGCAGGTTTTGGAGCGGCTTGGCCGCATGCTTTTCCGTTGTGGCCGGCGCTCCCATAGAGAGGAGTGAGGCCACAATGAAAAAAAAAAGAAATCCACGCACATGGCTGGGTAATCTCGGGGTTAGCGGCCACAGGCATATTTGCTGCAGCGTAATTCCGCACAGAATTTCCACGGCAAATCCGCCCTGTGTGACCCCAGCCTAACAGTTAATATTTGCCTGTTGCGCTGTTTATTGAAAAAATGGGACAAAAAAATTTAGTTTTTCATAAAAAACGCTTTGTGTTGAGCTACAATTAGGATCTTTTTCTGCCCCACAGAATTTTGTGGCAGTTTTCACGCAGTTTTTGGAGCCAACGCCAAAAATTAATTTGAAAGATATGGAAAATATAAAGGAAGGACTTCTATTTCTCCTTCCTGCTGGATCTACATCTGGCTTAGGCTCCAAAAGCTGCCATAAAAACTATTGTGACATTCTACCAAAAGACAATTTATGTGAAACCGCCCTTAAAGAGGTTGTACCAAAATTCACTTGTATCACCTATCCACATGATAGGTGATAAAAGTCTGATCAGTGGGCATCCCACCACTGAGACCCCCATTAATCCCAAAAACGTGAAGCATGTTCCCCCCCTCTTATCCTCCCTATGGACTCCCTGCACCCTCTGCAGTGAGGAAGAGATTGAATGAAGCAGCAGTCACACTTATATGGTACAGCTCCATTCATCTTCAATAGGGCTGATGGAGATAGCACAGCACTTGTACTCAGCAATTTCCCTTAGCTCCATTGCAATGCATAGAGCAGCACCGTGTTGCAAAACTGCCTCTCCATTCACTCTCATGTCACTGAAGGTTGGTGCAGCAAGTCCATAGAGAGAAGCAGTGGGGGCATGTGACCCCTGTTCTCAGAAATGGTGAGGGTCTCAGTGGACAGACCCCCACCAATCAGACTTTTATCACCTATTCTATGGATAAGTGATAAAAGTTTATTTTTGTACAACCCCTTTAATACTCCAAATGTCTTCCTCTGCCTTGACAAAGCAACCAATTTATAGTAGCAATTTCATAAAAGAGAGTTAAAAACTGTAGTGAAGTTAAAGAAAGGAGACAGGAAAAATGACCTTTGCGAAGGAGACCAATTAGCAATCTGTGAGTCACGTTCAGATAATTCATATTGTACTCATCACCACTGAGTGAATGCTTTCATCTGGAAAGCTGATGGACGTCTTCAAGCTTCCACATAGCTCTTCCCAGTGAATAATACATGATATAAACAATATGTCTTAAAACAAGATTAGCCATTGTTTATATAATTGTCTTTAAAGACCTACTTCACCTCGGACCAAAAAGACTTCTTGAAAAAAGTGTTTTTGCAATGTCCTTACTTGATGGATGATGTTCCGTACTTTTAAACAAGCACTTGGACTGTATGATTGTTGTATTACTCATTAGAATACCTCTCACGTTGTCACATGCTGAGAACACTCTCTATATATATAGCCCTCCATTATTACATCATTTCTTTTAAGCGTTTGTTTTTTTTATGGAAGAAACAAAGAAAATAACAAAAACAGTCGAACAAGACGAGGCGGCATATATGACAGTGACGGATTCTGCGCAGACCGTGGCCAAGGTTTCGCAATAAAACTTGATAAAGATATGAGTTTTCACGATGGAAGCAGAAATACAGGAAGTAACAGATGAAAATATTTTTCAATATTTAGGCCTTTTTTAAGGGCAGCCTATAAATTTCAGATTGGGTGGGGTATGATTCCTAGCACCCCTGTTCATTTCTAAGAGGGGTCATTAGTTGTTGGCTATCGTTCTTGAATATTCACTCCCAGACTGGTTTACAGAATTTTATTTTAAGGTATCCTTTTATTTCTACAGCAGTCACTTTAAGGCCGGCTGTCCACGGGCGATGCGGTATCCCGTGGCGAAGCTCCGCCACGGAAGCCGCCTCCGAATCTCCGCCGGTCAGCCCTATCTAATAGATAGGCTGACCGTGGAGAATCGGGGCAATTTGCAGCATGCTGCGAATTGCCCGTCGTGAGCGGAGAATCGCAATGATTCTCCGCTCGTGGACAGTGTGCCGGCGCTTTCATAGCAATGCTATGGGAAGCGTGGGCCGGTGAGATTCGCCGGCGGTTTACCACCGGAGAATACACTGCTGTGGACAGGGGGCCTTTGAGGGCTGGAGAATAGCTGCGGAACGCACCGGAAGTAGCACTAACTTCCAGTTCAGAGGAGTACTAATTCCTGGACAAGTAAGATGTGTCAACCTCTTCACCTGAGGAGAGTAAGGTCCTGGTGCGACGACTCTGCCATCGGGGATAGTCTTCATTGCAAAGCCCACTGGTGTGTTATTTCACAATTGGGATCTGCAACCTGGATCTCAGCTGACACCAGGATTTGTGTTACAGACTACAGAAAATAAGGGAGATGGAATAAAACCTCTATAGTGCCACCTATTGGAAGGCAGCATTCCTTCAAGCTAAAGTCAGACTTTTTATACAAGCCTTGTTACAATGACTGGGAATTAAAAGCAAAGTACACTGATGAAGGGCAAAAATCCTGAAACAGCTGTATGTGCATGGAGTCTGGATTTGCTTTTAATTCGCAGTCATTGTTACAAGGCTTGTATAAAAAGTCTGACTTTGGCTTGAAGGAATGCTGCCTTCCAATAGGTGGCACTGTAGAGGTTTTATTCCATCTCCCTTATTTGCATATTACCCAGAGGAGCGTGCATGTCCATTTGAGTCTCCTTACTCACCATCTAGGTGTTCTCCCTAAGGAGAAAAGTTAGCGTTTCAGACTACAAAAAAAGCACATGTACTTCGGGAATGGCATCTGCAGCTACTACTCCTCTGCCACACAACCGGAGGGAAAGACTGTGTGTACTTTTGTTTCCCTGGTCCACGGGAAGAGCCTGACTGAAGCTGTTGTCTATGCCCTGGCAGATTTGTGAAAGTAGCAGTCTTGTAGACTGACCAATTACTTGTTAATTGTTTGCAACTCCGTTCAATACCAGTACCCCGGGATTACCAGAGATCATACATTGCTTTCCCGGTTCAAATAAAGATGCAAGTTTGCTGAACATGGAACCCAGCCATCTTGACTTTTCTTATATGGAGAAAGACACATATGCAATGGGCTATTGACATCCCTCCATAGTTCAGTCATGGCCGCCTTTGAGTGTTAGAATGACAGGTCAATCCCTTTCCATTGCCCAGACCTGAGACATGTGTCCAATTACCATAGGAGCTGCTGGATTATCACCCACTGCAGGATACACTACGACCTTCCCATTCACCGGGCCCCAGACATCTGCCACCAAGTGCCATGTCCCATTCATTGTTTACTAGACATGGCTCTGTGCTTTTGCTAGTGACTGTGTCTGGTATTAAAGCTCACTGCAGCTCAGTCTCATTCATTTCAGCTAATAGGCTGGGGTATATTTTTAATTTACCCCGAGGAAGCTGCTTAATATAATGGTGATTGGTGGGTGGTATCGTGACGCAGATTCAGGATATGATGCCGCAGAAGGACTTACAAGAAATAAGCAATATCTATTTACGAACACAGGAATGAAAACGACTAATATTGGAACAACAAGCAAGCAGTTACCTTTTACTGTAGATTTATAGGACGCTCAGTACAGCTAACTAAATTCTAGGATCAATAATTCTCTATGCACAATGTGAAATAACAGTAATGCGGAAAACAGTACCAATATGTAGTAAAGCTATCAATGCTGTTAAACAGAAAAATAAAGCACTCAGTCTGTACTTTAAGGGATTAACACTTTGCTGCTAGCAACACAGTCTACCTGGCACATAGCGTTCAAACTCCCACGGATGTATCCCCATCTGGAAGACTTGCGTTCATGTGACACCCTCTCAGTTCATACCCACGAGCACCAGCGCAGTCCAAGTCCTACACAACAGGCCTCTGCTTTAACTGTCTACATCTGTATGGTATGCACACCTAGAGGTTTTTACTGAGGCTGGCCACACTTACGACTCAACAACAAACTCCTCGAAGTCTTCCTTGGTCTTGGTCCATTACTTTGCCATGCAGTCCTGTACTCTATCCTCCAGATGGCTCTTCTCTCTGAATTTCAGCATTCACTCAGGTTGTACAGGAGCTGTACTCAAATAATCCTTCTCACATCGAGGGATTTAGTATCCTGCTACATTTTCCTGTTCACTAACAGCAGCTCCTCTGCAGGCTGTTGCACCTGTCCAGCAGTAACTCCTCCACTCACTAACACAATTTCTGCACTCTGTCTGTCTTTTATAGTACTGACATCATCTTACTAGAAAGTCTCCAGACAACATGCTCAGCTGTGTCCGGAACGGCCATCTTGGTGCTCCATTGTGAAGCCCAGTACACCCTCAAGGGGAGCCCCTTACCTTTTCACAGTCTTGGCATAACACCATTTAATTGTTGCCTATCTACTTTTTCAGGTTTTTCAATGAAGGTATATTGCAGCGATAATTAAATTTGCACTTGATGATGGTGGCATATGTATGAGAACTGAAATGATGTAGAAGTCCTTCCAAATCTCATAGCAATTTTTCAAACCCTTGATTGTTTCTTGGCGTCTTTATAAAATGCGTCTTTACAAGATGGAATAATGACGTTATCCGTTTAAAACACGACTCGATAAAAGAAATCTGCACAGATATTGATTGACGCAATCATGTTTGACTTTAGTAGGTTGTTCTTACTGTGAGATGCTATATTTACTTATCCTTGTCCTGAGAGCTTTTTAACTCATCTGTTCAGAGAACATTATCTCAAAGGACCTCTGAACATCAAAGTATTTTGTGCAAATGTGAAAAGCATTGATGCTAGCTGAATTAGTAATAGATTTTTTTTACTGTGTTAGGTTGAAGACTTTTTTTCCCAAAATGCTGTGTTTTTGACATTTTTGATGCTGGCTCTTTCTGCAACTTTTCAACAATCCAGATGTTATATGTAGGCAGGGGCTTAGTTGATGGCCCAGTTGCAAAAGTTCAGCTCAGGTCCCCTCCCTCCCCCCACCTGTTCTCTTTGCCTAAATTGTGCTACGTACATTTAAGTTATACATATTCCTATATATAGTGCTGGTATAGCCTGGGTATCTTCTGTATAAAAAATGTAAAATGTAAGTTAAGTATATAACTATATACAGAACATGACTTGGCTACACCAGCATAGTCCATATTGCCTTCCCTGCACTGTAATTCCGGGCTGTTAACTGTATGGAGGTTATCACATCTTCCATTTTCAGCTCTCACTGTCTCACACTGTTGCTAAGTGCCGACTCTGGTACTTGTGCATCTTGTCTCCACCAGAAGTATGGGTGGAGAGAAGGGTTAGTCCTGGTGGAGTTTAATGGAACACCAACAGATGCTCATTGGCTACCTCACATTTCTCACTGCTTGGCCGAGGTAATTTTCTCCCACGGCCTCCTATTAGCGCTGGTTAAACCTAATTTTCCCTGGCGGCTGCTGTCACTGTTCCTAGCGCTATGCCTTCTGGCATTCCACACCTCACACTACCATCTCTGCCAGGCTAACATAATCTCCCCTGCCGGCTCTTGTCAGTGTCCCTACTGCTCTGGCTTCTGACCTTCCTCCTCCAGCACTGTCCGTCACCTTCCTCCTCCGGCGCTGTCCGTCTCCACTGTCTCCGGCGCAGTTAGTCTCCGCCAGAGGCGGTCTAACAGCCCGTTTCCTGAAATTTTCCCTGGCCTGCCATCGATTCTCCTGTGCTGTACTTCCCCGCTCCCACCTGCGCTGCTATGATCTGCGCAGCTATATCACTTTCTGTGCAGCCAGCCCGTCGCTGCAGTTGGACCACCTCTGTCAGGCGATGTTTTCTGGCGGCGTTGCTGTTGAACGGCGGGCTTCTGCATTAAGGCACCCAGGCACACTCTCCGTCTCCACCACACCTGCTGTATGGCAGCCAGCTGCAGTAAGGCACTGTCAGCTATTGATCCAATTTAGCAGATGGGAGCGTTCCCTTTCACTCCAGCAGGACAAACCCTTGTCACCATCCACACTTGTGGAGACAAGATGCACTAGTACCCCCAACTCCTCCACCAGCTCGTCCTGCAGAACATGCTGCTGGGAGAGGAGTCGGGTGCTTAGTAGCATGCATAAGATAACAGCCCGAAGTTGCGGTGGGGCCTTCTTCCTGGTGCTGTGCTACAGTGGCAAGGGGCGCCAGTGGGCACTTCGCTGGCTTAGGGGCCATGTTGTAACTGCGACCCCTGAGAGCCCTAAAGATATGCCACTGGGTTTGGTTATCACATTGCTTTGCAAGATGATGATGATGATTGATTATTATTATGAATTGTAAAGAGCCTTAAATTCCAGGAGCTTTATGTATGAAGGTTTAAAGTTTAACTAGCTCAGACGATTTTTCAAAATAAGCTGCAATGTGTTTACATAAGGAATAACGCTATTTCTGGCCATTATATGATTTGAATCCTGCATTTTCCCTCTCTGTAGGGTGTACATCTGATTTTCAGTACCCTCAGGACTGGTGGGAAGCTTCTTGCTGCTGTGCTGTGTTCTTTAGACTCTGCACAGAACTACAGATCATGCTCTCCGTCAGTAACAGTACAGCAGTACTGAGCAGTGTAAATGCAATTTTAGGAGCTAAAACACAAAAAACAGTCACTTACAATTACCTGCAGGCAGTGTGTTTCAGTCTCTCCTTTCCTCTTATTCCCCCTCCCCTCTACTCACTGTACATTTTATTGAGTATGATGACTCATCCCTCTCCTCCACTTCTTGTTCTGCCATTTCCCTTTGACAGGAAACAGTAGACAGCAAGTTAAGAGGAAGGGAGACCCCTGGTGGTCAGCATTTAGAGTGATTTTTCAGCCCCAAAACATCATTTCAGGTAAATAAATTAAATTTCAGTTTTGCTAGTTTTCACACTGGCTATCATATAAGCACAAGTTGTTTGTAAAGTTATTGACCATTTAAATCAATAACACGAGACAATAAAAGCAACAGGTACAAATAACATGTGCTTAATGAATGACTGAGTGGTACAGGGGGAAAGAGGACCCTGCTTGTGAGGCCTTACAATATATCAGGGAAGTTATTGACTTGAGTTTGAGGAAAGAGCAGATTTGAGAAATGTTTTTAAGTTGGAGGCGGCAGGACGTGGTGAGGCATTGGTTGTGTCATTTAAAAGACAGGGTCGAATCAAAGATTATCCCAAGGCAGAATACTTTTGAGACTTCGTAAAGTGTATAGCCGTTAACTATAACTGATGGTAAGTGATACTGAGTGAAATTGGGGAAAGCTTCTTTCCCATGACATCCTCCCTTGGGGAAGAGTAGGTTGACCTCCTTATATGTAAGACTCTTGGCCAATAGTACTGAAGTTGGTGGTCTGCCCAGTTTTGTCTAATCTGTATGGGCACATTGAGTCTGCCATGAGAGATCATTTTTAAGGTTTTAAGGCTCAATGCCATAGTAATTCATCTGTGGGGACTTATGGCTGCATCTGTGCAAAAGTTTCATAAATTACAATCACTCTTTCAATCAAAGAATGTAAAAACATAGGAAAAATACACAGTTCTGTAAAAACCTAGTTACACATTTCCAGATGTGTTCCTATTTAAAATTTCACTTAAAAATGTCAAATTAATAAATACGTTGTCCAGTTGTAAACTATTGATGGTCTATCCTCAGGATAGGTTATCAATAGTAGATTGGTGGGGGTCAGTAGCCAGGGACCCCATCTGATCAGCTGTTCTCTTGGCTGCTGCACTAGTACACTGAACTGATTTCTGCAGGAAGCAGACAACTTTGTCCCCAGTGCAATGGCCAGGTTTGATATTGCAGGCCAAGTTTCCATTCATTTCAATGAGTGTTTTGCCTGTAGTACCAAGCTTGGCCACTGCAGTGTGAACGGAGCTGTCTACTTCCTGCAGAAATCAGCTCAGTGCAGGAGCACATGGGCCCAGAGGCCAGGTGATAGGAAGGTGTTCCTGACAACGTTTCCCTGTCAATCTACTATTGATGACCCCTATCCTGAGGATTGACCATCAATAGTTTAAACACAATGCATTATTAGACAAGGGGAAACTTAGTAAACACATATAACACAGCCTATTACTTCAAAGATCAAATAAAACTTTCCACCATTCATATCACTCATATAAAAAAGTAACCCAAGCCATTCAATCTCCTAATTGTCAAGCATAAGCAAGACATCAACAGAAGCAGCAGCTAATTGGCAGCCAATACGATAACCAAACCCAGTGGCTTATCTATGGGGGTCGCAGTTGAAACTTCAGCACTAGCGAGAAAGTCCCCTAGCGCACGACTCCCTGCACCGCAACTGCGGGCTGTTATCTCATGCATACTACTAAGCTCCCAACTCCTCCTCCAGCAGTGTGTTCTCAGCAACAGTATGAGAAAGAGAGGCCCGAAACCGGAAGATGTGATAACCTCTGTGCAGATAACAGCCTGGAGTTGCGGTGCAGGGAAGGCGATATGGACCATGCCCGTGTAACAAAGGTATGTTCTGTACATAATTATATATGTAGAGCTGGTATAAGTTATACATCTCCTGTATATAATGATGTGGACCATGGTGGTATAACCTTGGTATCCTATATATATATGGTATCCTATATATATATGACTGACTGACTGGCCACTAATTCTCTAACTTTCCAGTGTCAAACAAACTTGAAATTTGGCAGGAGCATTCTTTTGGTCCTAAATAGTAAATGTAAAGGGGTCGCAATTTAGTAGCATAGTACCATAGTATGTTCAGCCTGTTTTAACCTCCCCCTTGTTGGTCCAGAGGAAGGCAAAAAACAAAAAAACAAACAATAGGTTCTGTTCTCTACATATTGCGCGCACAAATACTCCCATGTGAAGGATCCCTCAGGCCGGATTCAGACAGATTTTTTTCTTCCTTAAGAGCTTAAAGCAGCCATCATACAGGTTTGAGTTTTTTTGCGGCATGTTAAGTGCAAGTAAAAAGTGCAATAGGAAGTGTTTTTTAAAGAGAGCACTCACAATGGCTTTTAACGACATTTCTTTTAAATAAGATCTTTTTAGATTTTTGAAGCTATATTAAAGTCCTATGAAGAAAAATCACCTGACAAGGGCCTTTTCACACGTTCGTATATTGTCCGGGTTTTCACGCCCGGTCGATATATGGTGTCCCTTTCTGCAGGGGGAGGAGGCAGGTTGGGCCGGGAGCAGTGCACTGAGTTCCCGCCCCTCGCCACTGTTTGCAATGGGAGGGCCGGGCCAGGGGGCGAAGCTAAGTTCCACCCCATCCCATTGCAAATAGTGTCGAGGGGTGGAGAGGGGGCGGTAGCTCAGTGCACTGCTGCCGGTCCGGCCCGCCTCCTCCCCCTGCAGAAAGGGACACCGTATATTGGCCGGGCGTGAAAACTCGGCCGATATATGGACGCGTGAATAAGCACTGAGCATGTGTTTTGATAAAAATGCCACAGACCTGAAAAATGATATAAAACACCACAAACTAGAATTCTATTTATGTAGAACCTTCTGCCATAGACCCTCAACACACATCTGGTGGCAGCATTTTCACCCGCTTCCTCCAAAAAACAAAATGCAATGAAATGTGTGTGAAATCGCCCTTTTGTCATCCATCCCAGAAAGAGAAACGTCTAAACTGTCTAAATACAGTAGATTGCTAAAAAAAATCACAAATAAGTATAGCTCAGTAACTGGGGATTTTTTTCGCTTACATTTTAACCCCTTAAAGGGGTTGTCTCGCGCCGAAACGTTTTGGTTTTTTTTCAAAGCGAGACAAACCCAAGGGATGGGTTAAAAAAAAAAAATATATATATATATTACTTACCCGAATCCCCGCTCTGCGGCGACTTCTTTCTTCCTTCTCCAAGATGGCCACCGGGATCTTCACCCACGATGCACCGCGGGTCTTCTCCCATGGTGCACCGTGGGCTCTGTGTGGTCCATTGCCGATTCCAGCCTCCTGATTGGCTGGAATCGGCACACGTGACGGGGCGGAGCTACGATGACGACGCGGGACCAGCTCTCCGGCACGAGTGGCCCCATTCACCAGGCAGAAGACCGGACTGCGCAAGCGCGTCTAAAAACGCCAGAAGACAGCGAATTTAGACAGATCCATGGCGACGGGGACGCTAGCAACGGAGCAGGTAAGTGAATAACTTTTGTATGGCTCATAATTAATGCACAATGTACATTACAAAGTGCATTAATATGGCCATACAGAAGTGTATAACCCCACTTGCTGCCGCGAGACAACCCCTTTAAGGAGTAGGGTGTTTTGATCTTGAAGCAGCAAACATTTTTTAGGAATTTTACCAATTTGATGGTTTTACAGCCCTATTTTTTCTTCTTCATCTGCCAAGATTATTTTTGCAGCTTTTTTTTCATGACATATAAGGCTGTTTTTTAAATATCTTTTTTTTCCACTGAATCATTTCTTCTGCTTTTTAGTTCTATTAGAGGTAAAAAGTAGATATGAGCGAGCACTAGAGATGAGCGAACGTACTCGTCCGAGCTTGATACTCGTTCGAGTATTAGCGTGTTCGAGATGCTCGTTACTCGTAACGAGTACCACGCGATGTTCAGGTTACTTTCACTTTCCTCTCTGAGACGTTAGCGCGCTTTTCTGGCCAATTGAAAGACAGGGAAGGCATTACAACTTCCCCCTGCGACGTTCAAGCCCTATACCACCCCCTGCAGTGAGTGGCTGGCGAGATCAGGTGTCACCCGAGTATAAAAATCGGCCCCTCCCGCGGCTCGCCTCAGATGCGTTGTGAGATAGCTGAGGAACAGTGCTGTTGGTGCCGGAGCTGCTATAGGGAGAGTGTTAGGAGTTAGTGTAGGCTTCAAGAACCCCAACGGTCCTTCTTAGGGCCACATCTAACCGTGTGCAGTAGTGTGGAGGCTGCTTTTAGCAGTGTTGCACTTTTTTTTTTTTTTGGTATATCGGCCGTGCAGAGCATTGCGCCCTGCAGTAATACTCCAGGGATAGAATTGTGTAGGCAGGGCCAGAAGGCATATATTATAGATTGAATATACGCAGTGGACCTTTAGAAAAAAATATTTGAAAAAAATCTATTTGGCCTGCCTGTCACTCTGCTCAGTGTTCTGGGTCCGTGTCTGCTGGGGGTAGTAGCTCTCCAAATAAATACGCAGCCAGCTAAGTGCTACAGCAGGCTTGCGCCAAATTATTTCCTGGCTCTGAAATCACCGGTCTGTTGCAGTTAATAACAGTGCAACACTGCAGTTCCGTGACACACTGCAGGGACAGAATTGTGTAGGCAGGGCCAGAAGACATATTATAGATTGAATATACGCAGTGGTCCTTTAGAAAAAAATATTTGGAAAAAATCTATTTGGCCTGCCTGTCACTGTGCTCAGTGTTCTGGGTCCGTGTCTGCTGGGGGTAGTATTTCTCCAAATAAATATGCAGCCAGCTAAGTGTTACAGCAGGCTTGCGCCAAATTATTTCCTGGGGTTCCTTAAACGAAGTCAGCCTCCAACCACAGGCCAATAAGCGGCACATTTAATTACAGCGTTCTGTTTCTGCACTACTGCTAATACAGCATGCTGAGGGGTAGGGGTAGGCCTAGAGGATGTGGACGCGGGCGAGGACGCGGAGGCCCAAGTCAGGGTGTGGGCACAGGCCGAGCCACTGCGGTGGCCAGGGGTAGAGGCAGGGCCAGACCGAATAATCCACCAACTGGTTCCCAAAGCGCCCCCTCGCGCCATGCCACCCTGCAGAGGTCAAGGTGCTCTACGGTGTGGCAGTTTTTCACAGAGACGCCTGACGACCGACGAACAGTGGTGTGCAACCTTTGTCGCGACAAGATCAGCTGGGGAGGCACCACCACCAGCATGCGCAGGCATATGATGGCCAAGCACCCCACAAGGTGGAACGATGCCCGTTCACCGCCTCCAGTTTGCACCACTGCCTCTCCCCCTGTGCCCCAACCTGCCACTGAGATCCAACCCCCCTCTGAGGACACAGGCAGTACCGTCTCCTGGCCTGCACCCACACCCTCACCTCCGCCGTCCTCGGCCCCATCCAGCAATGTTTCTCAGGGTAGCGTCCAGACGTCGCTAGCGCCACAGTTTGAGCGCAAGCGCAAGTACGACGCCACGCACCCGCACGCTCAAGCGTTAAATGTGCACATTGCAAAATTGATCAGCCTGGAGATGCTGCCGTATAGGCTTGTGGAAACGGAGGCTTTCAAAAGCATGATGGCGGCGGCGGCCCCGCGCTACTCGGTTCCCAGTCGCCACTACTTTTCCCGATGTGCCGTCCCAGGCCTGCACGACCACGTCTCCCGCAACATTGTACGCGCCCTCACCAACGCGGTTACTGCCAAGGTCCACTTAACAACAGACACGTGGACAAGCACAGGCGGGCAGGGCCACTATATCTCCCTGACGGCACATTGGGTGAATTTAGTGGAGGCTGGGACAGACTCAGAGCCTGGGACCGCTCACATCCTACCCACCCCCCGAATTGCGTGCCCCAGCTCGGTGGTGGTATCTGCGGGGGTGTATGCTTCCTCCACTAAACCACCCTCCTCCTTCTCCTACGCAACCTCTGTCTCGCAATCAAGATGTGTCAGCAGCAGCAGCACGTCGCCAGCAGTCGGTGTCACGCGGCGTGGCAGCACAGCGGTGGGCAAGCGTCAGTAGGCCGTGCTGAAACTACTCAGCTTAGGAGAGAAGAGCCACACGCCCCACGAACTGCTGCAGGGTCTGACAGAGCAGACCGACCGCTGGCTTGCGCCGCTGAGCCTCCAACCGGGCATGGTCGTGTGTGACAACGGCCGTAACCTGGTGGCGGCTCTGCAGCTCGGCAGCCTCACGCACGTGCCATGCCTGGCCTATGTCTTTAATTTGGTGGTTCAGCGCTTTCTGAAAAGCTACCCCCACTTGTCATACCTGCTCGGAAAGGTGCGCCAGCTCTGCGCACATTTCCGCAAATCCCACACGCACACTGCCACCCTGCGGACCCTGCAACATCGGTTTAATCTGCCAGTGCACCGACTGCTGTGCGACGTGCCCACACAGTGGAACTCTACGCTCCACATGTTGGCCAGACTCTATGAGCAGCGTAGAGCTATAGTGGAATACCAACTCCAACTTGCGCGGCGCAGTGGGAGTCCGCCTCCTCAATTATTTACAGAAGAGTGGGCCTGGTTGGCAGCCATCTGCCAGGTCCTTGGAAAATTTGAGGAGTCTACCCAGATGGTGAGCGGGGATGCTGCAGTCATTAGCGTCACCATTCCTCTGCTATGCCTCTTGAGAAGTTCCCTGCAAAGCATAAAGGCAGACGCTTTGGAATCAGAAACGGAGGCGGGGGAAGACAGTATGTCGCTGGATAGTCAGAGCAACCTCATGTCTATATCTCAGCGCGTTGAGGAGGAGGAGGAGGAGCATGAGGAGGAGGGGGAAGAGACAGCTTGGCCCACTGCTGAGGGGACAGATGCTGCTTGCCTGTCATCCT
Organism: Eleutherodactylus coqui; assembly: GCF_035609145.1. Classification (NCBI taxonomy): domain Eukaryota; kingdom Metazoa; phylum Chordata; class Amphibia; order Anura; family Eleutherodactylidae; genus Eleutherodactylus; species Eleutherodactylus coqui. The sequence goes on along the minus strand of NC_089837.1, from coordinate 471,630,824 downwards.
TTCAGCGTGTATGGCCAGAGGAGGAGGAGGAGGAGGGGGAGGAGCATGAGGAGGAGGGGGAAGAGACAGCTTGGCCCACTGCTGAGGGTACAGATGCAGCTTGCCTGTCATCCTTTCAGCGTGTATGGCCAGAGGAGGAGGAGGATCCTGGAAGTGATCTTCCGAGTGAGGACAGCCATGTGTTGCGTACAGGTACCCTGGCACACATGGCTGACTTCATGTTAGGATGCCTTTCTCGTGACCCTCGTGTTACACGCATTCTGGCCACTACGGATTACTGGGTGTACACACTGCTCGATCCACGGTATAAGGAGAGCCTTTGCACTCTCATTCCCGAAGAGGAAAGGGGTTCGAGAATGATGCTATACCACAGGGCGCTGGTGGACAAACTGATGGTAAACTTTCCATCCGACAGCGCTAGTGGCCGAAGGCGCATTTCCGCGGCCCAGGTAGCAGGGGAGGCGCAGAGATCAGGCAGCATGTACAGCGCAGGCAGGGGAACACTCTCTAAGGCCTTTGACAGCTTTATGGCTCCCCAGCAAGACTGTGTCACCGGTCCCCAGTCAAGGCTGAGTTGGCGGGAGCACTGTAAAAGGATGGTGAGGGAGTACGTAGCCGATTGCAGCACCGTCCTCGGTGACGCCTCTGCCCCCTACAACTACTGGGTGTTGAAGCTGGACACGTGGCCTGAACTCGCGCTGTATGCCCTGGAGGTGCTTGCTTGTCCTGCGGCTAGCGTCTTGTTAGAGAGGGTGTTTAGTGTGGCTGGGGGAATCATCACGGATAAGCGTACCCACCTGTCAACCGACAGTGCCGACAGGCTTACACTCATCAAGATGAACAAAGCCTGGATTTCACCAGACTTCTCTTCTCCACCAGCGGACAGCAGCGATACCTAAGCAATACGTAGGCTGCACCCGCGGATGGAAGCATCGTTCTCTATCACCATCCAAAACGGGGACCTTTTTGCTTCATCAATCTGTGTATAATATTCATCCTCCTCCTCCTGCTCCTCCTCCTGAAACCTCACGTAATCACGCCGAACGTGCAATTTTTCTTAGGCCCACAAGGCTCAGTCATATAATTTTTCTAAACAATTTTTATACGTTTCAATGCTCATTAAAGCGTTGAAACTTTCACCTCAACCAATTTTTATTTTAACTGGGCTGCCTCCAGGCCTAGTTACCAATTAAGCCACATTAACCAAAGCCATTAATGGGTTTCACCTGCCCTCTCGGTTAGGCATGGGCAATGTTTCTCAGGTACATTAGTACTGTTGGTACACCAATTTTTGTGGGCCCTCGCCTACAGTGTAATCCAATAAATTTTTGGCCCACCTGCATTACAGCTGACATAACATCAGCTGTGATGGGCAATGCAATGGGATATTTTTATGTACCGCCGGTGGGTTCCAGGGAGCCACCCATGCTGTGGGTGCACACGGAATTCCCATTGCGGAGTTGTACCTGCCTGTGACTATTTATAAAAAACCGCGGTCTGACTGGGGCATGCAGACACCTTGACAGAATGAATAGTGTGTGGCACATAGGTTCCCCATTGCTATGCCCACGTGTGCAGCTCCAGATGGAGGTGGCACAGGATTGGATTTCTCATTGCTTCTGTACAGCATTGTGGGCTATCGCCCCGCCACTTTTAAAGAGGGTCGCTGCCTAGCCGTGCCAACCCTCTGCAGTGTTTGCCTGCTTTTCCTGTGGCAGACGCACTTATAAATAGACATGAGGGTGGCGTGGCATGAGGGCAGCTGAAGGCTGGGCAGGGACAGTTTGGTGTGCGCTGTGGACACTGGGTCGTGGGGGGGGGGGATTTGGCAGCATGTAACCCAGGAGAAGTGGCAGCGGAGTGTCATGCAGGCAGTGATTGTGCTTTGTTGGAGGTAGTGTGGTGCTTAGCTAAGGTATGCATTGCTAATGAGGGCTTTTCAGATGTAAAAGTTGTTGGGGGGGGCCACTCTTGCTGCTATTGTGGCTTAATAGTGGGACCTGTGAACTTGAGATGCAGCCCAACATGTAGCCCCTCGCCTGCCCTATCCGTTGCTGTGTCGTTCCCATCACTTTCTTGAATTGCCCCGATTTTCACACATGAAAACCTTAGCAAGCATCGGCGATATACAAAAATGCTCGGGTCGCCCATTGACTTCAATGGGGTTCGTTACTCGAAACGAACCCTCGAGCATCGCGAAAATTTTGTCCCGAGTAACGAGCACCCGAGCATTTTGGTGCTCGCTCATCTCTAGCGAGCACCAAAATGCTCGGGTGCTCGTTACTCGGGACGAAATTTTCGCAATGCTCGAGGGTTCGTTTCGAGTAATGAACCCCATTGAAGTCAATGGGCGACCCGAGCATTTTTGTATATCGCCGATGCTCGCTAAGGTTTTCGTTTGTGAAAATCGGGGCAATACAAGAAAGTGATGGGAACGACACAGCAACGGATAGGGCAGGCGAGGGGCTACATGTTGGGCTGCATCTCAAGTTCCCAGGTCCCACTATTAAGCCACAATAGCAGCAAGAGTGGGCCCCCCCCACCCCCCGCACTGTCAGCGTAAAGATCGTTATCCTCTGCCATAGCTGTAACAGCTGTGGCAGAGAAGAACGATGTTTGCCCATTGAATTCAATGGAGCCAGCAATACAGCAGGTTCCACTGAAAGGAATGGGCTGCCAGCGATCGCAGGATGAATTGTCGGGAAGGGGTTAAATATATAAGCCCTTCCCTGCAATTCATCCAGAAATGTGTTACAATAAAAATATATACCGACGTATAAGGCGACGGGGCGTATAAGACGACCCCCCAACTGTCACCTTATACGCCGGGAATACAGTGGAGCAAAGAATAAAAATCATTACTCACTTCTTCTGACGTTCTGCGCCCCTCCTGCAGGCTGTCGCTCCCTCCTGGTCCACGGCAGAGCATTGCTTTCTGGACGCAGGGCTTGAAATCCCCGCCTCCAGAAACACAGCCAATCACAGCCATTCAATGACATCATTGTCATTGGCTGTGATTGGCTGAAGGCACGTGTGTTTCTGGAGGCGGGGATTTAAAGCCCTTCGTAGAGAAATCAATGCTCTGCCGGGAACCAGGAGGGAGCGACAGCCTGCAGCAGCGCCGCAGAACGTCAGAAGAAGTAAGTAATGATTTTTATTCTTTGCTCCACTGTATTGCCGGCGTATAAGGTGACAGTTGGGGGTCGTCTTATACGCCCCGTCGCCTTATACGCCGGTATATATTTTTATTGTAACACATTTCTGGATGAATTGCAGGGAAGGGCTTATATATTTAAGCCCTTCCCAACAATTCATCCCGCGATCGCCGGCAGCCCATTGCTTTCAATGGAACCTGCTGTATTGCTGGTTCCATTGAATTCAATGGGCAAACATCGTTCTTCTCTGCCACAGCTGTTACAGCTGTGGCAGAGAAGAAGGATTTGTCTTCTATATGTTCTCAATGGGATCGGCGCTGCTGCCGCCGGCCCCATTGAGCGCATATAGAGAAGATTTATGGCCTTAAGAAGGACCGTTGGGGTTCTTGAAACCTAAAATCACTCCTAACACTCTCCCTATAGCAGCTCCACCAAGATACCACTTTCCCTGAACTAATGTCAGAATGCATCTGTGGCGAGCCGCGGGAGGGGCCGATTTATATACTCGGGTGACACCTGATCTCCCCAGCCACTCACTGCAGGGGGGTGGTATAAGGCTTGAACGTCGCAGGGGGAAGTTGTAATGCCTTCCCTGTCTTTCTATTGGCAAGAAAAGTGCGCAAATTTCTCAGGGAAGAAAATGAAAGTAACTCGAACATCGCGTGGTACTCGTTACGAGTAACGAGCATCTCGAACACCCTAATACTCGAACGAGTATCAAGTTCGGACGAGTACGTTCGCTCATCTCTAGTAAAAAGCTATTTTTTAAAATGTATAGCTGTTTACTTTTAAAATGAATATATTTATGCTAAAATAAAGTACAGGAATGGGTTCCTCATTTTGTTCTAGACATTTTTATATATAATTTGTATAGCATTGGATTATGGGGTAAATATGGTGACATTTTTAGGCCTCAGTCACACGGGCGCATCGGCACCCGTACACCGGCGCCAATGCGCCCGTGTGACTGCAGGAAGGAGACAGACGTACCTGCAGACGGCCGTCTCTCTGAAGCGCTGGAGGAAAGAACATGTGACCGGCTTCATTGCCAGTCATGTGTTCTTTCCTCCGGTGCTGCAGAGAGACGTCCGTCTTTAGGTACGTCCGTCTCCTTCCTGCAGTCACACGGGCGCATTGGCGCCAGTGTACGGGTGCCGATGCGCCCGTGTGACTGAGGCCTTATTTGACATCTGCTTTTTTTTTTACTTATTTTTCTAACTATTTTTTTAAAATATTTATGTCCCCATGATGTCATATAACAACCGCCAGGGGTCATTCATATTATCTTTTTTGGGGGGGAAATTTTCCACTTTTCCACTATAGTTGGGGCATACATAGGAGCAGCATCAATGGAAGCCCCAGCTACAGGGACAAACAGGGTTTACTAAGACCCTGCAGCTATGCCATGGCAGGGGGCACCCTGTCAAATAGTGGAAGAGATACACCTACTTTCTCCATTCACTACTTAGGCCACTTGCAGACGGCCAAGTCGGATCCGGCTACGAGAATTCTCGCAGCGGGACCCGACCCGAGCGTCTGCAGAGAGCAGCCTGTCACTCACCTGCTCCCGCGGCCCCGGCTCTTTCATGTGCTGGCTGCCGGGCAGCTGGCGCATGCGCAGAAAGGGGCCGGCGGCCAGTGAGTAAAGTGAGAAATAGAGCATGCTGCGATTTGTTTGCCACGCAAAATTTCGCGCTGCCAAATCGCGGCCGTCTGCATAGGATTGCGTTTGTTAACGCAATCCTATGGCAGCTTCCAGGGGCGGAAATTCCACGGGAAATCCTGCCGCGGAATTTCCACCCGTCTGCAGGCGGCTTGTTCATTGTGCGCTGTATAGCCTGCAAGAGAGAAGACAAAGCAGTTGAAAATCGCTTCTGCCTTCTCCTCCCGGTCCTCTGCTGTCACTGACATTTATAGACCTGACCTGCTCCTGCTACATTGCAGGAGCAAGAGTTTTAATCCCGCACCGTATTTTTACCATCAACCGGGATTAAAGCATAGGACCAAATGCTGTAAATGTATGATGCTTGGTCCTTATTGGGTTAAGGGAATATGCTTACTTTTTAGACTGCATACAAAAACATGTGCGATTCTGAACAAAACTCAGTGCAATAATCAATAACATTTTCACAACATAATATGCCATCTGGATGTTATTTATTAAATATTTCCCCAAACATTGTTTATTTGGATTAAGATAGAAAATGTGTGCTTATTTTTTCCACTAGTAGGCAGCCAAGTTCATATCTTACCTACTGCAAGGATTTGGCACAGCTTTACATTTGTCAAATAGAGTGAGAAGCAACATGAGGCTGATTAACCCCTTAGTGACCAAGCCTGTTTGCCCCTTAATGAACAGGCCAGATTTTGGAAATCTGACATGTTTCACTTTAACATAGAATAACTCTGTTAAGGTTTTGCATATCCAAGTGATTCTGATAGTGTTTTTTCATCACATCTTGTACTTCATTCAGGTGGTAAAAATGGACCAATAGAATTTGTGCATATTTATTAAAAGCGACAAATTTGAGAACATTTTTTAAAAATTGTCATTTTTTGCACATTTTCAACTACAATATCTCAAATATGTGTAACAATACTGTACATATACATCTCATCAAATGTTTGATTAGATATATATTTCCATTTGTTTACTTTATTCTGGAAGCACATTGGAAAAACGTCTGTTTTTTTTTTTTTAACCATTTAGGAAACATTCAAATTTAACATTGATTATTAATATTTTGAGAAGCACTTTGTTTTCCTACACCAAGCCAAGATTGCAAAAGCTTATAGGTGTCAGAATGATAGACACCCCCACAAATGACCCCATTTTAAAAAACACACATTTTAATGTATCCACTGAGGGGATCAGGAGTATTTTGACTTCACAGTTTCTTTTCAGGAATGAATGCAATTTACAGGAGAAAAAATAAAATTTCATTTTTTGCAAATATGTCATTTTAAAGACAGGATTTTTTCCTATAGTGCACATGAAAATGAGGATTTGCACCCCAAAAATGGATACCCCGTTTTCTCCTGTGTTCAGAAACATACCCATTGTGGCCCTAATATTATGTCTCTATGTACAACGGGGCCCAAACTGAAATGAGCAGCCGATGGCTTTCAGAACAGACATTTTACTTGAAGGTGTTTTAGGCCCCATTGCCCACTTGTAAAGCTCTTAAGCGGCCAAAACTATGGTAAACCCCCACAAATGACCCCATTTTAAAAATTAGATCCCTTAGCGAATTCATCTAGGGGTGTACTGCATATTTTGACCCCACAGTTTTTGAATGAAAATAAACAAAGCTAAAAGGGAAAATTATGATTTTAGGGGTTTTTTTTGCAATTGTCATTTTAAAAACAGGATTTTTTGTACATCACACATATGAATGAAGACTTTCATCTCAAAATGAATCCCTCCATTTGTCCCATCTTCAGAAACATACCCACTGGGGCCCTAATCTTCTGTCTCTATGTACAACAGGACCCAAACCGATCAGAGCATCAAACTTCAACTGTCTTTTAACTTTTACGTGATTCCCGTTATCCTTTGGATAACGGCAATCACATGACCAGGGACTGCTCACTGTGGCCCTCGGTCACTGTTCCAGACTCTTGGCTACATTTAGTAGCTAGGTGCAAGAAGATTTTAAATTTCCCTATCCCTCCACAGCTTCTGCGCTTGCGTACGTCACCTCACCTCCAGCCAGCTGATTCTTCTTCTTCCTGTGACTTACGTACATTCACAGGCAGTCTCCTTCCTGCAGGTCAATGTACACTACGACACTAGTTATGTAGCGTTCAGTACCTAGCAGGGAATACCGACCCAGGGAATATGCCATGCTATTGCGTAGACTGCGCATGCGCACTGTCTCGCGACAATAGTATATGAACACTCGCGGCAAGACAATGCACATGCGCAATCTCGGCAACAGACCAGCATTCCCTGCTAGGCAGTGGATGTTACGTCATTAGTGATGTAAGCTACACTAACCTGCTGGAAGGACACTGCCTAAAATGGACGCTCCAAAACAGGAAGAAGTAGATCTGGCCGGCTTGCGGTGAGGTGACCCGGGGAACTGCAGGAGCCAGGAGCAGGTCGGCAGGGAAAAGATGCGGTAAGAAGACTAACGGGGAAGAATAGGTAAGTATCGATTTTTTTTTCTAATGACAGAACCCCTTTAAGTAGTTATATGCACATATAGGGGCCAAAACTTTAAGCTTTGGGACGACCTTTTCAAGGCAGCATATGATACTGTGAGTGCATAGTAATAGGAAATAGAGACTTTTGCTCTGTGCATGTCTGGAGAGACTGGTAACAGCCCAGGACTCAGAGTGCCCTACTGCTGGCCCTGTTTTTTTGTCCAGTCAAACGAATGCACATTGGTTGTGTTTATTTTTAAAGCAACAATGTATCACATAGATTCCTTTATACATTATTTTTCATTGTATATACAAAAAGCTCACGTTTTAGCTGTTCCTCTGGCTCAGTGACGGTTATTACTGATAGGCAATAATGCTTTGGTATACTGACTATAAGAAGATCACATTGTGAAGTCCACTAGTGGGCCTAAGAAGCACATATAGCACATACATACATATTCTGCAGCGCTGTACATCACTTAATATATAGGATTTTGTCCCCATTGGGGCTAACAATTTAAATTCACCTGTTAATATATTTTTGCAGTGTGGGAGGAAACCCATGCAAACACAGGGAAAACATACAAACACCATGCAGATGTTGTCCTTGATTAGCCTTGAACCCAGGACCCCAGCCCTGCAAGGCAACAGTGTTCACAGTTAAAATAAATGTTTCCATAAAATGGTTTAATTTTGGAAAATAACTTTAAAAATTGCCCATAGATGGTATTGCTGCAATTATAATGACCTGTATAATAAAGTTGGCACTTTCTTTAAACCTCATGGTGAACGACGTACAAAAAACATGCAAGGAACAATGACATACCTTCTCTGGATTTCCCATCACTAATCGCAATTAGGAGCATCGTAGTCGACCTGAAATAGCTGCTCTCAGGCAAAAAAGATAAAATTCCTTTGCTTATTATCTAGAGATAATGGAGACCTAAAGCCAAAGCAATCCACATGGGGAGATAGGAATAAGGTCCTGCCAGACCCCTGTGGCAACTGCATACCTCCTCTGGGAACAAAGGCGCCAAGATAAGAAATGTTGAAATGCAACAATCTTTGGTCCCTCAGACATCTGCTGCCTAGTTTAGATGGTTGACAGATCTGTCGGAAATAGCAGCTTGGGGCAACTTTGATTCAGTATGAATGACCAACTTCAGTGTCCCTTTAATTATTCTGTGGCCCATGGGAAACCTCCCTTGGCTTAGGGAGTATATTAGAAGCCAATTAAAAATAGTTATCTTGTAGAAAGAAGCTGTTTGAAGAACGTGCAATTAATAATGAAGTATCTGTAAAAATGACATTGTGAACCTCACTAAGGATAGGGACTGATGTGTGTGTGAGGGAGTATAGTCAGTACACAGCTATAAATGTAGCAAAGATTAACTTGACTGTAGTAACTTTTTGTGACAAGTTATCAAAGTGTCAACGACCACCTGTCCGTCTGTCCGTGTGTGATGCGCCACTTACATGCAGAGGCTGACAGTACCTGTGATGTCAGTTACCAGCTCTTAGCACTGCTCCCTGATCACATGATGGTGACATCATCACAGGTCCTTTATCCTCCTTGTGTACTGAATGAGGGATTATGGGCAGACTACATCCCACTCATACCCCTGCAGCCTCAGTTGCTATGGATACAGCAGTACTCCGTTTGGAAGTTTGTACCTGGTTGTTGCACACCTGTGTGGAGACTCCAATAAATGACACCTCACAGATTTACACTTACATAGCTCATGTGCAGCCAGGACATGTGATGATGTCACCGCCATGTGATCAGTCACATGGTTTCTGAGTTGAATGAGGGATTATGGGCGACTACATACCCCCACAAACCACTGTGGCCTCAGTTGCTATGGATACAGCAGTACTCATTCTGGCAATTTGTATGTTGTGAGACAGCTGCACACCTGTGTGGAGACTCCAATAAATGACGCCTCACAAATGTCCACATGCATATTGACCAACAACATTGATGCATAGTCCTTCACCACTATCTTCACATCTCCTGAATGTGATATCATGTCATCCCAAGTGCTAATGCCGCCAACGCCAGTCCAGCCTTCATCTAATCGTCAACTGTTGTCCAGTGTTGAAATAAACTGTCGCTGTCGCGCAAACATGTCACCACAGAGGGTTTAACTCCGCTGTGAAGCTAATGCAGCTTATATAACACAGCGACAAGCCACGATTTAATCTAGGCCACCAGCTGAAGTTTGTAAATCTCATGCAGCAGATATGTGAAAGCTACGAGCGAACATGTCTCCTCAGCGAGCAGCGGAAGTTCATAAATCACATGCAGCTCATATGCGGAAGCAACAAGCCAACATGTCTCCTCAGCGAGCAGCGGAAGTTCATAAATCACATGCAGCTCATATGCGGAAGCAATGTAGCAGAGCTGTATAGTGCATTGCGCCACCAAAACCACTGCTACTAGAATTTCCTAATAATTATTAGTCTTATCTTAAAGAGAATCTGTCACATCAGCCGCTCCCATGATCCAGCACTTTCACCTGGTAAAGACCGTAAGCAGCACAAAGGCAGTTTCTTCTTCAGAGTCCATGTGCACGCTCTCCAATAGACTTGTATGGGAGAGTGTGCTCACTGGAATCTGAAAAGAGCCGCAGTCTTTACCTGTTGTTAGCACTAAGGCTGCCTGTCCACGGGCATTGTGGTATCCTGCAGCAGATCGCCGCCGCGGCAGCTGCCACCCGGGAGCAGCCAATCGTGGCAATTCGCAGCATGCTGCGATTTGCCGGCCGTGAGCGGAGAATTGCTATGATTCTCCGCTCATGGACAGGGGGACTGTGCTTTCCATAGCAACGCTATGGAGAGAGTGCACTGCGTTCCCCGCGGCCGAATTATCGCCCGTGGACAGGCAGCCTAAATTGTAATAACGCCCGTGGACAGGAAGCGTAAATTGCAGGAGCGAGTGAGCGTAAAAAATATCTCACCTGGCTTCCTGTCACGTCCCCTAACAGCACCATAACTTAGTTTATGGTACTGTGGGGATGTGATAGGTTCCCTTCGAGCCATTAAAAACTTTTATTAACTCTTATCTTAACACAACAAAATCCATTGTAAAGTAATTAAAAGGGCAAATAAACCATGACACAAAGTTATCAAAGAGCGTTAAACCCCAAGTTAAACTCCACTATATCTGTAAAAAAGGTGATGATATATAAACAATGGAAAATAACTAAAGGGGCTGTACCACAATTGCAAGTAATATCCTATCCACAAAAGAGAGGATAACTTGCCGATCCCCCTACTTAGACCCCTACAGATCTTGAGAATGAAACTTCCATGTCCTGCTCTCCTATTGTTGCAGGGATCGCTTCTGCCCCCCCCCCCCCCTCCTGTAATGTCACTGAATAGAGTATTAGCTGAGCATGTGTCGCAGTAGGGGCAGGCGACACAGGTATCAGGGTATCATGGAGAACAAAAAGATATGGTAACAAACTTATAAATCACAAAGATCAGCAACACACTTCAACTGTAGAACATGTAGAAGTACCACTGCACATTTCAACCCAGCAATGGCGGTCGCCCGCACACAGTCCGAAAGTAACGCCTTATCCAATAACTTGTCTGCCACTGGGGGATGAATATAAGTTCTTCTGGTGTCAAGCCTGCTTTTACGTTGCTACCCGTGGGCACATGTCAGGCCTTTTTCTGCAGCCAGCTTTCTATTCCGTCTCTTGCCACCGCGAAAGGATACAGAAACCCGGCAGTGAGGGGGGGCACCGGACTCCTGTTCCCAAGATCAGCTGGGGTTTTAGCATTAAGACCCCACTGATAACCAAGCTATCCCCTATCCTGTGGATAGAAAATAACTTGCAACTGCAGTACAAACCCTTTAAGTTAATCGGAGGAAAACTCTGCATATACTTCACCCAGGGCAACGAAATAATTAAATGCCAAACTTTCAGCTGGAACATTAAAAACAAATTAGGCTTTCTTCCTTATCTGTGATTGATCAGTGTCTTACTCAGTTCCCAGGAGCCTACTACACCCTTGGTCTGTCAATATACTTTCCTCTAAGCACCAAAAATGGTCACTACCCAGGAAGAATCTTGCCTGATGGAAAATACGTACTAGATGTCCCTAGGGGCCTCTTACTTACTAATACCTTCTAAACGTTAAACAGTGCTAACTAGAGGACTTTAAATGCACCAGATGTATCACCAAAGCTCTACTGAATGATAAATCTGTCAATTTTCTAAATCTGCCTAATCTGAGTTTAGACCACACGTTTAGTTGGCTTAGTTTACTCCAAAACTTTGCCACAATTTTTAGGTGCAATTTAGGCCATGCCTTTTTAATGAAGGAATGCCTCTTTGTCGGACACAGCAGAAAAATGCCTGAAAGGGTCTGAAACACATAGTAAATATGGTGCAAGGCATGTTCGACAGGTTTTTTTTTAGCACAATATTCACCAGAAAACTGCCCAATTTCAATAGTAAATAAAGAATGCGCATTTATTTAACTACAGCCTAAAATATTGATAGGAATAGAACAGGTCAAGCTGGTGACGTCATCCCCAGCTCGTTCGCGCCCAGCCAGCCCGTTTAGATTCTCGTTCAGAATCATGCAGGCCTTGGACACTTATCGTTCAGTGTTTCACATTCCTATGCCAGCGTCGCTGGGTTTTATGCTGGTTTTTTATCCCTAAGTGTCCGAGCAAGCGCTGGTTTCTATGCCGGCTGAAACTGAACGACCAAGGAGAAGCACACAATTCTCGTTGGTCGTTCATTCGTTGGCTTGTGTCATTAGAATGAACTGAACGATAATCATTCCATGTAAACGAGCCTTTAGTCGGGTAGTATTACCTTATTTAGTTTTACCTTTCTATCTGAAATTTCGTGGAGTCCATCCCATCAGTTGGGTCAAGTGATCTAATTGTGACCTCCTGGGAATTACATATCTTTCTGTTCTTTCCAAGAGTCACTATTTCAGGTAGGCCAGCTGTCCAAGGGCGATGTGATCTCTGCAGATCTCCGCCGCGGGAGCCGCAGACGAATCTCCGCCGGTCAGCCCTATCTGATAGATAGGCTAGCCACGGAGAATCGGGGCAGCATGCTGCGAATTGCCCGCTGCGAGCAGAGAATCGCAATGATTCTACGCTCGTGGATACAGGCCAGCACTTTCCAGAGCAATGCTGTGGAAAGCGTCGTCCGGCGTAATTCGCCGGCGGTAAAAACGCTGACGTGGACAGGGGGCCTTACTGGATTTTCTGTATAATGAAACTGCATGGACTATACCCCACAGGCTCTTTACAGAGGGGACAGAAACTCCTGTTAAAATTATTGATTATAATTAGAAGCTCCTGTCATACAGTTATAATGAAAATGACAGTTCATCTTCCAGAGATGGTTCTAGATGGGCAAGTGATGCTGTGCTGAAGCATCATGGGATTGCTAGAACAAACATGCAGGAAGAGAAAACAAGGAGAAATTTTGTTTTTGGTTAAGTATCTGACAGGAGGCTGCACTATATGGAAGTGACTGCAATATAGAGAGGAGACCTCCAGAGTGTGACAATCAGATGAGAAGGCAAAGGATGAAAACATTATTCTTTGCTGGAGTGACCCTATATCTGGAGGTTTCCAAGAGGTAGCGATGGTAGTCCAGCAGTATATGATCATGTCTAATATTGCATATCAACTTTTATTTATTTATGGAAGTGCCTAAACGAAAACACGGAATTGGTGAAAACATGCATATCATATTTGGACAGTTAGGGCTTAAACAGACGAACGTGTTTGCGGAGGTTTTTGCGTGCGTGAAATTCACATCCGTAAAGTGTGACGAAGCAAAGCCATTGATTTCAATGGATTCATTTTCAGGAATGTGTTTCTCGCAAGCAAAAAAGATAGGCGTTGCCCTATTTTCTCTGTGTTACATAGAAAGCTGCCATAAAAGTCTTAAAAAGGGAGGGGGTGGAAGTTACCCTGAGTGAAACTCAGAAAAAAAAGACAGCTGGCCCTAATTTGGCATTAAATTGCCATTCTATTCCACGGAAAGCAAGTAACACGCGCTCACGTGTGAACTGGCATTTCGAGCTCAAAAATTACAGTAATATGCGCTGGCTTGCAAGTATCAGCCTGTTTGTATCAGCAAATACATTCTATTGCGGCGAGCGTATTTACGCATATGTTCGTGTGTTTGAGCCCTTACTCAGTAGTAGAAGCTCAGGTACAGATTGGTCACTTCACAGCCTGTTTTGAGACCCAACCATTGGACGTACATGTGCGATTTTGTGAGCCTCTTGTATATTCTAGCACATTTCTAAGATGCTGCCAGTAATTGCGAAACAGCCGACGTTTGAGGCATGCCTTGTTTAATAATGCACTTTGGTTGAAGGCCTCTCTGTTAAAATGAAAATGTAAACTGTGAAGTGACTGGAATTTATAAGAAGTGGATATTAGGTAAATGGCTGAAAAGGATACTGCGGAGCGGTCGGCCCTCTGGCAATTTTGCTAGGAATGGGCACCCTGAGCAGTGCCATCTAATAGATGGACAACAAGACCTCCAAATATAGTATATTGACATGTGCTCTGTGAAGGTGGCCCCCTGAGTCTCCCGTCACAAGCAAAGATGCGCAGATAGACTTGGACCTTTGTAAGAATGAAGTAATTCCTGAACCGTTGCTGATTTTTGATGTTCTGAAGCCTTAGAGTACAGCCTAAGGCCTCATTCATATCAGATTCGGAGATTCCAATGAGAACCTCCGTCGCTGATTTCTGCTAGTAAATAAGCAGAAATATTTTGCTGGACTGGCCCTTTGGAACCATTCGGCCAGGCGGTGCCCCTTTCCTACGCCCTTAGAAAGCATTCATCCTGTCTTCAACCGCACATGTGAAAGGTCATCTGTTAATAACTTTCTTTGTCTACATAAAAAAGATACTCATTAACTACACCGGACCAGCAGGACACCTGGAGTGAATGTTCTGGGTGTGCCACAGATCGGACGGCTTCTGTTGACTTCAATGGAAGCCGTCCCCGTGGGTCCCGCAACAAAACGCAACATGCTTTGTTTTGCAGGTCCCCATGAATTGCCTATGGGCAGCTTGAACTTCAGATCCTCTGCGCGGGTGCCCCACGTGAATCCTGGAATTCAAACCCGCCCGTGGACATGAGCCCTAAGGAAGAGTAAAGGGGGATAATTACCTCACGTGATCTAGACTCTATGCTTCTCTTAATACATCCCAGAATTGTGTTTTTTGCTGCTGCATCACATTGTTGACTTATGTTCAGTCTGTGATCTATTAGTATACCTGTCTTTTTTTTACTCAAGATATACAGTAAAACCTCTAATTTCGTTGGTCATCCGTCTGAAAGCAAATCGGCCAAACGTGAAACCAATGAAACTAGAGGCAATTATTTCCATAGGAATCAATGTAAATCCAATGACTTCGCTCTAGACTTTCGAATTTTCGGGAGGAGGGGTGGGGTGTGGGGGAGGGGTTGAAATATAACCCCCCCCCCCCCCTCAAAGCCCTAGCTACATTACATGAAGAAAAAAAAATTACTCACCTCACAGGCAACATCCCCGTCTCTCTCACTACTCTCCAGGCGCTTCGGCAGTCTTCCAGGTCGGCTTCAGTGCTGAAACACCATTCTCTTCCTGTGGTCGGTTGAATACCCCACCTCCAGGAAGAGAATGTTGTGATTGGCTCAAGACCGCAGCCTGAGCCAATTACAACCAGCACTTGATGAGCCAATCACAGCCATTCAATTAATTACATCATTGAATGGCTGTGATTGGCTCATCAAGCACCAGCTGTGATTGGGTGAACCACGGCGCTCCTGAGCCAATCACAGCATTCTCTTCCTGGAGGTGGGGTATTTAACCCACGTTACCAGGAAGAGAATGATGTTTTAACGATGAAGCAGACATGGGAGCCTGCTGGAGCGCCTAGAGAGCCGCAAGGGGGATAGGGACGCCGCCTGCGACATCAAGTGGGTCAGCGTCCACCGGTGAAACTAGTAGGAACCAGCAAAGCTGGAGGCGAAATTCAGTCTAGAAAAATCAGTGAAACTGCAAACTGGCAGAAGGAGAAGACAACAAAAGTAGACATTTGACCTTACAGAGTAATTCAAAAAGAATGGTGCAAAAATATAGCTGATTTATTCATACATTAAGGGCTTTGCCCACTAATACAGGGGGATTCAAAAAGAATGGTGTAAAAGGGATTCCATAAATCTTAAAGAACCCTTGTGTCTTAGGACAAAATTCTGTCCCTTGATTGCAGTGGGAGGTTTATTACTCTGCAGTTGTTCCAGGTCCTGTTTTTGTCTGTGTCCAAGGTAGCCGATGCCATCTTCAGGCTACTTAATACCCACAGTGCTTTGGTAGTGTTAGACTATCAATTCACTTTACCTGCTCTCTGATTGGCCAGAGCTGCTCATGTCATCAGCACTGGCCATTCATAGAGCAGTGCACAGTATACATTAGGTAGTTAAAAAATTGCTGCAGCCATCTTGTATGGCCTAAAACTAGACCAAAAACTGGCAGATCAGAGAGGTGGCAGAGAAGAACAACTGCTGGTAATATAACAACCTGCCTCTGCTATCCTGGGATGAATTTTGTTTAAAAACTGGAGGGTCACTTTAACCCTTTCCAATCCACTGTCTGACGTCTAAAGACATTCTGATTAAAGGCTGTACAGCTCTGATGTCAGAAGACGTCCAGCAGGGTATTCTTACTGTAGACTACTGGCCGCTCTGTTGTTGGGGGCCTCTCCACCATGTCCCATACCGCAGTACTGGCTCTAACCAGCAGATGGCGCCATTGTATAATGGCAGAAAGAGGAAGATCCCTAGGAAACCCTGAATCCAAAATTGGATTGCAAAGGGTTAAGTGCATTTTCAGGCACATTAAAGAGTTTTCTGCCCCCCTTTTCACTTATGACTTATCCTCTGGAGAGGTCATCAGTAGTTGATGGATGGGGGTCCATCGCTTGTGACCCATACCCACCAGCTGGTCATTCGGCCCACTGTCAATGCAGTGGGACAGATGTTGTAATTAGCCGTCAGCAAAGGAAGTGCATGCATCAGCTTCACTCCCATTGAAATCAATGGGAAAGCCACGCTGCTACGGCACTTTCTGCTTCACTGCTGGTTAGGAAGTCACATCTGGTCCTGAGCGGGAGAGGAGCAAGGAGTGCTGTTGCAGCACACTCTTCCGACTGAAGCCGGGTCATGCACTGCCTCCCCTGTCCACTTATGACAACATCCAGCCTGTTGCACTGGACAGTGGGCCAGACAATCAGCTAATAGATGGGTGTCCTGAGTGGTGGACCTCCATCAACTACTGATGATGTGGTTGAGAAAAACTCATACTGGACGATCTATAGATTTTTTTCTAACCTTCTATATTGAAATCTGCCTTTTTGGCATACGTTTGTCCATATACTTTGGTCCATAAAGGCATATTGGTGCATGAATACATTGGGAGATATTCTCAACATACCAGATGTGTCGACCACATTTGGTGAATCAGTTGTTTGACCGTGCCACCTCATTGCAAAATGAGGCCATGAAAAGAAGCATTTGGTGTTATTGGACTGAATGTTACATTCGTTTACACAAATCAGTTCTATTACCTACATGGTAATTATCTATTATGGACATATTCTTATTCTCTTCCATCACTTTCGACCATGAATAGAAAGCTTTGTCTTTGGGAATAGATACATAAAATATGCTTATGTAAATGAGCCACTGAGTTGCTCTTTAAACACTCATCTGTCAGAGTTATCACTAATTACATTGCTATTTTTCGAGCCTTCTACTTTGCTTCTATATTCCCTGTTCCGGTTAGTTAAGCTCATCTCCAGTGTATATGAAGCAGTTTATCTCTCATTGAACACATCTGGAGCTTACTCTACCTTATATTAAATTAGATCGAAGGTGCTTCATGTAATTACAGAGAAATGACTTGAATAGAAGGGAAACTCTAATTGATGTACATAATGTAAAGCTGAAAAGATGTACTAATTAACTTCCTGCCTTACTTTGATTTTTTTTTTTACATTTCAGTAATGAATTAATATAGCTAAAGGCAACTCAAGATTTATAATAAAAAGCCTACATTTCCTGCAAATCCTTGTACTGCAAGGAAAAGAGTGTATGAGATTAGAAAAAAGAAAAAAGTTTGGTACTGTGTTAGGCTCGGTCCAACGAGTGTTTTTTTTTTGCGCACCTATGTGCGCAAAAAATGTGCATCTATTAGAACCATTGGTTTCCTATGAAGTGTTCACATGTCCCTTTTTTACAGGTGTAAAATACTTGTACCTGCAAAAGATAGGACATGCGTGTGTTCAGTGATGAGGGGACTGCAATGGGGACGAAAGAATCCACTGTCACAGCTATGGCAGAGGATCTCGATGTTCTCCCATTACAGCAGCACCGGTCCCATTAAAAGCAATGGGATGAAGGCAACCCCCACAGTAATTTTCGGGGAAGGACTTAAAATGTAGGTCCTTCCCTAAAATAAGTCCTAGCTGAATGAAAAAATTAAAAAAAATTAAAACATCACCTAGCAGTGCTGTTGGGGCTCTGGCGCTTCTTCTCTCTGGCTCCCTGGCAGTGTTCTTCAGCATTTTCTTCTGGATAGAGATTTAAAAATCCCCGTCTCCTGAAAGCGCTGCCTCTGATTGGCTGAGCGCTGTGAGCAATCAGAGGCAGCGCTCAGCTGTCGTTCAAGCTGGCTGATTTCAATGGGTTATGGCGCCTGCCACCAGCTTGTAGGTGGATGTAGGCTGGGGCGATCTGCCCGTTGAGGTCCATTTGGCAAGATGATCTTTTTCCTCTGTGTGGCTGCATCCTCCTCCTCTCTGATGATCAAAGTTGCCTTTGTCAGACCATCGGCACCTGTGGAACACAATGTTATAAGCGTGATTCTGGGGCTGTATTTATGTGGTGAGTTTGGTTCTATTAACCTATCTATGTACTGAGGTTGGCTCTGGTGCTGTATTTAATATTTATGTTATCAGTTTGATTCTGGTGCAGTATTAATGTACTGAACTTGGTTATGGCACTATATTTATGTACTGCACTTGATTCTGGTGCTATATTTAGGTCACAAGCTTCGTTCTGGTACTGTATTTATATACTGAACTTGATTTTGATGCTGTATCTATTTTATGAGCTTGGTTCTATAACCTAAGGTTGGAAGTGTGTAAAAGGCTTTCCAACTGCTCTCCAATTACAGATATCAGGATGTAGGAGTAATTGGATAGTCAATAAAAATGAACATTCCCCTCCCACATTATATGGCAGAGGTTCCCAAAATCATTACATTTCTACATGAGTTTCTTGTATTGGTCATCAATAATTGGCTCAACTCAATGTAGACGTTTTGGGAAGCCAAGAGTCAAGATGGTTTGAGGCTAAGACTAGCTTAGATTGGCTGAACCGCCTTAGAGTCATAGTCAAAGGTTTAATATGAAGATAAAAGTGAAGTGTCAAGCATTTGTGCAACTCTGGTAACTTTCACCCATAGGGCAGAAGATACGGTTCCCCGCCAGAGCCAGCTAGCGTAGAATGAGTGAGCTACACTGTACTGTCTATTATTTCTTCCGAAGCTTGCCAGTTCTGCCACCATCTTGGAAACCACTCTGGTGTGTCAAGTGAGGAGGGAGCGGCCACATATTACATATAAGTTGCTGCAATCTTGGGAGGGAGTTATTTTCTAAAACAGGTATCTGATATTTCCAGGGACATGTATATATCTGGTGGCTGCTATTTCCCAGGGGTATCTGAGTAATAGATGCCTGCTGAGTGGTGATTGCCTAGGAAAGTTGATGGTAGAATATGATGATGACAAGTGGAAATGCCACTCTGCAGTACTCTTGGTGTTGAACATTATATACTGGGAGATTTGTATGCATTATACTATATTTTTTCAGGGTGGGGGGGATTTCTGTTGTACATGTGATGTAATTGCAGGCTCTTTTACAAGTTCCTCTTTGACCTAAATATTATTCGTATCATTTTTTTTTCCCAAAAAAGACCATGTAAATCATAAAAATGTAGTATTTAGAAATTCCTTCGTGTATCACCATGTGATTCTTTGTGACGTGTCGGTTTAAAGACCTTTCATTTTACATCATTCCAATGTATGTGTAATTACTATTAATTCCCATTTAAGCACTGTGGGAAAAATGAAACCATACAAGGTTGTAACCAATGTGATTGCAGAATTCCGAGACTCCCCACTTCCAATCGTTCTCCTTGACTACTAACGTCTTCTTTTTTAGGTCTGTTTTAACTATCGCTCCTCCTATGTGTAGCCTTTTCCCATGAAATCCCAGACAGTGGAGGAGATTCAGTATGTCAGGGATGTAGAGTTTAGAGGGAAAACAACTCGTACACTTAACCCTTCCTTTCATGCAAACTTTCGCTTGCATAAGTAGATTAGTGCACTGCCGTGTAGTTCATAGTCTGTTGTCTAAAGAGATTTTGACCCATAGAGAGTAAAAACATTTTCAACTAAATCTCAGAATTTGAGTCTTCAAATGAATCTAAAGTTCAAGATTGCTTGGACCGATCACTCTGCGACATAGAACCAAAGACTAGTCACCGGATGGTATCGGCTCTGACCAGGTGACCAAAATTGCCTTCACAAGCCTGATACATTGCGCTACCAGTGACATATCCACCTCTGAGTATGTGGGTCATAGCAATCCCGGCACATATTTGGGGTAACCCCTTTCCTTACACCAATTCACACTAATAATTTGCATAAAAGAGCATGTTTTTTATAAATTTATTTAGAAGCAAAAAGTATCTTAATTGCCATATATTCCATTTTCGGCCTCAGTTTGCAACACAGTTCTGGATTGTTTTGCTTAGTGTATTTTTCACCAGCCAAGAATAGCTTACCCAAAAGTCTTCTGAAATGCACATAGACCTGAACGGTGGAAAAGTACAGTAATTTGTCACAACACACCTTTAAAATACAAGTCCAGTATGAATGCAATTAGCAAAATAATCCTGACTGTATAAACTGTGGAGTCTTATTAGTGTCAGAAAATGTTCATTACCCTAAATGGGTAACACAAGTCTTATGTGTAACTTAAAACATCACTGCCAATAGTAGATATCGCAAAAATCCAATAACTGCATCACATATACTCCTATAAAAATGCAGTTTATTAATTAGACTAAAACCCATTTTATTAACGATAATGCAATCATGGCAAGTCTTTTTTGATTACAATAAAGTCAGCAGGGAAATAGACAACAGTGCAGTGTAAATATAGCAAAGTGGACTATATTCTATAGATAACACAGTAAAAGACTCTATGCTGCTCTTAATACATCCCAGAATTGTGTTTGCCTTTTTTGCTGCTGCATCACACTGTTGACTCATGTTCAGTCTGTGATCTGTTAGTATACCCAAGTCTTTTTCACATATGAAAACCCTGAATGAGCCATACTCACAGTCTGTTGAAAAGGTGTTTCAAACCTGATACCCAATATTCCTCATTGTGAGCCACTTCATGCTAAAAAGACAGGCAACTTCAGAGATCACTTCACATCAGATATATCACAGGAAGCAATTGTCCCTACAATGGCCCTAATATTTCCTTACCTGACCAGTAGAGACATCGCCCTGAAAAAAGCAACCCTACTGAATGATGGCTGTCCACTGTATATAGTCTATTACAGGGGTCCCCAACTCCAGTCCTCAGGGACCACCAACAGGTCATGTTTTCAGGATATCCTATAGTAAGAACACCTGTGGCAATGTCTGAGGCACCGACAATAATTACATCACCTGTGCAATACTGAGGAAATCCTGAAAGCATGACCTGTTGGCGGTCCCTGAGGACTGGAGTTGGGGAACACTGGTCTATTACACCATGCATATATCCTGAATAGATGTCTTTATAAGCCTATAGTCCAGGATGGAATTCCTTCAGAAAGTAGTCCAATGTGTTTCCCCTTCTACTGTAGCTCAGAGGCTTCATCAGGGGACAAAAGAGAAAGTCCAAACAGTAGCGTACTCTACCCCATCCTCCTTCAAACAATGTGTGACATACCGACGAACCTACTGATAGGTGTTTATAGACTGGACAGACATCTTTCTCTCTCTCTCTTTTCCTTCTTCTTCCCCCTTTTCCCTTTCTCTTTTTCTACTTTTCTACTCCCCCCCAGCCCCAAATCTCTCCTTCAGGGTTTTCCGTGCTCTGCTCTAAAACCCTGAAGACCCCGATATTACCTCAATCCCCCAGACCAGGATGTGTCGCAATTTACACCAGGGGATTTTGGATTACTTAGTTTTGTTATATTTCACTTTTCACGAATAAAAATAAAAATAGCTGGGACATTGGGTGGCGGAGGAACTATCAGGGAGAAAGGTCTGTGATTAGGATTTGATGGATGCACAACTAACCCTGCAACGATTTTCTACTGTACTGTCCGATACAGCTAATAAAATATTTTTGAACCATAAACAATGTGTGACACCATGATGGCAAGTGTGGCTCCATCCAACCCGGGGAGGCTATTTAAACCTAACACTAATTTGACACTCAAATCAGCGATGCCACAATGTCATCAAATCACGTGATATGCGAACGCATCAGATGTACTAAACCTGCCCAAATGACGTAAGGTGCAAGATAACAATCGTATATGCGTATGCTCAGTTAGTCAGATTTGCCCAAGTATCGAGACCAGGGGCGTAACTAAAGGCTCAGGGGCCCTGATGCAAAAGGTGAGCTGGGGCCCCCCTCTATCTGTACCCGTACCCATACCTAAACCATGCTGCACAGAGACATAACTTGAAGCTTCTGGGCACCAAAGTAAAACCTGTAACAGGGCCCCCAACTATAATGCTATATTCATAGTACTGGGCTCCTTATATGGAGAAGAGAAGCCTTATGGGCCCCCTAAGGCTCCTGGGCCCGGGTGCAACCGCATCCCCTGCACCCTCTATAGTTACGCCCCTGATCGAGACTTTAATCACATTAAACATGTCAATTCACCTCCCCATTAAGTTGTCCGGTATGCAAGCGCATATAACATATTAGTCTCGCCCAAGCACCGCCATGTGTGATCGATCTACTGCAGTAACAATGGATAACTTGTGGGTAACTTAGTTGAACTTTATGACCAGCTTCCGGCATGATGCAGACTCTATTTGCAACGTATTAATAGACTTTATTTGGTGCAATGTGCTGCACTGAGGGGTTTTGTGTGAAATGTTCTACAAAAAGCAATCATCAGCCGTCATCTTGTGTGAAAGATCCCATTGCTTACAGTGAGAAATCACAGGCATAATCAAAGAGTTTTCAGAGAATGTAGTTTGTTGCTGTTGCAGATCAAAGCAAATTATACAGTCCAACATTTTCATGTAATGTTCATGTCATAGAAAATGTCAGGAAACGGTTCTTTCGGTTCAGCATGAGAAAAGACCATTTTCTTTTAGAAATTCAATGGAAAGCAGTTAAATTTAGAAGGTACATTTAGTGTACATTAAAGGGAACTTTATATTGTTCTCACTGAGGGTAACATGAAGTAGTGACAGACAGACGGATTCCAGTGGGCTGACACTTATGGGACAAGGTTTAGTAGATGTGGAGCCAGGGGCGTAACTATAGAGGGTGCAGGGGATGCGGTTGCACCAGGGCCCAGGAGCCTTAGGGGGCCCATAAGGCCTCTCTTCTCCATATAGGGAGCCCAGTGCTATGAATAAAGCATTATAGTTGGGGGCCCTGTTACAGGTTTTGCATTGGGGCCCAGAAGCTTCAAGTTACGCCTCTGTGTGGAGTCCTTGGGCGTCTCACATATGAGCGTCATTTTAACACAGGGTAAGCACGTCAAAAAATTGTGTCTAAAAGAACCTATGGTTTCCTATGGGTTCTTTTAAATGAACGATTTTTCAACGCGCCTAAAAAATCACGCGCCAAAAGACAAGTCCTATCTTTTGATGGCACAATGCCGGCGGCTCCATAGTCTCTGATGAGAGTCTATGGAACTGGACGGCAAAGGGAGAGGGAAGGAGTTTAGCACTACGGGCATGAAGGAAATCCATGCAGGGATGAAGGGAGTTCCCGCAGTGGGGATTCCCTTCATCCCTACAACGGGGGTGAAGGGAGTCCCTGACGTGGGGACTCCCTTCATCCCTGCAGTGTTAAACTCACTCCCCCTCCCTTTGCATGAAGGGGAGACCCTTGGGACCCCTTCAGCCCTGTGGGAACTCCCTTCATCCCTGCGAGGACTCCCTTCATCCCCACGGGGACTCCCGTCATTGTTCTGGCGGCCGAGGAATTTCGGGGCTGTGGCATCCAGCCGGGTAAACTCGCGAAAAATAGCTACGACTTGGTTGTGGCTGTTCTTCGTTCACCTGATTTAGTGCTCTGATAGCCTTTCACCGAGGCTATCGGAGCTCTAAAATGACATTCATGTGAAAGAGGCCTTACACAGAGAAACTGCTGCACCCAGCAAGAGATGAGTCCCAGTTATTTATGAGGCCTCACTTGCCCACCCACCCAACGTGAATGAAAATTTTGTCAGTATGAAGTACAATAGTTTGAAATGTGTCACTCACGGCCGGTCGGTGTTACAAGGGGATACTTTCTATGGTGTTGAATCCAAATACGGCAACCAAAATTGGCTGTTAGGCAAGATAATAAAGTTAGGCCGCTTTCACATCTATGTTGGTAACACTGTATGCAGTGCCTATTCTTCCAGTAAAATGCTGGGCAGCTGAGTGTAAACTGAATGGACTCCATTATACTCAATGGGGTCTTTTTGGCGTAGCTCGGTTCTGTCATAAGATGGAGCTATTTGGCTAATTTATAGTTTTTATTGGATTTTTTCTTAGAGGGGGAGGAGGTTCATATGCTTTTTTTTTGTGGCTACAACTGATGATTAGGACAGCGGTTCTAGTTTTTGATATATAGTAGGGATAGTGTTTATTCAATGCTTTGATCTATATATTTGTCAGCTGTGACAATGAGGCGTTTTCATGGCATTCAACATTGCTGCTGTGGTAATGCGGATACATGCGTATGGAGCTGAGCCTCATGGTGGTTTGTGCGCCTATTTCTTTCCCCTTCGTGGCCACAGTTGTAATTTAGTTTTTCCATTTAATCCCCCTTTGGACTGAATGCAATTCATTGTTTCCTAAAGAAGCGTTGGAGCGTTTATTTCTGGATATGGTTGCTCTGTCGGTTGGTTACTACTATGAGCCCGGGTGAGCTGTGCCTTTTTCTTTCTTGTTTTGGTTGATTTTACAGATTAGAAAAACTGTATTGCTTTTTTTTAGAAACAACACCACCCTTGGTAAATAGTAGACCCTTATCTAAAATTTCATACAACCCCTTTAACCTCAGGTAGCCTGTTAGACACTGCAATACTTCTTTTTACTGTCCTCACTAATGGGTTTTAAATAGAGATGAGCGAACGTACTCGGTAAGGCCAATTTCGCAATCGAGCACCGCGATTTTCGAGTACTTCACTACTCGGGTGAAAAGTACTAGGGGGCGCTGTGGGGCGGGGCGTGGCGTGGTGGAGCGGGGGGTAGCAGCGGGGAACAGGGGGAAGCCCTCTCTCTCTCCCTTTCCCCCCCACTCCCCACTGCAACCCCCCGCTCACCCACAGCGCACCCGAGTACTTTTCACCCGAGTAGTGAAGTACTCGAAAATCGCGGTGCTCGATTGCGAAATCAGCCTTACCGAGTACGTTCGCTCATCTCTAGTTTTAAATAGAGATGAGCGAGCATGCTCGTCCGAGCTTGATGCTCGATCGAGCATTAGCATACTCGAAAGTACTCGTCACTTGAGCGAGCACCACGAGGTGCTCGGGTAAATTTCAGGAGAGAGAGAGAGCCATCCCCTACGCCGAGCATGGGGCACATTGAAAATTGCTCGAGTCTCCCATTGTCTTCAATGGGGTTCGTTGCTTGAACCAAGCTCTGGAGGATTACAAATAGCTTGGCTCAAGTAACGAAGCACCCGAGCATTTTGGTGCTCGCACATCTCTAGTTTTAAACCTGCACATATATCTGACATGCAACTGAATCATGTAAACAGATGATAGAGGGAAGGGGCTCCTTCTGTCACCCATCACCATCCCGCAATGTGATTGCAAAGTACCAATGGGTACCCATGGCAGCTGGAAGCCTGCAAAGGCCTCCATGTCTGCCATGTAACTCAGCCTATTAGGCCCCGCCTCCTGCAGAAACCAATAAGATGCTGTCATTGGCTTAGTATAATGCACTACATAAGTAATGCAGTGTACTATCCTAGTTATCGAACAATCGCATCTTTAAGTCCCTTCAGGGAGAAAAAAAATAGTGTTAAAAAATTCAACAAAATTTAGTTTAAAGAAAAAAAATCTTAGTTAAAAAAATATGCATTTTTCCCGGCAATCTTTTTTGAATAAATAAAATACCCCCAAATTAAAAAAACAAAAAACAACACATAGTAGGTATTGCCACATTCGTAATGACATGGACAATGAAAATATCTGTTATTTATCTTGCATGGTTTTTAAAAAAGTAATGCAAGAATTGTTATTTTTCTTTTGTTCACCTTCCCCCAAAAAATGCAATAAAGGGCAGTTCAAAAATTACATGTACCTCAAACTGGTACCAATAAAAACTACAACTGTTCCTGCATAAAGTAAGCCCTCATATGGCTCTGGTGCCCGAAAAATAAAAATGTTGTTTGTTGAGCAGCGAGCACATTCAATTATATTTCTTTAAAAATGTCTTTTTATTGTGCAAAAGTAGTAAAAAAATAAAAAAAATCTATATAAACTTGGTATCGCAGTCATCGTTCTGATCCACATAAGAAAGTTATCATGTTATGTGAACACTGTGGAAACAAAACCCAAAAACAATGGCGTAATTTCTGGACGTTTTTTCCCATCCCCCCCCCCCCCAAAAAAAAATGTAATAAATGTTTTACAGCACATTATCTCACCATGCAGGTAGCTGAGTACCAAATGGAGGAGCCAATAACACCGATAGGACAGCCACTCACACTGCCTCTTGATAATGAGGGGGGTGGATGCTTGGTGTAAAATCCCCCACATAGTGGATACAAGGTGCCAGACCATTCTGATATATGTAGTTCACCATGCGGACCAGCACGCTGTGGTTTCAAACAGTCAACCACATTGGTACTGCCACC
Organism: Eleutherodactylus coqui; assembly: GCF_035609145.1. Lineage (NCBI taxonomy): Eukaryota > Metazoa > Chordata > Amphibia > Anura > Eleutherodactylidae > Eleutherodactylus > Eleutherodactylus coqui. The sequence goes on along the minus strand of NC_089837.1, from coordinate 471,604,355 downwards.
CTGGGCTCCCTCCTGGAGTCTTATCGGTGTCCTGCACAGGTGTTATTGGCTCCTCCATTTGGTAGTCAGCTACCTGCATGGTGAGAGGATGCATCTATATGCACTCCTCACCCAGTAAGTAACGGCCATTTTCTGTGATTGTTTTTAATTTTTTATTTCCCCTTCTGTGATGCTTTTACAGCACATTACATGTACCCCAGAGTGGTACCAGTACAACTCTTCTCTAAAAAACAAACCCTCATACAGCCATGTCAATGAGCTATGGCTCTTGCAATGTGACGATGCATATCACTAGGTCCTTAAGGCAAAAAATAGTCTGGTTTCTAAGGGGTTAACTTTCTTTTGACTAAACAAGACTTTCCCATACACTTAGGTCGGGTCGACCTCTCAGGCTTCTGTATATTCACTGTATGTTCGTTTTCCTTATAGATTTCGGACTCTTGCACAGACGATTCTTCTGCGCCTGAACACAGCAGTAATGAGGAGAATGCGGAGGAGAGAGTAACGCCAGACGTGGAAGAAGCGCAAAATAACGTGGAGTCATCAGAGAGCGACACCAGTCTGCTGTTACCTGCTGAGAGCCCAGGCGCTGGTGTCAGCAGGACCCGACGACTTTCAGATTTCCGGGCCTGGTTTGCCGAAAATCTTCGACATTGTTCAGAATCTGAAGAAGGTAAATGATGTGAATTGCAGACTTTATATTGGATGGGGGGGGGGGGGGGGACTTCCAGAAATGCCATAAAATTATAGATATAGTTCTGTGTTTATGTATTTATGGAATCTAATATCTGGGATATGTTTCTTCTTCAAATGATTTTTTTGCCTAATTTAGAGCGCTGCCCAGAAGAAAACTAGATTTAGACTTCCTTTACATATACACTTTTTGTGGCAGTTTTCTTGGGAGTGTAGAAAAAGCTATTAAGTTCATATGTTTCTTGGGATTTTTTTTACAAGTGTTTTATGCTGTGTTTTTTGTCACTTTTATGTGTTTTTTCAGGCATTTTTCTCCTATAAAGTTGTTGTGCTATAGGACAGTGATTGAAAAAACCCATACCTAAAATAAGCTACGTTTAAAAAAAAAAAAAAAAAGATATGGATTCAAAAAATGCACCAAAAGTGAGGAAAAACTTTTCACTGGGGCAGAAGAATCAACTAGATCGCTTTGAAGTTATTTCACTGTAAGGATTCTGTGTCTCTAAAATATAACCTTTATTGAAATTATAATCTAAAATTCTTTAATTATAAATCTAACATACACACGAAAAAAGTTCCTAAATAGAGATGAGCGAGCGTACTCGGTTCGGGTGTTTTTGCACTCGAGCACCGCTTTATCCAAGTAACTCACTACTCTGACGAAAAGATTCAGGGGGCGCCAGGGGTGAGCGGGGGGTTGCAGAGGGGGGGGAGGGAGCGAGAGCTCCCCCCTGTTCCCCACTGCTACCCCCCGCTCCACCACGCCGGCCCCCGCCCCCCGGCGCTCTCCGAAACTTTTCGTCCGAGTAGTGAGTTACTTGGAAAAAGTGGTGCTCGAGTTCAAAAACACCCGAACCGAGTAGATTCACTCATCTCTGTTCCTAAACTATAAGAACAGTTAGAAATTAGCGGCAATGAGGACCTGGGATGCAGCCCTTAGATAGCTTAGTCAAGTACCCTTGTGGCGATAATGATGAGATGCCACATGTAATATAGAGTACTTCCTAGACAGCTTGGTCCGGTATTGCACTATTTCTATACTAAATTGTTTCTGATGATTATCTTAGGAGCAAAAACTCCACTAAGGTGGTCGATATACTGGGTTGAAAAAATTCCAGTTTAGAATATGAGTTCCAGGTTCAACGCGTTTCCACTACGGTGAGGTAGTTTCATCAGGAACCTATCTACTTAATAGTGGAAAAACAGATGATGGTTAAACCACCCTTCAACTTAAAAGCCAGGCTTGATAATGCCGTCTAAATTGATAGGGAGTGAGGAGCACATTTAAGTACTATAAGGTTGAAGTTTGTATCCCAAAGTACCCAATCCTCACCTCAATCCCTATCAGGAACAAAAATAAGCCACTAGCCTACCACTAAGGCCGGTGATGCTACCAGTTTGTTATTTTTGTTCCTGATAGGGATTGAGGTGGGGGTTGGGATCAAACTACCTCACCGTAGTGGGAACGCATTGAACCTGGAGCTAATATTCTAAACTGGAATTTTTTTAACCCAGTATAACGGAGAGGGGGCGGGAGCTCAGAGCACTGATCCTGGCTCTTCCAGCCTCCTCCCCCTGCAGAGAGGGACGCCATATATAGGCTGGGCGTGAATAACCGGCTGATATACGGTCGTCTGAATAAGCCCTAAGCCAGTAGAGTAAAGCGTGATTGTTCTCAGTAAGAGAAGCACAGTAATCTTGTAGATATGATACCTTTTGATAGCTAACGAAAATACATGATGTTATAGCGAGCTTTTGGATCTTCTATGGACTCCAGCCTGATGAAGGGTCTATAGAAAATCTGAAAGCTTGCATTAACATCATGTATTTTTGTTAGCCATTAAAAGATATCATATCTACAAGATTATTTGGCTTCTCTTACTGAGGACAATCACGTCTTGCTGAGAAAAAATGGGTAAAAAAAAAAAACATGAAAAAAACGTGGTGTTTTTTTTCTAAATATGCTATGTGGGAAACCACTCTTAAAGACCCCTGGGTCCTTACCAAATGTACCTCAATGCTCTCTTTAAGAAATTCTCTCCTTAAATTAGAGTAATAACTGGCATAAGAAGAAAAATATACTTGACACTGGATTCCCAGTATAAGTGACCATGCACATGTTTGGGTACGGGTATCTTAGACAAAACAAATCACAGAAAGTGGCCATATACTCACTGATAGAGATGAGCAGACGTACTCGTTTCGAGTAATTACTCGATCGAGCACCGCGATTTTCGAGTACTTCCGTACTCGGGTGAAAAGATTCGGGGGGCGCCGGGGGGTGGGGGGAGGCGTGGCGGAGTGGGGGGTAGCAGCAGGGAACAGGGGGGAACCCTCTCTCTCTCCCTCTCCCCCCCCACTCCCCGCTGCAACCCCCCACTCACCCACGGCGCCCCCCCGAATCTTTTCGCCCGAGTACAGAAGTACTCGAAAATCGCGGCGCTCGGGCGAAAAAGGGGCGTAGCCGAGTAGGTTCGCTCATCTCTACTCACTGATATACTAATACAGGAGGGAAGGTAAATACACCACTTATCCCCCAACATGCCAGACTGCTACATGGAGGAGTAAGTAACACATGAGGAGGACAGTGATGAGCAGCCGCTCACAAACCCTCCTTATATTGAAGTGCTTATTCCTGCACAAAAGATACAGGATGTCAGACCACATGGTATACGTAGTACGCCATGCAGACTTACAACCTGTTAGTGACGCCAAATTTGAATCCAGCGGGTTGCCCTGTACCCAACGGGTGAACCACACTAACACCCGGGGCTCCCCCATTGTTCACAGCCGCTCTGCGTCTTACTGATAAATACAACGTATCAGTTGATATTTTGGCCAAAATATGTGAGCGCACAACCCGTGTCCCGGGTCCTTGCTTATTGTGAGTCGCTATACTAACATTAGTTAAAATTACATAAAGGCAAATATAAAACAGACAAAAAAAATCACAGAACATATACTCACTAACATACTGATAGAGGGGGGCAGGTATGAACACCAACTATCCCCCAACATGCAAGGGGACAGACTGCTGAATGGAAGAGCAAGTAACACATGTGGAGGACACTGATGAGCCGCCACTCACAAACCTTCCTTATTAAGCAGGTACGGGTATCTTGGGTCTGCCGGGGGAAAAAAATTAAAGGCCCACTGTCAGTTTAGACAGAATAAGGTACGGCCAATTTTTGCCTTTTAAACTTTGTTAATAATTGTGCAGAATAGGGAATTAACTAATAAAGACTAAGGCCGCACTCACATGATTAAAAATCCATGTTGGGAAAATACGATGCAGATTTCAATGAAATTGAAAGATTCTGCAAATCCGCATGTAGATTAGCCACATGTAGGCCTCTTTCACACGGCCGTAGGCGGCTTTACGTTGTGCCTGCCGGACCCATGAAATTTTTGAACGAGCGCACAAATCTAACGCCGAGGCTGCAATGCCATTGCCTCCCCTTCCCTCCCCCTCGTAGGCTCACCTCCTCTCTCCTTCCCTCCGGCTGTTTGCAATAGGAGTGAGCAGGACAGAGGCGGAGCTAAGCACCCCTCCTCTCCCACTGCAAACAGCCAGAGGAGGAGAGAAGAGGGAGGGAGTTTAGCAGTCACGCTGCTAAACTCCCTCCCACCTCCCTTCTCCAGCCACTGTCATTGGCTCCCATAGGAGCCCATGGAGTGGCCAACGTATTCCGGACAGAAAGATAGTTCCAGGACTATCTTTTCGGCCTGGCATAAAAGCGTACAGCGCTATGTTGGCCCGGCCGGGCGCTTTTATGCCACGGGAATACAGCCATGTAATCTGATGTATTGGAATCCGATGCATCAGATCGTAGCGTATATCGGCCGGCCGTGAAAATGGCGGCTGATATATGTTCCTATGAAAGAGCCCTGAGGGCTACTTTAGGCAACTCTAATTTTGACCCGTTTTTACTAACGCTAGTGTGGGAGTGGCCTTAAGATGGCTTCACTTCCACATTGGGACTTCCGGCTGGAGGTCCTGTCACAGATACAGAAAATAAAGAGTTGCGTGCAGGACTTTCTCTTCCGTCCACAAACTGGAGAGTTGGGCGTAAACCAAACGGACCCCATTAAAGTCAATGGGGTCTACCCAGCGCCGTTCAGTTCCATGCAGAGACGGAACCGTTAGGCCACAACGGAGCAGAAAAGCGGAATGCCCAGCGCAGATGTGAAACAGTATTCTATGTCTTATAAACATTGTATCTTCTGATGTCAATTTCTGTTGTGCCTTTCTACATTTCTATGTCATTTGTGTCTGTAATCATTTTAATTCCAGCTGTAGGCTTCTTCAGACGGACGTATTTGCATGTGTTTTTGCACACGTGAAATATACAATATTAGCAATACACAGTGAATAGAACGAGAGATGAGCGAACCTACTCGTTTCGAGTAATTACTTGATCGAGCACCGTGATTTTCGAGTACTTCCGTACTCGGGCGAAAAGATTCGGGGGGCGCCGTGGGTGAGTGGGGGGTTGCAGCGGGGAGTGGGGGGGAGAGGGAGAGAGAGAGGGCTCCCCCCTGTTCCCCGCTGCCACCCCCCGCTCCGCCATGCCTCCCCCCGCCCCCCAGCGCCCCCTGAAAAAGGGGCGTGGCCGAGTAGGTTCGCTCATCTCTAAATAGAACCCATTGGCATGCATTGATTGTCATTAATGTGCGTGCAAAAAAATAGGACCTGCTCTATCTTTCTGTGTATTTGCGCACCGAAGGTCTATAGAAGTCTATGGGCGGTGCGCAGGTGTGCACTCAATATGCACGCAAGTTACGCTGTGCAAGTCCCTGAAAAAAAGTACACTCCTGGACCTCATTAGGCACGTACATAGCCTTTTACATCACAGTGGAGCGCTGCTGCATGTATGTGAACAGATCCTGTGTGCGCAAAAAGTACAGTACTATGCACAGATACGCACACAAACCTACCTTGCTCACCGTGCAAACGCTTTTCTCTGAAGTATGCGCAATTTCTCATACGCTCATCTGAATAAGCCATAATACGCAGAAAATAGAGACACAAATTGCGCCATTGTCTCTGTTTATGGATTCCATAGAAGGGGATAAATGTCCGCATCCAGTTTGCTCAGCTTGTGGACAGCGATATCCATTATGTGTTCCGTTCCATCTATTGTATATTTTTGTTACAATTGTAAATTGTAGTATTTCCTGATATTTGTACTTTATATTCGAGTATTTTGGCAATACATCTCTTAAAAATATTTTTGCATAAACACAGATAACAATAATTATGATCCGTTAATGTTATTATATGTTGTCTGCTGGGTAATAATTGCTTTGATTTATCATCTGTTTTGCAATCATATCCAGAATATTCTCGAATTATTCTGTTTGCTACTAACTTTTCTTTTATGATCCTGTCTGCCCCCTAGTGGTGAAAAGGTATTTCTTCATTACATCTGAATGGTACGTTACAGAGTGTATGTGATGGGAAATTATCGGCTCTACTGTTCTGGAATCTTCTCTAACATTATCTGTGAACTCGCTGCTTGTCACATTTGTGAGGTCAAAGTCTGTGACAGTTAGGGCTTAAACAGACGAAGATATGCGTAAATACATGAACAAGGGTTGTCCGCAGGGTCACACTATTCACCTTTTTAAACCTCCCATAGACATCTATGGCAGCTTTCTGCGTAACACGCAGAAAGATGGGGCAGGTCCTATCTTTTGTCGCATGCAGGATTTGCATGCAAGAAACACACTTAGGCCTCATGTCCACGGGCAAAATATGATTTAGGATCCACAGCGGATCACCCGCACGCGGATCCGCACCCCATAGGGATGCATTGACTACCCGCGGGTAGATAAATACCCGCGGATGGTTAATAAAAGTGATTTTTTTAAAAATGGAGCATGAAAAAATCTGGACCATGCTCCATTTGGTGCGGGTCTCGCGCGTGGACGGCTCCCGCAGGCTTCTATTGAAGCCTATGGAAGCCGTCCGGATCCGCGGGAGACCAAAATCATAATATACTCACCTGCTCCGGATCTTCCCTTCATCGCGGCTTCATCTTCTCTGCGTCGCGGCCGGATCTTTTTCCTTCGGGCCGGCGCATGCGCGTGGCACACAACCGACGTGCTGTGCACATCCGCCGGGCCGAAGAAAGAAGATCCGGCCGCAACAGAGAAGATGAAGCCGCGACGAAGGGAAGATCCGGAGCGTGTGAGAGGTGAGTAAATGCTATTTTCAGCGCTCATGTCCGCGGGGCAGGAGGGACCCGCTGCAGATTCTCCATAGAGAATCCGTAGCGGGCCTGATTTTCCCCGTGGACATGAGGCCTTATGAGAACGAACCCATTGAAATCAATGGGTTAGCTTTGTCACATTTTGCAGGTGCGAGTTTCGTCTTTTTAAGTCCTTAGGGCGGTTTCACATGGGCGTATTTGTGCGCGCAAAAATTGTGTGTGCAAAGCAGAAAATAAATATCGTTGATTTCACATGTGCAACAAAGATAGACGTCTATGGGGGGTGTGCAAATGTGCAATACGCTGCAATACACCGTGCATGTGAACAGGCCCTGTGTGCGCAAAAAGGACAGTATTATGCGCAATACCTGTGCACAGCAACCCCGCTCTCTGCGCAAGAAGTTTCACAGAGGCCAGCGTATTTGCGCGTAGCCTCATCTGAAACCACCCTTAAGGCCTTATGGCAAATTCGGATTTAAAATCTGCAGCGTTTTTCCCGCACGCGGATCCGCGCCCCATAGGGATGCATTAGACACCCGCAGGTAGTTAAATACCTGAGGATGTCATTTTTCCCGTCAGGTGCGGATCCGCGTGCAGGAACAACTCCGGACATGCTCCATTTAGGTGCGGGTCTCCCGCGGGGACAGCTCCCGCAGGCTTCTATTGAAGCCTATGGAAGTCGTCCGGATCCGCAGGAGACCCACGCCTGAATTAAACTCACCTGCTGCGGGCCGTGCGTGTCTTCCTCCCTTCCCGGCTGGATCTTCTTTCTTCGGCCTGGCGGATGTGCCAGGCGCATGCACGCGGCAAGCAACCGGCGTGCCGAGCACATCCGCCAGGCCGAGGAAAGAAGATCCGGCCGCGAAGAAGAGAAGACACGCACGGTCCGCTGCGGGTAAGTTTATTCTTATTTTCAGCCCTCATGTCTGCGGGGCAGGAGGGACCCACTAAGGATTCTCCATGGAGAATCCGTAGCGGGCCTGATTTTCCCCGTGGACATGAGGCCTAAACTCCTTCTGACAACCGTATTTACCCAAGCAATACACAGAGAATTGAATCCAATGATTTCCAAGGGTTCATTCTCACTTCTGTGTTTTGCAGAAGCTTTTCTCACGTGCAGAGAAAAATAGGACCTGCTCTATTTTCCTGCGTGATTGGGCCCCATAGAAGACTATGGGAGGCGCGCAAATCCACTCGCAAAACACAGGAACATGCACAATACATCGCGCAATTCTGTGAAACAGAGAACACACCTGGACTTCATTAGGTTAAATAGCCTTTTAAATCAGGGTTAGGGATGTTTTATGCGCGCATGTGAACAGACTCTCAATGCACAAAAGGTACGGTACTACGTGCTAATACGTGCACAAATTAAAGTCACTCACTGTGTAAATACACTTCACTGAAGCATACGCAATTGCGAATATGGTCGTCTGAAGCAATCCAATATAATTGCGAATGGACACTGAACTCTGCGATTCTGCGGTGTTAATTGATAACACCGAGGACTATTTAAGCTGCGCAGCTGGTTCAATCACAGCGCGGGTGTATCCCGCGCCAATGTGAATGGGTCCAGCAGCGTAGAAAAGTACAGTAGAATGCGAGTGCGCTCTCTTCACAGCACAATTACATCACACTCTTGTAGGCGTATATAATCCTATGTTCATGTGCAGGAGCACTAAATGTAAAGAAATAAAGAATGTGATGAATGCCTCTCTAAGGGCGGATTAAGATGAGCGCGGTTTTCTCCCCGTATGCGACCGTGATAATCACGGCCGTATAACGCGACAAACCAAAACCGCTGATCTCCATGGGATTTTTAGTGGTTTTGTTTTCACCACCTCTTTTGCCAGCTGTGATTTGTACAGACCTGCCCTATCTACCCTGCATGTAGTGAATACCACGTGCGGGAGAGACGGGGCGGCTGCCATCTTCCCGCTTCTTTTTTCAAACTCCTGCGTTCTGGCACAGAATTTGAACTTCCAGTGAAGGGGAAGTAATTCCCCTTGTTCAGACGCAACTACACTCCATTCTACCGAGCATAGTTGCGCCTACGGCACTGCGACTGATCCCCCAGGCTCATACAAACGTAATTTCAATGCGCCTTACGCGTGCAATATATACGCGCACATAATACGAAAGTAGTCATTGAAAGTACACAGACACTCATTGATCCGTTCAAACTTGCCTATAATATGCGTTTAAAAGAACATAGCGTGTACTATTTTACCGCATATTACATATGACAGAGCCTTATTGTTCTCTATGGGTGCATTCGAAAATGAAAAGCTGCATTGCGTATGTGCGCCGTTTTATATGCATGTTGCTAGGAAACAAAACAAGGAAAGTAAAAAAAAAAGAAGAAACCAGCAAGCCAGTGCGTGAGCTACACCGTCATGCGCGGGCATACGTGATCACATTTGCAGTGATCTCAGCTCCACACCGGTAAAACGCTGCGTTTTATATGCAGCATTCTACAATACGCTCATGTGAGCCTGACCTAACATGCTCTTTTTATACAGTCATGTGACTAAGGCCTCGTTCACGCAAATGTCATTTTAACACTCTGATAGCCGCTCTAAAAAATTATGCCTATCGGAGCATTAAATTGCGTAAATAATGAATAGCCACTACCAAGTGGTGGCTATATTTCACGCTTTGAGGGTGCATTCAGATGACCGTATATCGGCTGGGTTTTCACGCCCAGCCGATATACGGCGTCTCTCTCTGCAGGGGGGGGGGGGGGGAGGCTGGAAGAGCCAGGAGCAGTGCTCTGAGCTCCCGCCCCCTCTCTGCCTCCTCTCCACCCCTCTGCACTATTTTCAATTAGGAGAGGCGGGACAGGGGCAGAGGTAATTCCCGGAACTTAGCCCTGCCCCCGCTCCGCCTCTTCTCATTGCAAATAGTGCAGAGGGGCGGAGAGGGGGTGGGAGCTCAGAGCACTGCTCCGGCTCTTTCAGCCTCCTCCCCCTGCAGAGAGAGACGCCGTATATCGGCTGGGCGTCTGAATGCACCCTTAACATGACTGACTGTGGCATCTTACAGTGCACTGATGCCACAGCCCCACGGGGGTGTTAAATTCCTTCCCCCTGCCTTTGCTGGCCAGTTCGCATAGGAGAATATAAAGCCGCCAACATTGTGCCATCAAAAAATAGGACAAATTGGAGATAAATCTCGGCGTCAAAAAATTGTGCCTAGGAAACCATGGGTTCTTTTAAATTCTTGACGCACCTACTCAGCATCAAAATAACGAAAGAGGCCTAAGTAGAAGCTTGACCCTGCAGCCGTTTCTCATTAGTACCACTTACTTTTCCAGCCTTTTGTTACCAGTGTTCAAACTTTTTTGAGATGTGTTGCTGCCATCAATCTCTAAAAATGGAATGGAGATATGTCTCACCTTCTGCTATGCTCTATGTTCCATTGTGAATAAAATATGGCTATATGAGATCCATTCCTTTTTATTCTCTTTATATTTACATTTTTCCACAGCATCCTGACTTTTTTTTGGAATTGGGGTTGCAGATTGACATAAATGACATAAAATCACATTGAGTTTAAGAAGTATAAACTTCGCTTGTGATCATCTGCCACTACAGGGGATCATGCTAATATCCACCGTTAATGAATTCTCTCCCCGGATTTTAAGAAGCTCTGTTGGTTACAAAATGAAATTAGCATAAATCAAATTTTAATCTACAATTAACTAACAAAGGCTACAAATTATACGTGTCTTTGCAGTGATATTCAGATGGCAGTGAATCATAATTTCCTCTGCAGTCATTCTGCCAAGATGAATTGCCTGCCACTGGTGTCTTGATAGGCATGTGCTGCTCCTTAAGTCCCCTCAAGACAGTAATATCATATTACTCATTGCAATAATTGCCAAATTACTGCCAGATAACTGTTGTTTTGTTGCAGATTGAAATACCTGTTAGAGGACCAACCTGATTTTCTCCCGTGTATTGACACACATCCTTGGTGTTCCTGCAATACAAACAGAACACAGCGAGTGATACACAAAGGCTTCATCACTCGTAGCAAGCTGTTCCGGATGCCGCGCTCATCCACTTGAATAGGATTTATGTTCACAGCTGTGTTCAGATCTATGCGATGTGGCAAATGATTCCCAGTAGGTCCAGTGGCAGCTCTGTGCACCCTGGATGAAGAATTCACTTGCCCCTACAGGTGTTGGCTTATTCTGTATACATACAGGTGTATGCCATATGAGTCACTGTCAGATGGAAGTCTGTTCTGCGTGACTCATTATGTACTGGCATGGCCTGAAATTAAGGTGAATTCATAGAAAGTCACTAATAATATAGAATGTATTTACAGCCATTTACACTCTATGGCTAGACACAAGACCTGCACATCTATGTGAACTTTTTGGACGTCCCATTCCAAAACCGCACAGACTTATATATGAACCCATTTTGCAGCTCTAGTCATCTGGGAAGATTAGGAACTTTTCACATGAGGTGGAATATTTCCGCAACACACAGTGAAATTGGCTGCCTTGCAAATCCGCATCAAAATCCGTATGACTAAATCAGATTTTGATGCGGAATTACCAGAATTAAGTCATTTTGAATTCTTCATCAAAATACGCATTTGTCTTTAGATTTTAGTGCTGCATTTTTGGCAGGACAGCAAATTCAGCAGTGTCCTGCGGAATAGGTCCATCCTGTGTGAATGGTCCCTTATTGGGTCTGTAAAAAATGCGTACTTATTTGCTAATATAGTCTAAACATTAGACAGTGCAAACTTAGACTAGACAGTCTTTAAAAGGCGGAAAGTTATCACAGAAGCTCTGCTGAACGAGAAATCTGTCAAATTTTAGGACTATCTTGTCTAAGTTTATACACCGTTTAGGGTGCATTCAGACAACCGTATATCGGCTGGGTTTTCACACCCAGCCGATATACGGCATCCCTCTCTGCAGGGGTAGGAGGCTGGAAGACCCAGGAGCAGTGCACTGGGCTCCTGCCCCCTCTTTGCCTCCTCTCCACCCCCCCTGCACTATTTTCAGTGAGGAGAGGCAGGGCGGTGGCGGGGCTAAATTCCGTGAATTAGTGCCGCTCCGTCCCGCCTCTCCTCATTGCAGGAGGCCCATTTAGACACAACGATTATCGCTTAAAATTCTCTCAAAGCCGTCTTTTGAGCAATAACTGTTGCGTCTAAATGCACAGAAATCAGTTTTCTGTGCACGATTCGTTACCCGCTCAATTCTAGTTATCAGAATTGAGCAATCAACTCTTATCAGCCGTGCAGGCAGTTATCACAGTCAGCAGCGCTGATAAGCTTCTTTCAGCTCATGTCGCGCTGGTAGTTCACAGCGGGACATGAGCTGTAAGCGCGGAGGACAATGCAGCTGTTTGCTTATGCAAAACAGCTGTATTGTTCACCGAGTGACAGCGGTGGTGTCCAGCTCCACTTGCATAGCTCTTTAGTAGCTAATTAGCTACTATAGACTATGCAAAGATGATCGCTCAAAGCTGTCACTCAAACTGTCGTTAAAGCGATTTTTGAGCGATCATCTGTCAGTGTAAATGGGGTCTAAGAGAAACCACGTAATCTTGTAGATATGATACCTTTTAATGGCTAACAAAAATACATGATGTTAAAGCAAGCTTTCGAACCTCTCAGGGTTCCTCCTCAGGCTTAATGGAACAGATCTAAATGAAATGTATTCTCTGCATATTGCATTGTGTGAAGGGGCCCTAATAATAGCTTCACACAGAGAATAGAACCCATTGATTTCAATGTGTTCGTTCCCATCTCTATTTTTTTCTGAATTAAATATGACTATTAACCCTTTCCAATCCACTGTCTGACTTCTGAAGACATCCTGATTGAAGGCTGTACAGCTCCAATGTGGGAAGATGTCCGGCAGGGTATTGTTACTGTATATTACTGGTTGTTCTGTTGTCAGGGGCCTCTTCAGCATGTCCTATACCGCAGTACTGGCTCTAGCCAGCAGATGGCGCCATTGTATAATGGCAGAAAGAGAAAACCCCCTAGGAAACCCTGAATCCAAAATTGCATTGCAAAGGGTTAATGAATTTGCACCTGTTTGTCCTGTCAATAAGATACAAGTCCAGTATATTAGTGTACTCGGACTGATGGATCTTTGCATGTACAAACACAATTGCAAAGTGTGCCCAAAAATCTCATTAAAGAATAACATTGTAATACATTTTCAGCTTGCATTTCACACCGGTCTCCTCTGAATTCTGCATTCATTATTATTTGTACACCTACTGATATCAACTTGCAGCAATTAGCACGCTGTAACACCCGCTAATATCAGGGAAGTGTTGCAGCCAGTGGAAGTCATGCTTGTAAATGATATCTAGATGTGACACTCCATCGTGCCGCTGTTGTCTTTGCTGTCCCGATCTTACATTATCCCTCCCGACATGCTAATATTGGTCCCTTGGGATATTTCTATGTTGTATCAAAGACAAGTTTCCTACATTGTAACAATCAGTGACAGAGAGGAAAGCGACACATAGTGTCAGTGACCATCCGGGTGAACGCTGTATTTTACTCTTCGGCTTCCTCTTGAGATCATTCTGTTTATACACCCAGAGAGGTTTGGGCTCTAGAGCGCAGCGTTCTCCACTGTAAATGTCATGTTGTTTGTAGGTGGTTATTAGGATCTGCCAAAAATACCAGCACTAAAGCAGAGAATAGCTATGACTAAATGATTAATGTCTGAGGAAAACAGCATATACATGAAAATCAATAGGGGGCGCTATTGGTAGCCTATAAGATTTTATATTCACTTTCTATTGGTGTTTGTGCCCATTCAAAATGGCATAGAGGTATAGTAACTGCCCTCCTTTATAATTACAGTTTGAACCCCTGAACTAAAGCATAAACTAGGAATTATATGGATATGCTATGCACTAGCATATTCTACACTGTGGTCCGAGAAAGTGTCCTACATTCAAAGCGTTATCCCAAATGATACTTTTTCTAAAATGTTACTTTTATTATCAATTTTTTTTTACTGAAAGATTATTTTCCAACCAAACATGTATTGTGTGGAATTAATATACATAGGGCGGTATCTCCCCTTCAGAGAGAATTTGCCTGTAAGCAAATTAGACCTATCGCAAGTGGAGCTCACAGTCTAAATTCCTAAATTCGTACAGTATGTGCAGACAGACGCACCAATCAACTTCATTCAATGTGCAAATTAGTTAGCAAAGGCGAGCATATTTGTGCATATGCCCATCTGAAGCCACCCGTAGGGCTTATTCAGATGAGCGTATATTGGCCATCATTATACGCTACCATCTGAGCTGTCTTCCCCTTCCCTTCCCCTCGCCGGCTCACCTCCTCTCTCCTCCCCTACGGCTGTTTGCAATGGGAGGGGATGGGGTAGGGGCATGAAAACGGCAACCGATATACGCTCCTGTGAATAAGCCCTTAGGATACATTTAAAGGGGCTAGTTTCATACAGGTGCGATATTGGTCCAAGAAACTCAGACCAATATTACACTTGTAAAGATGCGATTTTTATATGAATGTGATGATTTTTGCAAGTAAGACGCCTCCCACTCATAATTGCAGCGCTTTTTTTACCCTATGGGAGCAAAAAAAAATTGCATTGCACTCACATGTAACTCCCATGTACATAGGGGAGAATGGGCGATATAAGTTAGTTTATGGTGCTTTAGCCAGGTGGCAGGTTCCATTTAGGGTTCAGTCACACGGGCGCATCTGCACCCGTACACAGGCGCCAATGCGCCCGTGTGACTGAGCCCTCACTGCAGGAAGAAGACGGCCGTGGCGGCAATGAAGCCGGTCACATGTTTTTTCTCCCGTCGCTGCAGAGAGACGTCCGTCTTGAGGTACGGACGGCTGCTTCCTGCAGTAACACGGGCGCCGATGCGCCCGTGTGACTGAGCCCTTAATGAGTAATATGGTCGCTAATCATTTGTAAAAACACATGATGATCATCGCCATCACTTGTCAGTGTTTACAAACACAGCACTACAATGTAGTTATGCGTTACAGACATATGGCTCACTAGACGTCTATTCCAATTAATCGAGAGATATTAAACAGTTAGCAGCGAGGGTATACTGTAAAAGTTCGATTTAACATTTATGAAAGGGAATGTGTCATCAGAAAATGACCTGTTATATAAATCATATTTTTGTGATAAATGTTTTTTTAAGAATTTTTGGTGATTTTTTTTTTACCAAAATCAATATAAAAAAAAACAAAAAACAACTAAAATCCTACATTTTTCACATTGACCACACAGCCTAAGGGCTTATTCCGACGTGCGTATATCGGCTGAGTTTTCAAGCCTGGCCGATATACACTGTCCCTTTCTGCAAGGGGAGGAGGTGGGCCAGGCCGGGAACAGTGCATTGAGCTCCCACCCCCCTCCGCTGTTTGCAATGGAAGGGATGGGGGTGGGGCTCAGTGCACTGCTCCTAGCCTGGCCCGCCTCCTCCCCCTGCAGAGAGAGACAGCGTATATCGGCCAGGTGTGAAAGCCCGGCCAATATACGCACGTCGGAATAAGCCCTAATAGTAATCTATCGCTTCCTGATCTGTAGAGAAAACTTTGGATCAGTCATCTCACTAGCATCACAGGTAGGGTCTACAATTCAGAATAGGTGAATAACTATAACTATCTACTCCCCTTGCCTGTATAATATCCTCTGCACAGGTCCTAGAACATGCCTAGGACAGTCTCCCATGCAAGTCAATCAGTCAGCTCCATTGTGTGAATGGCCTATGAAGCTGCTGTAAAGCATATCTTTATATTCTCTGAATGTTGCTAAATGCAGCTCAGGAAAGATGTCCGCCCCCACTATTCATGAACAGACAGCAGAAGAAAAAAGTCTACACTCAGAAAAAAAGACTATTAGAAAAATGGAAAATGTTTTACTACCCGGTTTTCATTAATACAAAAATACTTTGGTGGTATAGTCCCTTTAAGAGAGCTGCTTCAGCTGGATACGCTTTGTTTTGTTAGTGGAAAATTTTGGAATTTGTTTGAAAGAAATAAGAAACTGATAGAAATTAATTGGTAGACAGTCTGGGAGTTGTGCTGTTGTGAAACTGACAGGGTCAAAGCCTGTAGAAAAATCGAATTCTATTATTAAATCTTATGCTGGTAAGAGATGGGGATCGACTAAATACTTCTACAGTGGATGTAATGCCTTTGGATTTACTTCATCTGTATTAAAGGGGTTGTCAAAGATAATTAAAAAAAGAGGTTCCGCATGATAGAAGTAATAAACAAGCTTTTACTCACCTCTCCTCGGTCCCCACATCTCCTGCGATTACAGCTCCGGTACTCTCTTGCGATGTGTTTGCACGCTGCAGCAGCCTGTGTATGGGCTGCTACAGCCGATGCTTGAGTTTTGAGGTCTTTGATTGGCTGCAGCAGCCTGTAACATTCTGTACACAAGCTGCTGCAGCCTGTAAGCATAAAATCAGTGTGGATTTGGTCCTTCCAAATTTGCACAGATCCACTGTAGAAAGTTGGAATATACCTCATAGGAGGGCACCCAAACTGTATAACAAATTGTATGTGTGCGCAAAGGCAACCTAAGACATTACTGGAGAGAGAATGCAAAAGGTTAAGTTATAGAAATGACCATCTATTTTTAAATTACCTAAATAAGACATATAATCTTGATAACGTGTAATTTGAACTGACACAGAGACTACCTTTCTGATCGTTTTCACACAGCTCCATTTATGTACAGACCTTCTGCTGCAGAAGTATCATCATTTCAGGTTAAAGTAGATATGTGCTGATTATGAAATAAGGAGAATCTGACAGGTCTGTGAACCTGAAGCCCTCCGCATGTGATGAGAGGAGAAATGGAAGCCCATGCAACCTCAGTATAATTCAGCCAGTCAGTAAAAAGTGAATATCATATAATTCACTGGCAGGTTGGAATTTAAAGGGGCTGTCCCGCGAAAGCAAGTGGGGTTCAGCACCTCTGTATGGCCATATTAATGCACTTTGTAATGTACATCGTGCATTAATTATGAGCCATACAGAAGTTATTCACTTACCTGCTCCGTTGCTAGCGTCCCCGTCGCCATGGTGCCGTCTAATTTCAGCGTCTAATCGCCCGATTAGACGCGCTTGCGCAGTCCGGTCTTCTGGCTGGTGAATGGGGCCGCTCGTGCCGGAGAGCTGGTCACCGCGTCGTCATCGTAGCTCCGCCCCGTCACGTGTGCCGATTCCAGCCAATCAGGAGGCTGGAATCGGCAATGGAACGCAAGGAAGGAGAAGAAAATCCATGGTGCACCATGGGAGAAGACCTGCGGTCCACCGTGGGAGAAGACCAGCGGCGCCATCTTCACAAGAAGAAAAGAAGAAGCTGCAGAACGCTGATGCAGGTAAGCGCAATGTGCTTTTTAAAAACTAACCCATGCTTTCTTTTTAACAGGGCAGAATGCGGTGGTAAGTGAAAAAAAAAAAATTTCACTTTCGCCACGGGACAACCCCTTTAATCTCTTCCATAACTTGCATGTGCATCTGTCCACTGTGTTATAACTTACAAAAAGGGGAATTTTGCTTGCTTTCCGCTGATTTCTAGCTCTAAACATACAGCTCTCACACAGACCTGTAATGCAAAAATAGGGATAATGCACTAAAGCATACATTCAGTGAAAAAAATGAAAACACTTCCTTGGGTGATTTCTGTTCCTCCTCTGTACACATGCTGAGCTGAGAGGGAAAAAAGTCAGTGCCAGAAACCTGCATACCCATTTAATAGTTAGTCGACCCTGCTGAAATTCACTAACAGGAAGTTGTTATCATTGTTTACTGGTCATGATGATATATGATACAGTGAAGATGCAACTTGGTCCTTGGTCACTCTGTCTACAAGCCTAGTCTAGATCACATTACACTTCCACCTCTCTCCTCCAAACCTGATGTAGAGTCACTTCCTCTTTTATCCAGTGCCTATGCTGCTGTGAGCACATTACTTTATTAAATACCAATTTCCTCCTACAGATACACAGGCAGCTTGTAATTCCATGTTTGGATATCATATTTAATGTATTCTAGTTGCTTCTCATTCTTTTTCTTTCTAGTTCTCTCAGCAGGGTGCAAGTAAAGGGCTACAGTAATTCAAGTGTCTTTCTACCTTGCCCAATATTGAAATGAATAGAGTATCTACCCTGTAAGAGAATTAACCTAATAAACAGCATAAATCACTCTTTTTCACCTATGTATATTGTTAAAGTGATACTTTAATGTACATTTGGAGATGTTTAAAGTGAAGGTTTACCTTAAAACATTTTCTGATGTGTCAGTGAGATATTTGAAGATGTTATTAGTGGAGGTGTGTTAGTTGTGCCCCTTGGCAACTGCTAGAACAAGAGGGCTGCAGTGCTGTTCTGAGTCCTGTGCCATTTTAGGATCCATACTTACCTTCGGCTCCACCCACTGATGTGTCTCATATGTACGATAAATGTGCACGGTATGGTAAATGTCTACGTCGTATGGTAACAATTGTTCTTAAATGTGAAGGGAAACTCGCAACTGAAATTAAATCTGGGTCGTTACTGGTTTAATTACTTTACAGAATATGATTTAAAGCCAGGAAAAACATAACTAGGAACTTTTACAGCCTTTTATTGACACTTAGAGGCCTATTTTTTTACTGCACTAGAGTAGTTAGCAAAAAGCTTGTTACATAAAAGTTAACAAGTATTACAAGAAGATGAAAAGATTATTTACAGTGGTATCTCTCTAGCATATGCAGATTACAGCAATGGAGGGAATTTATTAAGGGCAGTGGACCACCTTAGTGGTGTATAAAAGTCACAAATTATGGAACATGCCACATTGCATAGAAAATTGTGTCTCAGCACTTTTCCAAGAGGGTAGAGCTGGGCTTTGTGTGGCCCCACAGATTTACTCTTATCTACACCTGGAATTGGCATAAATGATAGCACAAATCTATGTCATTTATGCTACATGATTAACACTGTAAAAAAAACAATGGCAGAGTTCATGTTTTCTTTCTCTGCCCTCCAGAAAGAATTATTAAAAGCTTTAAAATACATTATACTGGTATGTACCTAAAAATGGTACCATTAGAAACTACAGTTTGCAACGCAGAAAACATGCCCTCATATGGCCATGTCGACGGAAAAATAAAAAAGGAAAATATTGTTGCGTCCTTATGGTCAAAATAGGCTGTGTCCTTAAAGGGGTTGTCCCGCGGCAGCAAGTGGGTCTATACACTTCTGTATGGCCATATTAATGCACTTTGTAATGTACATTGTGCATTAATTATGAGCCATACAGAAGTTATCAGAAGTTATTCACTTACCTGCTCCGTTGCTGGCGTCCTCGTCTCCATGGAGCCCGTCTAATTTTCAGCGTCTAATCGCCGGATTAGACGCGCTTGCGCAGTCCGGTCTTCTTCTTTTCTGAATGGGGCCGCTCGTGCCGGAGAGCGGCTCCTGGTAGCTCCGCCCCGTCACGTGCCGATTCCAGCCAATCAGGAGGCTGGAATCGGCAATGGACAGCACAGAAGCCCTGTGGTCCACCGAGGGAGAAGATCCCGGCGGCCATCTTCACCAGGTAAGTAAGAAGTCACTGGAGCGCGGGGATTCAGGTAAGCACTGTCTGGTTTTCTTTTTTAACCCCTGCATCGGGTTTGTCTCGCGCCGAACGGGGGCGCTGTTGAAAAAAAACCAAACCCGTTTCGGCGCGGGACAACCCCTTTAAGTGGAGGGAAAGGGGCTTGTTATTTGTATAGCACCAACTTATTTTGCAGTGCTTTCAGGTAATTTATTTATTACCCCCCAGCAAGCTGGATACTCATTTTACTGACCTCAGAAGGATGGAAGGCTGATTCAACCTTGAGACGGCTACCTGAACCAAGTGGGAATTGAACTCACAACCTTCAGGTCATGAGTGAGAGCTTAGGACTGCATTCTGCTGCCTTAACAGTCTGCACCAATTAGTTACTCTGTTACATTAGAAGGCACCAATATTATAACTGGCAGATGTTAGGTGGTAGGCCCTGTTACAGACTTTGTATTGGAGTCCAGAAGAGTCACGTTACACTTTTGCATATGTGTACGGTGCAAGCATTGTATAGGGGAACTACAGAAATGTTGTTCTCATACAACCAAGTCATGGTTTCCCTTACATAACCATACAGTACCATCATGTTGTCTATTCTTGGCACTACTTCCCGATGAGTCCATGAGTATTCAGCTCTCCTTGCAGAGCTCTCTTGAACCCTCACACGCACATTATGAATGTTATCATATCAGTACACTTTGTCTTCTATTTTGGGTTCATTGGCATTTTAAGAGATTATGAGATGATGGGCATTTCATATCAAGGTTCAGTATAACTCAGGATTCCGATGTTTAATAAGATGGATTCTTAGAGGGAAGAAATGTCTCTGGGTTCTTAAAGATATGTTGCAGAATTCTGACTTTCCATTATCAGTGCTTATGACACAATAATGTATCATACATCCAAGCTAGTAGATAATGATCTGGTATGAAAACAGCCCAAGGATATCAGAAAGCATTGTGTGTGTAGCGTAAAGGTTTTCCTTAAGATCTCATCTTATAACTCAACTTGTCTTCCTAGTCCGGCAGTTAAGTAGTTAAAGCCTAAGTTTGCTAATGCTGTTTAGAGGCAGAAATTTTGGCAAGAACTTGCATAGTTTCCAGCAAGGCCCATTATAAAAAGATTCTCTTCCTGCTGGTTTTTTTAACATTGGGTTAGGGTTTCACAGTTGAAAATTGTACATTTTGCGGTTTGGAGCTTGGTTCTTTCTTTCATTGGCAGTATTCCTGGCTGAGAATCATTAGCATGGCTTTTATCTGTTACTTTTAAGGAAGTGCAGAACTTTAATTTGGGACTTTAATGTAAACCCCCTATGTATACTGACGATAGATGTGTTTGTGAATGTGACATCCAGAACACGATTCACAGTCTGAGTCTGTCATGCCATTGAACTGGAAATGGGAGAGATATATAAGGAAAACTACCTGTGAGCCCAGGATAAGAAAAAAAAAAATATATATATAATCATGTCCTAAGAGGAATAGTTAACGGATGTGCAGGTGTTTAGCCTGCAAAAAAGAAGGCTGAGAGAAGACTTAATAGCCATCTACAAATATCTGAAGGGCTGTCACAGTACAAACTTAAAGGTAGACAAAGAGGATGATGAATGAGTGGAACAAGTTACCACGGGAGGTGGTGAGTTCTCCTTCAATGGAAGTGTTCAAAGAAAGGCTGAACAGACATCTGTCTGGATCATTTAGGCTGGGTCCCCACATGGCGTATTCCCGGTGGAAATCTCGCGGTTTGGCGGCAGTGAAAAACCGCAAGATTTCCGCCAGGAAAACGCTGGTTGTGGAGCAGCCTAGCCACATGCTTTTTCATTGTGGCTGGCGCTTCCATAGAGGAGAGCGCGGATGCAATGGAAAAAAAAGAATGGCCATGCTGCAGTTGGCAAAGCTGTGCCGCAGCGTCAGCTTCTGCCAGCTTTGCTGCAACGGATTCGCCATCCTGTGGGGATGAGATTTCTGAGAAATCTCGTCCACATGGCTGGCTAATCCTAGGATTAGCGACCGCAGGCGGATTTGCCGCGGCGAAATTCCGGACGGAATTTCCACAGCAAATCCGCCCTGTGTGAACCCAGCCTTAGTGATCCTGCACTGAGCAGGGGGTTGGATCCGATGACCATGGAGGTCCCTTCCACCTCTACCATTCTATTATTAATATTAACCATGTAATAATTGCAAAAATTGCCTTCCAATGTGTGAAAGTATTAATTGGGAGGAAGCTGCATTTTTTGGTGGAGGAGATGTTTTTAGCGGGCATTTTTCAGCTCAGGCTTTTCAAATGGGAAGAGGGTTACGTGATATGTCAGTCTTGATTAGAATTTACTCAGAAGCACACTGGAAGCATCAGTGTTGCTCTATGATTACTTGTTTAGGAGTTAAGAGAGGGCAAAGTTTCCCAATGTGCTTTACATGACGCGTTCAATCTGTCCACCGTTCTGTTGGATGCACATAGTTAAACATTTAATCCAGTTTTTGGGAACACACTGAAGAACTGCAGGTGATATTTCTGGTGAACCACATTAAGTACTTTTTCCGCATACACAAGGCACTTTAATTGGCCCTAGAGATAAAAGTCCAAATGCGTTAAAGGGGTTGTCCTGTGCCAAAACAGTAAAAACAATTTCTGCCTAGTCCCCCCGTTACTCCAAAGGAATACCGCAGCCATGTGTTATTTTTTAAAAAAATTCTCTTACCTGGATCCCCGTTCAGCAACTTTTAAAAATCTTCTCTCAAGATGGCGCCGCTGGACTTCTCCCACGGTGCATCGTGGGTCTTCTCCCATGGTGCACCGTGGGTCTTCTTCTGCAGTCTGCGCTCCACTGCCGATTCCAGCCACCTTATTGGCTGATCGGCACCACGTGGCGGAGGCGGAGCAATGTGATGACGCGGAGAAGAGGACGGCCGAGGGAGGAGTCAGGACGCAGCTCGTGAGCACGGACCATCCTGAAGAGGAATCGTCTCTGCGCAAGCGCGACTGATCCAGCGACCAGAGGAGTACTTTGGTCGGCGCCATGGCAACAAGGACGCCAGCACAGGGGGGGACCCCCTGTAGGTAAGTAAATAACTTCTGTATGGCACATATTTCATGCACGATGTATATTACAAAGTGCATGTATATGGCCATACAGAAGTGTTTAACTTTACTTTATTTTGCGGGACAACCCCTTTAAGTCCTGCAACCTTGGCAGCCACTCAACTAGACCTCTTTGCCCAATCAAGTGGCCAGGGAATTGCATATCCAGCCATCGGTCTACAGACATAGCAAAGTGCGGAGGTGCGCCATCCTGTTGAAAGTAACGTGGGAACTCACTGTTGTCATTAAGCACAAATGGGAATATGGTATCCTGTAACAAATGGAGGTACTTCTCACTGTTAAGTGATCTGTCCATAAAAAAGGCACAAACACAATTTATCAACTTTACCCTCGTCTTCTAAACAAGTGAACTCCTAAACAAGTGCAAAATTGACACTTCCAGTAAATTCTAGCCACGATTGTTATATCACATGACCATTTTCTGATCTGAAAAATCGGAACTGAATTCAATATACCAGAAGTTCAAAATGTCTGCCGAAAATATCTCCTCCATCAAAAAATGCAGCCTTCCTCCCAATTAATACGTTCACACATTGAAAGTCAGTTTTCTCTTTTTTACACCAGTTAAATGAGTGCGTCCAGAGTTTTGCCTCACCCTGTATATACTGTACATCCAAACTTACTTTTTCTGACACTTGTCTTAAAGTGGGTGTGTATCTGAGACATGACAGAAGATGTTATCACTGTGGCATTGAAAACAATGGGAAATACTTGCCGATCCGGATAGCTACTACCCTGAAGGGATGTGTGGCGTTTTTGACAGGTGAGTTTCACGTGCCGATATCGCGCTCACCTGTGTGAAATTGGCCTAAGACTGTCACTTCTGCATTGGAGTAAACCTTCCCCATAAACTTAATACAGATCACACCTTGGCTAGCATTAGACCCACGACTCCACAATGTCTACAAATGTATTATCCGTTACTAGTGTTATGTTACCTTTTAATGGCTAACGAAAAATTAAAGAAATGTTAACATCATCTCTTTAAGGCCATATTTACATGGCTGATATTCTCGTGCAAGTTCTGGACATTGCGAGATGCATAAAACTCGCCCGAAAGTAGACCCCATTGTTTGCAATGCTGCGAGACTGAAAAATCACATGTCCTATTTTCATGTGAGCCTCGCACGAGAACAGTGCATGCAAATGTATGGTGTCCCTCACAATGCACAGAACACGGACATGGTGTCTATGTTCGGTGTGATGCAAGTCGCGCCCAAAAATCTCACGCTCAACTCATTATTGGCTGTATATATACGACCTTACTGTTAACTATTAAAATGTATCCACCAGAGTTATGGACGTCAGCCATGGCTAACAACAAGTCTTACCTCCCTCTGCCATCAGCGTCACCAAATTCCTTATGTGACCTGTAGGTCTGCAGAGTCAAAATGGTACTCATTTTACCTCCTTTGGGGGGATGTAGGCTGGCTACATGAACCAAGCAGGGATTGAACTTACAACCTTCAGGTCGTGAGTGAGAGCATAGGACTTCAATCTATGCCACACGGGGCCCCTTATATTTATCCCTCCATCAACTGGGCAAGGATTAAATATTGGATTGCTGGGAGTGGAGGGAAGCATTGCACTCAGTTGGTCACGCATTTTCATGGAAGATTCATGGTGCACAGATCCTGGGATCACTGAGGATTAGGGATGAGCGAGTATACTCGCTAAGGCACTACTCGCTCGAGTAATATGCCTTAGCCGAGTATCTCCCTGCTCGTCCCAAAAGATTCGGGTGCCGCCGCGGGGCGGGGAGCTGCGGGGGAGAGCAGGGAGGAACGGAGGGGAGATCTCTCTCTCCCTCTCTCCCGCCCGCTCTGCCCCGCTCCCCGCCGCAACTCACCTGTCAGCTGCGGCGGCCCCCGAATCTTTCGGGACGAGCGGGGAGATACTCGGCTAAGGCACATTACTCAAGCGAGTAGTGCCTTAGCGAGTATACTCGCTCATCCCTACTGAGGATCTCAATGGTCAGACTGCCAGCGATCCCACATTTATTCCCTATCCAATGGGTATTAATGTCATAGTGGGAAAAGTTCTCAGACTTTGAGATTATTAGCCTAGTAAGCGCCCATCTGATGCTGCAACGTTCTCTCCTAAAGCATTATCTTTTCATTAGAAATGCTGTAAACTGGTTTGTGATTAGTGAGAGGCAGCCTTGTTGATACTGTTAGGCCACTTATCTGGTTATTCCTGTGAAATATTAATGTTATACCTTCTTATAAAGCACAGAGGAAGCTGTAGCCTGTCAATTAGTTCTCCCTGTTCAAGTGTTGTTATATTGTTTTATTCTTAAAGGAGTATTCCCATCCAAGACGTTCCACGGGATATGCCACAAGAAGTCTTGTAGATGCAGGTCCCATCCCTAGCTCCCACTCCTATCTCTAGTTCTGCCCCCCCTTCCCGTGGCCCACATCAATGCGGTGGTGGTTGGTACTTATGGGAACAACCGTATTAGCTCCCAAGATATGGAAGCAGCATAACGTGCTCTGCTTCCATAACACCAAATGACTTCTATGGGAGTTATGGAAACAATACAGTGAACACAGTGCAGCTTCGATAGCTGTTTCTGCAAGTCCCAACCACCTTCAACCAGTACATTCTGCTGGGCTGTGGGGGCCAGAACCATAGATAGGTGCAAGGTGTAACCCGTATATTTCAGCCCTGTGCAAATGCCATGAATGTCTCAGGTGGGAATAACCCTTTAAAGACAATGGGGCATATGTGCTTAACTATTCTGCCGTCACAAAGTCACAATTTTAGCACAACTGCCAAGATTGCAACTTTCTAGGGGCCCTATTTAAAAAATGGGTGAGGTTCAGTGTTAGGGGCCACGGCCTGTCAGATTTACTATATGACTGACACTGGTGTAGATTATAGCTGAAACCCAGCTCGTAGCTGTTGTAGGCATTAGTCTGGTGCCCGGAAGTGCTGCCAAGTGAAACAAATATATTGAGAGGCTTGCGCCCCTTAATACATGTCGCACTGGCAGCGCAGCAAAGACTAAGACTGAGTATGAAACTCCATTTTAAGTAAAGATTAGAGATGAGCGAACACGTTCGGCTCCGCCCCTTTTTCGCCCGAACACCGAACTTTGCGAACACTTCAGTGTTCGGGCGAAAAAGTTCGGGGGCCGCCGTGGCAGCGCGGGGGGGTGCGGCGGGGAGTGGGGGGGAGAGAGAGAGGGCTCCCCCCTGTTCCCCGCTACTGCCGCCCGCGCCGCCGCGCATCTCCCCGCCCCCCGGCGGCACCCGGACACTTACGCGCGAACACTGCAGTGTTCGGCAAAGCCGGTGTCCGGGTGCGGATGTGTCCGTAACGGACACGTTCGCTCATCCCTAGTAAAGATGCTTCGATATTTGGGAATAGCCTAAAGTATTTGTCCACATTATACAAACCCTTTTTGTTATCCTCCTCCTGTGACCCATATCGATCACTTATATTTTACTGGAGAACCCAGAAGCAAGTGTTTATTCCCATGGAGCGCCACCCCAGGGAAGATGAAGTATTACATTGTGCTGATGAAAATCAATTGGTTCTGTAATGTAGAAACATACAAGGCTCTCCAGAGAAATAGATGCTTTTTTTTAGTTGCTCTATGCTCTGAATAATTCAAGAAGGTTCTTATTGAGGGACCCCTTAATTATAGAATTGTTTAATTGGCCATTTGAAATGTGATTTTCTTTAAGAGCACTTTGGTAATAAAGTGCAGCAGGCGTAAGCTGGAGTCCACTGACCGACTGACTGCAGTGGTTATGAAGTACATCCGGCAATCTGCCTAAGCTGCGTTTAGACTGAACAATTATCGTTCAGTTTAAACGTGAGCCAACGACTGAACGACGAATGAAAATCATGGCTGCATAACGGGTTAAAACTAGAGATGAGCGAACCTACTCGGCCACGCCCCTTTTTCGCCCAAGCACCGCGATTTTCGAGTACTTCTGTACTCGGGCGAAAAGATTCGGGGGTCGCCGGGGGGGCGTCGTGGGTGAGTGGGGGGTTGCAGCGGGGAGTGGGGGGGAAAGGGAGAGAGAGAGAGCTCCCCCCTGTTCCCCACTGCTACCCCCCGCTCCGCCACGCCTCCCCCCGCCCCCCGGCGACCCCCGAATCTTTTCACCCGAGTAGAGAAGTACTCGAAAATCGCGGTACTCGATCGAGTACCGCGATTTTCGAGTACTTCTGTACTCGGGCGAAAAGATTCGGGGGTCGCCGGGGGGTGGGGGGCGTCGTGGGTGAGTGGGGGGTTGCAGCGGGGAGTGGGGGGGAGAGGGAGAGAGAGAGAGCTCCCCCCTGTTCCCCACTGCTACCCCCCGCTCCACCACGCCACGCCCTGCCCCCCGGTGCACCCGAATCTTTTCACCCGAGTAGTGAAGTACTCGAAAATCGCGGTACTCGATCGAGTAGTTACTCGAAACGAGTACGTTCGCTCATCTCTAGTTAAAATCATTGATTTTTAATGGTTTCGTATTCACCTCCGTTAATATTATGTGCAAGAAAGTTAGGGCAGACAGGACCTACCTTACCGTTTTTTCTTCAAACTTGCGCGCACCAGTGCAGGGTTTGAATAGTGCAGAAAAAAACACACACAGTTCCTGTGCAACTACACTCCGTTGTGGCAAGTGAAGTTGCGCATACGCCCATCTGTTTAAGCCCTCAGCCAGCATAATAATCAGCCCCGGCTTGTTCACATGTTGGGCAGTTTAAACACCGATCCTTCACGGAAATGTGAGACATTGAACGATAACTGAACGTGAACTGCACAAATCTCATTGAGTCTAAACAGACTGTCCAAGCGCGAATGAGATGGTGATAACCCCACCAGCTCGCTCACTCACTCGGGCAAAGGAGAATCGTGAGATTCCCACTTTGTAAAAAGGGGCGATAAGGCTATGTTCACACTGTACTTATGGCTTTTATTTAAGGGCTTACTCACAGAAACGTATTTGCGTGTGCATTGCGCAGAGAAGACAACCCAAAAAACAGCCAAAAACACCCCCTCTATATGTGCCACAGTCTATGGGTGCTTTTGGTGCGCCTATAGACACTAGAGATGAGCGAGCGTACTCGGAAAAGCACTACTCGCTCGAGTAATTTGCTTTATCCGAGTATCGCTGTGCTCGTCCCTGAAGATTCGGGTGCCGCTGCGGCTGACAGGTGAGTCACAGCGGGGAGCAGGGGAGAGCGGGCGGGAGAGAGGGAGAGAAAGATCTCCTCTCCGTTCCTCCCCGCTCTCCCCTGCAGCTCCCCGCTCCGTGCCGGCACCCGAATCTTCAGGGACGAGCACAGCGATACTCGGATAAAGCAAATTACTCGAGCGAGTAGTGCTTTTCCGAGTACGCTCGCTCATTTCTAATAGACACCCTATTCCCACAAAATTGCGCAATGAACTGCACAATTTTGTGGGGTAATCAATAACACTAAGGACTAAATGGCACGGCCATTTAAATCATGGCTAGTGGCGCAGGTGTGAACAGTTTCCAGTCCCGGCAGCGCAGAAAGTACAGTTATAAGCGCAGTAACGCACGCAATAGTGCGACCTTCACAGCGCAAAAAGTCACGCTATCGTGAGTGTTTCTGCGCTTACGCTGGTCTGAAGGAACCTTAATCTATGCACAGGGAAAAACTCACAACATATATGTTTTATGGATTTCTGTTGTGGATGTCATACAGGATTTAAGCCTGAGGAAGAGCCCTAAGTAGGTTGGAAAGCTTGCTATAACATCATGTATTTTTGTTAGCCATTAAAAGGTATCATATCTACAAGATTACTTGGTGTCACAGTGACATCTGTTACCCATAAACTAACATGCTAAAGAAATATGTACTGTGTGGTATCCTTTTTTTTTTTACAGAATATCAGTGGATGAATGTGTAATCTTCCGCGCCATTCCATCCTCTTTTTTCGCATTATACTGATCAGATGTCTCCTTCCTGGTATAAATGTAGTCCTTAGGGCCGATTCAGAAGAGCGTAGGCGCAACTACTCGCTGGCACAGAGTGTAGTTGCGCCTGAGCAAGTGGAATTTCTTCTTCTTCACCAGCTTTTCAAACTCTGCACCAGAGTTTGAAAAAAGCGGCGGGCGGGTCCTATCTTTTCTTGGCCATATAATTAGCGGCCAAGAAAAAAACTAGTGAAAAAGAAATCACTGAAATCCTATTGAAATCAGTGGTTTCGTCTTGTCCCGTTATGCAGCCGTGATTATCAGGGCCGCTTAGCGGGAGAAAACCATATTGGTCTGAATGCGCCCTTATTGCTGGCATTGTGTTCTGCATGCAACCACATGAGTTACCCCCTATGAAGAAATGAAGTGGTAGGGGGACGTACAGGAATATGTCTTATGAATGTCTGAAAACAGACTATTTCTTTTAATACACAGGTTAAAACTAAGATGTGATATCTATATCTTTCCAACACCCCTGTGTATTATCAGCACAGAGGTGACCATTGGCAATGCTCCTCTATTTTGCTGGTAACCTTAGTATTAGTCTGAAGTCTAGAAGCCTGCCATGAACTGACATGATAGATGCTGGGAAGGCCTTTTTTAGTGATGAAGCAGTCACATGCTATTTATACTATTTCCTAACTTTCCGATCCCTGTGTACAGCTAGGAGATTCCAGGCCTACTGCAGGGGGAACAGATGTCTCTTAGAGCGCTAACACTGCGAGGGTTACTAAAGCAAATACACGCATTGACAAAAAAAATAATACACCAAAAAGGAGTTGTTGGAATCGAATGAAACTTTAGATGTGGTTGTAATGAAGATATATGTAAGTAAATGCAACATTAGAGTGAAGGCATAAGTGTATTAGGGAAAACTATACAATTCAAAGGAAGCTCTGGGACCCAGTTGGGCCGCCTCTAGCCTGGATACATGATGAGATATGGTCAGGCATGGAGGCGTAGAGGCATACATTATGTTATCCTGCAGCCCATATTTGCCCCACATGTTGCAATTGGGCATCTGGATCCTGCATGCTTGTTGGCTGCCAAAGCCATCTTTCCGGCTGATCCCATAAATACTCCATCAGTGATAACTCTGCTTACCGGGCAGACCAAGGAAGTGTAGCAACCTGGCGGAGGCATTCTTGGAAACCCTAGCTGAATGTAGGCAAGTATTATTCGGCTGAGAAATGCCTGTTGGAAGCCCAGCCATGAGAGGAACACATGTGGCTGCAGGGTGCACTGAACATATAGCTGAGCTGTCATTGTCCCTCGTACCAGGGGATTGACCGACTCTCATAAGTGATGGCTCCCTAGGTCATCACACCAGCAGTTGGGGAAGAGTTTCGCTCCCCTGCAAAGGCAGGATTGAAGTGCTCACCACGAGGCCTTCATACTCGAACATGACCATCATTGGTTCCCAAACAGAACCTGGATTCGTCACAAAGGACGATATGGTTCCAGTCCGTATCAGTCCAGGTTTCTCTTTCACGAAACCAGTGCAAACCAAGGTGACGTGTTGGAGTGTTAATGGCAAGACACGTAATGGGCACCATGATACTAAATTTCCTTTCCTTCTAAGCACCTGGAAATGGTCCAGGCAGGACAGAGTTCTGTAATGAAGGTGCCACCTATGTCTGGATAGTGGACAATAAAAACTATTGGATCTGCTCATGCTTGTTGGCAGATCAGATGATGCTCTCTGTTGGTGGTCTGTCTGAGCCATCCAGAGCCTGTTCGCCATCTGTGCATGCCCTCACGTAACCACTGGTCCCAACATCTCCTAACAGCTTGGTCAGAACAGCCTAGATGGCCGGTAATTCCTTGAAATGACCGTCCTGCTTCTCTTATTCCAATGATGCCCCCACTCTCAAAGTCTGTTAACCAGCCAAAATGTCTGTGAGTGGGTCGTGGGGGCGTCTAGTGGTCAACGATCTCTCAACAAGAGGTACATGGTGCAAAAGTAGCCTCGGAGAGCCTTTTATAGGGCAATGGGGGAAGCACTTTTATGGCCTCTCGTTGCAAGACCCTGTGTCTAATCAGACCACAACTATAATCATTTACATATCTGCCTGATACATAACTGCAGGCCAAGTAAGGCAGCAATCCGACATTTCTATCTGGGTGCATAATTTTTTTTGTCAATGAATGTCTATACTATGCAGGACTGCGATGCATCGGGTATAAATCAGAGTGATCGTTACAGTCTAATAAATGTAAATGTGGCATGCCTGTTTTATAACCTTCTGACCTTCAGACAAAGCTAAAAGGGACAAATAATGTGAAAACAACATGAAGTCATATATGCAGTGATAGCAGCATTGTTTCCAGATACAGTGCCCATCACACGCCTCCTGTTAGGTACTAGCCCCATAGTGCTCAATGTATGGTAGAAGTCACATGGCTCCCCATCCACCATGGTAGGTACATGCCCCATATGCCATCCACATACTGTATATCCACTAGAAAGCGCTTCTATAGGTTCCCCATATACAGGAATAGCCACAAGCCCCCCAAACACAACAGACGTTGCAGCCCCCTCTTCCATGTGCAGTACTCGCCTCCTTTTCATTTCTCCCTTACTCCTCTCTCCATGTGAAGAATTTCGCAGGACTGAGTTATTGTGCCAGACACTGGCTGTGCTGATTGTGTCTCCTATAAAACAGAAGAGACATAATTATTACAGCTTTCCCAGACTTGATGGGTCTCAGGCTCTCGGGGGCCTTTTTTTGAATGTAGAGGCACAGGCTAAGGGAATACTGAGGCACTTGGAGGATGTATAACCGTAACTATTCAGATGACTTTAATGCTTGTAGTACACAACAGTTGTAGCTACACTGTAACTTTAGTTTTGCAACATCTTTAACATAAAGTGCAGCTGCCTATAATGCACAGCATGGTATTGCAGCTCAGAGTAAAGGCCCATTTACACGTACTGTTATCACTCAAAATTCGTTCAAACGACCGAAAATGAGCGATATTCGTTACATGTGAATGCGGGCATCGTGCATTTTTCGTTTGAAGGATGATTTTAAAGTGAACTTAAAATCCATCATTTAGCTACTGAGATATAAAGCAAACACATTTATGTCTCAATAGACCTCACACTGTTATCTCCACGGCATGTTTATACCAGCCGGGAGAGAACAATGGAATGAGCAGCAGCTGTTTACACAGCTGGGCGTGTGTTTAATTACACGCTGGGCTCTGCAAACAACTCGTAGAGGTCCTTTTACATACAAATGAAGATGATAAAGTGTTAATGGCCATTAACACTTTATGCAAATAGATCACTAAGGGCTCATACCCATGGCCGGGTTGGATTCTGACTGTGAAATCTCACAGTGGAATCAGACCTGGCACCGCCCAGAGACTCTATACTTACCTGTCCGTATTCGCTGCGAGTGTCTTACCCACGCATGCGCAGTGCAGCACATGACGCGCCTGTGCTGGGCTGTCATGCGGATTCCTGCGATACTCCAGAGTGCCCACAACGTGAAATATCGCAGGACAGATGGCTTCCATTGACTGCAATGGAAGCCGTCTTTGCTATTTTCTGCACAAATTAGAACATGCAGCGATTCTCCCCCGAGAGCGGAAAATCGCAGTTGATTTCTGCTCGTGGGCATGGGAGAATTGTTTACCACAGCATGTCTATGGACAGACATTGCTGCGGAATTCGTGGTGGGCGTCTGGCCGTGAATTCCGCAGTGATAATCCGTCCGTGGGCATTAGCCCTTAATCTTTCAATCTTGCAGTCGTTTGAAAGATTATCTTTCAGTGTAAATGGGACTTAAGGACATGCAGCATATAATATGTCTTATCTTTAAACTAGCTGCGGTTGAGGCAGACCATAGGTTCTGGGCTGCTCCCCAAACTTGGGCTTCCTGTCTTTCCCACTCCCACATTATATGTATAGTCTGTGTTGGGTTTAGATCTACTTAAATTGGTTGTCTAGCTTACTAAACACACTTCCTTATACCCTTTAGGGAATTCAGACTTTTTAATAAAAGGGGCCTTCTTTTCAGAATCGTCACCTCTTGACCAAAGTTAAGATCAACTACAAAGAGAGACACTCTGGAGAACCTATCTGGTCTTACTTTACACTGGGGGGTTCTGTGTAAGTGTTTCTTTAGTGGCGCTGCAGGTGGGCTTTGTGTAAGTATTTTCTTTAGTGGCGCTTCAGGTGGGCTCTGTGTAAGTGTTTCCTTTAGTGGTGCTGCAGGTGGGTTCTGTGTAAGTGTTTCCTTTAGTGGCGCTGCAGGTGGGTTTTGTGTAAGTGTTTCTTTTAGTGGTGCTGCAGGTGGGCTCTGTGTAAGTGTTCTTTAGTGGCGCTGCAGGTGGGTTTTGTGTAAGTGTTTCCTTTAGTGGCGCTGCAGGTGGGTTTTGTGTAAGTGTTTCTTTTAGTGGTGCTGCAGGTGGGTTCTGTGTAAGTGTTTCCTTTAGTGGCGCTGCAGGTGGGTTTTGTGTAAGTGTTTCCTTTAGTGGTGCTGCAGGTGGGCTCTGTGTAAGTGTTTCCTTTAGTGACGCTGCAAGTAGGTTCTGTGTGTTGCCTTTAGTGGCGCTGCTGGTGGGCTCTGTGTGTTTCCTTTAGTGGTGCAGCAGGTGGGTTCTGTGTAAGTATTTCCTTTAGTGGCACTGCAGGTGGGCTCTGTGTAAGTGTTTCCTTTAGTAGCACTGCAGGTGGGTTCTGTGTAAGTGTTTCCTTTAGTGGCGCTCCAGGTGGGTTTTCTGTAAGTGTTTCCTTTAGTGGCGCTGCAGGTACGTTCTGTGTAAATGTTTCCTTTAGTGGCGCTGCAGGTGGGCTCTGTTTAAGTGTTTCCTTCAGTGGCGCTGCAGGTGGGCTCTGTGTAAGTGTTTCCTTTAGTGGCGCTGCAGGTGGGCTCTGTGTAAGTGTTTCCTTTAGTGGCGCTGCAGGTGGGCTCTGTGTAAGTGTTTCCTTTAGTGGCGCTGCAGGTGGGCTCTGTGTAAATGTTTCCTTTAGTGGTGCAGCAGGTGGGTTTTGTGTAAGTGTTTCCTTTAGGCCGCCTGCAAACGTCCGAGTCGGATCCGGCTGCGAGAATTCTCGCAGCGGGACCTGACCCGAGCGTCTGCAGAGAGAAGCGTGACACTCACCTGCTCCCGCGGCCCCTGGCTCTTTCATGTGCCGGCTGCCGGGCAGCTGGCGCATGCGCAGAGGGGAGCTGGCGGCCGGTGAGTGACGTTTCTGTGCGGGGCTCGCAGAGCGTGCCGTGATTTGTTTGCCGCGCAAGATTTCGTGCGGCCAAATCGCGGCTGTCTGCATAGGATTGCATTTGTTAACGCAATCCTATGGCAGCTTCCCGGGGCGGAAATTCCCCTTAGTGGCGCTGCAGGTGGGCTTTGTGTAAGTGTTTCCTTTAGTGGCGCTGCAGGTGGGTTCTGTGTAAGTGTTTCCTTTAGTGGCGCTGCAGGTGGGCTTTGTGTAAGTGTTTCCTTTAGTGGCGCTGCAGGGAACACTAAGGGAGGCCATGCACTTTAGATTGAAATCAGTCAAAGTTGCAGATTTCAGCCAACCATCTAATTTGTGCGAGGGTGTCCTAAATTTTCTCCAACAGCTAAGAGCTGAACATTTTGTACGTCAAAGGTATCTGGCAGTGGCCCTCTTTAAGGCCGGGCTTGCACAAGCAGAATTTAATTGCATATAACGGACAATGAATGCGCTCATAATACACAGTGACCGGAGTCAGTGAAAGTACATTGATTCTCATTGATCCATTCACACTTGAGCATATTCATTGTGTATAACACGCATGTAAAAAAGAATGCAGCATGTTCTATTCTACTGCATATTACACGTGATAGAGCCCTATTGTTGTCTATGGGTGCGTATGAAAACGCTGTACATACGCAATTATATTGTATTTGTGTGGCGTTATTACACAACGTTACTAATAGACAATAGAAGGAAAGTTAGAAAAAAAGAAACCAGGAAGCCAGTGCATGACAGCGTGCGTTAGATACGCTGTCATGCATAGGCATACGCGATCACAAGCGTGGTGATACACAGCTCCACATGTAGGTAAAACACTGCGATTTTATGCAGCGTTTTACCATAAGGTCGTGTTAGCCCAGCCCAAAAAACAGCATAGTAAGGTATGAAAATGATGGCTGGTGAAGATGTTTCCTAAGGCTGCCTGCAGACGGCCGGGTCGGATCCCGCTGCGAGAATCCACATAGCCCCGCACAGAAATAGAGCATGCCGCGATTTTTTTGCCGTGCGTGATTTCACGCGGACAAATAGCAGCTATCTGCATAGGATTGCGTTTTCTAACGTAATTCTATGGCAGCTTCCATGGGCGGAAATTCTGCAGGAAATCCAGCCGCGGAATTTCCGCCCGTGTACAGGGGGCCTTACAGTAATATTTAAAAGCCAATGAACACTAAAATCCTACATATACAGAATCAAATCAGAATCAGAATCAGATCTGGCTTCCAGCAAATAATGTGAGGGTTAGAGATGAGCGAGCGTACTCGGTAAGGACAGATACTCGAGCGAGTATCGTCCTTACCGAGTACCTGCCTGCTCGCCCGCAAAGATTCGGGTGCCGGCGGGGAGCTCACTCCCGCAACACAGCGCCCACCCATGCTGGCACCCAAATCTTTGCGGGCGAGCAGGCAGGTACTCGGTAAGGACGATACTCGCTTGAGTATCTGTCCTTACCGAGTACGCTCGCTCATCTCTAGTGAGGGTGCATGTAAGCCATGGCTGCAGCAGATAGAGTAACAGACAGATACTTCAGCACTCATAGACATTTAATATCTGCATAAAATTGCGCAACTGTTGTTTTTAATGCACATTTTGATTAAAACATGTGGGCCCATCTGCCACATCCAGGCGAACCCTACTGCATGGCTTACCTTTACCTTCACATTTATTTATCAGAGGTGCTGATTTTTGTTTTTTACTTTTATTTCTGTATGCATATACATCTATGCATATATCTGGGAATGGCTGCCTACACTTTTGTAATGCGTTCCATTCTCCCATCTATCCCAGATGTTTCAGTGAGAGTACACAGCCAGGGATCCAGCTCTCCTATTAATTTGGCAATTAATTGCCCAAAGAAAGGTGTCTCTATAGAGTTAGGAACATATTCAATAAGGTTCGTTTGGATGTGGAGGATGGGCCCACGTGTTTTGATCAAAATGTGCGTAACGAACCTTGAATTTTTTTTTTATGTGGTTAGTATAAACAACAATTGTGCAATTGTAATCAGATACTAAATGTGTATGAGTGCTGAAGCCCGTGCTTCTGTTAGGCTGGGTTCTCACAGGGCGGATTCTCGGCGGAAATCCCGCGATTTGGCCGCAGCGAAAACCCGTGAGATTTCCACCGGGAGAACCGCTGTTGCAAAACCCGCGGCGGCTTTGAAGCGGCCCGGCCGCTCGCTCTTCTACTGCGGCCAGTGCTCCCATAGAGGAGAGCGCGGCCGCAGCGGAAAAACAAAAAATGAACATGCTGCGATCGGCAAATCCATGCCGCCGCAGCGGATTTGCCGTCCCGTGTGGACGAGATTTCTGAGAAATCTCATCCACATGGCTGGCTAATCCCAGGATTAGCGGCCGCATGCGGATTTGCCACGGCGAAATTCTGCATGGAATTTCCGCGGCAAATCCGCCCCGTGTGAACCCAGCCTTACAGTATCTGTATAAATAATACAGAGTGATAAAATAGACTTTCATGCTGTTACTACTAAACCCGCTGCCCTTTATTGTCACATGGCTGATCAGGAGTTTAGGTGGCCATTCAGATGATACTATTGTACCCACTAACCCATAGCAGGTGCCAACTCTGTACTTTGATGGGTTTTTAACCATATATGAGCCACCTTGCAAGCTGGTATGCGACATGAACCCCTCCCCCTCCCCCCCCACCCACCCACATGAGCTCTACTTCAAAATGTATTTCCATTTACTGAAAAAGATTAAGCCCCCAGTCTGTGTCGCCTTCCTGCACTGCCATGGAATACTCTTCTTCTATTATTAGTTTGTGACACCTTAGAGTTCAGAGTGGGAGGAAATGCGTAGTAATGGAGCAAGGATCTGAAGAAGGGGGCACAATTGGGTCTTCGTTGGGGAAGACAGGAAGAAATCAGAGAAAACAATATTTTACTGAGAAAGTAGTAGATACTTGGAACAGACCTCGAGTAGACTGGCGATGTATGTGCTGTGTATCTGCGCACTGTGTAGGCTTTTTATCTGGATGCTGTACAGTCCTGCTATTCTCTCTATAAACATAGGTGGCGTGTTGTGGCCCCTTTACACGGGACGACAGTCGATTAAATGACTGCACAGGCGCTGACGTTACCGCTAAGGTCGTTAGCACTCATGTAGAGCATTTAGACAGACAGACTCAGCCACTGGATCGCGGCTTCTCGCTAGCACTACACCTTCTATGTAAAGCACTGAGCGGGGAGCATTTACACGGAACGAGGAGCCAACGAATAGTCAGCCATTTTTTGGCATTTTCACCGCACGGTTATTGCTCCATTTCATTCACTTGAATGAATTTTAAGCTATAATCGTTACGTGTAAACGGGCCATTAGTGATGGAGAGATAGGAGATACCTTTTACCTCCCACATTCACAAGGGCCGGTCAGAAACTGGAAACCATAGTGGTGATGCATTAGTGCTAAAGGAGAGCTATAAATGACCCTGATAACATCCATCATTGTAGGGGTAGTCATATACAAGAACACTACTGACAGGGAATACAGGGAGGCATATAGCAGTCAGTATAGGGAGGGGATGGTGGTATATGCACTATAGTGAGGAGATGGTAAAGTATAGGGAGGGGATGGTGGTATATACACTATAGTGAGGAGATGGTAAAGTATGGTGAGGGGATGGTGTTATATACAGTATAGTGAGGAGATGGTAAAGTATAGGGAGGGGATGGTGGTATATACACTATAGTGAGGACATGGTAAAGTATAGGGAGGGGATCGTGGTATATGCACTATAGTGAGGAGATGGTAAAGTATGGTGAGGGGATGGTGTTATATACAGTATAGTGAGGAGATGGTGTTATATACAGTATGGTGAGGGGATGGTGTTATATACAGTATAGTGAGGAGATGGTAAAGTATAGTGAGGGGATGGTGTTATATACAGTATAGTGAGGAGATGGTGGTATATGCACTATAGTGAGGAGATGGTAAAGTATAGTGAGGGGATGGTGTTATATACAGTATAGTGAGGAGATGGTGTTATATACAGTATAGTGAGGAGATGGTAAAGTATAGTGAGGGGATGGTGTTATATACAGTATAGTGAGGAGATGGTAAAGTATAGGGAGGGGATGGTGGTATATACACT
This sequence comes from Eleutherodactylus coqui, assembly GCF_035609145.1. Taxonomy (NCBI): domain Eukaryota; kingdom Metazoa; phylum Chordata; class Amphibia; order Anura; family Eleutherodactylidae; genus Eleutherodactylus; species Eleutherodactylus coqui. Next base: position 471,566,463 of record NC_089837.1, on the reverse strand, counting down.
ATAGTGAGGAGATGGTAAAGTATAGTGAGGGGATGGTGTTATATACAGTATAATGAGGACATGCTATTATATACAGCATAGTAAGGGGTTGGTGTTATATACACTTATAAAATATACAGCATAGTGAGGGGATGGTGTTATATACAGTATAGAGAGCTGATAGTGTTGTATACAGTATAGTGAGGGAATGGTGTAGTATACAGTACAGTGAGGAGATGGTGTTATATACAGTACAATGAGGGGATGGTATTATATACAGTATAGTCAGGGGATGGTGTTATATACAGTATAGTGAGGGGGATGAGTAAACAGTACAGTGAGGATATGGTGTTATATACAGTATAGTGAGGGAATGGTGTTATATACATAATAGTGAAGGGATGGTTTAGTATACAGTATAGTGAGGATATGGTGCCATATACAGTATAGTGAGGAGATGGTGTTATATACAGTATAGTGAGGGGATAGTGTTATTTACTGTATGGTGAGGGGATAGATGAGTAATTAGTACGGTGAGGATATGGTGTTCTATAGAGTACAATGAGGGGATGGTGCTATATACAGTACAGTGAGATATGATGTAGTATACAGTATAGTGAGGGGATGGTGTTTTATAAAGTACAGTTAGGATGTACTGTTATATACAGCATAGTGAGGAGATGGATGATTAAACAGTTCAGTGAAAATATGGTGTTATATACAGTATAGTGAGGGGATGGCGTAGTAAACAGAATAGTGAAGGGATGGTGTAGTGTACACTATAGTGAGGATATGGTGCTATATACAGTATAGTGAGGAGATGATGTTATATACAGTACAGTGAAGATATGGTATAGTATACAGTACAGTGAGGGGATTGTGTTATATACAGTATAGTGAGGGATTGGATGAGTATACAGTACAACGAGGAGATTGTGTAGTATACAGTGTAGTGAAGATATGGTGTTATATGCAGTATACTGAGAGGATGGTGTTATATACAGTACGGTGAGGAGATGCTGTTGTATACAGTACAGTGAGGAGATGGTGTTATATACAGTACAGTAAGGGGATGGTGTTATATATAGTACAGTGAGGGTGGTGTTATATACAGTGTATTGAGAATATGGTGCTATATACAGTACAGTGAAAGGATGGTGTTATATACAGTGTATTAAGGATATGGTGTTATATACAGTACAGTGAGGATATGGTGTTACATATAGTACAGTGAGGGGTGGTGTTATATACAGTGTATTGAGCATATGGTGTTATATACAGTACAGTGAGGAGATGATGTTATATACAGTACAGTGAAGATATGGTATAGTATACAGTACAGTGAGGGGATTGTGTTATATACAGTATAGTGAGGGATTGAATGAGTATACAGTACAACGAGGAGATTGTGTAGTATACAGTGTAGTGAAGATATGGTGTTATATGCAGTATACTGAGAGGATGGTGTTATATACAGTACGGTGAGGAGATGCTGTTGTATACAGTACAGTGAGGAGATGGTGTTATATACAGTACAGTAAGGGGATGGTGTTATATATAGTACAGTGAGGGTGGTGTTATATACAGTGTATTGAGAATAGGGTGCTATATACAGTACAGTGAAAGGATGGTGTTATATACAGTGTATTAAGGATATGGTGTTATATACAGTACAGTGAGGATATGGTGTTACATATAGTACAGTGAGGGGTGGTGTTATATACAGTGTATTGAGCATATGGTGTTATATACAGTACAGTGAGGATATGGTGTTATATATAGTACATTGATTGGTGGTGTTATATACAGTACAGTGAGGGGTGGTGTTATATATAGTGTCTTGAGGATATGGTGTTATATACAGTACAGTGAGGGGTGGTGTTATATACAGTGTATTGAGCATATGGTGTTATATACAGTACAGTGAGGGGTGGTGTTATATACAGTGTCTTGAGGATATGGTGTTATATACAGTACAGTGAGGATATGGTGTTACATATAGTACAGTGAGGGGTGGTGTTATATACAGTGTATTGAGTTTATGGGTTGTATATACAGTACAGTGAGGGGTGGTGTTATATACAGTACAGTGAGGATATGGTGTTACATATAGTACAGTGAGGATATGGTGTTATATACAGTACAGTGAAGGGTGGTGTTATATACAGTGTATTGAGCATATGGTGTTACATATAGTACAGTGAGGGGTGGTGTTATATACAGTGTCTTGAGGATATGGTGTTATATACAGTACAGTGAGGGGGGGTGTTATATATAGTGTATTGAGTTTATGGGTTGTATATACAGTACAGTGAGGATATGGTGTTATATATAGTACAGTGAGGGGTGGTGTTATATACAGTGTATTGAGTTTATGGGTTGTATATACAGTGTCTTGAGGATATGGTGTTATATACAGTACAGTGAGGGGTGGTGTTATATACAGTGTCTTGAGGATATGGTGTTATATACAGTACAGTGAGGATATGGTGTTATATACAGTACAGTGAGGGGTGGTGTTATATACAGTGTATTGAGTTTATGGGTTGTATATACAGTACAGTGAGGATATGGTGTTATATACAGTACATTGATTGGTGGTGTTATATACAGTACAGTGAGGATATGGTGTTATATACAGTACAGTGAGGGGTGGTGTTATATACAGTGTATTGAGTTTATGGGTTGTATATACAGTACAGTGAGGATATGGTGTTATATACAGTACAGTGAGGATATGGTGTTATATACAGTGTCTTGAGGATATGGTGTTATATACAGTATAGTGAGGGGTGGTGTTATATACAGTGTATTGAGCATATGGTGTTATATACAGTACAGTGAGGAGTGGTGTTATATACAGTGTCTTGAGTTTATGGGTTGTATATACAGTACAGTGAGGATATGGTGTTATATACAGTACAGTGAGGATATGGTGTTATATACAGTGTCTTGAGGATATGGTGTTATATACAGTACAGTGAGGGGTGGTGTTATATACAGTGTCTTGAGGATATGGTGTTATATACAGTACAGTGAGGGTGGTGTTATATACAGTGTCTTGAGTTTATGGGTTGTATATACAGTACAGTGAGGATATGGTGTTATATACAGTACAGTGAGGATATGGTGTTATATACAGTGTCTTGAGGATATGGTGTTATATACAGTACAGTGAGGGGTGGTGTTATATACAGTGTATTGAGTTTATGGGTTGTATATACAGTACAGTGAGGATATGGTGTTATATATAGTACATTGATTGGTGGTGTTATATACAGTACAGTGAGGATATGGTGTTATATACAGTGTCTTGAGTTTATGGGTTGTATATACAGTACAGTGAGCCTCTGGAGGGGGTGACGAGCAGTCCCTGGAATAGCCCCGGCTCCTCCTATAGTCGGCAGCAGCAGCAGGCTGTGTGCTCCGGAGCTCGCCGTGTAGAGCGCAGTGTGGACGAGCTCCTGGCCAGCGGCTGCCTCCTCTCCGTACAATAATAGGAGTGAGCCCGGCTCCTCCCGGCCATCCTCGTCCCTCCCTCCCTCTCTGGTGCCGTGCGGAGGGCAGAGCAGGGCTGCCGCCCCATCATCATTGGCATGCTGTGGACCGGGCTCGCCATGCCTGGGGAGCAATGAGAGGGGGCAAACCACGCCACGGCTGTGCTTGCCAGAACCTCTTCCGTAAAGTCCTGTCTCAGTGCAGCTGCTGCTACACCCGGGTGAGAGGTTAGTGCGAGCTGATCATTGTGTGGGGGGACACAGCCTGCCGGGGACTTACCTCTGGCACTACCCTAGGTGGCCGCCGGTGGCACAGATGGCATCTACTTGTCTTGTATGTGGAGGTGGGGAGCTGCTTCTGCCATGGAGTGATGCTTGCCAGTGGTTGTCATGGCACACACGGGGCACGGTGGTTATCAGTACTGTATGGTACATGCCAGGGGAAGACGGGGTGTCATCTGATATCATACCTATCACATGATAGTAGTATATAATGGTCTATAGAGTCTGCTGTATACTCCTGTATACTGATTGCTGAATACTCCTGCTCCGTGCCAGTATGCCGATTGCTGTATACTCCTCTTGTGTCTTCTCACTATACTGTATCATCCCCTAACTATACTGTATACTCCTCCATCCCCTCACTATACTGTGTATACCACCATCACCTCACTATACTGTATACTCCTCCATTCCCCTCTCTATACTGTATATACCACCATTCCCTCACTATACTACACAATCTCCTCACTATACTGTACTGGTATTCTTGTACTGTATCATCACTCACTATACTGTGTATACTACCGTCCCCTCTCTATACTGTGTATACCACCATCCCCTCACTATACTGTATATTCCTCCATCCCCTCTCTATACTGTATATACTACCGTCCCCTCACTATACTGTATTGCTGTATACTGTACCATCCCCTCACTATACTTACTGTATGTACTGCTATCCCCACACTATACTGTATACTACCTTATCTCCTCACTGTACTGTATATACCACCATCCTTTCACTATACTCTATACTACACAATCTCCTTACTATACTGTATACTCCTCAGGGCGCCCACCCACTGGCGATTTTTTTTTTTTTTTTTTCTTTGCGTTTTGCGTTTTTCCTGCAGAGCAATTAGAATTGAATGTACTCCTGTCCACTGGCGTTTTGCGTTGCGTTGCGTTTTTAACATAGGAACTGTCAGTTGCATATGTGTCCTTATTTTTCTCCTAATGCACCCATGAAAGTCAATGGAAATTGATGGAAAAGCCGCGAAAACGCCGCGAAAACGCTGCGAAAAACGCCACGAAAACGCGGCGTTTTTCACGCACGAAAAATCGCAGACGCCAGTGGGTGGGCGCCCTTATTCCCTCTCTATACTGTATATACTACTGTCCCCTCACTATACTGTATTGCTGTATACTGTACCATCCCCTCATACTGTATACTACACCACCCCCTCACTATACTGTATATACCGCCATCTCCTCACTATACTGTATACTCCTCCATCCCCACACTATGCTGTATACTCCCTTATCTCCGCATTGTACTGTATATACCATCATCCCCTCACTGTACTGTATATACCACCATCTCCTCACCATACTGTATACTCCTTCATCCCCTTACTATACTGTATATACCACATCTTCTCGCTATACTGTATAAACCACCATCCCTTTACTACACTGTATATAACACCATATCCTACCTGTATTGTTTATACCACCATCCCCTTACTATACTGTATATACCACCATACCCCCACTATGCTGTATACTCCTCTATCCTATCACTATATTGTATATACCACCACCCCTATACTACACTGTATATACCACCATCGCCTCACTGTACTGTATACTCCTCCATCCCCTCTCTATACTGTATATACCACCATCCCCTCACTATTCTGTATACTACACTATCCCCACGCTATACTGTATACTCCTCCATCTCCTTACTACACTGTATATACCGCCATATCCTCCCTATATTGTTTATAACACCATCCCCTTACTACACTGTATATAACTCCATATCCTCTCTATATTATTTATAACACTGTCCCCTCACTATATTGTAGACTCCTCCATCCTCTCACTACACTGTAGACTCCTCCATCCTCCCACTATACTGTAGACTCCTCCATCCTCTCACTATACTGTAGACTCCTCCATCCTCTCACTATACTGTAGACTCCTCCATCCTCTCACTATACTGTAGACTCCTCCATCCTCTCACTATACTGTAGACTCCTCCATCCTCTCACTACACTGTAGACTCCTCCATCCTCCCACTATACTGTAGACTCCTCCATCCTCCCACTATACTGTAGACTCCTCCATCCTCTCACTATACTGTAGACTCCTCCATCCTCTCACTATACTGTAGACTCCTCCATCCCCTCACTACACTGTAGACTCCTCCATCCTCTCACTATACTGTAGACTCCTCCATCCCCTCACTACACTGTAGACTCCTCCATCCCCTCACTATACTGTAGACTCCTCCATCCCCTCACTATACTGTAGACTCCTCCATCCTCTCACTATACTGTAGACTCCTCCATCCTCTCACTATACTGTAGACTCCTCCATCCTCTCACTATACTGTAGACTCCTCCATCCTCTCACTACACTGTAGACTCCTCCATCCTCCCACTATACTGTAGACTCCTCCATCCTCCCACTATACTGTAGACTCCTCCATCCTCCCACTATACTGTAGACTCCTCCATCCTCCCACTATACTGTAGACTCCTCCATCCTCCCACTATACTGTAGACTCCTCCATCCTCTCACTATACTGTAGACTCCTCCATCCTCTCACTACACTGTAGACTCCCCCATCCCCTCACTGTACTGTAGACTCCCCCGTCCCCTCACTGTACTGTAGATTCCCCCGTCCCCTCACTGTACTGTAGACTCCCCCGTCCCCTCACTGTACTGTAGACTCCCCCGTCCCCTCACTGTACTGTAGACTCCCCCGTCCTCTCACTGTACTGTAGACTCCCCCGTCCCCTCACTGTACTGTAGACTCCCCGTCCCCTCACTGTACTGTAGACTCCCCGTCCCCTCACTGTACTGTAGACTCCCCCGTCCCCTCACTGTACTGTAGACTCCCCCGTCCCCTCACTGTACTGTAGACTCCTCCGTCCCCTCACTGTACTGTAGACTCCTCCGTCCCCTCACTGTACTGTAGACTCCTCCGTCCTCTCACTGTACTGTAGACTCCTCCGTCCTCTCACTGTACTGTAGACTCCCCTGCCCCCTCACTGTACTGTAGACTCCCCCGTCCCCTCACTGTACTGTAGACTCCCCCGTCCCCTCACTGTACTGTAGACTCCCCCGTCCCCTCACTGTACTGTAGACTCCCCCGTCCCCTCACTGTACTGTAGACTCCTCCGTCCTCTCACTGTACTGTAGACTCCCCTGCCCCCTCACTGTACTGTAGACTCCCCCGTCCCCTCACTGTACTGTAGACTCCCCCGTCCCCTCACTGTACTGTAGACTCCCCCGTCCCCTCACTGTACTGTAGACTCCCCCGTCCCCTCACTGTACTGTAGACTCCTCCGTCCTCTCACTGTACTGTAGACTCCCCTGCCCCCTCACTGTACTGTAGACTCCCCCGTCCCCTCACTGTACTGTAGACTCCCCCGTCCCCTCACTGTACTGTAGATTCTTCCGTCCCCTCACTGTACTGTAGACTCCCCGTCCCCTCACTGTACTGTAGACTCCCCGTCCCCTCACTGTACTGTAGACTCCTCCGCCCCCTCACTGTACTGTAGACTCCCCCGTCCCCTCACTGTACTGTAGACTCCCCCGTCCCCTCACTGTACTGTAGACTCCCCCGTCCCCTCACTGTACTGTAGACTCCCCCGTCCCCTCACTGTACTGTAGAGTCCCCCCGTCCCCTCACTGTACTGTAGACTCCCCCCGTCCCCTCACTGTACTGTAGACTCCCCCCGTCCCCTCACTGTACTGTAGACTCCCCCCGTCCCCTCACTGTACTGTAGGCTCCCCCGTCCCCTCACTGGACTGTAGGCTCCCCCGTCCCCTCACTGGACTGTAGGCTCCCCCGTCCCCTCACTGGACTGTAGGCTCCCCCGTCCCCTCACTGGACTGTAGGCTCCCCCGTCCCCTCACTGCACTGTAGACTCTTTCATCCTCTATGCTGTCCTCTATTGTCCCCATCAGTGTTAGTGTTCCTCGGTCCCTGTTAGACTGTATATTTAAAAAATATTAAAAAATAATATATATATATTTCCTACTTTGCTATTTAATGGTGCTGCTCCAGCTGTTCTTCCTTCCACTTCATTCCAGGTTACATGGTCACACATGACCACTGTGGCCAATTAGCCACAGCAGTCACATACCACATAGGACATGACCACGCAACCGGAAGTTAGGCAGGAGCTTGTAAACTGGAGTCTTAGGGGGATGCCTGTAGCAGCTGTAGTTGCCGGCGACCCCCAGGATGGGACCAGCCCTCCGGGATTTGAACTGCACGGTCAATCCGCCCCTGGTGTTGCGGCACCCCTAGCTGGTTCACACGGCACAGCAGGGTGCCGCGGCACCTCGGTTGGGAATCCCTGCTGAATACTATACCACCTTCTATGTCTGCTGTACGCTCTATACTGTACACTACTCCATCTCTTTACTATACCACCTGCTGTATACTAGTGCGCCATGTCTCCACTATATTGTGTGTTATATATGCACTTCTCCATCTCCTTACATATTGTCATATACAGCAGACTAAGGACACAGAGGAGTAGACGGCAGACACTATAGTAGTATCAGTAGATAGTATATTAAAGGGGGTTTCCAGGGAAAATACTATTGATGACTTATCCTCTGGTCATTGACTTCAACGAGAGCCGCGCTTGCAGTTACAAGCGCCGGCCACTATGCAGAAGTCGAGCCAGAGACGTCTGCTATGATCCCGATGCAATTGTGGTGCTGTCAGTGGTCGTATAATCAGCTGATCAGTCGGAGTCCCGAGCGACAGGTCATCAATGGTATTTTCCCTGGAAAACCCCTTGAAGGGGGAAGAGTCTACACTCTACATCGTAGAGGCGAAGGGAGCAACGCAGGCTGTGTGATCTGTAGAGCTCGCTGTCTAGAGTGCGATCTGGTGAAGTCTATAGACAGCAGCTCCCTTCTTCGTCTAGATGAAACAAACGCTAACTTGACATTTAACATTTTATAACTAAAAGTTCTTTTACACGGAGTGATTAATTATTAGAACGAGCAAACGGCAACCAAGTTATTTGCTTTCACGTGCCGTCCGTTTACACGCAAAGATGATAGTTTCAATTTTTCTAATCATTCTGTATAAAAGGGTCGTTAAGGGCGATCTACTGCGAAGTAGTAAATTGAGTTATTGTGATGCAATAGTCATGTTAGTGATTGCTACATGTGTATATTCCCATTCCTGGGGGTGTAATGTATCATGTATGGGTGGCATGATTGTTACTTTGTATCACATTCGTTCCTGCTGGTTGTCATACAGGCAGACTTGGTGGACTATGTTTTCTGGTATCCTAGTAGAATCGTCATTTGGTTTCCTGTGCGGTTATGTGATAATTATTGGCTGTTATCAGACACCATATCATAACTGAGGATATGGTATAACATGGTAGAGCGATCACGTTTGTGTATTTTTATGGTTATTTTGCAAATTGCAATCCTTCATGTTGATAACTGTGATTCTAGCAATAGACTGTACCAGTTACCAGTATATTGTCTGGCAAGATTGCCGGGCGCACATGGCCCGAGCCGGATTCCGCAGTGGAATCCATCTGTGACCCGGCCGGCGACCCCTGCGTACCTGCAAAATCTGTATTGCAGATGATTACGGAGGCGGTTATGCGCAGTACCGATTTTTTTCAAGGGCTTCTACCCACTAGCGTTTTTTTTAACGCTGCGATATCGCTGCGTTTTTTTCAATGGGACTTTCTACTGTTAAAATTGCATCGCACAAAAATCTCAAAAGCACAAACTTGCGATTTTTGCGCGATGCAATTTTAATAGAGATTAGCGAACGTACTCGTTTAGGGCGATTTCGCAATCGAGCACCACTTTTTTCGAGTAACTGACTACTCGGGCGAAAAGATTCGGGGGGCGGCGTGGTGGAGCAGGGGGTAGCAGTGGGGAACAGGGGAGCTCTTTCTCTCTCTCTCTCTCTTTCTCTCTCTCTCTTTCTCTCTCTCTCTTTCTCTCTCTTTCTCTTCGCTTCGCTCTCTCCTCCGCAACCCCCCGCTCACCCCCGGCGCCCCCGAATCTTTTCGCCCGAGTAGTCAGTTACTTGAAAAAAGCGGTGCTCGATTGCGAAATCGCCCTAAACGAGTACGCTCGCTCAGCTCTAAATTTTAACATTAGAAAGTCTCATTAAAAACGCGGTGATATCGCAGCGTTAAAAAAAAACCCACTAGTGGGTAGAAGCTCTTAAAGAACTCGCTCACGTCTTATCTTTTGCGGTGTGATTTTTGGCACATCAAAAAATCGATTGTTTGAAGGAACCCATAGGAAATCATTGGTTCAAATAGACGCGGTTTTTCGACGTGCCTACTTTGTGTAGAAATGACGCTCATGTAAAAAAGGCCCAATCCTTCTTTTTTATGCATCTCTCTGACGACTTCACACGAGCGTGTTTGTGGAGGTTTTTGCGCACGGAAAATCTGCATGTGCTAACCACTAGAAATAAATCCCATTGAAGTTAATGGGTTTGTTCTCATAACTGCATTTTTTGTGTGCATTTCGTACGTGCACAAAAAAATAGGTCCCGTTCAGTTTTTGTTTTCCGCAGATAAAGTGCCATAGAAGTCTATAGCAGGTGTGAAAATATGCAAGGGGAAGCGTCTGACACTGCGCAAAATGCGGGGAATTCTGGTCCTCTTCAAACCTTGTTCATTCACAAATATGCTGCGAGGAGCGTATTTGCGCATCAAACCGCCCTCTGATGAAAGTATTTGCGCACGCAGAATATACATATGCAATATGCAGAGAATAGAGCCCATTGATGTCAATGGCTTCTTTCACATGAACGATTTTTCTGAATGCATTTCGGTGGCGTAAAAAATATAAGGACCTGCTCTATCTTTTTGCGTATTTGCACAGCAAAGGTCCCTATAGAAGTTTATTGGAGATGCGCAATATGCTACGCAATTTCATGAAGAATAGAACACATCTGGACATTATTAGGCTAAATAGCCTTTTAAACCAGGGTGGGGGTGTTGCGCAAAAAAGAACAGTACAATGTGCCAATATACGAGCCAATCAACCTTGTTAACCATGCAAATATGTTGCATTGAGGTGAGCGTATTTACGCATACACTCATCTGATGAAGCCCTGAACTGCGTAACGAGCCCCAATCAACAAGATCAGTGCTGATTTACCTGGCCTTCACACAGGCCAATTCAGAAAGTATGGGGGATGAATATTCGTACATGTGATCATTCATCTCCCACACCATTTCATCATGGTTGACAGCACACCCCCCATTTACCTGGGGAGATGTGCTGCTGACAGTGATGATTTTTATTGGCTACTAAAAAGCTGCGATCAACTGATGAACAAACGTTTGTTTCTTGATCGGCTTAATAAGGAGCTCGGAGGGTTCATGCCGGATCATCGGCCGTGTTAATGGCTCCTAACTACCAACTTCTGAGCACTACAGTACTTGGTACAAGTAGTGATCACACATACTGGAACGTCACTCAGCGAGTAATAAATGGTGACCCAGCCCTTCCTAAAAATGTGACATTTTTTTCTCTATTATGGGAATACAGAGGATTTGATGACTGTGAGCTGTGATTCCCGTTGAAAGGAATTTGCATCGTGGGGAGATTAATAAAATCCATCAGTCAATGTTCTTCCGACATCCTGCGGAACGTGTCGTGCGGATCAGTGCGGCTGTCTTTAAAGGGAACCTGCCATCCGTTTTGAAGCTCTTAAACACCCAACACCATTAGAACAATGATATAAGGGTCCTTTCATACCTGCGCCGGGAATTCTGCTTTCCTGCTCCCAGGGGCGTAAGTAAAGACTCAGGGGCCCTGAAGCAAAAGGTGAGCTGGGGCCCCCCTCTATCTGTATCTGTACCCGTACCCATACCTAAACCATGCTGCACAGAGGCTTAACTTGAAGCTTCTGGGCCCCAATGCAAAACCTGTAACAGGGCCCCCAACTATGTTTTATTCATAGTACTGGGCTCCCTATATGGAGAAGAGAGGCCTTATGGGCCCCCTAAGGCTCCTGGGCCCGGGTGCAACCGCATCCCCTGCACCCTCTATAGTTACGCCCCTGCCTGCTCCGTTCGGGAAATCCTTGCAGTCGAACAGTTCTGTCTTTAGATGGAACCAAACAGCGCCGGGCGGACCCCATTGACTATAATGTGGTCCACCTGCTTTCCGCTCATCTGGCCGGTTTTGGGACAGAAGAAAAAGCGCAGCATGTAGCCCTTTTTTTCCGATATTTGCAGCCGAATCTGCAGTGGAACCTCTGGGACGCATCAGTCTCGGAGCTCACGGCATTTGCGCAGGTGTGATCGCAGCGATGATGATGTGGAGGACATCCTTTTGTCACTGTAGCATAGAAGGGTGGTGAGCAGGGAGGTATGCAAGCCAGCACAGGCAGTTCGGCCACCTCATCCGAGATGGTCTGGCCGCACACTGGACCACACGCTGGCGATTTGTGCCAGCTGTACATGGGGTGTTTGTACATGAAAAGCTTGCGCATACAATGCACAGATGTGCACGCAATACGCAAAGGGGATGCGAGAAGCACAGCACAAAACTGAGCGGAAACGACCACATCTAGACCTGATTAGGCCAGGGTCACACGGGAAATCCCGCGGAATGACCACACCGAAAAACCACAAGACTTCCACGGGATAAGCACAGCTTCAAAACCCAGATGCAGTTTTGCGGCCCCCTCCGTGGCCCTCATAGTAATGGTGCTCTCCATGTGGCCTGCGGTAATAAGAATGCTCTCTGTGTGACGCGATCACTAAGCGGCTATATGATGATGATGATGGCCGACTTTCTGTAACTATGGATCATCGTTCTCCGTGCTTTCCTGTCCTTGACCGCTTCTTTCCGTTTTTCCGTGTGCACGTTTGTATCCGCCTTGCGTCCAGCCAGCTGTTCTTTGGCACCTATACAGTGGTTGCCAATTTAGTGATGCTGGAAGATGAAGATGCTACATTAGGAAAATGGCTGCGATGGTTATACCCAAGTCCTGCATCACCATCTTCTGCTTTCATACCTTGATGGAGTTAGGAAGAAACTTGTTTCCTAAAATGAGGAGAATTGGCTTCTACCTCGTTGGGTTTTTGCGTTCTGCTGGATCCACATAGCAGGATAATAGACTGAACTGGATGGATGGATGTTTGGTTCTGCATTAGATACTTTGTTACTCTGTAACTTTGATACTTTGTTGCAGTGATCGGCTTTATTATGAGTTTGATGGATTTCTTTACACACATCCATGTTAGCGAAGTGTAGGCTCCATAACACTTGGAAATGTGATTATACCGTTCTAATTGGGTTAGTAGATTTTCTTGAAGAAAAAAGTAGATTGTATCGTGCCTAATTAACTTACAGCAATGAGGGAATTTGCACACGACATACAATGTACAGTAAATGATCCAATTCATTATGCAAATTTAATCTAACAAACATAAACGGAGAAAATCCCTCTGCTTGAGCGTTTAACGCGCAGCAACAAGTTGTGGGCCAGCGGAAGATGGCAATGGGAACAGTGGAGGATCGGTTCAGGTTTAAGGGGTTAAGGCTAGAGATGAGCGAGTATACTCGCTAAGGCACATTACTCGAGCGAGTAGTGCCTTAGCCGAGTATCTCCCCGCTCGTCTCTAAAGATCGGTGGCCGGCGGGGTGGTGGGGAGCGGCGGGGGAGAGCGGGGAGGAACGGAGGGGAGATCTCTCTCTCACTCCCCCACCCCCCCCCCCCCACCCCCCGCGCTCCCCGCCGCAACTCACCTGTCACCCGCGCCGGCCCCCGAATCTTTAGAGACGAGCGGGGAGATACTCGGCTAAGGCACTACTCGCTCATCTCTAGTTAAGGCCCATTTACACATTGTAGCCATTGTACTCTTATCATTCGCTTTTCGTTTGTCTCACTTTCAGGCTTTATTCTCGCAAGTGCATATACGACGTGTTTTCATGCCCGGGTGCATATACAGTACCCATGTGAAGCATTAATTACCAATGCAGTTGTCACACGGGCGTATATACGCTCAGCCAAAACATAGTTCTGGAACGATGTTTTGGCCAATATACGCCGGCGGGTCCTATAGGCTCCTATGGGAACAGGGAAAGAGAAGGGAGGAGAAGGCATTTTTGCAGCGTCCAACGCTGCGAAAAGCTTACAGGTGCCTCTATGTAGACACTGGAAGGCATCCTGAGGGTTTTGGCAGATCGAGGGTTTTTCGGGGTGTGGCATATTTTTTCACTAAAAATGATGCTCGTGGTCGTGTGAATGGGCGAGAAAACGCTGTCCATGATCGCGGAATAAAGCACATTCAGGCACTTATACGGAGTAGGCGAGAAAACATAAAAACGCCGTGTACGCGCTCGTTGGAAAAAGCCCTTACCTGCATAGATATCATTGGCTGTTCGCTCACTTCTTGTTACGCCTAAACACTCACCGCTTAGGGTTTCACATAGGAATTTGAAGCACCGAACAAGAAGTGAACAATTCTCACCAATGATCTGCCTGTCTAAAAATTCTGCGCTAACGCGAAGAACTGTGAACGAATTAGCGGGGCTTCACTCGCTTGTTCAAACGAGAATCAGGGCGTGTAAGCGGGCCTTATTCCCAGAATCGCCTTTCATCACCATTAGACATTAATCTAATAAGAGTCCTTTTAGACGAAACAATTCTTGTTTGAACGAGCGGCGTCACGGCTAACTCATTCGCATCCGTTCAAACGAGAATTGTTCAGTCTGTCTCTATATAAGTGAATGAGAGGGACTGAATGAGCGCCGTTGAAAGCGAACGAGGTAACGATGATTTTTATGTCTGCAGAAACTGAATGACAAACGAAAAGTGAATGATTCTCCTTCGTTTGTCAGTCGTTGGCTCGCGTTTAGACTGAACAGTTGTAGGTGACATTCACTTGTTTGAACTATAATCATTCTGCCTAAACACAGTATAGGGGCTCATTCACATCTGTGTCAGCGGTTCCGTTTGGAGCCTCCGGCATAGATCCTGGATGAAATAGCGCAGCATGCTGGTGGGAATGCTGGAAGCTGGATGGACCCCATTATAGTTTGTGGGGTCTGTCCGCCACCATTCGGCTCTGACATTTTTGTTCGGCTCTAAGGATGGAGTTGAACATCGGAAATCACCCGGGCCCCCGGCAGAGATGTGAAGGGGGTCCAATGTATATGGCCATATTGACAACTGTTATGGGGGCCATTTATAGTGCTGTTACTCTCAACCAGGTAAAGCCTTGGAAGTATTTGGCTTTGGTGCTTTCCTGAGTTGAAACATGAATGTAGTATTTATAAGGGCTTGTCTCACATAGCCAAATGTCCAATTGTCAACCTGCAATCTCTGCTGTCGGCTCCTCTCAACTTTTACCGGGGGGCCACATGAATGGCTGTTCTAGTCAATGTCAGCAGTAATATCTCCAATGTATATGACAAGGTAAGCGCTCATTCACATCAGGGTTTGGGCTCCGTCAGCGCTTTCTGTCTCTGTTCGGTTTTTGAAGTGGAGAAACTGAATTAAAACTAAAATAAATAATTTTTGTATATTTCCTATATCCCGCTGCTGGCAGCAGATCCAGATGCGCAGAAGTTCCACCCATGGCTGATTTTGGTCCAATGAAAGCAGGCGGCACCTGCTGTCCACCAGTGACAGCGGAAGCTGCCTGAGGGAAGCACCGCCTGTAAGAGAAATTGCTGTTTGGGAAGGTGGGTGGAAGGCAGTGACACCACACATTATGGGGGCATTTGAGACTGGCACTATGGATGAATCTGAGGCAGGCACTATGGGGGAATCAAAGGGTGGTGCCCTTTAGGGCCATCTAAAAGCCAGGCACTAGGTGGGCATATGAAGGAAGATGTGGATGTTTGTGACTAAGGTCTCATGCACACGGCTGTGATGGACTCCGCCAATGGAATACCGCAGTGGAGTCCACCATGGCGCCACCCAAAAGACCCCATACTCGCCTCCGGATCCGCTATGCGAGTCCCACATGACGCGCTGGTGCGCATGCGCAGTACAGCACATGACGCGCTCGCAGTGTCATATGACGCGCATGCGGTGGGCATGGAAGCGTATTCACGCTATAATTCCGCTTGCTACAACGGAAGTATAGCGTGACGGCCAGCTTCCATTGACTACAATGGAAGCCGGATGCGCGTATTCCCGCAGCAAATAGAACATGCCGCGGGATACTTCACGCTGCGGAATTCCACAGCGTGAACATTGCACTATATGGCCGTGGGCATTAACCCAAGGGGGTATCGGAGTTCAGGGTCTTTCAGAGGCATTTGTGACACGCTATTATTACAGGGGCCACTAAGAGGTGCACTGTTACTACTGGGGACACTGAATGGGGCACTGTAACTACTCTGTGGCCACTGAGAGGAGGCACTGTTACTACTGAGCCCACTGAAAGGGGGTGCTATTTTCATAGGGGCCACTGGAATAATGGAGTAAAATCACATGTTGTGATACACACCTAACCACTCCCCCTTACCCACCCCGCTTTATTGGTAGGGGTGCCCCACAGTACAAAAAAAAGTTTCTAGCGGTGCCCCAAGGATGAAAAGGTTGGGAAACACTGTTTTATACATATGCTTTAAAAATATAGCTTCCATTTACTATCAACCCCAAATACAGAGTGACAACAAAAGTGTCCCAATTAAAAGCCTTGTTTGGTGAATCTGTGAGAAGGGAGAACATATGATGCTGTATTTGCCATCTGCTCAGTTTCAGCTCAGCCAGGCTAACCCGCCGTGTTATCCAGTCACCACCTTAACTGCCTGAATAATCGCTCTGCTCCGACATATTGCAAACCTCACAGGAGTGAGAGATGTGAAGAAGAAGCCGATCAACAGTGTTTCTTCTTAATTCTAATATACAGGTTCGACAATATGCGCTAATTATCTACATAGAGCAGTTGGCGTTATATATTTGTTGCTATCATTACAGAAAATCAAACTAATCTTATCAGCAGAATATGAGAAATGGAGTATCTGTAGCCATAGGAGGCAGTGCTAACACCAACTGAGAATTCTAAGGGATCTTTCACATGGAACAGAATTGTTCCACTTGATGCAATGGGACTTGCTGCTGCAGAAAACCACCCCTGAAATCCACAAGCCTAAATGCAGATTTTGATGTGAAATTGCAAGCAGAATTATGGAAACCTGTGCATGAAAAATCTTATCAAAAGTCCGTGTAAAAAAAAATAATGCATGTATCTGTTTTTTGCATTCAGTTTTCCTTCCCATGCATTTAGAAAGCATCATACTTTGTATGCATACTCTCATACATTCATGTTTCTGGCTTGAGGGCATTTCCAGCACTGATCAGCTAGTCTGTTTCATGAAGGCGCACAAGCCTCGCTCCCCCTTCCCTCTCTTTTAGTAGCTGTGTAACATTACCACGCCCACTCAGTACTACACAGCTATCTTATCCTCTCTATGAGTAGCTACTAGTCTGATTCTACTCCGTGCTGATAAGAGTAGACAATTTACAGTGAATTACAGCCTTTTGACTGCAGAATTTGCTAAGATTTCAGTTCTCTAGTCTGCAGTGCCTTGGAAAACAATACCAGCATCAAAATCAAACCTTCAGAATATTTAATGAAAAAAGTTACAAAAAGTCTTAATTTCTAAAAACACATAGTGGAAAAAAGTGCCTGCGGAGATACTTGAGCTGCTAGCGTTCAGGTATTTCTGTCAGCCCCATTAAAATCAATGGAGCATCGACCGCACATGATTGGTCAGCGCTCCATTCATTCTGCAGATAGGGGACTTGACTCTGACATCCATATGTCTTAAAGGGGCATATGCCACAAAGAGACAACCCCTTTATTTCTGGATGAGTACAATAATTAATTTTGTTAAGTGGATTGCATATTTAATGTGCCTGATAATATCAAAGCACTAAAACTGCAGGCGATTTATGCAAGTTGAGCCATAACTGTCGTAGATAACGCTGCGCCGAGATCAGACATGTGATAGCGGTGATATTCCTGAACGTTTGTGACAACCATGACAAGTGAAGATGCTGCAGCTCAGTATTATTCTCGCAACCAATAGTTAATTGTCCTTTCATTACTGCTATCATGTAAGCTATATATGGCACTTCTTATGGGACCCTATGCATAAAGGCAATGTTTGAAATGAATGATGAGCCTTATCAGTGCCACACGCTGATTTTCTCCGTGGGCAGCAAACTGGTCTATTAAATCAAGATTTTATGTTGAAACATAACTTTTAAGAATTAAAAAAAAAACTCTCTAACTTCACTGGTCAATGCTGAAATTGTTACTGACTTAAAAAGGTCCTGATCTGTAGTATCTCGGAGTGCTGAACACGAATATGACCAGGAAACTTTTTATTGGCTCTCGTTTTGAAGATATTTCATATAGTTCACTTTCTGTGTTTCACTGTGTAAATGTATCCAGTAGGACTGTAACAACATCCTAACATTTTAACCCTTTCCAATCCAATGTGTATCCTGGTTTTCCTAGGGGGCTACTCTTTTTATGCCGTTTTGCAACGGCGCTATCTGCTGGCTAAAGCCAGTACTGCATGAGGTGACACGTTGTATAGGCTCCGACAGCAGAGAGGCTGGCAATATACAGTAAGAGAACCCCGATGGACGTCTTCCAACATCAGAGCTGCACAGCCTTAAATCATAATGTCTTTAGACGTCAGACAGTGGATTGGAAAGGGTTAAAGAGGGGTTTTTTGTGGGTCTTCAGATTCGGGAGCTCTTCAAAGATGACCGGTTCAACAGCTTGCTGAAGGTGATGCGTAACAAGCATGGAACGCTTTAGCCTAGTGTCTACAAACTTTCTTGGGAATGTTAGGGCAGAAAACTACAAGGAACTAGTCCAAGACATTGTGATGCAGTGTCAGAAACTTGGCTGCGAATAGTCTCTAAAGATCCACTTCCTTCATTCCCATCTGGATTTCTGTCCAGACAACTGTGGTATGGTTGGTGATGAACATGGCCAACGTTTCATCAAGATATCGCAACAATGGAACAAAGATACCAGGGAGAATGGTCCATTACCATGCTGGCTGACTACTGCTGGACACATCCATGCTGGCTGACTACTGCTGGACACATCCATGCTGGCTGACTACTGCTGGACACATCCATGCTGGCTGACTACTGCTGGACACATCCATGCTGGCTGACTACTGCTGGACACTCCCATGCTGGCTGACTACTGCTGGACACTCCCATGCTGGCTGACTACTGCTGGACACTTCCATGCTGGCTGACTGCTGTTGGACACTTCCATGCTGGCTGACTACTGCTGGACACATCCATGCTGGCTGACTACTGCTGGACACATCCATGCTGGCTGACTACTGCTGGACACTCCCATGCTGGCTGACTACTGCTGGACACTCCCATGCTGGCTGACTACTGCTGGACACTCCCATGCTGGCTGACTACTGCTGGACACTTTCATGCTGGCTGACTACTGCTGGACACTTCCATGCTGGCTGACTACTGCTGGACACATCCATGCTGGCTGACTACTGCTGGACACTTCCATGCTGGCTGACTACTGCTGGAAACTCCACAGAGATGTTCCCGAACAGCTGGACAAGAGACAGGCGAAGAAATCTAAAGGCCCATTTAGACACAACCATTATCGCTCAAAAGCCATCTTTTGAGCGATAATCTAAATGCATTGTTTGTTCATAGCTCATTTCTAGCCAGCTAGAAATGAATGATGAGCCTTATCAGTGCCACACGCTGATTTTCTCAGTGGGCAGCACTGATAACATTCTTTCAGATGGTATCCCGCTAGATTAAAAAAATCCTAATATCCAGTAGTTTTCACACTAACCTAAGCTAATAATAGTATGACACTTCCAGTTCTGTGGAAAAAGCTCACAGCTCACCTCCTTCCCCTCCCTGCACAGTGACCTCTGTACAGATCATGTCCTCAATACTCTCCCAACAAACTCAATATTCACATAATAGAATAAAAAAGTACAATTGGAAGATAAAACTGATTAGAAAAATAGAAAACGTTATACTGTAATTAATAAAAAGAAATATAAGCGATACGCTCCCTTTAACTTCCATGTGTTGTGTAGTGAGATTTGCTCTATTGTTCCTTGTTATCAGCCATTGCTGTCTGACTGCAGTGCTCTGTGCTAGGATTACTGGCAGCAAGGTCATCTCCTATATCCAGGAGCATTTGCATATATAATGATATTAGTAATGAATGTAGGTTTATGTGCAGACAGGTGACTTGTGATCCGCTGATATCATTGAGACGTGAGGCGACTCGTTACTTGATGTGTTCTGTTCTCACAAACATTCTTCTTTCCAGTATCAGTGATGATCATTTTTCTCAAGCCTCATAGAACACGGACATGCTACATACTGGGCTATAACATACATGGCCGATCTTAGCTATGTGTGAACCATGCTTTCGCACAGGGCACCAGCTTGTAATGGCGGGGGGGGGGGGGGGGAGGGTGTGTGTGCTAAGTAGATGTAGGCTGGGGACAATTGCCCCCTTAAATCTGCCCAGCTAGATGATTTTCTTTCCCCGTTCAGAAATCTCTTGTAGCTGAATGAATCATGGCTATGGCACCCCCACAACAGAATTGCCTCGTTCTGCTACTGTAGTTACGTTATGAGCTTAGTTCTGGTGCTGTATCTATGTTATACACTTGTTTCTGTGGCTGCATTTATGTTATGAACTTGGTTCTGGTACTGTATCTGTGTACTGGGGTTGGTTCAGCCTGTATTTATGTTATGAACTTGGTTCTGGAACTGTATATGTGTACTGACGTTGGTTTGTGCTGTATTTACTGTATGTTTGCTTAGTTCGGGTTTTGTAATTATGTTATGAGCTTAGTTCTGGAGGTATGTACTGAGCTTGGTTCAAGTACTGTTGCACTGTTATGAGTTTGTTTATGATGCTGTATTTATGTGCTGAGCTTGGTTCTGGTACTGTATCTGTGTATTGAGTATGGTTCATTCTGTATTTATGTTATGAGCTTGGTTCTGGTACTGTATCTGTGCATTGAGTATGCTTAACTGTGTATTGAGGTTATGAGCTTAGTTCTGGTACTGTGTGCATGGAGTATGGTTCATTCTCTGTTTAAGTTATGAGCTTGGTTCTGGTACCGTATTTATTCCCATAGCTGTTCTGGTGTGGGTATGCTGCTATCTTGTTGCTTTCTGCTCAAGCAGAATACAGGCAATCTATCTATCAGTGCAATATACAAAAACACATTATTGTTTTTTTATCTTATGGGGGGGGGGGGGGGGGGAAAAAAATTCTGTACAAAGTATCATCTAACCTAAGACCGGCACTGATTATAAGGACCACAAGAATAACTCTCAGCACTCTTCCCAGAGTATTATGTAAATCCACTTAATTCCCGCGCTCTCCGCCCTACACACTGGCTTTCTGTCTGCAGCTAGTTCACATTAATTGAGTTTTCGTAAACACTGATATCGACAATTCCCTTAATTTGCTGCCAAATGAGTCTCCATCGATTTGGCAGTTGTTCAGGTGGTGATTCCTGGATGGCATTCAGCGTGAGATCAGCAGGAAGCTACTCTCAGATCAATGGTCACTGACTCAGCACAACTGTCGGCTTACTGCTACTATGTTGCTGCCTACATTAACCTGTTAGATGCTGCAGACTGACCCGCATGCTAATACATGACCCTTCCTACAATGTGCCGACAAACAGAAGCCCACTTACCGATCTCCCATAAACACAAGCTCAGAGCGCCGTGCCAACAGCCATTGCCACTTGCTCTTTACCAGCCACCCCCAGCAGAAGCCCACACATGTCTATATAAAGCAGGACTCCGACTGATCGCTTCTGTAGCAAGCAATGGCCTGCGGCCTTCTTCCACAACCTCTTCTAGTCGTGAGGGTGAGAACAGTCATTAGGTGAGCGTCTCTCGGGCACAACACTTATAATACTGACAAGGATATCATTTACTTGACTACATTAATACAAAGCGGCAGAAATTCGCTACAACTCACTATTCTATGGTTGTGCATGAAAGCTTCCCTACATATATATTGGAGATTTCGGATATTTTGCATCGGTTCAGTGGTAAGCCCATGAATCGCAACCCTAAAGGCTGATTAAAGAATAAAGCATGGCATTATTACGAATCTTTCTTTATGTAGCACTAACACACTCCGCAGCACTTTACAAATCCGATGGCGTTACATCAAATATTGTACTAATGAACAATGGAAATGAGGCGGCTTTCACATCTGCCGCGAGGATTCCGCGTTCTCGCTCCGTTCAGGAATTCCCTGGCCGAATGGATTCGTCTTACGATGGAACCGAACAGCACTGAATGGACCCCATTGTGGAGGCGTCAGGGCGGTGACCGGCACGGGGTGGAGGCGTCAGGGCGGAGACCGGCATGGGGTGGGGGCGGGAGCGCAGTGACCGTCACGGGGTGGGGGCGTGAGCGCAGTGACCGTCACGGGGTGGGGGCGTGAGCGCAGTGACCGTCACGGGGTGGGGGCGTGAGCGCAGTGACCGTCACGGGGTGGGGGCGTGAGCGCAGTGACCGGCACGGGGTGGGGGCGTGAGCGCAGTGACCGGCACGGGGTGGGGGCGTGAGCGCAGTGACCGGCACTGGGTGAGCGTGTCAGTGTAGTGGTTAGTCAAAAAGATAAGCCTGTCTGCTGCATCCAGGATAGATTGGAGAGGGGAGAGTTTAATGAGAAGACCAATCAGTAGCGAATTACAGTAATGAAGACCAGACTGGATCAAGGAACCAATATGATTTTTTCATGTCTGAACCGTAAGAACAAGACTGGTTCTGCGATGTTTGTGAGGTGCGGCTGCCATGAGCGTACTAGGGGTTGACTATAGACTGGGTAGGAGAGCGCAGGCAGAGATTACAGGCAGCGGCCACGCTCTTATAGTAACCATGCAAAAGTTCAGACTTCACAAGATAAATCCAGATGTCAGACCAGGAAGCCGCCAGACCCTCCCTGAAAGCTGCTATTGGCAGAAAACATTCTGGATTGTTTTCTGATGAAACCTATAGCTGTTATAGCGGGGTCACTAGGAAGGTTAAGTTAGATATTGCAGAGGGGGTAATCTGCCGCTAAAGTCTGCAGTCGCGGCTTCCAACCTGTGACTCCAGCTGTTGCAAAGCTACAAGCCCAGCTGGAGAGCCACAGATTAGAAGCCGTTGGTGTGCAGTAGTCTGCCCGTCCCTGGATTACGTGTGCAGTAGTCTGCCTGTCCCCGGATCACGTGGGCAGTAGTCTGCCCGTCTCTGGATCACGTGGGCAGTAGTCTGCCCGTCTCTGGATCACGTGGGCAGTAGTCTGCCTGTCCCCGGATCACGTGGGCAGTAGCCTGTCCGTCCCCGGATCACGTGGGCA
Source organism: Eleutherodactylus coqui (assembly GCF_035609145.1). Classification (NCBI taxonomy): domain Eukaryota; kingdom Metazoa; phylum Chordata; class Amphibia; order Anura; family Eleutherodactylidae; genus Eleutherodactylus; species Eleutherodactylus coqui. Next base: position 471,543,344 of record NC_089837.1, on the reverse strand, counting down.
GTAGCCTGTCCGTCCCCGGATCACGTGGGCAGTAGCCTGTCCGTCCCCGGATCACGTGGGCAGTAGCCTGTCCGTCCCCGGATCACGTGGGCAGTAGCCTGTCCGTCCCCGGATCACGTGGGCAGTAGCCTGCCCGTCCCCGGATCACGTGGGCAGTAGCCTGCCCGTCCCCAGATCACGTGGGCAGTAGCCTGCCCCTCCCCGGATCACGTGGGCAGTAGCCTGCCCCTCCCCGGATCACGTGGGCAGTAGCCTGCCCCTCCCCGGATCACGTGGGCAGTAGCCTGCCCCTCCCCGGATCACGTGGGCAGTAGCCTGCCCCTCCCCGGATCACGTGGGCAGTAGCCTGCCCCTCCCCGGATCACGTGGGCAGTAGCCTGTCCGTCCCCTTGGAAAAAGGCACGAGCGCTGTGGGGGTGCAGTATAGCCGTGCACAGAAAGCGCTTCTACACCAAACAACGGTTTCCTCTAGAAGCGTTTACACGAAAGAATGTTAGACGCGCAAAATTTGCACACCTAACAAAGATAGGACATGCGGCTGCAACGTCGCATCTAAGCACCGTGGTGCACGCAAAGATAGGACCTGACTAATCTTTGGTGCGTTCTTTCCATAGACTCCTATGGGAGCTGGATATCACGCACCACGCACCTCCGATCGTGTGAACGGGCTACTTCAAGTAGCTGGAATTAACCCCTTCACGCAATCTTTAGTGCAGTATAGCCACGATCTTTGCACGCGGCTATACTGCGCCCCCATAGCGCTCATGTGAATGAGCCTTCAAACAGGAAAATGGTAACCTGTGCGCTGGTCATCTAGAGTATCTCAGTCTGTCAATAATGTTCAAGAGTCCATATGAACGGCTATTAATCGGAGTCATAGCCCCTTGACCGCCATCAACAATAAACGATAATTGTCTCGCTGAACAGTCTTTAGGACCATTATCGCAGGAGTTTTGTTATAAATCCATGCCCGGATGACCAGGAATGACTCTTCGCAGTCCCACTTCTTCAGATTCAGTGTCTTCAAAGTGGAGGCAACGGAGGAACCACTTGGCATGGACGTCAGTCCTTTCAGCGCTCCTTTCCCTGTTCACCAGAGAAAAACTGCCCATAAAACAGCCATGTGTGTGATGCTTTTACTCACAAAATTACACTGACTTTATAGATATCCATATTCTTTGTTTTTGTGTTATCTCGCCCGTAGGACAATTGCTAAAAGCCGGAGAAACTCACTTCTTCCTTTCTCCACAGCGTAGCTGCTTTCTGCACACACTGCAAGCTTCTCAATGGCTGTATCCCTTTCTCCCAGGAGAGACTCCTACTTCAACCTCTGTCCCGCAACAAGAACCTCTCTCAACTACTTCCTGTTTCTTCTTTCTACTCTGTTCTCCAGTTCCTGTCCCCTCTTAAATCTATTACACAGTAAAACTTCGCAAAAACAATGAAGCAGAGCAACCATACTCCCCTTACAATCACATAGTCTCTTTAAAGGGTGATTTCGGTATGTGATACAGACCAAAATAGGACACCGATTTAAAAATTTTTTTTTTTTACATGCGTAATAAATGCATATCTGCCTACACCAATGGTGTTGTATGCTGTCCATAAAAAATATGGACATAATTCGAACAGAAGAAACGCCTGTGTGCTTGAGCCCTTAATTTTATGGGGTTTGGTCTATTTTACGCCATTCCAGTTTTCCTCCTCTTTGCACTCTGGAAGTGCGGCTTCTGAGTAAATAGAAAGCGACAGTAACCAGACTTCATTTATCTGTGTCAAGTATCATTCCCATGGGCCGTGCTATGACATTCATTATATCTGTTCACACACACTGCAGGCTGCATTATTCAATTAGAAGAGTGCGAGGTGACAAACACATCAGCCGCAGTATTTAGAGGGACACAATCACTTTTCTGAGATTCATAGCTGTGAATACTAACAAAGTTATCAGGTAGTAAATGCAAGTACTGTAAAGAATACATTGACTTATTATACATTGGGTCTGGGAACATTAGCGATAATATATGAATATAAGCTCTGCTAGTCCTGTACTAGACGAGAGCTGGATCAGTGGGTACATTCAGTTGGCGATGCCTCATTAAGAGACGTAATACACATTAAGCGACCGCACGCTGCTCTTTCCAATCATTTTACCATATTTTTCTCAATATTTATACATCATTTACTAGTTAGCATAATGTGATCTGCTCTAAAAGCACAGTCTAGTGTAGACAAGCCCTTTACGTATGCTCAGTTAGGCTGCCTTCGCATCCGCGTTGGAACCTCCATCGTAGATCTGGCATACAATACCGGAAAAAGTAGGACTGCATGCGGCACTTTTTCTGAGCGGAAAGCTGAGCGGGAACCCAACGGATCCCATTGTAGTCAATGGGGTCCGTTCGGCGCTGCTCGGTTCTGTCATAAGGTGGACCCGTTCAGCCAGGGGATTTTCCAAACAGAGCAGGAAAACGGAATCCCCGTTGCAGGTGTGAAACCACCCTTAGGGCTTCTAAAGGGGTTGCCTGCTTTAGAAAACCTATTTTGAAACACCCTATTACAGAGGTCTAAACTCTGGGTCCTTGTTTAGGACCCTCGTCTATTAGACAGAATGGGGCGTGATTACAAAGAGCATCTTTTGCTTGCTTGCATGCATGGCATGGCTAGTGCATTTGTTTCATCGTGTAATGCTTCATTTCTCCTCTGGAGGCGCTGCAGGCAAATGTAATACTTACTGCCAGGTTCCTCTGCAGATTACAGCTAATTGCTGAGGGTCCCAGCGGTGACATGGCTTGTGATTAGCTTATTGCTGGGGACCTTTCTATCCAAAAGGGATTGATAGTACCCCGTTAGCTGGACCCCTCACGATCAGCTCATTTCTGTGAGTCACCATATGGAAAGCCACCATACAAACAGAGCAAACGGTGTAAAGGTGCTTTTGAATGGAACGGTTATTATTCAAACGATTAAATGAACAATAATCGTTCAGCCTAAATGCGAGCCAACGACGAATGAATCGTTCACCGCTCATTTTACGCAAGCATAGACATCATCGTTGGCTCGTTGACTTATCATTCGGTATAACCAGCGCTCGTTCAGTCCTTCTAATTAGTTTATACAGCGAATGGGAAAGACTGAACAATTCTCATTTGAATGAGACAACAATGTATTTGCCTGTCTAAACAGGCTCCACGAGAGCGAACGGGCCCGCCGTGACGTCACTCGCTTGTTCAAACGGTCATTGGCTTGTCTACAAGGACCCTAAGTCATGTCTATGGCTGTACATCTTATTGGCCAATGTATTGCTCTGAACACCTCACTATCGCAAGTAGTTCAACTAAGGATGTGTTAACATCTATGGGGTTCAGAGGTGGTGACATATGCCTTTAAGGGGTTCTCCAGGACTCGGATATTGATGACCTGTCCTTAGAATAGATTATCAGTTTGGTTGGGGTCCAACTCCCAGCACTGATGCCAATCAACTGCCTGAAGGGACCATGGCAGAAGCTGAATAAAAACAGAATTAGGCCTAATGCCCACGGAGGGAAAATCTGCAGCGAGATTCCGCACGGAATTTCTGTCGTTGCATGCTGCCATAGCATTGCATGCATGCACACAATCCTATGCTGACAATTTTGATCGCGGACAATCCGCGCAGTAACATCCGCGGCATCTTCTATACAGAAACGTCACCGCTGACGCACCAGCTCTGCTCTGCGCATGTGCGGCTGTGTGCCAGCTGGCATATGGCAGAGCAGAGAGAAAAGATGCCGGTCAGGTAAGCAGGAAGTCGCTGCTTTTTAAACCCATTGAAACCAGTGGGGAAAACAATGGAATCATTTAATTCCGTTAATTCAAATGGAGCAGCGAAATGGAAATGGTTGACTGAGGCTAACCGCTGTGCGAATGGGCGTATTTTGATGCAGATTTTTATGCCGATTTCCTGGCCTCATTTGAAGTTGTGAAATCCGTGGTAAAATCCACGGCGTAAATTATCATGCTGTGGATTTAAAATCCGCACCTTGGGTGAAGTTACGCCGCAGCTTCTTCCCCAGCCTGCGGATGATAAGTGGTATCTGCTCGGCTGGTGCTGTAAGATGCTGATGGAGAAAGAGGAGATATGCAAACAAGTTACAAGGATTTAATTTGAAGTTAAGGAAGAGAACTGAACAAAGGCTGTTGGCTGGAAGCGGCTCTGTGATTGACGTCTTCTGCAGCCGGCCCAAGAAAAGTCTTTTCTCTGCCGCTCTCTGCTTCGTGCACACTGGCAGATCAGGATGGAAATGCATTTAAATGCCTCTTAGCTTTTAAAAAATGGGTTTAAATGGTAATTTTGAAGTCGGTGAAGAGCCGTGTTCTTAGAGAAAAGCTTTTCCGAGCCCCCTAAACTGGGAACATGTCGGGCATTAGTCCTTGTTCTACAGACAGTTCATTATCATCATCCCAAGTTTACCATAAACTAAACTTGTGAACAACGGTACGATTCAGTGACCTTTAAGGAAAAGCCGTACTTTTTTCTTTTCTAAAATGTACAGAAAAGACGATTATAAGCTGAAACTCCCACTGATTGCTAAAACAAAGGGGCAGAAGTGCTCATCTGGTGCTTTTTGGCTCAGGTTGAAGTGGTGTACAGGTAGAATAGAAAGTCCATAAGTCTATCCACCGCTCAATCACAGCAAGAGAAGCTCAGCACTCCACTGAATGCTTCTGTCTGTTTACCTTCGAGATCAGAGGGTCGTCTCATCACCCAAACCCCAACCGATCAAACTTCTTAATTTTCACTATGATATATCAAAAGTTTTATAAAAACTTTAGTTATTCTATAATAACCCAAATTATAATGTGCTTACTAGAGATGAGCGAGTATACTTGCTAAGGGCAATTACTCAATCGAGCATTGCCCTTAGCGAGTACCTGCCCGCTCGGGAGCAAGGATTCAGCTGCCGGCGGCAGGCGGGGAGCTGCGGGGGAGAGCGGGGAGGACGGAGGGGAGATCTCTCTCCCCCCTCTCCCCCCCCCCCCCCCCCCCGCTCCCCACTGCTGACTGCCGCAACTCACCCATCGCCCGCGCCGGCACCCGAACCTTTTCTCCCGAGCAGGCAGGTACTCGCTAAGGACAATGCTCGATCGAGCAATTGTCCTTAGCGAGTATGCTCACTCATCTCTAGTGCTTACCATAGTGATTCTGTTCCTGTCCTGTGCTGGCAGTACCTACCTGCCCCATGTCCATTCCATTTACCTTCTTTACGCAATGATGGGTTGTCCGTGAGATATTTTGTCACATGATGTGGCTCACCAGTTCAGTCTTGTTGCTATTCGGTGGAAGGGGTCATTATATGGTGGTCATTGGCTGCATAAAGGTTCTTAAGGAAGGTAAGTAGTATTGGATACAGGTGAGGTTGGCAGTTCAAAAAAAGTACAGCATTACTAAGGCACATTTATTACAATATTAGTTATTTTCAAGTTTTAGCCATTTTAAAAGTAATTCAACCATGCTGTAAAACCTCTTGAAGAGCCAATTACTGCCCTCCATGGATTGACATTTTGATGAGTGGCATTACATGGCATTTTCTCCTGTGCCAAGCAGTGATTGATTGACATATAGTGCTTTCTCTAAAGTCGTCAGTAACTAGATGTTAATGGTTTTGTGCTTTGTCTTACTAGAATATATGTTGGCTTTGTCAGAAATATTGGTCCTTTATTTATTGAGGAAAATGATCAAATATCACCCATCTGTGAGTACAACTATATGTGCCCCTTTGCTTTCAGTATCTGGTGTGCCGCAATAACTGTATCTAAATGTTTCCAGTAATTGTTGATTAGTTCTGCGTATCGGCTTGAAGGAATTTAAGCCTATTCCTCCTTACAAAATAGCTTCAACTCTGGTATATTTGTGGGTTTTCCCCCATGAACTGCTCACTTCAGGTCCTTCAACATTTCTATAGGACCTTTGACTTGGCCATTCTAACTTTAACTTCTTCTTTCACCATTTTTTCGTAGAACGTCTTGCGTGCTTTGATCTGTTGTCTTGCTGTAGGACCCCCGTTCTCTTGAGCTTCAGCTCAGAATTCAATGTTCCATCAATGATGGCAGGCTATCCTGGCCCGAATGCAGCAAAACAGGTTTTTAGGCTGTAATGCTGTGTTTATCTTTCTCCAAGCATAGCGCTACTCAAAACACTTTATTTTGGTCCCATTCGACCACTAACATTGTTCCAATAGCCTTCTGGCTTGTCCATATGATCTTTAGCAAACTGCAGACAGGCAGAAGCAACGTTCTTTTTGGAGAACAGCAGCTTTCTCCTTGCAATCCTGCCATGCACACCATTGTTGTTCAGTGTCCTCCTGTTGGTGGACCCATGAACATTTAACATTTGTTAATGCGTGAAAGGCCTTTAGTTGCTTAGAGGTTACCTTGGGTTCCTTTGTGACCTTGTGGACTATTATACACCTTGCTCTTCGTGTGATCTTTGTTGGTCGACCACTCCTGGGAGGGTAATAATGGACTTGAATTTCCTCTATTTGTACACCATGTGTCTGACTGTGGATTGGTCCAAACATTTTAGAGATGGTTTGGTAACCTTTTCCAGCCTGATCAGCATCAACAACTCTTCTTCTGAGGTCTTCCTTTGTTTGGGCCATGATCTATTTCCACAAATGTTTTATGAAGATCAGACTTTGATTGATCCTTGTTTTCTAAATATAACAGGTTGCCCACTCACACCTGATTATCATCCCATGAAACGCCTGATTGTCATCCCGTGATAACAACTGACTCTAAAGGTCCTTTTTCATGGCACAATTATCATGCAAACCAATCGTTAGATCAACTGGTTTGTACGTTAATTGTTAGGTGTAAACATGTGCAGTGAAAGAATGATCAGTGATCAAACTTTCAAGCGCCACTACTATAAAAACAGGATAATTGGGAAGTAAACCGTGACCTATATTTGTAATTAGTATGTATATCGTTTTTGATAATGGTGACCTCCCCCATCACCGTCCCATATCTTCATGGAGACCGGCGGTTCCCTTTAAGACGTATAGTTTGTGTTTCTCTTTATCATATGTGAATGATGTGCCCTTCCATGTAAAGTAGCATTTATGAGCATCTCGTTCCTCCTCCCAGAGGGCGGCTTTGGGAACATACTATGTGATTTTGGTGGCCCTTAGGCCTCCTTCCCACGAGCGTGACGGGCTCCGCAGCGTAATATTACGCAGTGAAGCCCGTCACGGCGCCCCCCAGAGCCCCTATACTTACCTGCGGGAGATAGCGTGAAATCGCTTCCCCGCCCACCACCGCCGCGTCACCGCTCGTCACCGCCCACCGCCGCGCGTCACCAGCCATGTCACGTGCACGGCCGGCCGTGTCACGTGACGCGGCCGGACCGCGTCATTTGGCGTCATATGACGCTCGGCGGTGGGCGGGAAAGCGTTTTTTCACGCTATCTCCCGCTGGTTACAGCGGGAGATAGCGTGAATGGACGGCTTCCATTGACTGCAATGGAAGCCGTCAGTGCGTACAGCCCGTCCTCACCCGCAGAAAATAGAGCATGCTGCGGGTGAGGACGGGAGAAATCGCGGTGCGTAATTCCGCGGTGGAATTACGCATCGTGAGCATGGAGCTATTAGGTTCAATAGAACCTAATAGCTGCGTGCAACGCAGCGGATTTTCGCCGCGAATTACGCGGCGGAAATCCGTTCGTGGGAAGGAGGCCTTACTCTCTTTTTTTGGCTTCCTGAGATAAGGAGATAGCAGAATATCTGTCCAGGCGATATTAGCACATCTGTTTTCCATTTACAGCAGTGTCTAAATTTATATTGCTCCTTCTCTATAAGTGCAGCAGGTTAACCAGTTCATGGCCAGAGCTACGGACTGTTGAGTTGCATGAGTGAGTAAGGAGTTAACAGCTCCATAGGGCCTAGGATCATTTTAATAGCTTATGTACTAATTGTACACAAGTCAGTGAATGTAGTCTATTAAGCAGAGGGGTGTTTTCCTGCTGTAATTTGTTTTAGGGAAAATGCCAAATCTTTCTCTTCATCACTCCTCCTCCCTCTCTTATCTAATGCTCCCTGCTGTTTGCTGTGTTTATGTAACCCCTCCGCATCCCAGGGCTCTTCTGCGGGGAAGGGGGGCATCCATATACACCATATATGCATAAAGTGGTGGATACAGCCATATCGGTGGATCGTCTGGCTTTTGTATCATCTTTACCATTCTTCATTTTTGAATTCTCTTTCTGTTCTATTTCCAGCAATCTTTTCCTTACGAAGGAACATTCTCCAGGGCCGCCCTACAGTTTTATGCAGTTATGGCTTATTTTCTTCATCCATGTAAAATGCCATTTTGGGTAGTGTTAGACCACAGGAAAAAAAACTAGTTGTTACTCCGTTAAATAGAGGAGGTCACGTAATGAGGGTTCCTCAAGTACAGAAATAGTAAGAACTGGACGCTAGGTGGTTGGAATGGTGTCATTTATGTACTGTTCAGTCTTCAAACGTTCTTCAGGTGGGAACGTCTTGATTTTAAGGGGAATTTCTTTTTAAGAAGCCCTAAATTAAATAGTCATGTAGGAGTTTTCTGAGTAATCACTTTTATGGCAGAGCCAGACAACATGCGGTACGTGTTTTTGTCATTTGTTCCTGTTGACTTGAGTGAAGAAAATGCAAGCTGCAAATTAGGAAAACGCTTAAAGGGGTTCTGTCATTAGAAAGAAAAAATTCAATACTTGCCTCTTACCTAAAACCTTTCTTTTTATTTCTTTTTGTGAGATGCAGGGGTTTGCGCCAATCAAACCCATAGACTGAATCTACATTTTAATATACCCCCCAAAAATTAAACATTCGGTACCATGTTATTTAGCCAATAAAACAAAATGTTGTTGCTCTCATTAAAGGGATTGCAAAATTTTTTACGGCAGCAGCTGTAAGTGGAAGGGAGTTTAGCAGCGTTCTGTTAAATTCCCTCCCTCTGTGCAGGCTCACCTGTCTTCTCCCCCGCTCGTTCTGTGCAATGGGAGGGGGCGGAACAGGGGCAGAGCCAAACACCGATTCGCCCGGCCTCCTTCCATTGATGCTAAGGACAAGGGGCGGGATGGGGTGGAGCTAAGCGTCTGCCCTCTCCCCGCCCCTTGTCAATAGCCATCAATGGGAGGAGGTGGGGTGGACTGGTGCTTAGCTTCGCCCCGTCCCGCCCACTCCCATTGCACAGAACAAGTGGGGAGGAAGACAGGTGAGCCTGCGATGGGGAGGGAGGGGAAATGGACGATAACCTGGTGAGCTCGGCGCATTTGCGCCGGCTCACCAGGCCATCTAAACAGGCACACAATCATGTAATTTGTGCGCCCGTTCATCAAATTTTTCTCAACCGACATAGCGTATATCAGCTGGCCGTGAAAACGCACGGCCGATATCTGCTCGTGTGAAAGAAGCCTCACTGAGATGAATGGAGCGATGGTCACACATGCATACCCACCGCTCCATTCAATCTGACATCACTGACAAACAACCCCTGCTGTGCCGAGAAGAAAGGGGCAGGGGACCCCTTTCTCAGAATTGGTGGGGGTCTCAGTGGTGGAACCCTCACCGATCAGGCTTGTATCAGCTATCCTACAGATAGGTGATACAAGTTGATCATTAATTAGTCCACAGACTAGGGTGTGGGAGTTTTATTGTCTCTAAATTGATTGAGGATGAGAGGCCGGGTGCCCCCACTTTACCCGGATCACATTTCTCACATGTTGTATCCTTTTGGATTGCTTGAATCCTGTGTTGAAAATAGCAAACATTTTATAAATTTGTATTCCCCACCCTCCTGTGTCTTTGGATTGGGAAGTTAACTTTTAGTATAACAAGTCTCCGATCTTCTATGTTGTTTCCTTGACTACAATAGTGTTCAGCCATATGTAAATAAAAGGTGATGATGAGACCTCCTCCTAGATCAATTGAAAGACCATAACATTCTCACACCCCGATCTCTAATTTAGGCTGTTTTCATACTGGCAAGTGTGACTTTGGTCTGAAAAACTGGAATGTTCATGCAGATTTTTAATGTGTTTTTGCTATTTTCATGCGCATTTGGCATCTATCTGGTTTACCTCCGTTTTTCACGCCTGTTAAAAAAAAACAAGGTCCTTTTGCTTTTTTCATGTGGTCCACGTAGTAACATTCGTTAATAATGCATCACACTCGCATACCCTCTCATAACATGCAAGTAAAATCCATTTTTTGCACAGAAATAAGATATTATATATATATATATATATATATATATATATATATATATACCGTATATACCGCCGTATAAGACGACTTTTGAGCCCAGCAAAATCTTTGCAAAAGCCGGGGGTCGTCTTATACGGCGAGTACTAAAACTTCCTGCACTAAAAGCTGCAGTAGAATCTGCGGTCGGCGTACGGCAGAACTTACCATGCTGTACGGAGCCGGCTCGGGCACGAGAGAATGACAGTCAGCCCCCCCTGATGTTGCCGCGGAGGACTTCTGCTGACTCTTGTGCGCCGGCAGCCTCCTCATCCCCGCCCCTCGTCTGTAGTCTCAGCGCTTGACAGCTGGACTCTCCGCTCTGTGGGGCCCCGCTGAGAGCGAAAACATCGCGGCAAGGAAGCGCAGGCGATGCGGACTGAATGGTAAGTCTCCCCGGGGTCTTTGTGGAACTTCCGATGGGCGGGACGGGCGGGACGCTATCGGAGGTTGCTGGGTGACCGGAGTGGAGGGACCGCATATTACCGGCAGCAGTTTCTGCTTAGGTTAAGCAGCGCTGCTGATTAGAGCCACCTGATTGGTGCACACTGTGCAGTCACGTGGTGCCGAAGAGCCAATCAGGTGGCTCTAATCAGCAGCGCTGCTTAACCTAAGCAGAAACTGCTACCGGTAATATGCGGAGGGACCCATGGTGCTCCTGGTGACCCGCGGCGCTATAAGGTACCGTATTTGGACCCATAATGTATTTAGATGCATAGCAATATGGCAATAGTCTTAGAGACAGGGAGGGCTGGGCAGGCAGGGAGCTGAGCAATCCAAGCAGGCTTTGTATACAACAACCAGCCAATCGCCGGTAAGGTACCGTACATCGCTTGCTGTGATTGGCTGGTTGTTGTATACCACATACAGCACCACTATCTCTACCTGTTTATTCAGCATAGCACCATTATCCAGTACATACATACAGTACAGTATACGGTACACATGTCCAACAGTCAAAACCCTGTCATGGCTCCAGCTCCACCAGCAAGAAGAAAGAAGTATGAAGCCAGTTTCAAACTTAAAGTTGTAAAGTTTGCCATGGAACATAATAACTGTGCTGCTGCCAGACAATATGGAGTAACAGAGAAGATGGTTTGGGACTGGAAAGCAAATGAAAAAGCATTAATGAGTATGCCAAGGGGTAAGTGTGCATTAAGAAGAGGCACCCCACATTGGCCAGAACTTGAAAACCATGTAGAAGACATGGTGAATGAGCATCGCCAAAGCGGTTTTGTAGTGACCCGAAATAAAATACGTTTGTTTGCACTTCAGTGGGCCAAATCTAACCCAGATCACAGCAACAGATTTAAGGCCACTGCATCCTGGTGTACTAGATTCATGGGAAGGCATAATCTGGTACTGAGGCAAAAGACGAAAATTGCGCAAAAATTACCGCCAGAGCTTGATAGCAAAGTAAATAGTTTCCATCAATACGTAATAAAGCAGCGCATTAAACATGACTATGCGTTAAGTAATATTGGAAATATGGATGAAACTCCAATGAATTTTGATATGGTTGGAAATACAACTGTCCATCAAAAAGGTGAAAAAACAATTTTAATTAAAACAACAGGCCATGAGAAGTCCAGTTTTACGGTGGTACTAGGATGCACAGCTGATGGCGCCAAACTGAGACCAATGATTATTTTTAAAAGAAAAACAATGCCAAAACTCAAGTTCCCTGTTGGTTGTTTTGTACATGTGCATGAAAAAGGCTGGATGGATGAAGAAGGGGTACAGCTATGGCTTGATAACGTATGGAGCAGGCGACCAGGTGGACTTATTCAAAAACGTAGTCTACTGGTGTGGGATATGTTCAGGGCTCATTTAACTCCCAGCACCAAGCAAAGGCTTGCAAGACTAAACACAGATATGGCAGTTATTCCTGCAGGATTGACATCGTTGGTACAGCCACTGGATGTGTGCCTAAACAAGCCATTTAAAGATCGCATTCGAGAACAGTGGAATGAATGGATGGTTAGCGGCGAAAAATCATTCACAAAAGGAGGAAACATGCGTGCGCCACAGTTGGATGTTTTGTGCGAGTTTGTCATAAAAGCCTGGAATGATATTGATGCAGAATCAGTAATCAAGTCTTTCAAGAAGTGTGGCATATCAAATTCATTAGATGGTATGGAGGACGACTACTTGTGGCAAGATGAAGAGGAAGCCGAAGCTGAGACCACACCATCTGATACGGAATTCGATCCATACGACGACTGCCTCACAAATGTATCACAAGATGTCATTGATGTACTTATGGTATCAGATGACGAACAGGAGGATTTTGAAGGGTTTTAAAGGGAAACTCACGGCAGCAAAACCTGCAAAAATACCATACCTTGCAGTTATGGTGGGCGTTGCCAGGCACTTTCTATTCTTTGTTATCATCAGTTCCAGTTTGGTTGACAGGTTAGAAAACAAACAGCATGGCGGCTCCCATGGGTTTACTGTCCTATCCTTCCTTTCAGCTTTAGAGTGATTTATGAAAAGTTTACGTTAATCCACTTGCACTGTTTTATGTTTACCGTACATGTTTGATGACAAACAGCCTTATGTTTATAAGTGACAGTTTTCCTGCTAAGTACCTGCATGTCATAAGCATTTGAATTAAAATTACCACATTGAAATCAAATTTGATGTTTTTTGGTGCGCCTGGAAAGAGGGGTAGTCTTATACGGCGAGTATATCTCAAACTCTAGATTTTAACTGCAAAAGTTGGGGGTCGTCTTATACACCCAGTCGTCTTATACGCCGGTATATACGGTATATATATATATATATATATATATATATATATATAGTGATTTTTCTAACTCGGACTATCTGCCTAAGTGAGAAATTGTCTCGGACAGAACTTGCGTCTGAGAATCACTGATGAATACAGCCGAGAGATTTACGCCTAGCTCATTCTGTTCTTTGCAATATCAATTAATCATGTTATGTTTCTGTTGTTTTGTATATTCGGTTATCTTGTTAAAATCTGCCTGATAAAGAGACCTAAGTGGTCTCGAAAGCTTGCTGCAACATTATTTCTTTTTGTTAAACATTAAAATGTATCATACCTACAAGATTACTTTGTTTCTCCTACTGAAAGCAAATGACAAATGCCTAAAGTGACATGTGAAAGTAGTTGTGATTCGGCCTGTGCCAGAGGTGTTCTTCATACCTGGTTGCTAATTGGCCCGGAATCTTCTACTATAGCTTCAGTAGTAGCGTCAACTGCAGTTTGTATTATGTTAGAATCTCATGATACACCTTCCACCTGCTCAGCGCTACTAATTAGAATAAGCTGTCCTACTATACCATGCGTATGTCGGATGACCCTCCATTCATTTTTACTGGGGTTGACAAAAATAGTTGAGTATAGCGCTTGGCTATCTCCGTCTGCCCTTTTGCCGCACTTGTGCAACCAGCAGCCCATTCACTGCTACATTACAGAAATAGGGATGGGCAACACTGCCTTGTGAAAAAGGATTTTTTTCGGGATCGGTGGGCAGGTGAAAACGTATCATTTCTTTCACTAACCTGAATACCCCTTTAAAGATCATTATACCCGGTGTGTTGTTAGACCAATAGAGGAACCCTAGAGATATTTGGGTAATTGGCTATGTATATGGCCAGAGTGAATATTCTGTCTAAGGTACTTGAAACCATGAACTTCCAATAAAAATACCGTACACCAATGTTTACTGTAAGTGATACTTGTACCTTACCAATAGGTGGACCCTACACTTTAACCACATTCAGATTCTTATGTAGCATTCTGAGGGCGGTGTTGGGGTCTTCTAATAAAATCATTTTAATTAAATCCAGATTTTGCAGTTACAACATGTTACAATGTTCTTATAAGATGCTCTTATGACGTAATCAAGCCCTATACTATGGATGTAGAAGATGTGATGGCCTCTTCTCTTAAAGGGCCATCGCATGCTTCCTAATCCCGCCCCCCACCAATCACCAGCCGTCATCTGCTGTATTAGACATCCTTCCCCCATGGAGGATACCTAAGCAATTGGTCTCATTAGCCATTGTGACAAAGCCCCCATTTTTTTCTGGTTGTGACCCTTTGCCTGTTTCTTGACTATTCTGACTTCTGTGCTCTGCATTTCACACAGTAAGCTCCATGATTCTGTCTGGGTTTCCATCTGATTTACATTTCTGGTATAAAATACGAACACCAGGGATGGCGAAGGGAGCCCTGGCCGTCTCACAGGATTTTATTTTTGTGATTTTACTTGGCATGGAATACACCTCCTATCTTTATAAACTTTTATCATTAATAACTTCAGAAGGGTCACAATTGCCAGATGGGAGTCAAGAAGGAATTTTTTCCCTTAAAAGGGGAAAATTGGCTTCTACCTTATTGTTTGTTTGTTTTTTTTTGCCTTCCTCTGGATCAACATTGGGGAAGGGGGGGGGGGGGGGGGTAATAGGCTGAACTGGATAGACGTGTCTTTATTCAGCCTAACATACTATGTTACTATCTGCATTCAATGGCCCCGTCCATAGCCAATTAGCAGTAGGGATGAAAGAATGGCTAATTGTCTTAGATCAGGTTATAATGTGCACTTGTATTTCTAGGAATAGACATTGCGTTGACATCAGCTTCCTTTGTTTCTTCATTTCTGGCTCGCTACTATACAGAAATCGTTAGAATCTAAGTAAAAGGCAGCAATTACTCTACTCGCAGTGCATGATGGTTAACTATAGGGCCCTATTCAACATGTTAACCCCATGTTAAAAAAAAAAAAAAAAAAGCGCAGATACCAAGCACAGCAGTCGTCCATAGCGAGCAGACTCTGACTTGTATTAAGCAGTTCATGTTTAGGCAACTGTTCATTTTAAGAGGCCAAGAGGTGCAGCAATGTTATAATATGGAAGCAGGTTCTATTCATCTGAATGATAATGCAAAAATCGGAGTGTTTGTCCACAAAACATGCTCATTCATGTGTATGGGAACTGATTTTCAAAAATTCTTGCAGCAAATTTTGCCTCGTGTGAATATATGGTACCTCTGGGGTTAATGCCAGTTATGCCAGAGATCATAATCATTTTTATTTGTATAGCGCCAACATACTCCGTAGCGCTTACAAAACATGGGAGAATAGATACAAAAAGCAAAGATAGAAACAAACGGTTACATGTTGTAACTGATTCATGGAAACAGTAGAGGTGAGGGTCCTGCTCCAACGAGCTTACATACTACAAGTAATGGGGTGATACAGAAGGTAAAGGGGCTGGCGATGTGCGCGGTATGGCGAGGTGGAGAGTGTGGGGTGCTATACAGACAGACAATAGTCAAATCGGACTGTATAGTGGCTGAATCAGTATGACTACAAGGGTGGTTGATTGTGGATAGTAGTGATTGCAGTCGGTAGGTCAGGGAGCATGTTATCAGGCGGAGTACATAGGGGTTTGGTTTAGGAGATGTGGTATACCTCCCTGAAGAGGTGCGTTTTTAGAGCACGCCTGACGTTTTGTGTGTTGGGGATTGCCCGGACAGATTTTGGTAGCGTGTTCCAGAGGACTGGTGCTGCTCTGGAGAAGTTTTGGAGACGGGAATGAGAGGTTCGAATGAAAGGGGCACTTAGTCTGATTTCATTAGCTGAGCGGAGGGTGCGGCCTGGGTGGTGCATTGTGATGAGGAAGGCGATATAAGGAGGCATGGTGCTGTGGAGAGCTTTGTGGATGAGGGTGGTTAGTTTGAATTGAATTCTGTATTTAACAGGCAGCCAGTGCAGTGACTGGCACAGGGCAGAGGCGTCCGAGTAGCGGCTGGGCAGGAAGATGAGCCTGGCTGCCGCATTTAGAATGGATCGGAGGGGGCAGAGTCTGGAGCAGGGGAGGCCGATCAGCAACGAGTTGCAGTAATCAAGCAGAGAGTGGATGAGGGCAACGGTGAGCGTTTTTAGTGTGTCCATGGTGAGTAAGGAGCATCTGTCTTGTAATTTCCAGGGATCAGATAGTCATAGGCGCCATTCTTATTCATTCATTTTTTTTTCATGTTGCTGATATGATGCTGTACCCAGATTTCTAATACAATCACATAAGTGAAGCCAGGTGTGTAGTGTAATTTCCGTGTCCTACATATATATACACTTGGGACACTTTCAAAGCAAATCAATTAACCTACTGTATCATGTTTACGGAGAGCGGGAGGAAAGCCAAAAGTGCTAACCACTTATCTGCTGCACTGCGGGCACATTAGATCGCTGGTGTTATCTGCAGACAGCATCTACTGTGTATCAGGGGTTTCATTTGGATTCCTGACTTTCAACAGATAAAATGTGTAAATCTGAAAGTTTGCAGAATTGCTTTATTAACCTTTTACATGCCGATGTTCAGAAATGGGATCATTAAAAGGTTAAAGCCCAAAGCCAAGGTATTGCTTATCTCTAGATAACACTACACTAGTGGTCCTTTAACCCTTTCCAATCCACTGTCTGACATCTGAACACATTATGATTTAAGGCTGTACAGCTCCGATGTTGGAAGACGTCCGTCGGGGCTCTCTTACTGTATGTTGCCATCCTCTCTGCTGTCGGAGCCTATCCAATGTGTCACCTCATGCAGTATTGGCTTTAGCCAGCATATAGCGCCATTGTATAACAGTAGAAAAAGAGTAAAGCCTTCTAGGAAAACCAGGCTACAAATTGAATTGGAAAGGGTTAATGCGGAACAGAATGATCTGTTGGGCAAACACTTCCTGGCATCTCATCCCAGTGATGCTCGCTCCTGTGTTGTAACTAAAAATTACTTTTTTGTACCGAAAAAGCCATGAGGTGCTGGCCAATAGGGGTCTCACTTTCTTCAAAGTTGCTGTCTACTACTGTTTTCAAGTCTCTTTAGATACAGAACAGGAAGTGGAGGGGGTGTTATGTCGTGCTACCCATAGAAATCTATCGAGAGAAGAGGGGGGAAGAGAAGGAGAGAGAGACTCAGACAGACATGGCTAATCCAGCTAATGTGTTA
Organism: Eleutherodactylus coqui; assembly: GCF_035609145.1. Lineage (NCBI taxonomy): Eukaryota > Metazoa > Chordata > Amphibia > Anura > Eleutherodactylidae > Eleutherodactylus > Eleutherodactylus coqui. The sequence goes on along the minus strand of NC_089837.1, from coordinate 471,526,107 downwards.
TAGCTAGTGAAATCACATCTACACTGCTCAGTACTGTTTGTATAATGTCTTCCATGATCCTGTTATGTCTGCATGTGCCACAGAGAGAGGGCTCAGTCACACGGGCGCATTGGCACCCGTACATGAAGCCGGTCACATGTTCTTTCTCCCGGCGCTGCAGAAAGACGTCCGTCTTGAGGTACGGCCGTCTTCCTCTTGCAGTAACACGGGCGCGGATGCGCCCGTGTGACTGAGCCCAGAGGCCGGGCTCACACGAGCGGGTTGGATTCTGTGAGCCCGGGCGGGGACTCTGTGTGCCTCCATTAACTGTACTGCAAATAACTGCGGAGGCTCGCAGGTGGTCATGCGGAGTACAGGGTTTTTTTGTTGTTGATTTGTATTTCCTTGGCCATCACTTAGCGATGACACGGGTACCCGCAGCCCAAATGCATCAACCTCAAAATGGCAAAAAAACAGTATGCTGCGATTTATTTATTTTTTTCTTCTGCTCACGGAATACACAATTCAAATCCGCAAGTGGGAAGGAAAAGTTGAAAATGCACGCCTTTCAATGCCCATGCTTTACTGCAGATCACACGCAGACAGCGATTGTGGGGTCCGCAATACAAATCCATCCATGTGAGCCTGGCCAGATGAGGAGCAGAATCAGTTGTTTTCTCTGTGTGCAGTGTATGGGAGACATCATAGCATCTAGTTTCCTCCCACCACCTCAGGGGCAACTGGAAATCACTGATACAGTCCGCAGAAGAGAAAACTGGTGAAAATGCCATATACAAGTCATTGACTAGGCAGAAATAGTGTTAGTCCTCATGTGTACATATGACAACTTCTTCTGAAAAGGTAGGTACACTTAAAGGTTAACTTCTGTGTAAATCTCTGCAGCAATATTAAGGCATAACATTTTTATAGCCAAACGCTGTCTGTTAGCTTAGTTTGCCGGAGCGTCTTGTGAATATATAGTATTCCCTGTAGACCGCAGATTTTCTCGAGTTCCCAGCAAATTCCCGTACTGCAGACGAAAAAACACAAAATGACTTCCTCTATACTCGGCTCCCGTTTAGCTGAGAACTCTTTTAAGTCAGGGCATTTTACAGATAAATTGTCTTCATTCCGCAGCGAGGAGGTTAGAGTTCCTTGCGGGGTAAATCCTTTTTAGAACACCTATGAGAATAGGAACAAGGGAATAGTTTGAAGTGGAACAAATAGATTTATACATAGAAGTAAAGTGATGTTATCTGACACTCTGGGTTATCTGCTGCTATGCAGGACTCATTATCTCTATTTTCCACTATTTAATTTTCGACCTGCTCATCAGATCTGCTGGTGCTTAGCGGTCCTGAAGGCCCAAATCGCGGAAACTGTTTGAAGTATCTAAAGATTGTGTTGGGAACTGAGTTATGTTCTCAGATGCACAAAATATTGGAAAATACAAATTTTTTTTTCAATTTTATGTATATATTAAGCCATTATGTATGCCATGTTACAATAAACATCTGGAGGTTTATCCTAACTTGTCATTCATTTGGAGCGTCATTTTTACTGGAGGTACATTAAAGGGGTTGTCCCGCGCCGAAACGGCTTTTTTTTTTTCAATAGGCCCCCCGTTCGGCGCGAGACAAACACAAGGGATGGGTTAAAAAAAAAAAGTTTAGTACTTACCCGAATCCCCGCTCTGCGGCGACTTCTTACGTACCTTACCAAGATGGCCGCCGGGATCTTCACCCACGATGCACCGCGGGTCTTCTCCCATGGTGCACCGTGGGCTCTGTGCGGTCCATTGCCGATTCCAGCCTCCTGATTGGCTGGAATTGGCACACGTGACGGGGCGGAGCTACGCGATGATGCGTAGAAGGGGGCGGAGCCAGAACACCGGTCGTGCCGAGACCCAAGAGAAGGGAGAAGACCCTTCTGCGCAAGCGCGTCTAATCGGGAGATTAGACGCTGAAATTAGACGGCACCATGGAGACGGGGACGCCAGCAACGGAGCAGGTAAGTGCATAACTTCTGTATGGCTCATATTTAATGCCCGATGTATGATACAAAGTGCATTAATATGGCCATACAGAAGTGCTGAACCACACTTGCTTTCTCGGGACAACCCCTTTAACCCTTTTCGATCCACTGTCTGACGTCTTCCTACATTTTGATTGAAGCTTGTACAGCTCCAATGTCAGAAAACGTCCAACGGGGTACCGTATATACCGGCGTATAAGACGACTTTTGAACCCCGAAAAATCTGCTCTGCAGTCGGGGGTCGTCTTATACGCCGGTAATTCAAAAAAAAAAAAAGTGTAAAAAAAAAAAATTCATTACTCACCTGCCCCGGCGTTCTGTCGCGCTCCGGCAGGATGTCGCTCGCTCCGGCAGGCTGTCGCTCGCTCCTCGTCCCGGCGCAGCATAGCTTTCTGAATGCGGGGCTTGAAATCCCCGCTTCCAGAAAGCTAATACACACGCCGGCAGCCATGACATCATTGAATGGCTGTGATTGGCTAAAGCGCACGTGGCTTCAGCCAATCACACTATTCAATGACATCATTGAATAGTGTGATTGGCTGAAGCCACGTGCGCCTTCAGCCAATCACAGCCATTCAATGCTGTCATGGCTGCCGGCGTGTGTATTAGCTTTCTGGAAGCTGGGATTTCAAGCCCCGCATTCAGAAAGCTATGCTGCGCCGGGACGAGGAGCGAGCGACAGCCTGCCGGAGCGAGCGACATCCTGCCGGAGCGCGACAGAACACCGGGGCAGGTGAGTAATGAATTTTTTTTTTTTTCTCCACTGAATACCGGCGTATAAGGTGACAGTTGGGGGGTCGTCTTATACGCCCCGTCGCCTTATACGCCGGTATATACGGTACTTTTACCGTCTATTGCCAGCCACTCCGCTGTCGGAGGCTCTCTGGCACACACACTGGCTTTAGCCAGCAGATGGCACCGTTGTATAACAGCAAAAAGAGAAAGCCTTTTAGGAAACCCTGAATCCAAAATTGGATTGGAAAGGGTTTATATATTTTGCATCAGTAAGAATGGAACCTACATAAACAAAGTATAATGGAAGGATTTGTACCGTTCTTGTGTTTTTTTGGACCCATTCTTGGTTTTGGCTTACAAATATGGAAGCAAAATACTGAACAAACTATTGTCACGTGAAAGTAGCCAGAGGGGCCTTTCCTACTGGCTCACTTTGAGTCACCTTGTGATGATAATATATGATGACTGCATATATGTGTTTGATGCCCACAAGGCTAACTTGGTCTTATCTGGTAAGCTTTTCATACTGGCCAAGATCTGGTATTGCAAGAGCTCTTTGGGGGGCGGAGCAGATGGATATTTGTTAGTGCAATTTAAACATCCTTCCCTACCAGCTGGGGGGAGGAAGTACAGGAAGGCGGACTGTTAAATATTCCTTATATTTCTCTCTAATTACCTCACTGTCCAGTCCTAACCCAAGGATTTGCTTAATGAACTAATGGGCAGTTCTGAGCCAGGAACTGAGAACTTGTTAGGCCGCTATTACTCGGGCAACAAAATCACACGATTTTCTCGCAATGCGGCAGTGCTACAAATCTCATCGCTTTCCATTGGGTTCCTTCACATTGGTGATGTTTTGTAGCCTGCGACATTGAAAAAAAATCACGGTTTGCTAAATATTGCCGGGATTTGCAAGGTTTTATAGCCCATGTTTCCCTACGGAGCCTTCCATAAGTAAACATCGTATTTTCGTGCGGTGCGATGCAACTTTCACAGTAGGAAGTCCTGCTGTAAAAGCCCTAAAATAAGCCCTGGCTGCATTAGAAAAAAAAATCACCTAAGAGGCGCTGTCTGGCTCCGCTGCAGGTCTTCAGGTCCCCAGCAGACTTGCTTGTAGTTTTCCCTCAGTGCTGCCTGGTCAGGAGTTTGAAAAACACCACTTCCAGGAAGCGCTGGCTATGATTGGCTGAGCCACAGCACTCGAGAACCAATCACAGCCAGCGCTTGATGAACCAATCACAGCCATTCATTGAATCAGAGCCAGCGCTCGATGAACCAATCACTGCCATTCATTTATTCAGAGCCAGCGCTCAATGAATGAATCACAGCCATTCATTGAATGGCTATGATTGTTCGTCAAGCGCTATCTGTGATTGATTCTCAAGCGCCACAGCTCAGCCATTCACAGCCAGCGCTTTCTGAAGACTGGGCTTTTCAAATTCCTTACCAGGAAGCGCTGAGGGAAAACTACAAGCAAGTGCCTGGGACCTGAGGAGACGTGCAGCAGAGCCGGGCAGCCCCTTCTAGGTGATACATATATTTTTTAATGCAGCTAGGGCTTATTTTCGGGGTAGGGCTTATATTTCAAGTTCATCCTGAAAATCCTGGCAAATACAAAGTCGCACGAATTTGTAGCGACACAAAATCGCGGTATCGCCACAAGTAAATGCAGCAATATCGCACAGAGCACCGGCAATATCACTGTCTCCCGTGTGAAGGAGGCCTAAAAGAAGTGTGAAACAATAGAAATGTGTCACATTCGATGAGGACAGCTGGAATGTGTGCCATTTTCTATCCTTACCTGCTGTGTGGCTCTGACCCTACGCCTTTAGCAGTGTTAACTTTTTGATTGCTGTAGACCAGTGTGCGTGTGTGTATGCAGGTCCTATGGTCTTCTCCAAGGGTGGTGGCAGTGGGCGTTTAGGGTGTATAAACTGTGTTGGGGTGTGATCTATGCTCTGTTAGCAGCCAGATTGGAAGGTGTATGCTAAATTGAAGGAGCAAGATAGGCAGTTGCACTCGAGTCACGTGTTGTGAGTGCGTTGGTGGCCCCCCTACACCAAAAACTCACCCAAGCTCTGGAAGTTGTACCACCACACAACCCTGTAGTACTGCTACATCTGGGACAGAGGGCTGTTGTCTCATTATATCTGTAGAGTGCCACCAATTCTTACCAAGATGTCTAAAGGAATATATTTCAAGCAACCCCAGGTTGGTGACGGTTGAAGCTCACTAGTATTTATTGATGGCCTATTGTTAGGATAGGCCATCATCTTTTGATTGGTTGGGTCTGACCCCAATCAATCTGATCGAAGAGGTGAAAGCCCCTTCATTTATCCTTGCAAACACTCAGCTATGTACTGCAACTCGGCTCCATTGAAAAGTCTGCGGTACCAGGAACAGCTATGTGAGTCACAATGAAAAAACCGCGGTGCGCTCTTGTAGACTCCCACTCATCACACATGGAGGCCTATCCTAATGATAGATTAGCAACGTATTCTGCTAAACTACACAAAAGCCCTTGATGATCGTCATTAAGTTTTGATCATCGGAATACTTATACATTTTGCTTCCACAGCTTCTAAGTTATTAAAAACTGATTGAGTTTTCCTCCCCATTTTGACTTTCCATTACAACGCTTTCATGTCCTGGCCTCTCTAATCTCCCGTTTTCCCGGCCGCGGTCTGTGTAGCGGTGCAGCCACTGGGTGCACTTCCTGTGTCAGCTTTGTACTGGAGCTGCATGCAGCGTGTCTGGCATTGATCTCCCTGTCTGCTGAGCTAGGAACATAGGAAGGTGATAAGAGAGGATATTAAACAGACAGCAGTCCTGCTTCATATACTATTTCGGGGAAGGATAACCCCGTGTAGCTTCCCCCGCTCATTCATAGTTGATGCGCTCATCCAGCCGAGCAAGAAGTAAATAGAACTGCAAGGTTGTTGAACAGCTTGACGTTCTTTAATAAACTTTTTCCTCTGCTGGAAACTTATACTAAAGCCACGTTCGACTTTTAATACCGTGACATCGCAGTTCATGCTTACATAATGGATGGAAGATACTGGATACATCTACGGCATTTTTTATTTTTTTTTAAAGCAAACCGTTTTTATTAGATTTTTCCGAAGTTTTAAGGGTGGTTTCACATCGGTGGAAGGGATTGTGTTTACCTGCTCTGTTCGTAAAGGAGGGAAAGGAAATTCTTGCAACCAGAAGTTCCGTCTCTGGACTTAGCCGAACAGCGTTGGACAGACGCCAATGGGGTCTGGCCAATTTCCGCCCATCTGCCGGATCTGCGCTGGAACCTCCGAATGCCCATGGACGGATTATCGTCTGCGGTCAGACACCCGGGGCGAATTCCACAGCAATGTCCATCCATAGACATGCTGTGGTAAACGATTCTCCCTTGCCCACAGGCGATAATCGACTGCGATTTTCCGCTTGCGGGGTGTAATCGCAGGATGTTCTATTCTGTGCGGAAAATCACGGCTTCCATTGCAGTCAATGGAAGTTGTCCGCCCCTCGATATTCCGGGCAGTGGGCACTGCAGAAGTACCACAAGAATCCGCGTCACAGCCCAGCGCCGGCGTGACATGTGCTGCTCAGATGCGGGTGTACCGCGGATCTGGACGGCTTCCATAGGCTTCAACAGAAGCCTGCGGGAGCCCCACATTAAAATGGAGCATGCTGTGGGTGTTTCCCCGCACACGTAATCCGCGCCTCAAGGAAAAATGACATCCGCAGGTATTTAATTACCTGCGGGTGTCCAATGCATCCCTATCGGGCGCGGATCACGCGTGCGGGTGATACTCTGCGGATCTGTTCTCGTGGACATGAGGCCTTAGAGACTGTTTTAATGGGGCTAATGTGCAATTCTTTTTCCATGATAGAAATTTCAAATCTGCGCCTTATTACCTTTACCTACAGGGATAACCCCCTTTGAACATAATGGGATGCCAAACCACATGGCATCCATGCACAAGAATCTTGGTGTAAGCGGAGCGTAACAATTATTTTCAATCTTGATTTTAAAGGGGTTTCCAGGCAGCAACCGCCAGGATACACCTGGATCAGAGCGGAAGCACTGCTCCGATCCCTGTATAGTGGCCAGTGCTTGTAATTGCAGGGACAGCTCAGGCTAGTCTCAATTTGACAATTTTGCTGAAAGTTAGAATTGTGCCTCAGCAAAATTTGATTAATTGCCCAGCCCCAGGTCTAATCTAGCTCTTAAAGGTTTTTTTTCAGCTCTTATCCACATGATAGGATCTGCTGCACTAAGTTGATTGCTGCAGGATGCAGACATTGCTGTTCCCACGGCAGTGGCCAGGCTTGGTATTACAGGCAAAGTTCCCATTCACTTCACACGGGTTCCCAGGCGGCAGACCCCCATTGATCTACAATTGCTGTGGATAGGCCATCAATGGTTTACAACTGCACAACCTGTTTTAAAGTTCTGTTAAGTATTTAATAACATTTCTTTACTTGATCCTTAGAAAATGGGAATAGTTCTAGCAGTTTTTTCTTTAATAATCTCCAGTAGTTACTCTTTTTCTTTTTAATCCATTTTGAAAGGGTTTTAATGGCTTTTCATGATTGAATTTATCATTTATTTAATATTATTTCCGCTTTAAGCCTGCGCTATTAACATCTGTTTTTAAAACTTGGCACAGATCTTGTCGTGTTGATTCATCGTGCCCCTTAAAAGGAAATGATTGCCGAAATGAAGTAAAAACAGAATGTCTTATTAACCATTGCTTTTCTATAATCCACACGCTGCATTTAAAGGGAACCTCTCTTCAATTCTAAGCACCATAAACTAAGTTATGGTGCTTCTAGTTTAGGGGAGCAATACTCGGCCCCCCATTCCTTGGGTGTCCCCTGGTGACATTAGTGCACATAGCCAGCATGACTCTTTACGGAAGGCTGCGCACGTACACTCCCATAGCGATGCCTTACAAAAGAGTCCATCAGGCTGTGCATGCACTGACTTGGCTGAGGACACTCAGGACTAGGTGAGTATGAGGGGAGGCTCCCCGGACTCTAAACTAGAAGCACCATAACTTAGTTTATGGTGTTTACAATTTATGACAGGTTCCTCTTAATGATTCAATTAAGCTGATTGTAGCAATGTATTCCTTGTATTATCTACAAACGTGATGCCGCCTTGTCTTTGCCGCAGAGACCTGCTTTACAGCGGCAGCCGCCTTGTCTTTGCCGCAGAGACCTGCTTTACAGCAGCAGCCACCTTGTCTTTGCCGCAGAGACCTGCTTCACAGCGGCAGCCGCCTTGTCTTTGCCGCAGAGACCTGCTTTACCGCAGCAGCCGCCTTGTCTTTGCCGCAGAGACCTGCTTTACAGCGGCAGCCGCCTTGTCTTTGCCGCAGAGACCTGCTTTACAGCGGCAGCCGCCTTGTCTTTGCCGCAGAGACCTGCTTTACAGCAGCAGCCGCCTTGTCTTTGCCGCAGAGACCTGCTTTACAGCGGCAGCCGCCTTGTCTTTGCCGCAGAGACCCGCTTTACAGCAGCAGCCGCTTTGTCTTTGCCGCAGAGACCCGCTTTACAGCGGCAGCTGCCTTGTCTTTGCCGCAGAGACCTGCTTTACAGCGGCAGCCGTCTTGTCTTTGCCGCAGAGACCTGCTTTACAGCGGCAGCCGCCTTGTCTTTGCCGCAGAGACCTGCTTTACAGCAGCATTTATAGATCTGCTTTACTGAATCCTTGTGGGCTATTCACACAATGGGCAGGCGTGGACACATTGACTTCTATAGCAAAATGTTGTAGGCATCTCATTGTACAGGGAGGGGAAGAGGTGAGCTTTGACCATCACATATTGCGAATGAATGATCTTGTATTATTCATATATAGGTGTAACGTTTCATTGTAATCCTGCCTGTGATGAAAATGAGATGAGATGCTGAAACGTGATCTATACAAAAAAGGACATGTCACACTATTACTAGGTTTGGTGGTCAATATGGAGACTGCAGGATTTTAGGATATTTTTGAAATGTACATCGAAAATGGAAAAAAAAATTGACAAAATTAAAAAAAAAATTATGTCTAAACAATAAAAAACTTTTTTATATAACTGGTCATTTTCTGATGACATTTTCCCTTCAAAAGGATTGTCTGGTTTAGACTGTTTTTTTAAAGAAAAGATCTACTAGGTCCGCTGTGCTCCCCCTTCTGTGGGAAGAAAGAGAGTGGCTGACTTTAAAGATATATATATAAAATGTTTCTTTCTAAATTCAGTATTTTCATGTAAAAAGCTGTTTGAATGCTGTCAGGACTCATGGAGGAAGCCTGTGAGTCCTCCTCCCTCCACCCACACAGTTATTGGCAGGAGCCGCTGGCCATCGCTATGTACACGAAGGAAGCAGGACTCAAGGGCTTTCTCACCGCCTCATTTAAACAGATACTTTTACATGAAAATGCTAAATTAAACCATAGAAATGTATGTTTCCCCCACGTTGAATGTCTCATCGTCTATCCTATACCTTCAGATAGGCTAGCATCGGAGACCGGACAGATCTGCTTCAAAGGGGTAGTCTGGTATGCTAACTATTAATACCCTAGCCTCATGATAGGTCATCAGCAGTGAATCGGCAGGGGTCCATCTCTCTGGGTCCCCACTGATCAGCTGTTTGCCAGGTTGCCATCAGTACATACAGCGCTAGATGCATATGGCGCAATTTGTATTGCAACAGCCCAGGTTTATACTGCAGGCACTGATCCCATTGAATTCTATTCCCACCTGGGCCATTACAATACAGACATCCTAACCGGTGGGCCCGCAACGAATCAACTATTACTTACTCTGAGGATAGCTTGTCAATACTGTGTTTCCACCTAGCAGGCGCCATTCGGGTCCTTCCCGCTGGGCCGCCAAACTCCCGACAGGCTTCCGTGTAGTCCTTAAAGCCAACGAAGCATCTTTTGCTGGTGACGGGGCTTGTGATTGGTTCATTGAGTGTCAGCTCTGATTGGATCAAGAGCACCGCCTGAGCCAATCCGAGCCGACACTCGATAAACCAATCACAGCCATTCATTGAATGACATCAATGAATAGCTGTGATTGGTTCATCAAGTGCCGGCTTTGATTTGCTGAGGCGGTGCTCCTGAACCAATCGGAGCAATTGCTTGCTGGAGCCGGGGTATTCAAGCTCCGTCGCCAACAAGAGATGCTCCGTCAGCATTAAGGACTGCATAGAAGCCTGCCAGAACACTACAGCCCAGTGGGAGGGAGGGGCGCTTGCTAGATGAGTATTGCTTTTTCATGTAGTGTAGCTAGGGCTTATTTTCAGGGTAGGGCTTATATTTCACCCCCTCCCTTGAAAATCAGGGTATGGCTTATTATCAGAGTAGGTCTTATTTTCGGGGGAACATGGTAGTAAAAGTCCTGGACAACTCCTTTTAAAGGCAGTGAATCTCCAGTTTTCTCACATAGCTGGTGATAGATACCGCAGGCACAGAGTTCTACTTTGAAGGACCACCAGTATTTAATGAAAAATATAAATAACCTTCATTCAGTTGGTGCTACATCATTTTCATTTTTAGGACAGTTATAGGCTGGGTTCACACGAGCGTGTTGGTATAGCATTTTCTGCATGCGAGTTCTGCATGGGAAATATGCTGTACCAATCTCCCATAGGCAACCATGTTGCTCTTCACAGGAACTGTGCGAAATAGGCACGCAAGGAAAATCACATGTTCTATCTTGGCTAGTGTTACCTATGCATTCACGCCATGGCAGTTGGTGTCATGCAGCACGTATGGAATCTCATTGCATACTTGCTGTGTGCCGCATGCGTATCTCTTGCAGGCGGCACGCTGCGAGATATGCTCATGTGAGCCTGGCCATACTGATGTTTCCATGGTGGTAGCAACTGATTGCAGGGGGTCCCAGTAGTAAGACCTACACTAACTTTCCACTTTGTCAGTCTTTTGCCTGTGCAATAACTGGTGGGTACTGGCAAGTCCGTTTTGGCATAGCCATGGTTAAACCGTAAAAGCTCTACGGACTGCGCCAGAATCAACCAAGCCCGCTGTACATGCGGTAATCTAAATAACTCTGTATTCACTTATCTCTTGGCTACAACAAAACGGTATTGTCATCTCACGTCGCCCAATTCGAACCTCTTTGACTATTTCAGGGAATTAAATCTAACAAGGTGTCACAGTATGAACAAAATATTGATGTTACTTTCTTATATACCGGCATACACGAGAATACGGCTAATCAGCCAACATTTGAAGCTTCTGCCAAGGAGTCCTGAGGGGTAGTGGAAAAGTAATTCTCAGACTTAATCCTCGGTGGAGTCAAATGACACATAAATAAATCTCTCTGCCTTCCACGTTGTTTTAACTCTTCTGCATGTTCTTCTTCCGTCTTCAGTATTAAGTCTTCCCTCTTTTTTCTCTACTTACTACTTTTCTTTTGTCCTTATACTGATGTCAAGGTCCGTTTTACACATGAAACTCCTCCAAACACACATACTGTATATTTTTGCCCCCCCCCCCCCTTCCCACCCATCATTAGAAAAAGATACATATTGCACAGAATGGCAGTCTTACCACAACAGAACAGTCAGTGAATAAATACAGCACCAGAACCAAACTTGATACCTAAATACAGCACCAGAACCAAGCTCATAACATAAATGCAGCACAAACTAACCTCAGTAAGTAGATAAATTACCAGAACCAAGCTCATAACATAAATAAGTAAATTGTATTGTGTGGGCGCTGATTGACTGACATCAATGCCTCGGAACATTAGAGAGGAGACAGAGCCAGGAGGAAGACGATTCATGTAGCTCCACAAGAGCATGGAGGAAAAAGATCATCTCATCAGGCAGACCTTCCCCCAAACTAAGTTCTCCTGGCATGCCCCTACAAGCTGGTGTCCCATACAGCCCCAATGGTCACACAAAGCTAAGGCTGAGCATGAAGACTGCCACACAATTACCACCTTATTAATTCCTCTTGTGGTTTCCCAGTAAGTTACCACATTAATGCTTTGGACTTGAGATGCTTCAGATGGCAGTTATCACTTTTACTCCCCTATTTACATGCATGAATTAAGACAGTTGGGTAGACTTGCCCACAGAGTCTCCATACAATAACTTCTATGTAGGGTTCTTCTAAAAGGGGGAGATCCTACAAAACAAACCATCTACAACAATAGCCGTAAGGAAAGCTAGGCAGCTCTTTGATTCTGTATCGGCAATGCAGTTGAAGTAGAGCTAAAGACCCGATTTTGGATATTTAAGTTGGTGTGCTACTCCAGACCCAGAAGAAATAGACAGTCTCTTAAATCCTTTTTACTGTCACCAATGGCATCCGAGAGGGCAAAATATCACAGATGATTTTCATCAAGGTCAAAAATACAGTCTATCACAGTCTGTTGACACCAAGATACGAGCCATATCACTGGCACATGCTTCCTAGACAAGGGTAGACACTTGGCACTACTATCGGCAGTAGGGAACTGGGCACAGTATCACTGCTACTTTTCTGCATTTACTCTTTGGTTGTTTGTCCTTTAAGGTGGCACTAATGGGATGTGATAGGTGCCAGACTATATAATATTCTGGATTTTGTTTTGGAAGATTAGTGTAATAACAAATCTAGTTTGTTCTAATTTATATGATTTAATCCATTTTCAAAAACATAACATCTGACAGCTACGATACATCACCCCGGCAGCAGAAGCGCACCCAAGAAGAATGTACCCTTCTAGCTACTGGGCAGCCAGTGGTGCGTTTGTCATTTCGGATAAATCATATTGGATAAGTCATGTAAAAATGGGATTATTGTGAGCTGGGACTGTGGGTACAGTAGGGAACTTCACCTAATCTCAAAACGCTACCACCAAAGGTGCCATGGAAAATAGAAAGAGAGGTTGGATACTTTTACACGTAGTGTAGATCGTGTCCTGGGAGAAGCCATCAAGGAAGATAGAGCAGCCTGCTCGGTGTAATTCCATTACACTGGAGTAAGACGAATCGCACTGACTATTAAGATGGATCGTTGAGGACGGCCAGCGGCTTTAGAAGAAATTGATCTGGGCAAATATAGAACATCACTTGGGCATCTTGACTTCAGGGAGGGAGGAGAAATTGGTTTCATATTTTCATCCAGTTTAATAAATGATTGATTTGCTAAACTCCTGTTTGTGTCATCCTATCCAAGATCTACGGGGAATTGGAATAATGAAGTCAAAAGTTTTACAGGCTTCATATTACGTCATCTTCAAAAACAATGGTGGTTGTATCGAATGTGTCTCATTGTTACATAAGGTAGTTGAGTAATGGGAAAAAGTGACAGGGCAGACCTTCATCTACAGTCGTCTTCTTTACATCTACTGAGCCATAATCTGTTAATACATTCCGTTTGTTGCACACTTTTCTGCTCTCCTTCCTGGTACCTCTTTGAGAAGAGACCGGTCTCTCAGTGGTTCTCTTGCATGTGGCATAGTTGATGTCAATCTTAAGAGTATGTTCAGATGTGGCAGATTGGTTGCACAAGTTTCTGCTATGGGTGGACATACTCTTTTAGATGCCCATGTTTAACCTTGTACAGGACACATTTTATTTTTTTTTACAAAAAGTGGCCGAATTTTTTTTAACAAAAGTTGTAAAATTTAGGCCACAAGAAAAAATGAAAAGTAATGATCCCACTTGGGAACTTTGGCTTGTAAAAGGATTTAAAGTACCACTGAAAGGTGTCCTTTATTGCTGTTCCACTATCACTTTAGGTCTCATGCACACTGCCACACCTACTGAACAGAGCCTGTTCTGCTATCATGGACCTATAGGCACTCCATGGACTCTGTGGGGCACTGTATCATCCACTAGAAACAATTCTTCCAAAGGAGAGTACTTCAGTAATGCAACAGTTAATGGAACATGCCATCTCCTATATGTAATTATTAACACAAGTCCCTATTACATTATACAAAATCATAATACAGAGTGTGCCACGGAAATGTAGCCCGCCTCCAACAATACTTTGACAGGAGGAATAAGCTAGTGGATTGTTTTTTTTCCAAAGCTTTACCCGCATGTTACAGCAGATGCTGGAAGTAGGCCACAACATGTTGGCTGATACTGCCTGCAGCTCTTCAATAGTGATACTGTGAAGGTGTCCATGATGATTTCCTTGAGTTCACCCAGGGTATGCTAGTTATTGGCATACACTTTCAGCTTTAAAATTCCCCACAGCTAAAAACTGGACATGGACAAGTTTGGGAAATATGGTGGCCATAGCCTTTTTTACTCACAGTTCACTTTTCCATAAATACTTCATGAACCCGTGCCAGTGAGTCTCAGGAGGGATGGCATCTTGCCCCATCTTGTTGGAAAAAGCAGAACAGTTTTTCTTCAGATAAACCACAGACTCACAAATGAGTCAAAGAAAATTGGGCCCACTATTCGTATTCCTGACATTGCGCACCCAACGCCAATTTTCTGGTTGTGTAATGGTGTCTCGTTGGTTTTCCGTATAAGAGTACTTCGTATTCTGTATTCACGGGACCTAATATGTTCCTGCACAGTATGGTTTCAGGTGCAGAGATTTCAGTATTTGCCAACATGGCGTTCCTGATACACCAACTTGCTGGGACAGTCTCCGAGCTGATTTTCGAGGCTTATCTGCAGCCCGTTGATGAATGTCACTGATCACTTTGGACATTCGGATTGACCGAGACCTTGGTTTCTTCATGTTGGCAGAAAACTTAATTTGGCGCCATTTCTGAGCCAGACTCTGGATGCAACATTTAGCCGGAGGTTTTGTATCTTGTCTGTGAAGGCCTCTTGCGTTTTCTTATTTGATCCGCTTCACACCTAGCCTTCCACAATAAATATTCGCAGTTTCAGGGAGAACACCATGGGGTTTATGAAAGATGCCTAAAAGAAGTCTGGTTGTTATGGGCAAAGAAGACGATCACCGTGTAGTTTTCATTTCTTATACTGCTGAGATAAAATTAAAGGGCTGTGGCCTCCCCCAAAGAGTGTGCTGCCGGGATCAAAGTTGGGCTATGTTTGTGTGGCCTACCTAGTATACAACTATGCTTGAGCCCACGCATACAGCATTCATTTATATGGAGAGATGGCTGCCAGCCGACAACTATCTATTACGTATGTACCCTAAAGTTTTGAATTGTTTTATCAATGGGAAATTGTTATGAATGGGCCACATGATAAAAAGTTGAACTGTTTCTTGGAGCTGTTTATCTAGTTCCTTACGTTTTTCAGCATTTGTCCTGGTTTGTGTTGTAGATTTAAGGCCATTTTAGATGGAACATCAAAAGTTAAAAAAATCGTTCTAACGAGCGGAAGGAAATGATAGTTCAGTCTAAAAAAAAGTCTGGTACGATGTTCGCCAATGGAGTAAAGTGTGATTGTTCTCAGTGAGAGAAACCAAGTAATCTTGTAGATATGATACCTTTTAATGGTTAACAAAAATACATGATGTTATAGCAAGCTTTCGAACCTCTAAGGATCCTTCCTCAGGCATAAAGAAACAGATCTGGATGGGGCATTTATATATATACAAATGTACACGTATGAAAAGACGCAGACATAGCGAGACTAATATGCACTTAAAACAATACCAGACAAGATAAGTAGAGAAGTAAATACTTATTTAGTCCACTGGTAAGGAATGTGACCGTTTTATGAACTTTGAATTAGTGTTAGGGGGTCGCAGGCCTGGGTGTTATCTCTCTTTCACACCTGCAAATAAGTTCAGTCTAAACGCATGCAAACAAACTTTTTGTTCCTCTTTCACTTTATGCAGGCATAAAAATCATCGTTGGCTCGCTCACTTATCGCTCAGTTTAAATGTCGCTCTTTCAGATTTTTACTTGGGCTACCTACACATGGGCAAGTGCAATATTGCCCCGTGAAACTCGACCCGATATTGCTCTTGCCAACGTGCGTTTTCACAGCACTGCGAGGGGTTTTTTCGGGCAAAAACGCCTCCTATCACTTCTGTGAAGCTAGGATGCTCCAGCACGGCTTTCAGCCACATCGGAGGATCGGCAGTTTCCCATTGTTCTCAATAGGAGACCTCACATCGCACTTGTGGGATGTGTTTTACTGTGCCATTGAAAGCAATGGGCGACTTGTTCCGAGGGACACGGCAAGATAGGAGATGCAGCGTTTTTGGGGTTTTTTTTGTTTGTTTTTTTCTTCCAAGCATTGTTCCTGTGTATGATAATATTCAAAAGAATGAGGTTCATATTCGTGCGAGACTTGTGCACCGCACGAATCTAATGTAAGTTTCTCGGCTTTGTGAAACAGCCTTATACAGCTGAACGATTTCCCGTGTGAACGAGGCCACGATGTATCTGCCTGTCTAAACCGCGGGCTCTGACATCATTCGCTCATTCAAATGATAAGTCAGCTCATCTAAACAGACCCTTAGAGCCGCCTCACACGGGTGTAAGCGCAAATGCGCACATATCTGTGCTATGAGCAAGGTTGATTTTCAAGTTAACGGTGCATTTTACTGTATTTTTTTGCGCACGCAGGCTGTAGTGGCCCAGAGGTAATGGGGTCCCCTCCAGAATGTTTTATGTCTGTCTCATGTCAATGTTTTGTCAGTGTCTTGTTTGTGTAATGCATCAGATCTATGTGTATTGGATGGTTGCTGGACTGAAAGGGTTAATGTCTGGTATGTCCTGTCCTGTCTGGAAAATGTATCGTTTGTGGTCACGAGATGATGTTTAATATGTGTTTGCAAGAAGGCAATGGATAGTCGGACAGTCAGTCAGTGAGTGAGACACCGCCAGAGACCGAGAGGCTGCCAGGCCGGTCGGTGTGTGTGTGGAGAATGGAGGAGGCCGAGCGATTTGCCTTCTTCCCGGGAGTGCTGTATACTGCTACTGTCTGCTGAGAAAGAAACCGCTTTACAGCAAGAGAAGAGAGCACATCAGTGTGAGTGTGTCGCCAGTGAAGAAAGTGATTACTGGGAGCAAAAGAACCTGCAGATAACTTGGCCTGTGGATTGTTCATTACCCCGTGCGCTTCACTGTGAGATCACTTTTTGTACACTGTGATTTACTGCAAGAAGTTAAGTAAATGGGCAAAACCGACCGTTCCTGGTTTTGTTTCAAAACTACTCTTCTGGTGTTGGACTATTTTATTCATCCACAAGATCCATCCCCGGAGAAGGAACATTGGCGTCACGAGTGACAACTGGGCTTAAGATAACCCCCGATTACTACCCCTATAATCTCCCCCAGCAGTAACGAGGTTGGTCCCGAGCTACCCTCAGGGGAGGAGATGCTAGAGCCCCATGACAAGGATAACATCTCTGCTGTCTCCTCGGCTTTGGGCCTGCTCCTCGAACACTGCACAGGGCAGGTTCGTTTGCGCCAAGCAGACAATAACGCCTTTATTTAAATGGCTATTCAGCCTAATGAGTTCCAGGTGTGTTTTTTTTTCTCACGGAATTGCGCACCGAACTGATCATCAGTGTGCGCATTGCATTTGTGCACCTCAGATAGACTTCGACGGCAACCTTTTTTGGGCAAATGCGCACAAAATAGAGTTCTTATTTGATTGCGCACGCGAGAAATACGTGCCTAAAAGTGGAAACCGCATACAAACCCCCTTATGTCAATGGGTTCTATTCACTAAGTTTGGCGCAACCCTGTGAGAAGGAGCCCTGACTTTGAACCCTTGTAATTGACTATTCCATTTAGACCTGATGCGGCGACCAAATCCATCTCTTTTGCAGTAGATACACGAAAACCTGCATTTGTGCGGTTGTCACGGCCAGCGAGCCTTCCCTCGCAGTAACTGTTATAAATGATCCTCGCTGTGCGCTACTGAAGGCTGCAGCTGCTAAAGAGACCAAACTTGGTCAAGAGGGGAACTTTTACTCTGGGAAGGTAGAGTCACATTTTCAACATTTCAGGCTGTTTTTACCAGTTCCAGGAATAGTTACGTTTTTTACATTTTCCCACTACATTTCTAGCGTTTAAAATAAAGCGCGTTCCTTTTTATAGCAGCGATCATGCTTTAAATAGCAGGTGCTCATTTGTATCCGCCGCTGCGCTATATATGTCTGCTACAGTCTAGTGAAGGTTTGGTATTCAGTAAATGAGGTGGACGGGCATTTATGACTTTATGAAAGCCTCCGAGTAGATTAGGCGCCGGTTTTGCCCGTACGGAATCTCACGTTGCCTCCTCTCGGATGTCCTGGTAACGTCAGCACTTCTTTATGGGGATCTAGAATATTCTCGGGTCCATAATTATACAAATTCTCTCTGTTTTATGCATTGTGGCTGCAGGGAACCTCCAGTGCCACGAAACCCGCGGTGGAGCTTCCCTGCAGCCCCTCGCTTATTGCGTGCTCATTTGCGCATCTCCATTGACTTCTATGGGGATTTTCATGTTCAAGTTTATTCGCATGACCGAAAAGTGCGCACAAAATATACAGAAATGTAAATGAACCCATTTAAATTAATCTCCGCTCGTTGAGTGCGCAAATTTTGTATATGCAAATACGCCTGCGAGAAGTGGTCTACGAGTGCAGTTTTCTAATCCACAGCGCAAATCCACCGGAGCCCCCGCAGTACTGGCACATCACTTCATGTCTGAAATCCCATTTGTTCTTCGCTCCGTTGAGCCTCAGGCCCGTGTGGAACTTTTCAGTTTTTTTTTTTCCCTTGTCTAAAAGTAGATTGTTTATGTAATCCTAAAATCAAGCTTTTTGTCAGAGCCGTCTGTAAACAGCGTGGAGCGAGAGACGCTGGAGCTAGCGCCGTCCGGGGAGAGACGCGGCTTGTAAAATATCGTATATTGCTGCATTATTAAACCCATTATACCGTATACGTAACCTGGAATGTATGTACGGATGGTAAATATACGCCCGCCGTACGTACCGTAATGATGATAAACAAGGTTATGTAACCAGCTGCAGAGTCCTCCGCCGCCGCGTCCGCGCCGCTAGTATTAACTAGTTGTATATCTGCTGGCTACTAATTCATCTGACAGCCAATGTGACATTCTCACAAGTGTCATTTATACACCTCGGCCACAATCCAGAATGCGTCGCTGCGCCCTCCGTGCATCACGTGACATCGTGGTCATGTTCACGCACGGACGGAATTTCTAAAGCTTCATCGCAGATCCGGTTCAAAATACCGGAAGAAATAGCGCTGCATGCTGCATTTTTTTCCTTCCGTTTAAAAGCTGGGCAGCTGAGCGGAAACCAAATGATCCCATTATAGTCAATGGGGTAGGTTTGGCTCTTTTTCGTTTCCGCCTTGAGACGGAGCTGTTCAGCCGGTGGGATTCCCCTTTTCAGCTCCACGAATGAAGCAGGAAATTGGATCCCCAGGCGCAGATGTGAAACCACCCTGAAGCTACCTACACACGGGCGTGTGCGATATCGGCGTGTGCGTTTTCACGCTGATGTGAGGCGGTTTTTTGGTAAAAACGCCTCCCATCACTTCTGTGTAGTAACGATCCTCCGGCGCCGCTTTGAGGCGCGTTAGAGGAACAGCAAGTGTAAACAATGGACGATGCGTTCCGAGGAACTTGAAAATATAGGACATGCATGTGTATGACTCCAGAATGGGGTTCATATTTGCACGATTTTCTCGGCCGTGTTAAAGGTGGAATCGCACGGTTTTCGTGAAAGTTTGTAATGCAGTTTTTCCAGAAGTGGATAATAAGGAGAGCGGATGGATCAGCCTTTCCTTTATACATCAAGAACTGCCACTAAAGCTGCACGTGTGATTCCAGTTCCGATCACGCCGCAGCTTCCATTGGCGCAGATTTTGACTCCGAAATCAGCTATGAAACCATTGTTAATTTCATCCTGCTGCAGCCAATCATGTGATGATGCAGAAGTGGCCTCACACGACTGGCGGATAACTAGCGATGCTCTGGGCGCAGCAGTGGGCAGTATTGGGAGGTCCGAGGAGCGCTGCGGAGGATTAAATCAGCTGCTGATCCACAGCTGATTTTGAGTAAAAATCACATTTTTACTGGGTTTTTGTTGTGGAAATGCTGCGGAATCTTCAGCTGCGGACAGCTGACGCGTTTCCACTACATGTGAACATACCATAAGGCCGGCCGCACACGGCCGTGGCGGAGCCCATCACGGCACCCCCCAGAGACCCCATACTTACCTGCGGATCCAGCGTCCTGGGTCCCGCATGACGCTTCGGCGTGACGCGCCGCAGTGTCATGTGACACGCCGGCCACGCCACATGACACGCCCACAGTGTCACATGACACAGCCAGCCGTGTCATATGATGCGCCTGCCGCATCACATGACGCGGCGGGGAAGCGGTTTCATGCTATGTTCCGCTGTGCTACAGTGTAACGGACGGCTTCCATTGACTGCAATGGAAGCCGTCCGCGCGTACACCCGCGGCAAATAGAGCATGCCGCGGGTGAGGACGGGTGATTTCACGGTGCGGAATTCCGCACCGTAAGCATTGTGCTATTAAGTTCAATAGAACCCAATAGCTGCGGGCAACGTCAGTGGGAAGGAGCCCTTAAGGGTATTGGCTGTGGAAATTTTGCTATTGTTTCTGTGGGAAAAATAAATAAATAAAACATAAAAGGACACCATCCATTTTTTTTAAATAATAGTAAATGGATAATGGAACTACACATGCGCAGAAGGTTAAAGAGGCGAATAAAAACCCAAATCGGTTAAAAACAGATATAAACAGAAACAAACTGGTAGATATTGTATTTTCTTTTTAAACTGATCCATCTATGGTTTCCATTTGAATTTTCGGTTTTCCTGTTCCACTATACTTAGTAGGGAAGGGGAATCCCCCGGCTGACTGGATCCGTGCTATGACGGAAGCGAGCAGCGCCGATCGGACCCCATTGGGGTCTGTTTGATTTCCGCTCATCTGTCCGGCATTTTATCAGCAATCTTTTTCTTCCTGTATGTAGTGCCGGATTTGTGATGGAACCTCTGGAGATTCCAACGCCGATGTGAAAGCCGTCTTGCCTTTACTACCATTCATTGCTAGGTTTAGGTTTAGTGTTCTTTAGGCCTCTTTCGCATTTTTACGTTCGGTTGTATGCCTTGAAAAGTAGCATGAAAGCAGAATAGCCGTGATCGCGGCCTGATCTTAATTAGCGTATTCTCGGCCATTCACACAGGCGGCTGCTGCGTATAGGCAACAAAATACACTGCAGTGCAGAAATCCCGCGATCGGCAGAGATCCCCAGAATGATTGCTAATGCTTAACTAGAGCCAGCGGTCTTCCTTTCCCAGCGTTGGTTGCAAATAAACTCCCTCCCCGTCCCTTTTTTTTTTTTTTTTCAGCTCCCCAAAAAGTCTATAGGAGCTTCCAGTGTATCTCAGCAAATATAGGGCGAGACCCATCTTTTGATGCAGCCTATAAAATCGCTGACGGAAAATGGTTGGCCATGTGCTATTTTTTCCCGGTCGCAATTTTTTAAAATCGTTAATCTAAATGAATACATTGGACTCCAATCCTTCAGAGGGTCCCAATTTTTTTAACACAGCTAAATAGCTACGTACATACGTTCACGTGAATAAGGCCCTAGGGGCGTAATAAAACAATTTAAGTTGAAGTGACTTTAGGGGGCCGTATATTGGGACTAGACTGTTGGGACTCTTCCACCTCCTGCCACATGTGACTTTCCTTTATTCTATTTATTGTCATTTATTTGTTTTGTTTATGTGGAGGTTTAACTTGTTATTTATTTTACTTTGCTGCTCCTTGGAAACTATTTTGTGGACGGTACACTTAATTACCTCCCATGTTTGTTTCCCCGCAGCTGTGTAATTTTGGTTCAGTCCTAAAGTAAATTAATAAGAGGAGTCAAACAATCAACCTAAAAGAAGAGTAAAATGATATTTTAAAGGGTTTCCCGATGAATAGAGAACCCTTTTCAATAGTGTAAAAATAATAAACAGAAGTATATAATTACTGCGGCCGCCAAGATCCAACGCTGCAGTCCCGGTGATTCCTTGTGATGGATGATGTCACGGGAAATCAGATGACCGCTGCAGCCAATGAGAGGCTGCAGTGTCACCACCCGTTTCTCACATCCTCAGTGCCCTGATGCCAAGAGTTCAAAAGCATGGCTCTGCAGTCTCTCATTGGCTGCGTTAGTCACATGATTTCTTGTGACATCAACCATCACAATGAACCCCAGGACTGCAACAGGCTGCAGAGTTGTATTTCGGCGCCTTGAAGGGGTAAGTATTTCTCTGTTTATTATGTCCACATAGGGTCCCCTATTGAAAAGGGGTATTCCAGTAAAGAAGAATAAAAAAAAAAAAGAAGATTTCCAGAAAACTGATTTCCTTATACTATATAAAATTAATACAATGACAATTACATCGCAGGTAGATTTCGAAATGAGTCCAAAATCATGTATCTGTCTGTCCATGCTGGAAATAGGAAAATTAGATTGTGAGCCCCATGGGGGATTATTAGGGATGGAGTCTTAAAGGAGGCTTAGAGATATTCTCATCTCAGACTTTCATAGTACTTCCACTGGAGATGCATGTGATAGATGTGGGTACCACCTCTCCGACCTGCACCCATCTGTTGTTCCGGCCCCCGCTGTCTCTGGCCCCACTGTGGGCATCGCTACCCTGTTCCCTTGACTCTTAAGAAGTGAATGGGAGTTACACAAAAGCCATACCACAACGAGCTACTCTGTGTCTGTCTGTAACTCCTGCGTTATGGAAATAGTATAGCTTGCCGCTCTTTTTGTAACTCCCATTCATGTCTATGGGCGTTTAGAACAAGCCCAGCCCAGCCGCACTTGACTCTCTCCCATCCTTCTAGACAACTCCTTGGGTGCAGTGTTGTACGCAGGATCACTCCCTCCCCCTCTATTTTCTTCTGCTGCCATAGACGTCCAATCTCGGCCATGTTTGGCTGAGATGGGAACATCTCTTTAAAGATGCCATACACATAGGACTTAAATTGAAAGAGGGATGATTTCAACCACAATGGTTGTGCACTGGGTGAAATTTAGTTGACCGAGGGTCGCCCGTGGTCGGATGCGACACAGGTTGCAGAATATGATGCAGACCACGAAGTTACAAAATAGTAAAACTTTTATTTTAAACCAAGAACTAAAAGAAAAACGTATTATGTATTAAGAAGTTTGGGAAACCAGGTAAAAAATAATTGCGCTTACACAGTACCGTTACATACGCTGACTACCACTAACTGACTTATAACCGTTATGCTACGTGTGCCAGGAAATAACAGTTTTCCACACTTCGTACTGGTTGATTACAGTTTTAACAACACACAGTAGAAACAAGGTAAATGGAACTTCAAGACAATCGGTTAAGACAGTATTTGTACTGTCGGTAGGTAGCAACAATACTTGCTGCACTCCATGGAATCCTGAGGAAGTTTGCAAAAATCTCAACTCTAGTGTCCATAAATCCTAGGGTCGAAGGATTAAGGTTTCCAGAAGAATGGTGTCTCTCTCACTATCCTAATAGCAGGCTGCTAATCCCTGAGAGCATCACTGCTCAGTTTTTAATGAGGCCGGCCTCACTTACAACCTCAGGGCTTATTCAGACGACCATATTTGCGCAGGCATTTCCACACGTTAAAAAGTGGCACATATAATGCGCGCAAAGTATTTGCAAGAGAAAAAATAGGACCTGCACTAACTTTCTTGGCCTATCTTTGTCCCAGTTATGCAGACAGCTGCCATAGACGTCTATGGCAGCAGAAGAAAATACAGGGGGAGGGAGTGGTCCTGCGTACAATGCTGGGAAAAGAAGACCGCTCGCCCTAATTAGGCATTTTATTGCTATTCCAAGCATTTCTTCCGGTCGTTGCTTGCAATCGGTTTAGCGTGTTTTTTTTACCTGCGCGCTGCAACGCCTTGTGTGGATGACTTTAAATACACCAATTACAATCGAGAGTCCAGTTTGGTAAAGATTGATTAATGTGAAAATACGTTCTGCATAAGCAAACGCATATACGCATACGCCCATGTGAAGGAGCCCTTGAAGGCTTGAACACACTGCTGGTACGGAGCATAGTTGCGTCTGAACATGGGAAATTTCTTGTCCCTCAGCGGCAGTTCCAACTCCGCGCCAGAGCATCAAAGTTTGAAAATAACTGTGGGAAGATAGGGCACTCCTATCTTTTCTTGGCCGTAATATTCACAGCCGAGAAATCCCGATAGTGAAAATGAAACCACTAAAATCCATAGAAATCAGTGGTTTGGTTTTGTCCCGTTATACGGCCGTGATTATCATGACTGTATACGGGGAGGGAGGAAAACGCGTCCATGGGTTTTTGCCCTGATGCTGATGAAATCCTCGAGGTCTGTCTATGTAGCTGGGTCCGTGGCCTCCACAGCACAGCTTCACACTCTTCTTGGTCCGTGGCCTCCGCAGCACAGCTTCACACTCTTCTTGGTCCTGGGCCTCCGCAGCACAGCTTCACACACTCTTCTTGGTCCGGGGCCTCCGCAGCACAGCTTCACACTCTTCTTGGTCCGTGGCCTCCGCAGCACAGCTTCACACTCTTCTTGGTCCGTGGCCTCCGCAGCACAGCTTCACACTCTTCTTGGTCCGGGGCCTCCGCAGCACAGCTTCACACTCTTCTTGGTCCGGGGCCTCCGCAGCACAGCTTCACACTCTTCTTGGCCTGGGGCCTCCGCAGCACAGCTTCACACTCTTCTTGGTCCGGGGCCTCCGCAGCACAGCTTCACACTCTTCTTGGTCCGGGGCCTCCGCAGCACAGCTTCACACTCTTCTTGGTCCAGGGCCCCCGCAGCACAGCTTCACACTCTTCTTGCTCCATGGCCTCCGCAGCACAGCTTCACACTCTTCTTGGTCCGGGGCCTCCGCAGCACAGCTTCACACTCTTCTTGGTCCGGGGCCTCCGCAGCACAGCTTCACACTCTTCTTGGTCCGGGGCCTCCGCAGCACAGCTTCACACTCTTCTTGCTCCATGGCCTCCGCAGCACAGCTTCACACTCTTTTTGGTCTGGGGCCTCCGCAGCACAGCTTCACACTCTTCTTGGTCCGGGGCCTCCGCAGCACAGCTTCACACTCTTCTTGGTCCGGGGCCTCCGCAGCACAGCTTCACACTCTTCTTGGTCCGGGGCCTCCGCAGCACAGCTTCACACTCTTCTTGGTCCATGGCCTCTGCAGCACAGCTTCACACTCTTCTTGGTCCGGGGCCTCCGCAGCACAGCTTTACACTCTTCTTGGTCCAGGGCCTCCGCAGCACAGCTTCACACTCTTCTTGGTCCGGGGCCTCCGCAGCACAGCTTCACACTCTTCTTGCTCCATGGCCTCCGCAGCACAGCTTCACACTCTTTTTGGTCCGGGGCCTCCGCAGCACAGCTTCACACTCTTCTTGGTCCGGGGCCTCCGCAGCACAGCTTCACACTCTTCTTGGTCCGGGGCCTCCGCAGCACAGCTTCACACTCTTCTTGGTCCATGGCCTCTGCAGCACAGCTTCACACTCTTCTTGGTCCGGGGCCTCCGCAGCACAGCTTCACACTCTTCTTGGTCCATGGCCTCTGCAGCACAGCTTCACCCTCTTCTTGGTCTGGGGCCTCCGCAGCACAATTTCACACTCTTCCTCTCTTGCAGTCTTTGGATTTCTTCTAGGATTTTGTGCATTCCTGAATTAAAACGTTGTAAAATGCTGCAGAACTATAAGGGCTTCTTATGAGTCATGAAGTAGCATTAGTGTCATCAAGCCCGTGGATTGCGCTCAGGATCGGCTTCATGATGCTTTTATAGAATAAGCCGAATATAAGAGGCGCCGCACTTCACTTCTTCCTTCTCAAGGATCTCATCTTCTAACATCTTGTCTCTGATATTGTCACATCTCGGCATTCTCTCAAGGAGCATGTGACAATATCAAGGAGGTGTTCGTTGTTGGGAAGAGTGTGCTGGATTTATTTATACCTTCCTCCTAGGATTATTGGCGCATTCTCTTCTCATGTCACTTAGCAGGATTTAGGGTCCGTTCAGACCTGCCGATTTGTTGTTGGCTCGGGCAGCCTGTTTATACAGCAGACACATCCTTGGCTCGTTCAATCAGGAAATCGTTCAGTCGGTCATATTCGTGATTGTGGACGATTGAGCGATCGGAATTTGAACAATAAGTGAATGAGCTGACGATGATTTTTATGCCTGCATGAAAAAAAAGGAAGAACGGCGAACGATTTATCATTCGTCGTTCGATCGTTGGCTGCCTTTACATTGAATGATGTTGGTTCATTGTTCGGTCGTTTCAACGATTTTTTTGAACGATTGTTCCATGTAAAAGAGCCGTAAGATGTACATTACTGGCACTGTTGTCTGGAGTCTGCTCTACACACTGGATACATTATTGTATGGGTTCTAGTGGTTAGTAGCAGGATATGACGCACATCAGTCAGTACTTGTTTCCTGCTGCTTTATCTTCACTAAGCTGTGCCGTAGGTAAACCAACTCCAATTCCTCTTATTTTTCCACACTTTGACTTCCACATAAGTGGTTCATGTATAATAATTAGCAAAAACAAATTTATTAAAATAGTAACATCAGGCTTAATATATTATACTAACATATTCCACCCATTGCCTAAAAGATGCACCTGGAAGGAGTTGTTGGAATTGTATGAAACTTTCTCTGTGTGATATATAAGTGATATAAGTAAGTGTAAAATAAGCATTTATTGTGGAAAATTGACCCCTTGTAGGGAGGCTCTGGTACCCTGTTGTAATGCCTCTAGCTTGGATACAAGATGTGATACGGGCGGGCATGGAGGCTCTAGGACCCTGTTGTACTACTGCCTCTAGCTTGGATACAAGATGTGATACGGGCGGGCATGGAGGCTCTAGGACCCTGTTGTACTACTGCCTCTAGCTTGGATACAAGATGTGATACGGGCGGGCATGGAGGCTCTAGGACCCTGTTGTACTACTGCCTCTAGCTTGGATACAAGATGTGATACGGGCGGGCATGGAGGCTCTAGGACCCTGTTGTACTACTGCCTCTAGCTTGGATACAAGATGTGATACGGGCGGGCATGGAGGCTCTAGTACCCCTGTTGTACCGCCTCTAGCTTGGATACAAGATGTGATACGGGCAGGCATGGAGGCTCTAGTACCCTGTTGTAATGCCTCTAGCTTGGATACAAGATGTGATACGGGCGGGCATGGAGGCTCTAGGACCCTGTTGTACTACTGCCTCTAGCTTGGATACAAGATGTGATACGGGCGGGCATGGAGGCTCTAGTACCCTGTTGTACCACCTCTAGCTTGGCTACATGCTTGTGATAGGGGCAGGTATGGAGGCTCTAGTACCCTGTTGTACTGCCTCTAGCTTAGATACAAGATGTGATACGGCCAGGCATGGAGGCTCTAGTACCCTGTTGTGCCACCTCTAGCTTGGATACAAGATGTGATGCAGGCAGGCATGGAGGCTCTAGTACCCTGTTGTACTGCCTCTAGCTTGGATACAAGATGTGATACTGGTGGGCATGGAGGCTCTAGTACCCTGTTGTACCGCCTCTAGCCTGGATACAAGATGTAATACGAGTGGACACGGAGGCTCTAGTCCTGTTATCCTATGGATAGGGGATAAAAATTGTTTTTTGTTTAACCCCTTAAAGACCACCCATACACCTTAAGATGCTTTGGTCAACAACCTGGCAATTGCTCCAACAGCGATGACCAGAGAAACCTTCAATCCTGCTGTTTAGCGTTTATACCACACTCTGTCACCAATTGGACTCTCGCGATGTGATCACAGGGTCCCGATGGCTCGTTATGGCACCGAGAGGCTTGAATATGGACTCTGGGTCTGCAAGCTATGGTGGCCTATGATGCTGAGCCTCTGGTTGAGCTTCATAGGCTTTATAATACACTGCTATACTGAAGTAAAGCAGTGTATTATAAGAATGATAAACGATTGTGATATTCAAGTTCCCTAGTGGGACAAAAATTAAAAGTGAAAAAAGAATAAAATATAGTAAAAAGATAAAAATCTCAAAATCCCACTTTTTAGACCTTTTATTATGTAAAAAAAAAAGAAAATCACAAATCTGGGATTGCTACCTTTGCATGCAGTGATTAAAATACATTTTGTTTTAAAAAACGTGAAAAAGTTGCAATATAAAAACTATATAAATTTGGCATTTACATAATCGTTCCGGCCTTCAGAATTAATTTAACATATTATTCACAATGCATGTGGGATGCCGTTAAAAATAAAAAACATGCCAGAATTGCAGATTCTGTTAGAAAAAAAATGGAATAAAAAGTAATCAAAATGTAATATTTTCCTAAAAAATTTGGCTAAATGAAGACACGATTTCATCCCACAAAAAATAAGCCCCTATAGATCTCCGTCCAAAGGGAAAAAAAAATACTGTCTCTTGGAATGTGGCGACGCAAACACTAATGTTTTTTAAAAAAGTGTTTTTAGTGTACAAAAATAGAAAAACATAAAAAACTGTATAAACTTGGTGTTGCCGGAATCGTGCTGACCCGGAGAAAAATGTTAACCCTTTCCAATCCACTGTCTGACCTCTGAAGACATTATGATTTAAGGCTGTACAGCTCCGATGTTGGAAGACGGCCGTCGGGGTTCTCTTACTGTATATTGCCAGCCTCTCTGCTGTCGGAGCCTATCCAACATGTCACATCATGCAGTACTGGCTTTAGCCAGCATATAGCGACGTTGTATAACGGCAGAAAAAGAGTAAAAGCCCCCTTGAAAAACCAGGATACAAATTGGATTGGAAAGGGTTAAGGCAGTATTTATTTTGCACACTGAACACCGTAAAAATGAAATCTAAAAAACAAAATGGTAGAATTTCTTTTTTCCCCAAATTTTTTTCTCCAAAAAAAATAATAAAAGTTATACAATACATTATGTGTACCCAAAAATGATGGCATTAAAAAATACAACTTTTCTCACAAAAAAAGGACTTATATGGCTATGTTGATGGAAAAAGTAAAAAGTTATGGCTAATGGAATGCGACACTAAAAAAACCTAAAAAGTTAGCTGCTCACCACGGTGCAAACAGGCTTCGTCACTAATGGGTTAAAGGGGTTTTCCTAAAGACTTTTATGGGACGCACTACCACCAACCCTTAGAACATTGGGGAAGATGTAATATATTTATGTATATAAAAGTTGCAAGTTTTGATACACGCCATGTTTGCGCCATTTTGCGACTTTTAACTTTTCTTGACACTTTTGAAAAGTCGTGAGAAAAGGGCGCATGGCTTATCTGGAGGGGCGTGGCCTCCCATGGCCTATCACAGTTAATATAATTGACACCAGAAATTAGTATAAATTGTAGTGGAAGTCTGAGAAGGCACACAGCTGGCATAGAAATCAGTTGGAGATGCTTGGGGCGCTGGAGATGAGCGCGGCGCACGATTCTTAATAAATGACTCTCATCCATCTCCAGTGCGCTGCTTATTAACACTTGCCTATAATCATATTAACACCCGTCTTAATAATTTTGTCTATGGTCTTTGGTTGAGAAATGTGCGCTCGCGTGCTGATACTCTGCGCAGGGTTCAGTGGTGGTTGTTCTATGGTGGCTGAGCGGTCACCAGCACAATGAACGGCACGTCGCCGCCCGCCCCTTCTCCCAGGTTCTATGCGGCGCCCACTGGAGTTGCAGCGGTGGACAGGGGGCTGTAGGAAGAGGTATGTCCATGTATTCTGCCATGCAAATCACACGCGGCTGTCTGCAAACGGCCTTAGGAGGCCAATGATCTTCCTATAGCGTAGAATATATTTATAATATCATCCTAGCAAATTTGTGCAAAAGTATCATTTAGGTGACCGATTCTTCAAGGGCTTATTAACACGAGCGATATTCCCGCGCAAGTCTTGGGCGATGCACACAAAACTCGCACGAATCTGAAGTTCATTCTATTGAATGGATTCGTCACCACGCTGCGAGAAAAAAAAATTGCTACAAGTTCTATCTTTGGGCGTTCCCTCAGAACGCCTCACCCATTGCTTTCAGTGGGACCTTAAAAACCATTGCATGGCACTCACATGCTATGCCATGTGCATGCGAATACGATGCGATGTTTCCTATTGCATTTAATGGAAAACACTTGCGATCCTAAGACGCAAGAGGAAGAAGCAATGTGACGCGACTTCGAGCCAAAGCACTTCACCGTGAAAAGCGTACGTTGGCAAGCGCGATGCTGGGTCGTTTCTCAGCCTGATATCGCGCTCGCTGGTTTGAATAAGCCCTTAAATAGACAGTAATCACTGATGCAATTCCCAAAAGAAGACCAACTGGAATGCTTCATCCATTTGCTGATGGGAACTAAATGCCATGTTGGGGGGTTCAGATTTTAGGTGCAATCAATATAAACAAATGCACAGATTGTGTGTGTGTATGTATATATATAATATATATATATACACCCTATTTCCCTGAAAATAAGACACACCCTGAAAATAAGACATAGCATGATTTTCCAGAATTTTTGAGGATGCAAAATGATTTTTCAGGCTTTTTGAGGATGCTTGAAATATAAGCCCTACTCCAAAATTAAGCCCTGCTAACAGGTAATTAAAAAAGTCAATTTAAATAGTGTCCAGGCAGCTATACATGTAAAAAAGTTAAACCTTTTTGAACAAAAATTAATATAAGACACTGTCTTATTTTCGGGGAAACACGGTATATACACTAGCCACCATGTTCCTACATGCTGGAAGTTTGTTTTTTGTTCTCTCTTTCGCTCTTTAGCTCCGCAGTGTATTCTGCAGCGATACATTTGCGGTTAAAGAAGGAAAGTGAGGTCATCCAGTAAAGAATGGATTTGTGTTGGTTTTATAATGGGTTAATTGGAAAGCGCCAGTAAAACATGATTTGGATTGTTTAGCAGCCTCCACATGGAAAAGCTGCACGCTTCAGTGGTGTTCTGGGTTTGATTGTAGGATCAGATCTCTTTCAGTCAGAATGCGGGACAGATGGAACTTTGTGTATTCGGTGGATCATGATGTTCTTGTTATGTGCCAGCCTGTTGATCAATAGTCATGTATCCCTTCTGTCTGCGTGACGCTGGCTGGTCACTGCTGCCTCTTCTCTCCGGTACTAGGTTACCCTCTTTCCATGGAGACTTGCTACGTTTTGTGTTTATTGTTCCTAATCTGTTCTTACTTTGTTTCTATTTTACAAGTAGACACGTTCTCTGTGTAGTTTATAGGATTAGTATAGGGGCCCAATCGTATGGGTGTATATTCTGTAATGCGGACGGTACACAAATCCATTGAATTAAGGCCGGCTTCACATCTTTGCTGGAACCCTCATTCGGAAGTTCCGTCACAGATCCGGCACAAAGTACTGGAAGAATTAGTGCTCCATGCAATGGAACCAAACGGACCGCATTGTAGTCTGTGGGGTGCCTTCAATGCTGTTCAGTTCTGTCGTAAGATGGACCCCCTCGGCCATGGAGGAAGCAGGAAAACAGAACCCCCGAGTGTACGAGAATACGCTAATTAAGATTGGGACTTGATCGCGGCTATTCATTTTACAGCACGTACGGGCGACCGTAAAAACGCATATGATCATCTGTTAGAGGACTTAGGCTAATTTTATATTGGCTAGCGCCATATCGGACTCATATCGCGCTCGCCATCCATGTGAAAACCTATGTGGATGCGAGGGCTTTTCATATGAAAACAGCATCGCATCACTTTGGGGATGCAGGGATCCTCTGCCGCGACAGAGTGTCTCCCATTGCTTTCAATGGGTCCGGCGCTGCTGCCGACCCCATTGAAAACATTGGGACTGCGATGCGAGATCACGCATCAAGATAGAACATTCCGCCATTTGTTTCCTGCATAGCATCGTGGTGCCATGCAGGAAAACAAATAAGGTAGATGGAACAATGCCTCTGTAGCGCCACCTATTGGATGGCAGCATTCCTTCCAATTAATGTACAACTTTGTAACTAGTCTGTAAAACAATGATTGGGAATAGGAAACCAAGCCAGAAAGCCATACACAGACAGCTGTTGGCTGCTACTGTAAATGTCGCAACATCTCCATGCGGAGGGTGCGCACAGAAATACCACAGCAAATCCACCCCGTGTGACCCCAGCCTTGGGTCTCTTTCACACAGGCGTCAGTTTAATGCTATCGAAGCCGTAAATTGTGTGAACAAACAATAACCGTGACCAAGGCCGAGTTTACACAGCTGGCTGCAGCGTCTTGCCGTGCACTGATGCCGCAGTTCCGAAATCCCACGGCCGCCAGAATAATGAAGGGAATCCCCGTGGGGGACTCCCTTTATCTCCGCCAGGATTGTCTTGAACCCTGCAGTATTAAACTCCCTCCCCCTCCCTTTGCCAGCTGGCTCGCATAGTCTCCCATAAGGGTCTATGGAGCCGCTGGCATTGAGCCATCAAAAGATAGGACAAGCCCTATCCTTCGACAGCGAGAGATCTTGGTGACTTTTGATGGATGATATTTAGGCGCGCCTAAAATCATTCATCTGAAGAACCCACAGGAAACCATAGCGGGTTTTGGATGCAATTTTTTTTTTAGGGACGGACCTACTCTGCATCAAAATGACGCTCGTGTGAAAGAGGCCTTAGGATCCACTTCTGGACCAAAAATCACAAATTGTACTGTGTGAATAAGGCCCCAGGCGCACAGTAGTTACTGCTTCAGAAGACTTTTGAGGACTTCTGCTGGCACCACCGTTCCGCACAACTCCGTCGCCTTAACCCTTTCCAATCCACTGTCTGATGTCTAAAGACATTCTGATTAAAGACTGTACAGCTTCTGATGTCGAAAGACGTCTGGCAGGGTATTCTCACTGTATTTTGCCGGCCACTCTGTTGTCGAGGGCCTCTCCAGCATGTCCCATACCGCAGTACTGACTCTAGCCAGCAGATGGCGCCATTGTATAATGGCAGAAAGAGAAAACCCCCTAGGAAACCCTGAATCTAAAATTGGATTGCAAAGGGTTAATACGGTAGTGTGCACGAAGCCTTATTTGGATCCAATTCCAGTTTGGGCGAAAAACGGAAACAACCTCGCTAAACTTTGCGTCAGAGGGGCAGGTATATGCATCTGCTTTCATAACTGTGCTCTGCTGGATTCCGTTTTTGCGCTGGAAATAAATGAGGATCATTAGGGCCGAACGTTGGGCGGAAATGACGATGATTAAGGACAGATGTGTTTATTTTCATCTCTCAGTAGGTGATAAAGTAAATGTAATAGAGATAAAACAGTCCTATTAAGAGAAGAAGTGGAAGGCACTCTCGGTAACGTGGGGGTTAAGGACGGAGCTGTCACAATTTAGCATTGTCTGGATTACAAATGCGGACTGGTTAAATATAGCCGTGCCCAGAATATCCAGCGGTGCCACTAATGTGCCATTTGTCTCTTCCAGACTAGGCTATAAAATGCGTAAGGTCTCAGATACGATGATTAAATATGCGTAACTGTTTTATCAGCTCATTGGAATGGTTATTTCTATTGATTAATATGTTTGGTGAAGTAGTTTAACGAGCTCGATTAGATGCTGATCAGATCTGCTCTCAAGCGCTGGTCATTACAAAGTCGTGTTCAGTTTCTCAAAGTGGCTTAAACGCTTCAGTTTCTAGTGGCCAAATGGGAAAATGGAACAATGCCTCTACAGCGCCACCTATTAGAAGGGGACAGTCCTGCAAGTTAGTAGCTGACTTAAAAGTCAAGAACACAAAAAGAGGGAACATAAGCAGGCAAAAAAAAATCACAAAAAATGGCCATATATTACTAATGTACTAATACAAGAGGGCAGGTAAAAGCAGCACATCCCTCAACATGCAGACAGCCAGGTGATAAGTGAGGAGCAATTACACAGATGAAGGTACTGATGAACACCTGCCTTATAATGAGGGGGGATTATTACTCTTCTTGTACACAGATAAAGCATACAAGGGTGTCAAGCCACATAGTATGTGCAGTGCACCATGCTGGCTTACAACTATTAGTGACTTGCAGGAATGCTGTCTTCTAATAGGTGGCGCTGTAGAGGTATTGTTCTACTCTTCCTATTTGCATAAATTACCCAGAGAAGCATGCACCGTTTTAGAAGTCTCCTCAAACCTACCAGGTGGTCTACCTAAGGAGAAACTTTACTTCTCCCGACCCTAGTGACCAAATGTGACATAGCTGTAAATTAAACTCCTGTCACATGGTTTCATGCCGTTATGACATTTTAGCGCTGCAGCATACCTTTTCCATTTTTTTGACCAGTATGATATCATGCAAAGCGCACGACCAATCATTGGTGTAGACGGTCAAAATTGGATACTTTGGCCAACTTCTACTCTACGTGAACTGGTCACTTTGAAAAGTGCTGTCCAATCTGCGGACTTCATGTTCCCATCTCTGTGGCGAGATAGGAAAGTGGTCCAGGGGGACCGGGATGTCAAGACTAGTTGAGCTCGGCTGAGCTACTCTAAGCCCACTGCACACGGCTGGATTTGTATTGTGGAATCCGGAGGGGGCTTCCGCCTCCAGATTCTGTAGCAAATACAGCCTATAGCAGGCAATGTAAGATTGGGTTTCCATGCCCAATAGCGATTATCCACTCGCTGGGGCATACTCTATTTTCATCCGGATTCCATGCGGACCGCTTCCATTGAAGTCAATGGAAGCTGTCTGATCCGCGGCCCGTCCGCAGCTGTCACTATGGACGGGCCGCAGAATCCGCATCATCGCCCAGCGATGGCGCCGCTTCATCTGTACTGCGCATGTGCCGGCACATCGGCAATACAGAACCTCTAGGGGTCACCGGCTGGGAACCCAACCGGATTCCACTCCGGAATCCTGCTGCCGGATCCTGCCTGCGGCATCCGACCCAGCCGTGTGCATTCGGCCTTAAATGGGGTTGTACCAAGAGTAACTTTCAGCACCTATCCTCTGAGGCGCTCTCCTTATAAATAACCTTAAAATACTTTATAATGGATCACAAAGTTCTGCTATGGCTTATATTCATTGAACCCTTAATGCTTAATGACATACAGGTACATCATGGAGGTTCGGTATCTTTATGGAGTGGGGACGGGGGTCGGTACTGCTCCATACAATGCTCACGCTGATCACAGCTATTAACCCTTTAAATGTCACAGTAAATTCTGATAGCGGCTTTTAAATGCCCCAATTGAAATTCAGGGGTTCTGAATGGCCCTCTCGCAATGAGATCGCAGGGTGCTGTCTAGTTGCCATGGCAGCCGGGGGCTTACTGAAGGCTCCCAGAACTGATATTGCAAATTTCCTGTGGCATAACTTGATAACAATGCCAGTCAGATGGCGGTCAGGTGAGTGATCAAACAATTGCAAGTTCAAGTCTCCAGTGAAGATAAAAAAAAAGCAAAAATGAGTAAAAAAAAATGGCTTTATTAATTATTAAACAAAAAAATAAATAAATAAAAATACAAAAAAATTGTTACCAAAGTAACGCATTATTATTTATTCCGCACGGTGAATGTCATCAATATAATATACACACAGTCAGAATAGCACTTTTTTGGTCACCCCATCTCCAGGTAAAAAATGTAATACAAAGTGATTTAAAATGTATTCCGAAAATCAACCAACTGCAAAAGAAAAAAGCCCTTGGCCAACTATGTCGACGTAAAAAACTTATGGCGGTAGAAAATCATTTTATTTTTTTTCCAAAGATTTTTTTGAAAGTGGGGAGGAAAAACTGATAATGAAAAAAAGAAAAAGAGCCGCATCCTTAAAGGGTCGCCACCAAAGACAGCCTCTTTTAAAATACGGCTGCTGAGGTCGCCGCCGATCCCCCTGCTTCTGGCACCCGTGGCAAATAATTGAGAGGCCAAAGCCCGCCAGGCATGGCCGTCCATTTAATACAAGAATGGCTGCAGTCTACCCCAACCATACAGCGGCTCGTAGAGGGCGTCTTAACATGGGGCCACCGTTTCTAGACAGGGGTTGTATTCATCAGACAACCTCTTCTACAATCATTTCCCTTCCACTTCCTGTAAGTCTCATATTAGAACATAACAATAATAGTATAGTTTCTGAATCTTCACCTCTGCCCTTTTGGAAGTCCTTTCCCAGAGATATCTAGAGTCAGAGGTTAAAACTTTGTCTAAGGCTTTTGTTTCGGACAGACCCCACACAGTCACAACCACTTTATTATGTGAGGACTCCAATATCTATCTGTACGTGATCTGTGTTCACAAAGAGCTGCGTGTTCTGCACCCTAGAAGGCTCTGCGCTTGGAGACATATGAGTAAGTGACATCTGACTCCTATAGTAGTCCTCTGCATTTCATTGTATTTGGGGAGATATTAAGAAGCAACTTATTGTGGTTGAACATTATCCATTTTCTTATGCTTACCGGTCACTGACCATATATTGTATTTAGTATTCACTCTACAGTCCACTTACTGTAGTTTAAAAGTGACCTTATAATGCAAATATAAAATATTCCACACATAGAACTAAGGAATGTATATATCCCAAAAATGTCTACAGTCCATACAGTGCTTGGAAAAAAGTATTTGCCCCTCCAATTCCTTCTGTTTTTTTGCTGGTTTGTTACATATAAAATGTTTCAGATCATCCAAGTAATTTTAATGTAATATAAAGATTTCTTCAAAACCTAGATCATGCAGCACTCTTTCTTCTGTCCAAACTGAACAGACCCCATTATAGTCAGTGGGGTCCGTCGGTGCTGTTCGGTTCCATCCTGAGACAGAGCTGCTCAGCCATGAGGATTGTCCTTTTCTGCTCCCTGAATGGAGCGGGAGAGCAGAACCCCAACGCGGGTGTGAGACCACCCTTAGAAGAATGAATATATATATATCTTTTTTTTTTTTTTTTTCAGTTGGAGGGGACCTCTAGGGTCATTGGGTCTAACATCCTGCTCAGTGCAGGATTTACTAAATCATCCCAGATAGATGTCTGTCCTAACCTGTTCCGCTCATTGATCCCCCTCACTGTCTAATATCTAATCTGTGTCTCCTCCCTTTTAGTTTCATCCCATTGCTTCTAGTCTTTCCTTGTACAAATGAGAATAGGGCTGATCCCTCTGCACTGTGACAGCCCTTCAGATCCTTTAATCGTTCCTCATAGGACATGATTTGCAGACCGCTCACCATCTTGGTGACTCTTCTCTGAACTTGCTCCAGTTTGTCTGTCTTTTTTAAAGTGGGGTGCCCACAACTGGACACCGTATTCCAGATGAGGTCTGACTAAGGAAGAGTAGAGGGGGATAATTACCTCATGTGATCTGGACTCTATGTTTCTCTTAATACATCCCAGAATTGTGTTTGCCTTTTATATATTCACAATTATATAGAATTGTGTTTGCCTATATATTTTTATAGGACATTTCAAAACGTCCCTGAACTCTTGTGAAAAAAAAAAGATATATAACAAATTCTGCATTTAATTAATTATACCATAGTATAAATATATATAATTTATAATTTTATTTATTTATTTTTTCTTTCGTAAGCCGGAGTCTAAAACCGCATTTACACGCAACCATTATCACTCAAAATTAGCTAAAACGATGTCTTTTGTGTAAATGCTACCATCGTTTGCTTTTCGGCCGAACGATGATTTTTAGTTGAGTTTAAAATCCATAATTTGCCAGAGAGATGATAGTAGGGGCTGCACGCTGTGACTTTCCACAGGAGCACTAATAACATTGTATTCAGCTACAGTCCCGCGGGAGAACAAAGGGGCTGTATGCAGAGAAGAGGCCACCTGCTGTTTTCCGCATACAGTGAAAGGAGCCTTATTTACATGCAAATGCAGCTAATTGTGCCCATTAGCAGTTTATGCAAAATGATCGCTCAAACTGTCAACAATCCTATCTTTTGAACAAATTTTGAACAATCATCTTTGCGTGTAAATAGGACCTTATTCTACTAACTCCGACTCCACGAAAGAGACTCTGACTCCGATTCTATAGTCTTTGTAGGGGCTCACAATTGCAGGCGCAGTTCTCACTGATGTTAATGAGATGCAGTTATCTGCCCTGACCACCACACAGAGTCAACAGGCGCCTGATCACCATCCAGGGTCCCGATCGGCAGAGCCCAGCCGATGGAGTTGTGTTTGTATATGCTATTGCATGTTCATATTCTGGAACTACGAGAGCAAAATCTTATTGACACAGCTCATTAGGAACATCTCGGCTCGGATACAAAGTCATCTTTGCCGTTTTCTCACTGGAGAATGGACCTTCAAATATCAATGTCTGAAGATAGAAGAGAAGGAAAAGACGCATCGGGCACATAATTGCTCATTGTGTAAAATGAAAGGAGCGCAAAACCCTGATTTATATTTCCGTCAGCCATAATCTGCTCTACATTCTCATTGATTCCCAGCGAACAGGAAACAGTCTGAACCCTGCTGGAATAATACTGCAGAAATCATATACTTACTGTTTTCTTGCCAGGTTTGATCTCAGTAATCAACCATTACTTCCATGTCCTCCGGAGTTTCACTGATTCCTTCTTACTCCGGAATCAAGAGCCAGATCCCAGTTTATGGAGGGGACACATGTACCCCGTTATAGGGCCGCAGGGCAAGTACTAGTTTTTGCTTAAGAACGAAATCAGATTTGTGTTTAAGATTGATATTAAAGAGATGCTGCGAGCAATCCTGACATGTTAGACCCAATAAGCCGTCGTTTGTGTCCTACACCAACAGAGCAGTTCTTCCTGGTAGCGGGGCTTCAATACCCCGCTTCCAGCAAGCTTATTCTCTGATTGGTTAAACCAGCGTCAGCCAATGAAAGAGGGCACTGGATTAACCAATCACAGCCGTTCAATGAAGGGCTGTAATTGGTTAATCAAGTGCCGGCTCTCATTGGCTGATGTGGCACTCAATTAACCAATCAAAGCATTAGTTTGCTGGAGGCCCCGCTTCCAGGAAGAACTGCTCTGTCGGTGTGGAGGAGGACACGGCAGCCTGCAGCAGCGCCGCAGGCCATCGCTAGGGACCGGGCGCCGGCTGCTAGGTAAGTATTATTAGACACTCCTTGAAAATAAGACACTGTGCCTCTTTTGAGGCAAACATTAATATAAGACAGTGTCTTAAGGGACGAAATTGATAATTGGCTTTTATTATCCCTTTTGTTAGTAGGTTGTGTCCCTGCTGTTAAAGTAATCACTTCATTTAGGTAATACTCAATGCGTATCATAGCCATATGCCTAATTATTTTTTGATGCATTGGAGAAGAATTAGAAACAACACTGGTGTCTCCAACAATTCTTCTGTTTTATTGTTGAATTTCAGGAGGTTATATATTAGTATACCAACCCGCTCACACCTACA
The DNA here is from genome assembly GCF_035609145.1 of Eleutherodactylus coqui. Lineage (NCBI taxonomy): Eukaryota > Metazoa > Chordata > Amphibia > Anura > Eleutherodactylidae > Eleutherodactylus > Eleutherodactylus coqui. The sequence continues at coordinate 471,487,048 of NC_089837.1, read as the reverse complement.
AAGTCTGTTTACACGCAAAGATGATCGCTCAAAATACAGTGACATCATTTTGCATAGCTACTAATGGGCACTAATTCCGATTAGTTGCTTATTAGCTTCATTTGCATTTAAATTAAGCTCTCTTCACTGTATGCAGATAACAGCGGGTGGTCTGTTATATGCATATAGCTCCATTGTTCTCCCATGGGACAGCAGCTGAAAAGAATCACATTGTGCAGTCCTTGCTATCAGCTGAACGGCCGAACAATGGTTTTTATGCTGAACTAAAAATCATTGTTCGGCCGAAAAGCCACATTTACATGCAACGATTATCGCTCAAAATACATCATTTGAATGAATTTTGAGCCATGATTGTTGTGTGTAAATGGGCCTTAGTGGCTCTCTGCTTTGACTTTGAATAGAGGGGGTCATGATCAGAAAACATCACCTTTAATTTGCATATCCCCACTTCTAGCAGTCGTAATGTGGCAGAACATGGATTGGTTGCAAGAGTGGATGTTAGGCACAGACATTATGAATAGTCATCATATAAAATCTCTTGTGTATTTAGGCTATCAGATTGGACCATTAGTGTGTCTGATTTTTCTAGCTACATAGGTATGTTTGCAATTGATAAAGGAACCACAAAACATGTTTGAGAACCCCCGAATAGGAGGTACCCATATTGTGTAAGGTTGCCCATACATTTTAGATAGCTGTCGGCCAAATTAGCAGCTACCTCACCCGACCCACTCACATGCTTGCCTGCTTAGCATGTGCACATCTTGTCAATGGCAAGAGGGTAGAAAGACTCTAGAGAGCAGCATATCTCTCAAGAGCAAATCAATTGGGCAGTTGAAATCCAATTTCGTCTAATGGGGGTGTCCCCATAGACATTAGATGATTGGCTGGTCCCACCAAAAACAGTGGGATCTACCTGTATATGGCTACCCTTAGAGCTCATGCCAATGGCTGCATGCGCACAACGCTGTGTGTCTCCCCGCAGCGTTTTAGACATTTTCCAGCCATACGTGCTGCCGGCAGAGACCGCGTATGGGCGTGTATGGTACTGCAGTGAAAACATGGTCGTGGACATGAGCCCTTGCTGTCAGTCACTGAAGTTTAAACACTGAGGACCATTTTACACAAACCAATAGATCATTCAGATTCCCACAATCTAACGATAAACCAAACGATGATCATCTTGTGTAAACAGGAAGTTATTCATCCATGGACAACTGCCTGTTTACTATGAATGGAGGCTGGTGGATGGAACGATTCCCGGCCTCCATTCACTCAGCGATGCTGATTTCTGTGTAGAAGCGCAGGAACAATCAGTGACGGGACAACATGTCAGGCATCTGCACCGGACAAGTCATCCAGTGTAAAAGAGCCCTCACGATTTTTGTTCTCGGCTCAGTATACGATGATTATAATCATACAGTATGGGAAAACATCACTTAATAAGGGTAAAGATAGAAATTAGAGAATAAACCATTGATCGCTCCCCAGCTAGAACGTCACAGTTTGGCTGCTGTCACACGGGCGTATTGCCATTGCGCGGCACGTGGTGCCAATAGCCCATTGATTTCTATTGGGCCACTCACACCTGCGTTTTTTTCACACACATACTACACACACAAAACAAATCGCTGCATGCTCTATCTAGTGCATATTACACGTTCATACATGGCAAGATTTGCGCAGCATTTCGGCACACACGGTCATGTGAGCCCAGCCTTTAAAAGACTAAATGAGATTGAGAAGGGACTACAAATGATTGAATTCTGTTTTAGGGGAATATATTACAAAGTCTTGCCAAATTGACAGGAATGCCCCACTTGTATGAGATCCCAGCTAGCCGACTCCTCAGAATGACAAATCGGTCACACTCGGTCTCCACAAAGTGCTTGTAGGAGGTTGGAGTCCCTCCACTTCCGTGGAATCAACAATTTTGCAGCCATAAGCAGCATGATTGGGAGGCTCATACGAGAGATGCAGTGATGGTTTCCATAAAAGGACTGATTCTGGGGTCAGTTCAATAGTGGTCGAGCAGTTTTATTAATCTGGACAGCGACCATAGACCAAAAAGGCTTTACCAGTGGGCAATCCGACCATTAGTGTAGAAGTATGTGTGTTACATCACCAATATCTATTAGTTTAGTCTAAATAAGCAAGAAGAGGTTCTGTACCCCAGAATTAGTCGTTTTAACGTCTCTCTCTGTATAAACAGGCTACCTGAGTGAACTCTGACATCGTTTGGTCATTCAAATGACAAATCGGCAGGTTTAAACAGAATTTAAAGGCTCCTTCACATTGGCATATGTGCATTTGCGCATGCCTCAGCACATCGCATTTGTGCTATGTACAAGACTTTATTGCGCTCGTTCTGGCGTATTTTACTGTACTTTAGGCCACGTTTACACGACCATATTTACGCGGCTAACTTAGCGGCATTAAAAAATCACGAGCATCTGAACATTGGATTCCAATGTATTCATTCAGACAAGCGATTTTTAGCCACGTAAAAACATAGCGCCGAATAATGGTACATCCGCAACCAATTTTATACGGTGTGTGAAAAGATAGGTCTTGCCCTATCTTTTGCCAAAATACGCTGGAGGCTCCCATAGACTTCTATGGGAGCTGAAGGGGAAAAAAAGGCAGGGGGAGGGAGTTTAGCTGCGTGCAATGCTGGGAAACGAAGACAGTTGTCCCTATTTAAGCATCAGTAGTCATTCCAAGGATTTCTGCTGATCGAGGGACTTCCGCGCCACAGCGTATTTTTTTTCGCCAAAAAGCTGCAGCCACCCGTATGACTGGACAAGAAAGCACAGCTAAACCTCAGGACTTGATTGCGGCAATTCTTCATTCACGTGATTTTTGCCCACTATGCAGCGAACATAAAAACTCGTACAGTCGTGTGAGCGAGGCCTTATGTGCACGCAGGGCATGTTTACTTTAGCACAATAGACGCACATGCACTGATTTAAATGCCTATTTAGCCTAATGAGTTCTAGATAAGTTTTTCTTTTCATGGTATTGCGCAGCGTAGTACGCTTTCCATTGCGCACAACTCCTATAGACTTCTATGGGGACCTGTTGGCACTCAAATGTGCAGAAAGATAGAGCAGGTCCTATTTTTTTTGTTGCGCGCAAAATCCAGAAATGCGTACGAACCCATCAACATCAATGGGTTTTATTCTCTACATATGAAGGAGCCCGAAGCCGGATAATATGACTTGATTGAATGTAGGCATGGTCAAGCATTGCAAAAGTCTTCCAGAATAGAGTTGTCAGACTAGTACTGATGGCGTGGCTGTTCCAAGCTTCTTATCTACATCGGGTCCGGCATTGTGATGGAAGAGATGCGGCGCTCATCACTTACTTGCCGCTGTCTGTCAATAAAGCATTTATCCGATTGGAATAGTCCTTGGGATCACCCGGGCCGTAATCATCTTATTTGGACAAAGCGCTGAGAGGCACGAGCGAAGTCGCTAGATGCATTTTCGGTGTCAGAACTGACTTTGTGGTCTAATTCAAGACAAGCTAATCACAGTTCTTTCCTCTTGACATCAAAAGATGTGATTTTTGCCTTGACTGCCTCAGTAAGTGGAGAAGCGCTGCATGAAATTATCACCAGCTTGTTCTGCAGGGCCGCAAGCAAGGCTTTTACAGAACTCCTTGCTGCCTGCGACTAAGAGTTAACCCTTGCACCAGCACAAGAGTTTATAGCATTTCCGGATGTCAGATGTAGCAGAGCTGATTCGGTCATGAATGCATCACAATGCATTAAATGGGATCCCAATCTATGACTTTCAGAAGGGCAATAATGCATTGCTTGCAGAATATAGTCCTATTTATTACGCTGAGACATCAGACAAGTCTTACTTTACATTTAGGCATCCAGCTTCCATCAGCTTCATGCAGTAGCTGGTTATCAGTGTTGTGGAACAGGTTGGTAGACCATATGGATGGGGGTATAGGATGGAGGGATTGTGCATGGTAATTAATAGCAGTAAATGACTCAGGAGGAGGGAAGCTTCCATCAGTGGAAACCGTTTCGGAAGCTTCATTCTGTGTTGTCTCAGACTTTTACCTACGTTAGACCAGGCGGAAATAGAAAAGTCGTCCGTTTGTTTTTAAAAGGCATAGAAAATTTTCCATTGACTAAACAGACTGTTAACCCTTTCCAATCCAATTTTGGATTCAGGGTTTCCTAAAAGGCTTTCTCTTCTTGCTGTTATACAGCAGTGCCATCTGCTGGCTAAAGCCAGTGTGTGTGCGCTAGAGAGGCTCCGACAGCGGAGTGGCTGGCAATAGACGGTAAGAATACCCTGTCGGATGACTTCTGACATTGGAGCTGTACAAGCTTCAATCAGAATGTAGGAAGACATCAGACAGTGGATTGGAAAGGGTTAAATTGCGCACAACCCCTATAGACTTCTATGTATATCTCTGTATAGCCGTGTACAGTTAGCAAACTGTTTACAATTTTTTGTTACAAAGTCAATGTCCTCTTATGAATATTGACTTTGCAGTAAAAAGTTGTAAACTTTTGCAACTTTGTTACTTTTTTGTTTTCACTTACTTGATATATTTGCTTGTATTTAGTAAAAGCTCTTGATGCTACTGATAAACTGTCACAAGCGGATGTTGATGGAGCTGTTTATTCTCACCCTTCGCCTCTTGTTTTGTAACTTGAGTCCATAACGGTGTATTGCTGTGAATAAGGGAGTCTGTCAGCAGTTTTTCAGATGCAGAAATGCTGACTGCACTCAGTAGGTATAGGGGAGCCGGGCTAAAGAATAACTTTATTGTGGATTAAAGGGGCTGTACCTGAATTACACATAGGATAGGGGATAACTTGCTGATCGGCAGGGATCTCACTACTGAGGCCCACACCAATTCCAAGAATGGGGGTCCCTTGTTCTTAGTACTGCATGGATGCTTTTCTCACCCGCAGTGATATCATATTGAATGGAGGGCTGACCAAGCATGCATAGTCAACGCTCCATTTATTTTATTAGGGCTGACGGAAATATCCAAGTGCTTCTATCTCTGCAGTCCCATTGAATATGAATGGAGTGGTAGCGCACTTGAGCAAATGTCACTGCATTTATTCTTCTCCTCGCTTTTGGTGGTGCAGTGAGTCTGCAGTGAGGAGGATGAGGGGGACAGGGGGGACACATGACCACCAACCTCAGGATTGTGGAGGTCTCAGCTGTAAAACCCCCCAACCCCCTCCGATTGGCAAGTTATCCCCTAACCTAATAACATGTAATTCTAGTACAGTCCCTTTAGATCAACTTTGTTCTCCCATTGCACTGCTTCAAGTGTCCTGGAGGCGGAGCTTGTCTCTGAAGTACTTTCCAATGCAGTACTCCGCAGCTCTGATTGATATCTTCCTTTTTCAGTGGAGGACCCACTAATGCTCCTTTTACAGGAGCCAATTCTCATTTGAATGATTGCACAAGCGAGTAACGTCACCGCTAACTTATTTAGGCAGGTGGATCATCGTTGAGAATCGGTTGCTTCTAGTTCAGCGCTTTACATTCTGTATGAAACGCTGAGCGGGGAGCGTTTAAACATAAGGAGAAGTGAGCGAACCGCCAATGATTATTTTTGCTGGCTGAAACTGAGCGACTGATGAGAAGCAAACAATTCTCGTTAGTCATTCAGTCATTGGCTTGCATTTAGGCGTACTGATATTCACTCACTTTCAATTGTTTGAGCGAATTTTGAGCGACAATCGTTACGGGTCAGCAGGCTATAAGTCCATTCATTACTTGTTTAGCCCAATGATTGTAATAGCTATTATGCAATGCCTAACGTTTCCTGTGGAGGCACTGCAGGAAAGTTGAACACTTGGGTTTCCCGTAGACTAGAGGTGTTTGTGGTACATCTTTAGGATCAACTTATTTTTGGGGGACCCTTCACATAGGAGATCTCAAAGGCAAGCAACTGCTTAACAACTCATTGATGAAGTATTCTCAGGATAGGTCATCGATATTTTATCTGCTGGGGTCTGCCACTGGCTGATCAGGTGCCCACTGTCAGTGCTGCTACCCATTAAAATCAATGGAGGTAGTGCCTGTAGTTTCAAGTGCCAGCCACTACACAGGGATGGGAGCAACAGCTACTGCTCCAACCCCTGTGTATTGCGACACTGTCAGAGGGCACCCAATCAGCTGATCGGTCAGGGTCCCGGGCGGCAGACCACAGCTGATCAACTATTGATGACCTACCCTACGGATGAGTCACTGCGGCGGACATGGTGGTCATACTATGTGTCTGTGGATTGTTTTTAGGATATTTTCCACTACAGTTCTCCTCCTTCCTCCTCATATTATCAGTCTTTTCTATTCTAGAACACTTTCTAAACTTACCATAAAAAAATTTCTGCCGATTGCTAAAGTTGCTATTTGTGGCAGGAGCTCCGTGTAATTGTAGAAGTCTGCGGACTTTGTGGTTTTGCAGAGTAAGCTGCAATTATGGTAATTTTTCTCCTAAAACCTTCCAACAAACATTGTTTTTTGTAGGAATTATTTTTCTAGTAATATTATTTACAAAGGGACACTCAGGAAACGCCTGCAGAATGTCTGGACAATGTCTATGGAGCAACGAAATAAAACCAAGTCTGTAAGAAGCTGCAATGCTATATCTATAAATATGTAACAACGCCAAGAGTCGTCCACTTCGTTAATATTTCAGGAGGTTTTTCTAGTCACCCGAATGCCTTCTGAATTGACATGCAGTACTGTTTGGAATAGCCTGAAGGGGTATTCCCGTCATGGAATATAATGGCGTTACATTCTGTTCGGTGGGGGTCTGATTTCTACGACCCTTGCCGATCCCAACAATGAAGGTGCCACATCACTGTTGCAGCCCCCCTATATAGTGTCTATGGTTACAGGACAATTGGGCAGGATGAGTTGCCTGTAAGGGAGAACACTTCATAATGTGAGAGCTACGATATTACAGGACATAGACATTAGGTGACCAGCAGGGTTGTGGATCCGGGTCTTGGAGTTGGGTAGAACTCAAACGTTGATCTGGGGATTATTCTGACTGCCATTATGGAGTCGGGAAGGAGTTTTTTTTTCCTCCAAATGAGTTAAATTGGCACCCCAACAGGTCATGTTGTCAGGATATCCTATAGTAAGAACACCTGTGGCAATGTCTAAGGCACCGACCATAATTACATCACCTGGGCAATACTGAGGAAATCCTGAAAACATGACCTTTGGGGGGGTTCCTAAGGACTGGAGTTGGGAAGCACTGCCTTGGGCCCTGTCCGGAAGACAGAAGACTATTTCAATCTGACTTGAATTGTGGAAGTAGAGGTACAACCGCACTTAATTTCTCCCAAATAATAATTCTCCTTTAATTTGCAGTCTCACAAAAGATTAGTGGATGTTCCACAGCCAAAACATCTATCGGGTGTGAGAAAGAGTCGGACCTGGCCTTGACCCTCAAAGGGGTAGCTTTGTATGTGTGGTCACTCTCTATTACAATGAATGGGAATTAACAAAACTTGACAATGAAAATCCCCCAGCTACACTTACATGGTGAAACTATTTTTTTAGTATTTAATTTGGGTTTTATTCAAGGAGTTGTTTTGTGAAGAAATCCTCTCTTTATAAGCCCTATTAAGGCAAATTAACATTATTTTAGTGGGTACACGAGCCACCCATACATTACATTGATATGAAAGGCTACTGGGCAATATTTTGTTTTCCCGGTTGACAGACATTCTGAAAGTGATTGTCTGCGATGAAGTCAGAAGACAAATGATTTTTTTTGTTTTTTTTTAATGTTTTATTGAAATTTTGTATCTATTTGTTTTTTGTATTTAAAATTTTTACTGGGGCGGCCAAATTGGAGATGCTTTCTTGCTGTATTGTTTGTATAAAGATCTCACTAAGGTTCGTGTACTTTTTGGCAGCCAGAGTGAATGGGAGTTGACAGAAAAATTGAATATTTCAAGATTTTTTTTATGCATAGCCACAGGGTTGTCTCATGAAGACAGCGCTTGTACGTATGCCCTGTTAGGTCATATAGACACTATATGAAGGGGGAGGGTGGGGTCCCATTTGGGACCTCTTCTATGAGTGACTCAAGCCATTCTTGAATTTCAAAACAGCAAGTCATCTCGATTGACCTCCTTGAAATACTAAATTTGCCTGTCTGGTCTAAGCTTTCCTGCTACTAGGTGTTTGCTAGATCAAAAAAGCCTTAGGAAGGGCTGTGAGCTGAGTAGGTGCTGCCAATCAGGAGAACCCATCAATGTGGGCATGGCAGATGTGTGAGGAGCTATAGAAAGAAAAGACTGGTGGATAGGCAGAACTTTCCTAAAAAGAAGGTGGGACGGTAGGATGTATTTTCCAACATCTCTATTATTAAGTATATTAAAAAAACAGCATAGGATACGGGTTTCGAGGAGAACCCCTTTTTTAGTCAAGCTAGGTGGGACATCACTTCTGGGACTAAGGGATAGGGGAGGTGGTAGATTGGAGGATCGGCGCATGCGGAGGGGAGTACTATTGTTTTTTTCTTTTGTCTACCCAACTGCCACCAATGATTACAATCTTGGAAACCCCCATCTCATAATGTGATCACCCAAGCTGATCACCCAAGGTCTGTTGTTCCTTATCTAATCAGCCCACCACTTAATATACCATCAGAAAATGCCTAATTATTTCAATTGAGCCTTTACATTGAAGGTAACCTGTCACATCTTATCGGCCCCGGAAGATAAGGTTATGGACCCACATGAGAGGAAGCTCTAGGAACGGGTGTGATTTTTATACTTCCCTGCCTCCCAATTTCTTTGCTGTCTACTCACAAAGAGACAACCTTGTGCATTCAGCGAGCTCCTTATTTTTATTGCAAATCGTTGACACATTGTCCATAATAAGAGGACAGTTTGTGCATGTGCCCATAGTGAAGAGAAGGAGTTCACTCAATTCACCAAGTATCAACTTTGCAGGCATACAATTAAAGGTCCATTTAGACGGGAAGAATGTCAGGCAAACGATGCCTTACACTCATCCCTGTGTCTCCGCGCTCTCGTGCTCCTGCATGGGAGCTAGTACCACTGGCTTGCTCACAGAACAGCCAGCAGGGGAGCAGGGTGGCTGCTGGAGATTTCTTCCCTCGCGCTCCCCCGCTCCTCTCCATTGACTTAACATAGCGGCTGTTCAATTCTGAACGGCTGCTATTTACACTGAGTGATCAGCTCGTCGCCCATCTTTTACGCAGCATAAACAATAGACGATGAGCTGATCGCTCAGTGTAAATAGCAGCTGATCAGTATTGAACGGCCACAATGTTAAGTCAATGGAGAGGCGCTGGGGAGCGCGAGAAGAGAAATCTCCTGGAGCTGCCCCGCTGTGAGCCAGCGATACTAGCTCCTGTGCAGCAGCATGAGAGAAAGTATGTGCGGGGACGAGTGGCGGGCATCATTTGCTAAATGGGCCTTAACGAACAGTGAGGCAGATGAGTAAAATAATCAGCCATCCCACAGACTAGAGCTCCCTCTCGTAGGAATCCATAACTTTGATTTAGTTGGCTCAGAAAAATGGTAGGTTCGCTTTAAACATGTTGTTAAAAATTGTTGGTTTTTTATAATTGTCTGTGGCACTATCTACATTTTAAGAAATCCTGAAATATTGCAGTTTTCACAATAGGCTGAAATAGGTGAGACATTCCCTTTAAGACTCGAGCAGTTTTCACTTTGTCCTCATATGATGTTCTTTTCATTTTACAAAATGCTGTAATCATATAAAGTAGAGGGAGATCTTCTTACATTTCTGTGCAGATTAAAATGTAAACCTTCCTAGTTTTGATGCTATAACATTCCTCAGTGGAATGAATTGAGTTGTTTCTATTTCCTCTCTAGTGGGTCTGTTCCTTAAATCACCACCATGTGATGCGGTATATGTTCCCTTCCATCTGTCATGTTCTTTTCTTATGATTTGTGATTCTGGCACCCTGAGGAATACACAGAATTTTCCAGACACATCAGGAATCTATAAAGTAATTTATAGATCTCTTGGCAGTGGGAAGTAAAATAACTCACTCGGGGATCCCAAAGCTCTGATCAGTGAGCACAACATGGAAGATCAGGCATCAGATAAAAGGTCTATCTGTACGACTGTCTCTAAGATGTAGAAGACTTTTCTTAGGATAGGTCATCAATATCAGATCGTTGGGGTCCGCCACTCTTCATCCCCACCGATCAGCTGTCTGAAGTGGCCATGACCACTTTACTACATACCAGGCATAGCGCCGTAGCCATACATTTCATAGAGCCTCGTGGTGCAGAGTGCCAAGGCAGCAGAAATGCAATCATGAGCTCTCGCTCACGGCATGAAGGTTGCGAGTTCCACCCTCATGTGGTTCAGGTAGCCAGCTCAATCAAGGTTGACACCGCCTTTTATCCTCGGTGAAATGAGCTTGATGGTGGTGGTGGTGTAATAAATTCATTGCCTGAAAGAGCTGCGGAATAAGTTGGTGCTATACAAAGAACCATATTTATTTTATTTTTTTATTTAGTGGCTGTTCCTAGTATAGCAGCTCAGTCCCATTCACTTAAATTGCACTGAGCTGCTCTTAGGCCATGTGGTAATTCAACATGTCATCGTAGGCTTGAGAAGAGGCCGTGGCACTCACCCCAGCACTGGGGCTTATTCTAATCGGCTGATTAGTGGCGATCAAAAGGGGTGGACTCCCACTGATCTTATATCGATGACCTATCCCATCTTAATCCTGGAAAACCTCTTCAACAAATCTCACCCAATGTGCTCCAGTTTGTCCATGTCAGTCCAAATGGTTGTACTAAATTCTTTTTAGTTGTCTCTTTTTAAGAGAGGCTTAAGACTAGCGTAATTCGCTGCATGCCACCTGCATGAGACAGTCATACAGCACACAGCAAGTATGTAATGACATTGGTTCCACTAATTGCCACGCACTATCTTGGTGTGTATGTGTGCGTAATACACACCAAGATAGAATATGGTGTGATATTTATTGCGCGTGTATTTTGCGCAGTATGTGTGAGCGGCAACATGGGAGCCTATCTCAGATCGCCACAGCGTTTTATGTATTGCTGTCATAACACGTTCACGTGAAGGAGCCGTAAAATTGGGCGTTATACAACTGTATTGTCCTAGTCGCTGCATATCAGTCTTCATAGTCCTAAGCAGGATAGGATGGTTAATGCAGTTTTTTATTCTTCATATTGAACTGCAGGTTGCTATGGTAACTAGCGCAACCCTAAAGTCCTCCTGTTGTGAGCGTTATCTCTATGAAGCGTTATCTCTCCAAGGCACTATTTATCAATGACAGTGATACTGAATGAGCGCTTCTGCCCATTCATTTTAGTGGCCAGGGAATGGGTGGTCTTAGCACCCAGATTCCCACTGATCAAAACTTCTGACTTGTTACTATGATTTGTCAGAAGTATTATAGAGGTATAGTAATCCCTGAAAGCCAAGATAAAGCAGGATCGATCCTACATCACTTTCTAGAGACTGGAACAGCCTTTGGAATTTCATTGTCAATTAACTCCCATTCAGGAAGTGTAGCATCTAAGGCGAATGATCTGTAATGCAGTGTTGTACAGAGGCATTATAGGTCAGCAGAGGCGTAACTTGCTGAAGCTGCCGGGCCCTGATGCAAAACTTGTAACAGGGCCCCGAACTATAATGCTTTACTTATAGTACTGGGGTCCCTATATGGAGTAAGAGAGGCCTTATGGGCCCCCTAAGGCTCCTGGGCCCAGTTGCAACCGCATCCCCTGCATCCTCTATAGTTACGCCCTTGTAGGTCAGCTTTCATGTGCCTCAGTGCATACAGCTCAGCAGTGTGCGAGAATCGAGTTACCTGCTCTGATACATTGTCGCAAACCATCAGATCAGGATGGACATTTGTGCCGCTGAAATATTTTGCTCAATGCTATTAAGTATTTGCAAATCGGAAGAGGTAACATCTCTGCTTAGGGACAGCACCAAGAAGGTGAGTGAGGGAATTAATAAGGCCATCCATGCTCCTCTGGGTAATATGCAAATAATGAAGATGGAATAATACATCTGCAGCTCCACCTATTGGATGGCAGCACTCCTTCAAATCAATGCCTGACCCTTTATACGTGTCTTTATAGCAATGATTTGGAATTGAAATCCAAGCCAGGATCCATACACAGACAGCTGTTTCAAGGTTTTTGCCCCTCATCAGTGTGCAGTAGGATCCTGGCTTGGCTAGTGAGAGGCCTGTGATGTGGGTCAGGAGGGGTATCATCACTCCTTAGGGAGAGCACCAAGAAGGTGAGTGAGGAGGCTTATCAGGCCATCCATGTTCCTCTGGGTAATATGCAAATAAGGAAGATGGAATAATCCCATCTTCCTTATTTGCATTTAACTATTTGGAAAGTCACTTCATTTTTTATTTTAAACACACTGGAGCAATAAAAAATATTGGCATAACTATATAAATTATCTAAGGTTTACATAAAACCCCAAACCTTTGTTTAATGTTTCATGATATATAACATGTCTCTAAACCTGTTGTCTATAGCATATGCTGAAGAATCCCTTTAATGTAGCTTTTAAGGGCCACTAACTTCTCATACATCCCATCTACCAGCTTGTGATAGTCTCATCATTTCTGTAATACACTTGCATGAAAAATGCTGTTGCATTGCCACTGTATATCACGTTTGAAGTGGCTGACACTAGCATCTCCCTTCCAGCTTCTCTGTAATCCACTTTCTAGGTACAGAGCTTCCATACCATCAGGGGGAGTTGCTATCTTCCAAGGCTGTTTCTGTGCACTCAGACTGCAAACTGACAGATCTGCAAACACTGTGATAATAATCTCCACAATCTCTGCCTCACCTGCTGCTACAGCATGTGGGTGTGTGTCTGTGTGTGCACACGTTTATAATGGGTTTGCTAACCTTTTGGGCAGAATGTCTATAAATGCCTAAAACATTCTGGGACAGTAGAGGAACAGATGTTTAGATACTGTCTCCCTGCTGATTGGATCAGAGACAGTACAATGCAGCATGGGAAATAAGGGCAAGGAAGTACAGGACAGTGAACTGTTGGTAGAATGCTAGGCTTACTACAGGCCCCCTCCCTGAAAGTGAATTGCAAGCAGCAAAGCCACAGAAAAATGGGGAAGACCACCTGAGAATCAGAACTTACAGATATGAAATGGTGCAAACAATGTATTTTTTAGAAAACTTGTTGAAAACTCAGTTACTCTTTAATTATATATTGTAGTTGGTCATTTTTGATCTGTGCATTATTTTTTTTCTTTTATGGGGAGGGGTGATGTTATTCCTATCCTTATCAGGAATTATTAGCCATTTAGAAGCCTCTTTGCAGTCAATAGCACTTTGCGGTGGCTGTTAGTCCCAATGTTTCCATTGCGTGAGGATAGTGTTAAAAAAGGCAATTATCTCATCTCCTGCTCTGAACGCCTTTGTTTGGCCAGTCGTATCATAACAGGATGTATCTATTCAGCTGTAGTAAATTAAATTTGCAATTAAAATATTAGATTTCATTGAAACGGCATTTCACCATATCCAAGGCATAACCGTCATAGAGAAATAAGACAATGAAAAGCCTTTTATATCTCACTTCATTTTTAATTAAACGTCTGTTCATCATATGATCTGTTAACCTTTAGTGAACTGGAGTGAAAAAGAAAAAATACCTGTTCTACACTGTAGGTGTTTTTCAGACTGCCATTTAGGTTTTTATAACTGCCTTAAACTTCATATCACAAGCACTGATCAACAATCCAACTCCGACTCATTAAGAGCAATCGTTGTAAGGCCTGTCTCACATCTGCATTGGAACCTTCGTTGGAGGTACTGCAGCAGATCCGGCTCAAAATACCGGAGGAAAAAACGCTGCAGGCTTTTTCTACCATCCCAAAGCTTGGCAGCTGAGTAAAAACCGAACAGACCCCATTATAGTCAATGGGATCTGTTCGGTTCTGTCCTGAGACAGAGCCGTTCAGCCGCAGGGAACCCCGGGCGCAGATGTGAAACCACCCTAATCCGTGGTTCATATTTTCACATGGGTGCATTAAAGGGCTTTGTCATTAGAAGAAAAAAAACAATACTTACCTATTCCTCCCCAGGCAGCCTTCTTACCGCATCTTCTCCTCCCTGATCTTCTCATGGCTCCTGCAGTCCTTCGGGTCACCTCACCTCCAGCCAGCCGGATCCTCTTCCTCCTGTTTTGGAGCATCTATTCTTGGCAGTCTCCTTCCAGCAGGTCAGTGTAGGTTACACCACTAATGATGTAACGTTCACTGCCTAGCATGGAATGCCAAGCTATTGCCAAGCCTGCGCATGCGCACTGTCTTCACCGCGAATGTTCTTATACTATTGTCGCGAGACACCGTGCATGCGCAGTCTCGGCAATAACTCGGCATTCCCTGCTAGGCAGTAAACGCTACATCATTAGTGACATAGCATACATTGACCTGCAGGAAGGAAACTGCCAAGAATGAATGCTTCATCACCATAAGAAGAAGAATCAGTCGGCTGGAGGTGACGTGACATGACCTTGGGGACTGCAGGAGACAGGAGAAGATCGGCGAGGAGAAGATGTGGTAAGAACACTGACTGGGGAGGAATAAATAAGTATTGATATGGTTTTTGTTTTTTTTTAAATGACAGATCCTCTTATGCCTGCGCAGAACCTATTGTCTTTCCCCATCATGTACATGAGCATATTTAAGCTTCGTGTTAGTTTAGTTGGATGTGTTAAAAAACGGGGTGATTCAAAAAGAATTGCACAATAGTAAAGCGGATCTATTCATACGTGAAGTGATATACAACAGCTAGAATGACACAAAACGATTTCTTCAAGTTTTTATTGCACCTCCAGATGTACGATATGGGCGCTGTTGCTGACACTAAACCACGTAAAACAAGGTGTCTCCGCTTCAGTGGAATGGATAATGGGGGAAATGCTGGGACACCTATGGGCAGAACTAGACTAACGACTTCACATCTACCGTATCACCAATGGTGCCCACATCGAACATCTGTAAGGTGCATCAAAAATCTGAAGAGTTCTGTCTTTTCATGTCACTTCTTGTATGAAGAAATCTGCTTTACTTTTGCATCATTCTTTTTGAATCGCCTTATACAGACAACTAGCTGCTGTCGGTTTATCCAGTTTACAGTACTTTCTACCAAACTGCACAATGCCTCCTCCCAGAACAGTGACGTCACCGCAGGCCCTTCAGCCCACCGGATCTCCGTGGTGGGAAGATCCTTGAGAAGCTCCCTTTGTTTTCCTTTGCAGAGAAGGCTTCAATTAAGACTCGGTCTTCTTTTTCCTTGTTAGACTTGACGTTTAACTTTATATTTTATATAGTATTGAATCTTTTCTATAGTGCAATTAATTCCATTAGTTTGTTTTTCATTAGGTATCAACCATTATGCTACTAACTATATGCCTGTTTAATGTGTATCGTTTGTAGGTTCTTCTAGTATGAAAAAGAAAACTGATTGTAATGGTTGGTTTTGGAATAGCTTTAATGTTGGCGCATTTAGATAGCTTATATTAAATGTTCAGCTTTAGGGCAAGAACTAAGCTGTGCTTACACAAAATTTCAGGATCCCATTAAATACAGAGTGAAATACTACCAGTATGGCCTCAAAGGCAGACAGATCATTTTTTTTTGCCTGTTCTAGTTTAGATTAGTGAAAATCTAGAATCCCAGAAATGCCTGAAGTGGATAACGTCTCCACATTTTTATGGCACCTGTCAAGAAGATGAGAAAGTCTGACACTTGTCTCAAGCAGACAACCCGCTGTCTGATGGAAGCTGGCAAAGCAAGTAGCTGATCTCTGCAAGTCTAGCTGAGGCCAGTCATGTATTTCCCTGAAGACGCTGCTGCAGGAGAAATGTAGTATTGTTGGCCAACCATTCAAATGTCTGTGTCTAGATAGCATATGAATCTACCAGGTTTGCCAAAGTAAGAACTACCCTTTCGCTAATAAAAGGTAGTAAAACCCACTGCTATAAATGGGGCAGCAACAGCGGCGCTGACCCCGTTTAAAGTAATGGGATAGCATCCTGGACTTCTGCCATAGCTGTGGCAGAGGATTCCTTTATCTCCGCGGTCCCCGTGAGGATGAAGGAAACTCCTGCCACAGCTGTCACAGCTGTGGCAGAAGTCTATGATATACTCCCTATGCTTCCAATGGGGCTGGTGTTGCTGCTGGACCCATTGAAAGCATTTCATATCGCAGCGTTTTTCTTGCGCTGCGAGGCGAAATGTTTTCATTTGCTCTCGCGGCTCAGAAAAAAAAAACCGCTAGTGGGTGTCGACCCTAAGCATTTGTAGTCATTCCGAGAATTTTTGCAAATAGATGGATTTCCGCGCTGCAGCATATTTTTTATGCTGATATGCCCAGAAAATACACTATTAAAGTTTGGGACTCAATCGCGTCAATTCTTCATTCATGCGATTTTACGGCACATATAAGGCAAACGTAAAAACGCCTAAGATTATGTGAAGGAGCCCTCACATCGTGTCTTTTAATCCTCCATAAAGGACATATTTAATCGTAAGTGATCTTTCTGTAGCTGTCAGAGGCTACTATAGAATTTACCACCTAATTATCGCTATAAATGGTCTCCATCAGGCATTTCATTCATACAAATGCTGGGATAAAATCCATGCTGTGCATCAGGTTCCTGCATGACTTAAATAGTACAATAATACCGTACAGCTCGGCACTTAGAATCTCCTCCAGCACTTCTAATACAATCACCATAAAAGCTAATGCTCTTATAAGTTTTCACTTAGATATAATGAAGACCAGTTATGAGTTCTCTGGATCCCAGGAGGAACGTTGGTCATGCTGACAGCTTGGCAGTTTTCATCTCTCATTGAGCTCAGCTTCACAGAACAGTTTTACAACATCAGTAAAATGGGCATTGAATCACTAACTAATTGAATGTTCTCATATCATCTGTTGGCAGACATTCTGTTGTACACATTCACATTAGACATGCACACTCCCTATTCCTTGTGCTTGATATTACCAGGGACCTGTTCTTGGGGATTGTATCTTGTCCTATACAGCACTAAACCTGCACATTTCAATAAAAAGATTGTATGAGCATGAGAAAAAAAAATTAGGCTAACACTGAAAGGCATAATACATTGCAATACTGACGTTTTGGAAGTATTTCAGTGTATTATACAAGCAATTGCATGTTCAAGTCCTCTAGTAGGACTAAAAAAAAGTATTATGTAAAAGTGCATTTTTTTTTCACTACAAAAACCAATAACAGTGGTAGATTAAAGGGGTTGTCCCGCGGCAGCAAGTGGGTCTATACACTTCTGTATGGCCATATTAATGCACTTTGTAATGTACATTGTGCATTAATTATGAGCCATACAGAAGTTATAAGAAGTTTTTCACTTACCTGCTCCGTTGCTAGCGTCCTCGTTTCCATGGAGCCGACTAATTTTCGCCGTGTAATGGCCAAATTAGCCGCGCTTGCGCAGTCTGGGTCTTCTTCTTTTCTGAATGGGGCTCCGTGTAGCTCCGCCCCGTCACGTGCCGATTCCAGCCAATCAGGAGGCTGGAATCGGCAATGGACCGCACAGAAGCCCTGCGGTCCACCGAGTGAGAAGATCCCCGCGGCCATCTTCATCAGGTAAGTAAGAAGTCACCGGAGCGCGGGGATTCAGGTAAGCACTCTCCGGTGTTCTTTTTTAACCCCTGCATCGGGGTTGTCTCGCGCCGAACGGGGGGGGGGGTTGAAAAAAAAACAAAAACGTTTCGGCGCGGGACAACCCCTTTAATGTAAGGGCGGATACCGGTACATGCACAGATAAACTGTCCCTTCTTTGGGCAGAGTCATGGAGGTTATATGTGTGAGATTTCACAATGATGCGTGGATGAGCTTATAAGGTCATCCGCATAAGAGGAGGCTTACGGGGGGTGGCCTTTCGGCTTCACATGCAGCTAGCAGAATCTATCAGGCCCGCCCACCGGACAGCTCTGCCTGATTTATATGCCGCTTGGGACTTTTTCAAAATTCAAATTCTCAGTTATGCTTGCACCCATGGGCATAACTAAAACATTATTGGAAAGATGCTTCATTAATCTACCACTGTTATTGGTTAACACTGATAACAAATGATGACAATTTTCACTTTAATGTCGTAGCTGATATGGGAATACAGGACAGTTCACCACGGCCGCAATACTGCAAACAACTGAACTTGGTGTTCTATGCTTTTTCCATAACTCCAATAGAAATGAATGGGAGTTATAAGGATAGTATAGCACATTTAGAACAGCCACACAAGCTAGACTTTACTCCTCACAGTCAGGGCATTGGATGTGGATCCATTTGTTTTCGGGCCAGATCCGTTGGCTGCACCTTGAGGTCCCAGTTTTTAACCCCACTAATTGGAATCTGGTCTTCACTGTGGGGAACCCCAAACCATAAGCTCCAGAAATAGTCTTGGTTAAGATTCAGCTGACGCAACTTGGTCAGGTTTATTGTAACGCTGTACCGGGGGGTGAAAAGAGAGATGTGGTTGTGGAACAGAGCTGAGGTTGGGAAAGACAGAATTCTTGCATAACCATAAAACAGGCTGCAGGTCAGGACAGGCAGCAGAGTATATTTGGTCAATAGACAAGCCAAGCTTGGGAGTGGGTAAGTCCAGATAAGCTGGGTGGGACAGGCATAGATCAAACCAAAGAGAACAGAGCAAACAGTAGACACCAGTGCATGCTATAAAGACTTATTGCTCAAGCACCTGCAGGTGGAAGAGGGAGCCTAAAATAGGGCATGGTATTAGTGTATCTTGACGCTACCAGCAGAATGGGTGGAGAATAGAAACACGTACTGAGCCAACGTCACCACAGCAAGGCCCTGCGGAGGAGTGACTGGCCGGAGCTTCGGCACCCAGTCAGACAGCGGCGGAAGGCTAAAAACGGCGGTGTGTTTTGCGTTTGCTGCAGAAGGAGGCTAGCACGGTGCTGGGGACAGTAAGCAGCCTGGAGCGGCGGGGTACGCAGGGTGAAACAGCGATGGAGACCCTACACTGCCAACAGCAGCGGTATTCTTGAGCCAATCGGGAGCTAGGGGTGTGACAGGGGCGTCCCTCCGTGGAAGCCCTGTCAAACCCCTAGCTTCTGGTGGTGTCAAGATACACTAATACCATAGGGCATGACCCATGCCGATTGGCTGAAGGCAAAAAAAGCTGGGTGTGTCTGTTTACAGCAGCTGCGGCGTCTGTTGTCAGAGATAGAAGCAAGAAGCCGTGACAGTGAGTGCCGACAGCATAAAGTCGGTTGCCGCCGGTCCAATACATGACTTACATCATTGAACCTTAGATGTTTAGAGTATTTATGGACTCCAATATTTATGAACTGATATCTTTACCATAGGTCATCAGTATCCGGTTGGTGTGGAGTCCGCCGCTTGGGACCCCTGTCGATTAGCTATTTGAAGAGCGCATAGCTTCTTCACTGCATACCGGGTGCATCACCATACATATGCCTGGTATAGCAGCTCAATCTCCTCCAGTTTAATAAGAATGTAAGTCACATCACAAATGAATGTGGCACCACTGGACTGTAAAGAATTCGCGTTCTCGCCCAAGCACCATGCTCACTTCAAACAGCTGATCAGCGGGGGTCTCGAGTTATGGCCCCCAACCGAACAGATATTGATGATCCTGAAGATAGGTCAACATTTTAGCCCCTTGACGTAGCTGGTGCACCTCTTGGAATGTCATGCTTTATTACATAGGCTCTGTCATAGAATTGTCTATGATTTTTTTTTTTAGCATCCGCTCTTTGGGTCTTTATTCCGTCCGGCCGTATCTTCCTAGCGTCTCTGTGTCTAACTTGTCGCTGCTCGTCTCTCTCTGGATAAATATTACATGACAGTGGCGCGCTGTGCTTGACGCTTAAACGTCTCTTGTCATTCTCCCCAGTGATGAACACATGGTTCTTCTCCACAGCCCCGGGTTGCCATGGTGACGTGTCCTGCAGTGGAATTCAGCCCACACAGACATGAGTCAGTCATTACGTGACCCAGGCCTGGCACCCGATTCTTTTACCTCCCTACAGTTTGTACAGTACAAATCCACTGTGACATCCCACATTTTATGATTCACCTTTTTTGCGCAAATAATATTGGAAAAAAAAAATCTTTTTTTATTAGTAATTGATTTTTTTTTTTTTTGAATTGTGGAAATTCTTCAAAGCAATTACCGGCGCATGTGGCTTCCCCTGTTCATTACAAAGTGCTGTCAACTTTCACACCAGAACGATTGATGTAGAAACTAGCTTTACCGTAAGTAATTTTCTTACGATATGTCTTTAAAGGGGTTGTCCGATTTACTAGACAACATCCATTCCATAGGGCTGACTGCAGTAAAATAACTAATGGAGAAGTACTTACCCCTCCACCACCGCTGGGATCCCGTGCTGCAGCCCCGCTTTGGTCCCGATGTTCGTTGTGACAGCTGACATCACCAGTGCCTGGCATCGGTGCTCATATCCTGAGTGCCATGATGCGAGAAGTTCAGGAACGTGATGCTACAGCCTTTGATTTCTGGTGATGTCAGCTGTCACAACAAACGGGGCCCAAGTGGTACTACAGTGCTGGATCCTGGCGGAGGTGGACAGGTAAGTACTAAGTTTATTTTACTGCAGTTGGCCCTATTGAAGGGATGTTGTCTAACTGGGCAACTCCTTTAACTAAATGTCAGAAAGATCCCTTCGGAGGGTTCTAGTGGCACTCTATGACTAATACTACAATTGTGAACAGTAGGACTCTTTACGGGCGTAGTCACACTGATATATTGCAATAACTCCCAACTTTTTGGATGGTCGAAGAGGGACAGTTGTGATTCTTTGTGTGGGAGATCAGCTTTCCCATGCATATTTATATGCTTGCATCGTTTTCCTTTAAATATTAGCGCAGAAATGATCAGAATATAGACCTTTTTAAGATCCAAATTACACCATATGATGGATTAATAAGGAAAATGGGATCTAAAATACAGTTAGGAACATAGTAACTTAGTACGACTGGCCGAAAAAAGACATATGTCCATCAAGTTCAGCCAATTACTGCCCAATGTTTCATCTAGAAGAAGTCAAAAGAAAACCCCAATGACGTAGAAGCCAATTTTTCTCATTTAAAGGAATAAAAAGATGTTTCTGACTCCAAGTGTGGCAGTCGAATACTCCCTGGATCACTGACCCATCTGAAGTAATTAGTGACTATAACATATATATTGTAACACTCAAAAAAAGCGTCCGGGGCCATCTTAAACTCTTATCGAATTTGGCATTACCACGTCTCCAGACAAAGAGTTCCACAGTCTCAGTGCTGTTACAGTAAAGAACCCTTTCTATGTTGGTGTAGAAACCTTTGTTCCTCTAGACGCAGAGGGTGCCCCCTTGTTACAGTCCTGGGTATAAATAGATGATGGGAGAGATCTCTGTATTGTCCCCCGATATATTTATACATAGTTATTAGGTTGCCTCTCAGCCGTCTTTTTTCTAAAGTGAATAACCCCAATTTTGATAACCTCTTTGCGTATTGTAGTCCGCCCATTCTATTTACTAATTTCGTTGCCCGCCTTTGTACCCGCTCAAGCTCTGATATGTCCTTCTTGAGTACCGGTGCCCAAAACTGTACCCAACATTTAATTGGCTTTTTAGTAAGAACGGGTAATGCACGCTGCAATGTTTTTTCACATGGACCTATGGCGCAAAGGGCCTCATTGGCTATTACGCGTCGATTTGCTGTCCGTAAGAAATCTCTTGGACGCCGCGCCGGCACACAGACAAGAATCACAAGCTAATTTCTAATGTGTATACAGTTGGTATAGAACTTTGATATCTATAAAGCCCCCAAAGGATTCGGGGTACATCTATGGCCAGGCTGTGTGGTATGACAATTATTTAGACATTTCTAGAAACACAAATATGACCATTATCTATATATATAAAATTGAATGTATGTCTGTCTGTCTGTGTGTGTGTCTGTCTGTCTGTTTGTTTGTCCATTCATCCGATCGCCATGAAACTTTGGGAAGTTGTTGAGTACACTCCTGGGAAGATTACTGGCATAGTACATTTATGCTATGATAAATGGCGCGCGTGTAAGCGTCGTCGACAGTTACGCCCCCCCCCCCCCCACGTAAATCGTTCGATTTCCATCATTGCCACTAATTCTCTCACTTCCCGATATTGTAGAAACATAAAATTTGCAACGAGCATTGATTATGTCATAAATAGGAAAAGCTAATGGGTCCCAACTCGATTATTCAATTCTAAGCGCCAAAAAATTAGCGTCCAAATTTTACATACGGAATCTAATTTTCTCACCTCCCAATGTCATAGAAACTTGAAATTTGGCACGAGCATTGATTATGTCATAAATAGGAAAAGTTAATGGGTCCCAACTCGATTATTCAATTCTAAGCGCCAAAGAATTAGCGTCCAAATTTTACATACGGAATCTAATTTTCTCACCTCCCAATGTCATAGAAACTTGAAATTTGGCACGAGCATTGATTATGTCATAAATAGGAAAAGTTAATGGGTCCCAACTCGATTATTCAATTCTAAGCGCCAAAGAATTAGCGTCCAAATTTTATGTACGGAATCTAATTCTCTCACTTCCCAATGTCATAGAAACTTGAAATTTGGCACGAGCATTGATTATGTCATAAATAGGAAAAGTTAATGGGTCCCAACTCGATTATTCAATTCTAAGCGCCAAAGAATTAGCGTCCAAATTTTATGTACGGAATCTAATTCTCTCACTTCCCAATGTCATAGAAACTTGAAATTTGGCATGAGCATTGATTATGTCATAAATAGGAAAAGTTAATAGGTCCCAACTCGATTATTCAATTCTAAGCGCCAAAGAATTAGCGTCCAAATTTTATGTACGGAATCTAATTTTCTCACTTCATAATGTCATAGAAACTTGAAATTTGGCACGAGCATTGATTATGTCAAAAATAGAAAAAGTTAATGGGTCCCAACTCGATTATTCAATTCTAAGTGCAAAAGAATTAGCGTCCAAATTTTACGTACGGAATCTAATTTTCTCACTTCCCAATGTCATAGAAACTTGAAATTTGGCACAAGCATTGATTATGTCATAAATAGGAAAAGCGAATGGGTCCCAACTCCATTATTTAATTCTCAGCGCTAAAGAATTAGCGTCCAAATTTTACGTAGTATAGAATCTAATTCTCTCACTTCCTGATATATATAAATGAATGTATGTCTGTCTGTCTGTCCTTTATGCATTACTACACCATTCATCCAACTGCCATGAGACTTTGGGAAGTTGCTGAGTACACTCCTGGGAAGATTATAGGCATAGTACAACTATCCTACGATAGGTGGCGCGCGTGCGAGCATCGTCGACAGTTATGCCCCCCAGACAAAGATCGTTTGATTTCCATCTCAAGCATGAAAGCAAAAGGCATTACGAGCAATGGGATTCGTGTTCAACTAAAAAATGATGCATCCGCCGAACGTTTCGCAAGACAATTGCTGGATAAAATGATAGAATGCTGAGGTAAAATGAAAGCTGTGCTGTGATTGGTTGCTACTTCTTATATTACTGAGGTTACATGAAAGCTACGCTGGGATTGGTTGTTATATATTATACCACTGAGGTAACATGAAAGCTACGCTGGGATTGGTTGTTATATATTATACCGCTGAGGTAACATGAAAGCTGCGCTATGATTGGTTGTTATATATTATACCGCTGAGGTAACTTGAAAGCTGCGTTGTGATTGGTTGTTATCTAGATATATAAAAATGAATGTATGTATGCATGTCGGTCTTCGCAGCAACGCACGACGGGTACGCTAGTACATATTAAAAATTGCTAAGCTCCGTCGGATCAGTCAGGGGTTTCCCACAAAGCACATTTACTCTCATCAGGATAGGTGATAAATATTAGATTCCTGGGGGCCTCGCCAACCTGTAGTATGGGGGGGGGGTCTCTCCTGACACTATTGATTTCAGCATGCCTTTAGTACATATCTGTCATGAATGACTTTCCAAGTATAGCAACAGGGAAACTGACATCCAGCCTTATGTCAGCAGTTGTCTTAGTCCTTGGAGCCAGCAGTCAGCTAAAAATGATCTAAAGTGGCCTCAATGGCTATGTAAAATGTCTAGTTTATGGCCGGCTCTAAACAGGGAGAGATACCTTGGCAGCATCTGAGTTTCTGGTTGAAATCCAACGTGCGGATATTATTTCCCTTTACAGTAGACATTCTACGTCAGTCGGGTTACCACATACTTATTAGATTCATGGCCAAGCCCAACGAAATTGTTTGGCCAAGATTAAGATGTTCATAGGCCAAGTTGACACTTGAAAAGACCCTTACTTTTCATACAAGTTATGGTCATCTAGCAGACTGTGTATATGATCAATCTGCAATATAGTTAATTTTATTATTTTCCACTAAAAAGCAAGTTTTAAGTGGCTGCCACTAGGGGTCTCGCTTCCAGCAGCTTTGCAATCCACTGCCTGTTATTAGGCATTCTTCTTCTGTAGTAACAGGGACTTGGAGAAGTACTGCTAGAAGTGGGGGAGGGCTATCTTCGTAGATCTGTTAGGGCTCGCACGGGCATGTGGGCGCTGCGTATTAAGCGCATGTTTTTCATGAGTGTAGTATGCAGTATGCACAGCAATTCCACATGTATATTTTCTGCGTATGTTCAATCACCATAGCCTATATTGGTGTGTACTCTGCACCAAAATAGGACATGCTGTGTAATTTTTTTCACACCCGTGTGACAAACGCAGGTGTGTGTGGCCCAATAGAAATCAATGGGCTTTTAGCATCACGTATTACGTACATGAATAATACACGGGACACGTACTTCCGTGTGAGTGAGCCCTTAACCCTTTCCAATCCACTGTCTGACGTCTAAAGACATTCTGATTGAAGGCTCTACAGCTTCCAATGTTGGAAGACGTCCGACAGGGTATTCTTACTGTATATTACTGGCCCTTTTGTTGTCGGGGAGCCTCTCTAGCATGTCCAATACCACAGTACTGGCTCTAGCCAGCAGGTGGCGCATTGTATAATGGCAGAAAGAGAAAACCCCCTAGAAAACCCTAAATCTAAAATTGAATTGCAAAGGGTTAATAGCATGAATTTCAATGCCCAGTCTTTTTGGTCTGCCTGGTGATAACCAGCACCACAGATTTTACCTGTCTCCCCATGGAAAACGCATGAACACTCCGCCAAACCAAGCATTCGTGTGTGTGGTGGGGTGGGAGAAATAGCTGTTGGCGGCACCAGGCTTTTGCCGACAGCTATTGAAGGGTGTATGGGCATCTTTAATGGTGCTGTAGCATGTAAATGTTTTCAAGTCTGCTTCTAAAAAAGATAAGATAGCAGTAAAAGCAAGGCGTGAGCTCTTCTTGGCGAGAGTTGGCAATTCTACCTGGAGTTTCTCATATCCTCTCCTCGTACAGAAATAGGAGTGAATGTTAAAGGGTCTGTCAACTTAAAAAAAAATGTAAATGGTGATATGGCTCAAAAAAACTATACTCACCCCTCCATGCTGCCTCCCATGGTGAGGAAAAATCTGCACCATTTGGTGCCGATCCGCAGCGCAATTCAGAATGAAGTCTGCTGTGGATCTGCATCAAAACCCGCACCAAATGGTGTGGATTGTGACGTGAGTTTTGGTGCGGATCCACACCAAATTCTGTAGCAGAAAATATGCTGCTTATTTAGGTGTGGATCTGCGCCAAGATTTGCCACTTGTGGGTGCACACATAGGGTATGTTCACATGGTGGAATTTTCCACATGATTTCCTTCTAAAAGGAAAAAAAAGAAAGTTAAAATCCATTGTTTTTGGTGCTGATCCACTGTCAACAGGCAAAATCCGTATGTGGAATTCTGAAGCAGAAACAAGCGTTCCCATGTCAACAAGTGGCATATCACTTCTTGACATGAAAACACGGTTTTCTACGCCAAAAGTCCGCTTGTGGATTTTATCCAATAACAGGGTAAAGTTCGTGTGTGGATCCCTGCCAAAAACAGCATCAGAAGGCCGTGTGTTTTTGTTTGTTTTTTTTCAGGCAGAATTCACGTGGAAAATTCCATGCCATGCGACCAAATCCTCAATGTGGATAAATGTACAGTCCTGCATGTGGGTACTAATAATCTGCTGAGGACGGAGCTTTTCCTATTCAGTGTATAAGACTGACCAGGATGGAAACTACGTGAGCTGGAGAGTAAAGACGTCCCCGTCACGCACTGAGCTCTATGGATCTGACCTCCTTTGTGTCCCAATGCAGTTTACTGCTGGTCCCATACTGGTTTTTTGTCTTTTATGCAGAAGAGTGTTAAAACTTACTGGGCCTTTAACTATTCAATGTATGTGGGACGCCAGGTCCTGAGCTTTTTTTTTCTTGGTTCGTGTGGGTTCTCTCCCTCTCCCTCTCCCTCTCCCTCTCTCTTTCCCTTTCCCTTTCCCTTTCCCTCGCCCTTTCCCTCGCCCTTTCCCTCGCCCTCGCCCTTTCCCTCGCCCTTTCCCTCGCCCTCGCCCTTTCCCTCGCCATTTCCCTCGCCATTTCCCTCACCCTTTCCCTCGCCCTTTCCCTCGCCCTCTCCTGCCAGACAAAAAATTTGACATTGATGCGAGGCGGGGAGAGGCCAAAAACTGGGATGGGATTCGAGTAACGAGCACCATCGAGTACGCTAGTAATCGAACAAGCATCAAGCTCGGCAGAGTATGTTCGCTCAATTCTATTTACGCAGTATTACTAAACAAGCCCCACAGTGTCCCAAATACTTCTGCCTGCTTATACAATGTATCCTTCTGTATCACTAAAATGCTAGTCTAGAGTCAGACCATATGGATGTATTTGGACTCACTGTAATATGCTACTATAAATCAGTTAATGAATAGCACCGTTCATGATATATATACGTTTCCAAGATGTATATTCTATAAATACGTCTTGACAGCTGACACGAGCTGAAATCCGCACACTTGTAGCAAAAGATCTCCAATATTTAGACGGGTTGCATAACACTTTAGGCAGCCAGCTGTGCCATATTTTCCTACGCCTTTCCAATGTGTCTGGTTTAATAGTGGAGACATGAACGTTTTATCAATAAAAGTTTTCTTTTCGAGTTTTTTTTTCCTCCCGCAGCCGTGTAACAGAATACTTGAAAGGACCTTTTTTTATTCCAGAGACCGCAGTCTTGCATGAAATGTAGTGTATGTTATCAATTAAGGCTAATCTGGATATTTTCTTTTCTATTTCAGAATCCTACTCTATTGCTGGTAGCGATGGCAGCATATCAGCTTCGGTGGCTTCCATTCAGCCTCAGCCCTCCACTAGTTCTGCCCCTAGTTCCCCGGGATCCAGGAGGTCTGTAAGCACATTGAAGAAATGGCTGACAAACCCAGTGAGAAAATTAAGCAGTGGCAGCCGCCTTGATCAGCGCCAGAAGAAAATTGAAAGCAGGCCAAAAAGAGGTGCGCCTGGCCGGAGAAGAAGTGCCGATGATAGGGGAAGAGCAAGCTTTGACCTTGGGGTGTTGAGAAAGATGGATGACTTTAGCCAGGGTGAAGACAAGGGTTCGGTAAGATATTTTGTGTTCTAAGTGGAAGTCAATTGAACAATATATTGGCGGGATGTATTTGATGTAATACTTGTCTTTACACGAATGGTTACGATTGCGATGATATAAGAACAGTTGAAGATCTGCTACTTAATGTGCATAATTCTATAGTACATGCTCATTAACCTGTAAAAGGGACTTCTCACCAGGACAGTGAATTGAGTAATGGCTCATTTACACGCAACGATTATTGCTCAGAATTCGTCCAAACGACTGCTTTGAAGCCATAGCCGTTGCGTGTAAATGTGTGCCCATTATGCACTTACTGTGCACTCTTCATCCATCACTGAGTTCAGCTCCGCATAAAATCCATTGTCCCTGATAAAGAGCGACCGCATGCTGTGTTCTCCACGGGCAGCGCTGATAACATTGTATGCATGTATGCTGCCCACAGGAGAACAAAAGTGGTATATTTAAAGAACAGACCACCCGCTGTTCTCTAAATACATGCAAATGAAGTTAGTTAGCTACTAATGGGCTGATTAACCCGTTAGTAGCTAATGCACAATGCAGTTTCTGACGAATTTTGACTGGTCATTTTGTGTGTTAATTGTAAGTTTATAAGCCCTATTAGTGTTGGTTTAAAATACCTCAAGCAGCAGGTTGCCACTTCTCCCCGCTGGAATGCCACTAGTCCTTGAGCAGCCTTTGGGTTCATCCAGGGGCGTACCTACAGGCTTGTGGGCCCGGGTGCAAGAGTTCAGTTTGGGCCCCCCCCTCCACAGCTGCACACCCATCACAGTAAGGCCTAGTGCCCACGGCCGTGACGGGCGCCGCAAGCGGAATACCGTAGCGGAGCCTGTCACGGCGACCCCCCCAGAGACCCCATACTTACCTCCGGATCCGCTGCCCGACGTCTTGCATGACGCTCCGGTGCACATGCGCAGTAGAGCGCGTGACGCAGTGGCAGCATCATATGACATGCCCACAGTGTCATGTGAGGCATTCAAGGCGTCATATGATGCAGCTGGCGGGAAGCGGGGAAGCGTTTTCACGCTATCTTCCGCTCTGCTACAGCGGAAGCTAGCGTGACAGACGGCTTCTATTGACTGCAATGGAAGCCGTCTGCGCGTACGTGTGATTTCAAGGTGTGGAATTCCACGGTTCAATTCCGCACAGTGAGCATTGCGCTGTTAGGTTCTATAGAACCTAATAGCTGTGGGGCAACACGGCGGATTTCCGCTGCATAATACACGGTGGAAATCCACCTGTGGGAATTAGGCCTAATAATAGGGAAAAAGCTTACAGATATAAACTTATTTTATTTTCATTAAGAGTGAAATGATGCTAGAGAGGTCCGTTTACTTGTAGTGCACACCTAGGAACAGGAAAAATGTTTGTAGCTAGGAGCACTATTAGTAGTATGGTAATGATACTACAACAACAATGATACTCCTGCTGCAACAATGGGGTGCATTGGAAATGCGCCCACCCGCTGTTAACCCCTTCCCTGCCGCGATCTATGTAGATCGCTGCATGGGAAGGGTTCACAGAGGGAGCGCGCTCTCCCTTTGTGAAGTTGCCGGGCTCTCGCAATATAATCGCAGAGTGCCCTGCTGATTGCCATAGCAACAGGATGCCAGATACCGGCGTCCTGTATTGTCATAGCCCGTGATCGCTGTATAAGCGATAAGGCATGGCAGGGCAGTAGCCCTGCCATGCCTTATCACAGCGATCATCAGTGGTATGGTGTAAGCTCCCCAGAGGGACACAAATGGTGTAAAAAAAATAATAATAAAAATGAACAAAAAAGAAAAATGTAAAAAAACCCTTTTTTTTTTTTTTTTTTGCTTTTTCTCATATTAGCATAAAAAAAGGTAAAAAAAAATTGAAATCCCACATATTTGGTATTGTCACGTCCGTAACGACACGTACAATAAGTCGCACATGCTTTTGACTCTGCACGGAAAAAAGCATAAAAAAAAGGCTAAAAAACTGAGACAAAATGCTAATAAAAGTAATCAAAAAAGCAGTATGTACCCCACAATGGTACAAATAAAAACTACAGCTCGACTCGCAAAAATGGAAAAATAAAAAAGTTACAGGACTTTGAATGCAGTGATTTAGAAAAAAAAAGATTAAAAAAAGGGGTTTTATTGCAGAAAAGTGAAAAAAAAAAGGTAGAATTTTGGTATCGTTGTAACCGTACCGACCCGCAGAAAAAATATATTGTGTCATTTATGCTGCATGATTAACGCTGTAAAAAAAAAAATCTATGGCAGAATTGATGCGTTTTCTTTCCCTATGATCATAAAAAAATAATAAAAGTTTTACAATATAGTCTATGTACCCAAAAATGGCACCATCAAAAACTATAGTTCGCCACGCAAAAAACAAGTCCTCATACGGCCGCGTCGACACAAAACTAAAAAAGTTATGACTTTTGAAAAATGGAGATGAAAATCTGCCAAAAATCGTTGCGTCCTTAAGCCCAAAATAGGCAAATAGGCCATGTCCTTAAGGGGTCTTATTTTGATGCATGCACCATTTTACAGCACTACATCAGTACGCCAAAATTATACCATTAAAAAAACAACTTGTCCTGCAGAAAACAAGCCCTCATATGGCTGTCGACGGAAAAATGTAAGAGTCATGGTTGTTGAATTACGGCGATGAAAAAAAACTGAAAAAT
Source organism: Eleutherodactylus coqui (assembly GCF_035609145.1). Classification (NCBI taxonomy): domain Eukaryota; kingdom Metazoa; phylum Chordata; class Amphibia; order Anura; family Eleutherodactylidae; genus Eleutherodactylus; species Eleutherodactylus coqui. The sequence continues at coordinate 471,456,716 of NC_089837.1, read as the reverse complement.
GAGTTGGTCAATAAGACACAAAGAGGCTTTGGTACTAAGGGGTTAAATTGACTGGCTGCAGCTTCCCCTGACTATAAATATTGATAGTGGTGGCTTTCTGAAGGTGGAACAGAAATGTTCAGCTGATCAGTGGGGCCGTTTCAATTTAAAAAGGGGTTCAGGACAAATGGGATACTTCAAATTGGTTTTCTAAACTAGACGTCCCATTTATTGAATGCATGGCCTTGATATGAACCTACATTGATATCCCAGACAAGCACATGGGCAGATCATTTGGTCCAAAATTCTCTAGAAGCAGTCAGTCGACCAAGTGGAAAATTTTATGTTACTGGAGGAAAGGCTGATGAGAAAACGAACACACGCCCATCAATTAAAATGAACCCCCCCACCACCACCACCTTTCCTCTTCCTTCCGACACAAGCCAACCCTGAAACCAACACATGAAAAATGGATTATTTCGCTGGGGGGGTAAGCCTGGGTTCACACACAGCAGAATCCCAACGGAAATCTCGCGGTTGGCTGCAGCGAAAAACTGCGAGATTTCCGCCTGGGAGAAGGGAAGGGCTGCTGTAAAACCCGCCGCACTTAGCTGTGGGTTTTGAAGCAGCCTGGCTGCTCGCTCTTCCGCTGCGGATGGCGCTCCCATAGAGGAGAGCGCGACCGCAGCGGAAGAAGAAAGAAAAAAATTACATTCTGCGGCCAGCGAATCCGCTCTGCAGCGCCGACTTCTGGCAAATTCGCCGTCCCATGTGGACGAGATTTCTGAGAAATCTCGTCCACATGGCTGGCTAACCCCGGGATTAGCGGCCGCAGGCGGATTTGCTGCAGGGAAACTCTGGACGGAATTTCTGCGACAAATCCGCTCCGTGTGAACCCAGCCTTATGGTTGCAGCATTTATTCAAGCATAATAAACTGTGTCCACCTTCTCCAATCCCAAATTTATATAAAATTGTATAACCTTTTGTGTAATATATATATATATATTTTATCATATAAAAAAAAGTTGTCCCCTTCCCTTCCCCACTAGCCCACTCTGTCCAATAGCAGCATTCAGGTAGCAGAGCAGCAGAACTTTAACCCTTGCTGCCCTCAGTCCAAGAGCACTCCCCACTAAGCAGATGATCCACCTGGCCACCATATAGTTCTAGTATTGAGGTATTACCTGCTGACCCTGCAGGGTACATTGCACATCTACACTGTGGCCTCATAGCAGGATAATTATGCACATAGTAAGGCTGCTCTTCTGGGACGGCACACATACCTCAATCAATTGCAGTTCGTGACTCCTGTCACTTCTCAGCAGGAGGGCACGTACGGAGCCGACGTGCACAGTGTCAGCAGGGGGATGACGACATCTACCCCCTTCCCCGGAGCCCCTCCTGCTCCTCACCTCTCCCCAGCTACCTCTCTGTCTTATCCTGTCGGCTGGAGCGCATGGCTGACATGGTAATGGTGGAGGGCAGCTTCTGGGCCCCCTTAAGCTCAGGGGCCGGGTCGCAGTTGCGACCCCAGCACCCCCTGACGCTCCGCCTATGGGTTCATCCCTAGAGGAGCCAATACACAGATAAGATCGCTATCAGTCACTCTTAAGCATCTTTTACACAAGCGTCATTTTAACGCAGAGTAGGCGCCTCAAAAAATCATGTCTAAATGAACCAATGGTTTCCTATGAGTTCTTTTAGATGAACGATTTTTAGATGCGCCATTTTAATTCCAATATGACCTCTTGCATGAAAAGATAGGACTTGATAGATCTCTCTCTCTCTCTCTCCCTCTCCCTCTCCCTACCCCTCTCCCTCTCCCCCTCTCCCCCTCTCTCCCTCTCTCCCTCTCCCCCTCTCCCCCTCTCCCTCTCTCCAACCCCCGCAGCCCTCCTGAATCTTCAGGGACAAGCCAGCAGGTACTCGAAAAAGGCGATGCTCTCTCGAGTATATCGCCTTACCAAGTATGCTCACTCATCTCTAGTCGCTAGTCACTTTATTTCAGCTCATTGAAACAAAGTGAGTAATTAGTGACTTCTCGCTCAGTGTATGACTGACTGCCTATTCACAGTGAATGAAGACAGGCGGCTGGTAGAGATCTTTGGGGCACTCCGCCTTCATTCACTGAACGACTATTGTGAAAGCACAGGAGAAACAGTTGTCCCATATAAAAGTACCTTTACTTCTGGGAGAAGGAAAGGTCTTGAGATGTAGTAATCCCATCAAGGAACAGTCAGGCCCGCTCCATTTATATTTAGAGAAATGTGTTACCAGAAAATGACCTTTTATTGTTTAAATGTAATTTTTATCTTCAGCATATTTTTCATTAGGGTTTAAATTAGCATGTCATAATCTGTTAATAAAATCCTGAAATCTTCCAGTTTTCACTAAAGTCTAATAGTGGGCTGATTTACTGTCCTGTAGAGATCACATTTAAGTAGTCCTCTCCTCATCACAGGCAGGATTATAATGAAAGGTAATACCTATAGAGAGATAACATATATCCATCATTCACAATAGCTGAGGGTCACAGCGCACCCCTTCCCCATCCCTGCACAAACCATGTGTAGAACAGTCTCCCATAGAAGTCAATGAGTCATCTCCAAACACAACTTTCTTTGTCTATATGAGCCTCGTGTGGTGCAGAGTGTAAGCTCTCGCCTACAACCTGATGGTTGCAAGTTCAATCCCCGCATAACTCAGGTAGCTGGCTCAAGGTTGACTCAGCCTTCCATCCTTCCAAGGTCGGTAAAATGAGAACCCAGACATGCGGGTAGGGATTGCGGATTCTGTGAACGGAAGAAAAATTGCAGCATGTTCTATTTTTGCGAGGTTTTCGCGCGGACGGCCTCCATTGAAGTCAATACTTTTCTCTGCATACACATGCACTGCGGGCAGATTGCGGTAATAAAGCTCGGTGTACACCGTGTTCTTTTGCCACCTGAATGACACAGTTACTCCTGGGATTTACAAAGAAGTAGTGTTTGTTGTGAATGGAACCGCCAGCACTAATCCTACTCTGTAATGACTCGCAGCTGCACACAGACCCAGCGCCCTACTGTTTCCATAATACATAATTTATCTGCAGAGTGAAGTCCTCCTGTCCTCCTCTTAAGCAGCGTGTGTCCTTCTTGGTACCGCCATACTTTATCTTTTATTTCACGTTTTTTTTCCACTTCCCATTTTATTCCTTAAATACGCCACATGCGGTGACTCGGAGCTTAAAAGCAAATATTTTCCACATTTCATGTTATTTTATGGTTCCTGGTCTCTCGATCTAATCAGATGTTTTACTACAGGAGCCTGTTGCTGTCAGATGTTCTCATATCATTGTTATGTGACTGGGGATTTCAGTGGATTCACTATCTGCCCACCGCAATCTTAGCACCTTTGGCCAATTCAACCCCTAAAGGTTTTTCTTAAGCTATTTTTTCCTGGAGTTTTTTTAAAATGACTTATAGAGCTATTTTTATATCTTTTTTTTTTTTTTTCACGTAATTTTTTTGCCTGTTTCTTTGTTTTATTAGGGGTAAAAAGCTAAAAAAATATTTTTTTAATTTTATAGTCTTTTATTTTTAAAATTAGCATACCGGTATTTCCGCTAAAATAAAGTATGGGAATGGGCTCCTCATTTCGTTTCGGACATTTTGATATATAATCTATATAGGCTCAGATTACAGGGCGCATATTGCGATGATTTAGGTTGGTGTCAGCGGTGGGTCGTATTCTCTTTTGTTTTTTTTTTTGTTTTTTTATATATATATTTTTTTATTTTATTCTATAATTTTATTTTACTCATTTTTGTAAATATTTTTTTTAACATCTGTGTCCCTCATGATGTTATATAAGACCTCTGGGCATCATTCACATACTGTAAGGGCTTATTCACATGGACCTATATCGTCCGTGTTTTCACGCCTGGCCGATACATGCTGCCCCTCACCACTGTTTGTATCCACCCCATCCTGCTCCTCCCATTACAAACAGTGGCAGGGGGCGGGAGCTCAGCACACTAGCTCCCACCCTGTCCCGCCTCCTCCCCTTGCAGAGAGGGGCAGCGTATATGGGCCGGGTGTGAAATCCGGCCGATATACGTCCATGTGAATAAGCCCTAACTGATCCATCCATCGGGGCAGCATACGTAGGAGCCCCAGTTACAGGGGAAAGCCTCCCCTGCAGTGACAGTAGTCGCTAACAGAGCTCATCAGAGTCTACTTGGACCCTGCAGTTCTGTCCGACATGGGGCACTACCGCTTTTTCTACTCACTACATCGCGCTAACCGCCGAGGACCCCACCTGCTACATTGCAGGAGCTTTAATCCCACACCATATTTTTACCATAGGGTGGAATTAAAGCCCAGGACCAAGTGCCATAAAATTACCACACGTGCTCCTTATTGGGTGAAAATCGAAATAAAAAATGGAGTATAAAGCACCAGATTTCACATCAGCGCAAGGTGGATATAAGAGAAATCTAGGAACATTTGCTAGTTTTACTTATAGGGGTTTTCTTTCTCTTCATTTATTTAGTATGGTAACAAGATGTTAATGGTGGGAAAACTACTTTAACCTTTTACCGACCGTCTATACGTCTTAACAGCGGCCATTAATGAGCTTAGCTTTATGGTGATGCAATCGCCTTTTTAGAGAAGCTGCATCAAAAGCCCGGCACAGGTCTCCCGTGCCATGGGGAGTGGGTGCTCAGCTGTTGGGTAACCGCCTAGAACTTACTCAAACAATCTCCGATCCCAGCTGTTTAACTGTTTACATGCCGTGGTCAATGTAGTATAGTTTTTTTTTTGTCTGTTTGTATCTAGTTACCTCCAGCCCATACACAATGTTAATTGTATATGGGCTGTGGGTCAGACCCCTCCACTGACATCAATGGAGGCTGTCCGTGCGATAAAATAGAGCATGCTGTGACTTTTCTTCCACTTGCTGAATATGCAATTCCTAGCTGCGAGTGTGAAGGAAAGTTCCAAAATGCATTGCTCTTAATGCCAGCATTTTACCAGTTGGACATACTATACATTTATATATATATATATATATATATATATATATATATATATATATATATATATATATATATATATATATATATATATATATATATAATATAATTGTACACACAGAGATGAGTGGGGGAGTGTGGGGGTCCGTCCATATTATTAGTGCTATATGTGTCTGCAGTACATAGAGGTGGCCATTGATAACGGATGAATGTTGACTGAATCTATGGATTTCCAACTGGACATCTAATGTATATGGTGGCGTCTTGATGCTCCACCAGTGGCAGATATTAGGGAAAGCAGGGTCATGGATTTTGAATTTCAATATACCTGATTGTCCTCCTGGAATATAAGCCTTCGACCAAAGCCGCCCGGCAGGAAACTATTCCCCTCTTCTGATTGAGAACACACAGACGCTTGGCCGAACCGAGCGTGAATGTATGTGGTGGGGGCGGGGAGGAATGGACAAAGTCTATGGGCAGCTGCAGTGATGCAGCATCTGTGCCCGAAATCTCTGGGTTATTTCAGTGTGTTTAGAAAAGTATTGCATCCACTACAGGCGGCGCTTCCAGTTAAAGTGGAAGAAGAGTCCGCTGGGATGGTATCTTCAGAACAGGGTACTTCATCTGTGTAAAGCCTGGCCTAGACACAACGATTATCGCTCAAAAAATCTTTTGAGCGATTTTTTTTTTTGAGCGATAATCATTGTGTTCTTTTTACAGCGCAAGGTGATCGCTTAAACGTTGAGCGATCGCCTTGCGCTCTGAGCGGAGGATGCAGAAGGCATCCAGCTGTTCTCTGCGGGCGCTCTGAGCCGGGTATGGAGAACGCAGCTGGACCGCTCTGTTCTTCATACCCCGCCTATCTTCAGGGAGCGGGATACACTTGAAACAATAGTATCAGCTGTATCCCGCTGTGAATTCCTGATCACTGATCTTTTAGTATGCTGAAAGATCAGCGACGGCTTAAAGAAAACTGCACGATGTCGGTGTAGTTAGACACAACGATTATGGCTCAAAAGCTTTGCTTTGAGCAATTTTTGAGCGAAAATCATTGTGCCTAAAAGAACCTTAAGGCCTCATTCATACAGCAGTATTTCATAGCGGATTGCCCGGCGCATCATTTTAGCACTCTATTGTATGCTATGAAAATTGGCGCCATAGTATGTGTATGCAGATTTTTTTTTTTTTTTTAATGTTGATGCTTGATCCAGAAACCAAATTGGACTGATGCACAGGATTTGCCCAATTGAAAGGAGCTGAATTTATGTGTGGATCTGCCTCCATGGCTGAACCTCGGAATACTGGTATGGATTTAAAGTGTTAGATCCACATCAGAAAACTCTGCTTTGGACCTGACCGTTTACAGCCCTTGGGAAGGAGGCTAATACATTTTGGACCTTCTTCTCCTTACTCAAGCAGATACAATGTATGAGGGCGCTCTGTATAGTTTTTTACATTATATCTAATTTGCCTCCATCACACTGTGTTCAAAGACTACCATGAGAATAAGGTATGTCCTCGGTAAGGCCCCACGCTTTACCCTTCATGTCATATTTCCATTGGGTGCACAACATCAGGACGGCATAAAGGACTGTAGGACGCGAGGGAAGGGATACAACTTTTTCTTTTGACATGAATGCAGTCTTATCTGCCTTCTTCATCACGTCAGAGTACATCCGTAGGTGGAAAATGCTGATGGGAGGGGGGGGGGGGCTGCTGGCGAAACATAAGTCAGCAAGATAAATCGAATTAATGTCAAATAACAGACACATGTACATGTAAAACCAGACCTTTAAAATATGATGCAGTGACATCATGCCAGGAAAGAGACAATTCTAATTTACAAACTAACCGCAAACAGGAAAACTTTGTTCTAGAAATACAACCTTGATCAAAAGATAAGGACACATTGGAAAAAGAGTATTAGCCTTTATTTTTACAAGATGTCATTTCATTTCTTGATATACATAGAACAGTTGTCAAACTTTGCTTCAACCTTCTAAGAGGTGCTTGTGTGTGCTAGTTCGGATGCCAGGGCAGTTAAGGTCCTTCTGAAAGCCCCCAAGTGCTGCCATAAATGAATATCTATCATTCACTGCCTGTCAAGATGCAGTATAATGCAATACTATGGTATTACATTATTGTTACGTTCAAGTGGGCAAATGAGCATTGGGCCCACACCAATGTTAGCAGAGGATAGGGAACATTACGTGAAATAGTCACCAATTAACACCTCTCCCTATCTTTTACAAAGGAAGATGACCAAGCACCTACCTGAGCGGGAACATTGCCCCAATAAAGGGCGGCCTAGCGGTCTTCAGATCTGGGGCCTTACTGCCCCTAGGAATCTACGCGCCGAGGCTAGGACACATAAACATGTTACTACAAACGGGGACAACTGGACAGAGTAAGAAGACACACTGAGCCATAATCACACCATACAGCAGCAATATGCAAACACTAGTAGCAGAAGTTAATGCTATAAATGCCAGGTATTTGTTGACATTTTGGTTAAAATATGGAAACTAGCAGGCCACGCCATGGCTACGTTAACCAAGAGTCCAGCGACATAACCAACCAAAACAGAGAGAGAATGAGAGCAGAGAAAGCTGACCACATCTGGGAAGACAGCTTTTATGTGTACTGACCTGTGCCCAGCCAGCACAATCCCCAACACCTGAGCAGGAGAACTCCAGAGCACCTGTAGAACCACAGGTCTCAGGAGACAGACGTGACGATTATACTGTATGAGCAATCAAACAATCAGAAACTCAAATTGCCTATGGGAATAAGTTTAAAAAATGTCTTACTGTTGGACAAATAAAAAGTAGCAAAAGTTTAAAAGCTCCTCTTTTCTCAAATTTTTAACAAAAAGAAATCCATTTAAAAAAGCCAAAAACATATCCGGTATCACCGCGTCCAAAAAAGTCCAATCTGTCAAAGTAAGACATTTGTTTTCATGCGCAGTGAAACTAGTCGGAAAAAAATGCACAGCGCATAAACTACTCTTTCTTGGTCACTAAGAAAAAATATAATAAAATGCAACAAAAAGCTGTATGTGTTCCAAAATGGTACAAATAGAAACCACAGGTAGTCCCGCAGAATACAAGCCTCACACAGCCCCATTAACAGAAAGATTCAAAAAGTTTTAGTAGTGACAAAAAATATGTATATCTCACTGCACTTAGAATTTTTAAAAAAGTTTTTCAGTGCATTAAATAGTAGTGCAACATATCGTACAAAAAGCAAGCCCCAGAGAGCTACGTTGACGGAAAAAGAAAGGAGCTATGACTTTTTGAAAGTGGGGAGGAGAAACCGGAAGAAGTTATCAAAGTGGGTTATTCCTGTCGTATGACAATTTTTTATTTAAGCTGTCAGAGCAAAAGAAGTTGAATCCAGCTTTTTTCACAAAATAATACAGTAATGAAAGACTAGATATTCAGCAAACAACTAAAATAAATCTGATTTGATCCCAGTACAATAATACTTAAAGGGGTTCTGTCATTAGAAAAGAAAAAATGTATACTTTCCTATTCCGCCCCCGTCAGTGTTCTTACCGCATCTTCACCTGGCTCCTGCTGTCCCCCCGGGTCACATCACCTCCAGACGGCTGATTCTTCTTCTTCCTGTTTTGGGGCGTCCATTAGCTGCAGTTCACTTCCTGCAGGGCAGTGAACGCTACGAGTGACATAGCGTTCATTGCCTAGCAGGGAATGCCGATCCTCAGCAGCATGCTTTAGCACGCATGCGTGATGTCTTGCCGCTAGTGTTTCATATAATATATGAAACACTAGCGGCGGGACATCGCGCATGCGCAGTTGTGCTAAAGCAGGCTCCCGAGGATTCGGCATTCCCTGCTAGGAACTGAACGCTATGTCACTAGTGACCGGGTACACTGAGCAAGCAGAATACCGGCAATGTACGCTTCATCACAGTAAGAAGAAGATCTGGTCGGCTGGAGGTGAGGTGAGCCAGGGGAACAGGAGGAGCCAAGAGAAGATCGATGAGGTGAAGATCTGGTAAGAAGACTGATAGGGGAGGAATAGGTAAGAATAGAATTTTTTTTTTTTAACAGAACCCCTTTAATATAATTTTTTCTTAAACTATTACAATATTATGTTTTAGTTTTTTTTAGATTTTCTCTAAAATACGTCCTTGCGTCCTGGACTTTGGAAAAATGCACCTCATATATACTTCAGATGAGGATAATAGGGAATATAAGTAAAGATTATTTTCCTTTATGACCTCTTTTAGATGCGCCTTCATCAGTACATCTATATTTCCATAGAGGATATAGCTACACTTCTATATTACCACATGAAGGTTCGGACATTCCTCTGCTGGATTCATTTATTAGGCCGTCAACACTCTAATGTAGTGGATCTGTGTGCTGCCCATGTTATTTCACGGATGGCATAAGGACTAGAAATGAGCGAGCACGCTCGGTTAAGGCTCTTCTCGAGTAACTGCATACTCGTCCGAGAAAATTCAGGGGACCCATAAGGACCCATTAGGCTGGGTTCACACAGGGCGTATTCCCGGGGGCAATCTCTCGATTTGGCCACGGCGAAAAAAACTTGGAATTTCCACCGGGAAAGCGCTGCTTTAAAACCCATAGCACTTAGCCGCGGGTTTTGGAGCGACTTGACCGCAGGCTTTTCCGTTGCGGCCGGCTCTCCCATGGAAGAGAGCGCGGCCACAATGGGAAAAAAAAGAATGGACATGCTGCGGCCGGCGAATCCGCGCCACAGCGCTGGCTTCTGCCGGCTTTGCCGCGACGGATTTGCTGTCCCGTGTGGACGAGATTTCTGAGAAATGTTGTCCACGTGGCTGGCTAATCCTGGGATTAGCGGCCACCGGCGGAAAGGCTGACGCGAAATTCCGGATGGAATTTCCACAGCAAATCCGCCCTGTGTGAATCCTGCCTTATAGTTTATGGGGCTATGCACACTGCATTTTTTTCACACGGACAGATGGCTCACGTGAAATAACTCATTGCATAGCCTATTTTTCAGATCACGTACAAGAATTAGGACATGTAAGTGCACATCAATGTGCAGGCCGCCCATGTATCAAACAGTACGCGGTCAGGTGGTGTCCAATGCAAGTTGCACCCACGCCACTTGGGCACAACTCATACACGCAGTAAGTGTGCAACCGGCCTAAGGCTCCTATTGGACG